>NC_063163.1:111927884-112595384 GCF_023159225.1 Perognathus longimembris pacificus | reverse complement strand
TTCTCTTAAAACTTTACCGTCCCAGCCAATCACCTAGGATCTCTTAAAAAGGCAAATTTTGATTCAGGTCTATAGGTGATCTGGGATGGAACCCGAGTTTCTGAATTTCTCACAAGCTCAATCATACATCCAGCTCGATAATAAGAATCTTAACTGTATAAGTACTTGGGTGGTAAAAGTAATAAAGCACAGTCACAAGGTTAAAAGTCAATATGGGAGATAGATGGATATTGACAGCTCAAGTGCAGATGGGGCCATGGTATTCAAGCCCTAAGGAATCCCTAAGGAGTTAGCAACTATCCAGACAATAGAATTTGGGAATCTTTGAGTTGGATATGAAAGAAGGAATGTTGGGCATTGTCTGAAGTTGGTTCCCAAGCTCATGCCATTTCTCTTGATCATGGCATCCAATCAGATGTCCTCTCCAGCTGGGGCAGCCATTACCAATACTGAGATATGCTTTCTTACTAGTGCTTTTTTCCTTCCTGTATGGAAACGAGCAGACTTTAGTCTTTCCTCGCTTCTTCAGGTAAACCAGTCTGGAAGTTAAAGATGGCTTCCTTCTCATAGCTGCTAAATGCCACAGAGTAACTCTCAGTACAATGTAGAGCAGGCTTGCCCAGTTGAGTCTCAACACTGCAAGATGTACAATGACTAGTTATATGTTGCTAAGACACAAAGAGGAAATCAAGATAACGTCTCTGTGAAATTAAGAGACTTGGTTTATTCTTAGTATGACCTGGCTGAGGGGCATGAATGGAGACTACAAAGAACATGTTGAAGTGGTGACTTGGAGGTTCTAGTCTGGGGTCAGCTGGACTAGCCTGATGAGTCCTAAGGATGAATTGCAGTATACTTCATGGTGTCATGGTTCAGAGGGTGGGGCAGGTATAGCCTGTGTTGTGGTCAAGGGCTGTACACTGGAAAGAGAAGAGGATCAGTTTGGAAGACATATGAGGAAGGAGCTGGGTTTAATGGAGGAGGGAGAGAAAGGATGTTTCCCAGGGGGATGAGTTGGGCTATAAGAATGTGGGCAGCCTAGAGCTGATGTCTGCCAGGGGTTCCAGCAGCCCCTGGTTGGTGCCTTTTCCCCGGGCTCTGCCTGCTACCTTTTCACTTGGCTTTCTTCAAAAAACCCTGCTTGGAGTCCGAATGAGCTCACTCAAACAGTGCAGGTGCAGGACTGGCCCGTAAACCACAACAGCCAGGGCCTGTGCGACCACAATGCACCAGGCAAAGCCTGCAGAGGGGGATAAAGGGTGATTATTTGTTTAGCATCATTAGCAAGAGTTCCAGAACCCTGCAAAAGCAAAGCAGAAACTTTTGTACTAAGGAGATTAGACCTTAAACTCAGCTGAGAAGGCTCTGCTGTACTGAGTGGCTTTGTTGTGCCTGGCATTGTGTGATGATATGCAAATCACAGGGAGGCCTCTCTGGGGTCCTGACCACAGAGGCTTAGTTGCCTGGCCAGGGCAGAAAAGTAGCCATACGTGCTTGTTGGGATGTACCTACCACCTCACGTGCAAACGCTTGAGTTTTCTCAAATTTAGGGACATGGCGAGTTTAGAGGCTTCTGATGCATGGCTAGGGGCTAGTGACGGATGTGCCATCAGGGAAGTATAACTGGAAATTCCTGACAGTGTCCAGGAGAAAGTGCTCATGTCTCGGGAATCCTATGCTCATATCACCTGCAGAATTGTTCAGCATGCTCCCTTTGGGGTTTTTCAAAAAGATGGGGCCGTGTTTTGGTTTTCTTGTTTTCTTTTAACTCCTGGCCACTAAGAGGAAGGACTTTGGCAGGGACTAGTTCAGATTTATTGATCCAGAGAATGTTCAATGATTGTCTTCTTTGGGCAAGACACAATGCTGAGTGCTGGTGAGGAAGGCAATGGGTAACAACAGTAATAAATGAAGTATTTCTGTTGTTTAGAAGTTTCAAGATAAGGTATTTACCGAAGTAACTAAAATAGCTGGTGGCATTTGGTAAGCACTGGCAGAAAGAACTAGGCTTCTCATCAGAACTAATTGAGGGCTTGGTGAAGGATTTGGAGGGAAGGAATGTCAAGCCAGGTCTTGAAGTTCTGGAAGCTGGAGAGATCAGGGAATGGCTGTGGGTTCCAAGGGCAGGAGACAGGCTGGCCTCTACCGCACCGTGTTGCATCTCACTGTGTCTTGGTACTCGGGAAAGCACTTTGTGCATAGAGGGACTCAGGTTCTTTTTTTGTGTGTGCTAGAATTTGACTTGCACAAGTTGTGAGTCTGAAGTCTATCCCACAAATGTTAGTTAGACCTAGGGATGCAAAAACCTATCAACACCTGAAGAACTGTCTTTGGGGTGGCACTAGAAACTTCTTGGTCCTACCTTCTATGAACTCTGAGTACTTTGGCAGCGTCTGCCTCCTTTCCTGAACACCTTCACCTGCTTCTCAGTCCTTGATAACAGCTCAGTGTGGCTATCTCCAAGGCCCTACTTACTTACTAACAGGCTGTTCTGAGGGCGTCCTCTGTTCCCTTTTATGGCAGAGGGAGTTGGGCTGGCTGGACTTCTGTGGGTCTGAGCTGAACTCAAGGGTGGAAAAATTTAGCCATTAGTCTATAAAACATGCCATGGATGGAGATCACTAGAGGCCACTGGCACGGATGAGGAAATCCTCAAAGCTGTCAACCCAAGGAAGTGGGCAGAGCGGTAGAGGCAGGCAAGAGATAAGTGGATGAAAAGTAGGAAGCTTAGCCCAGGAGAGAGGATGCCCTTGCTCCTCAACTTCTGGACTTGAGATGGGGGTGCAGGGGTGCCATGGGCAATCTGTTGCGGCTCTAGCTCTGGCATAGGTAGTGCAGAGACTCCCTGAAACTCTGTCCCTCTCCCGAGGGAGCCAGGTCACTGGTACTGGGCAGCATTTTTTTCTTGAGGAGATACACCAGCCTTCCTTGTAAGCATAGATCTAGCCCAGATGAATACATTAATTTTCTAGACTAGGCAGTATTATCTCTTTTAAAACAAAGAAACGCACTCACTTCCAGTCCTTCCCATTTTGGTTCCTAAAAGCGCCCCTGATCTCCCTGACAGACTCTTGAGGGTCCCCATGGGCACTAAAGAGTGACAGTCATTTGCTGTTTTCCACAGATCTACGATCAATGCATTCCTCCCTTTTGCTAGAAGTTTCTGTGAGCACTGTGTGTTCTGAGGGGGCGTAATGAATAAAAGAAAGCTGCTCTTTGGAACTGTGTGTCCCTTGTCCCATCAGAGGAATGGCTGTTTCCAGGAGGGTGGAGGGCACTGGAGGTTCTTGGGGAGGGGATGGGGGAGCCAGGCAGGAAGAGTTCCAGATCTTGGGGGACTTGAAAGGAATTTTGCAAATATATTGTCTGTGATTTAGGTTGGATGAAAGACACCGGCAGAAGGGGCTGTTCACCTGCTAGGCTTTTGTTCTGCTCCACAGCGTCTGCTTTCCACACAGCCCTCGGGGTGGGGTGATGCTGGGGTGGGGTGGGGGCTGGGGGAAGCAGGCTGTCCGCCATCTGCAGGAGAAATACAACAAACACCCACACGCGAGCCAACGGAAACTCTCAGCAAAACAAACAGTGAGCGGAGGGCGCCCTGCCTGGGAGTGTGTGTGGATGGGTGGGGCCAGCGCTGGAGAGGCGAGAGGGCACCTGCTGGGGATGGGCTGCCCTAGCTGGAGTCAGGTGAGACTGTACCCACGTAGACCTGGGCCTGCCAGGTGAGAGCCTGCCATTTGTTTAGCTGCCAGGGGTTACATAGGTGGCATTAGTTATCTCCATTTCTGTGGCTCATCAATAGGGATGATCAGGCAGCTGGGTTTGTAGTGACTCACCAAGTGGGACGCAGACAATTAGGTAGCTTATGCTCAAGACCCGACTGCCACTTCAATAGACATCTCTCAGTCCCTTGCTTCTCTACCTCTAGAACGGGAGATGAGCAGGCTTACTTTAGGAGGTTAAGAGTTGGAAAATAATATCTATAGAACACTTTGTCATCTGAAAAAAAATGCCATAAAATGAGAGTTACTGTTTTCTTTGTGTCTGAACATGAGGAGCACAGTGAATGGTCTGGTGATTTGTTTCTGGCTTGCCCTGCGTTCAGGACACATGGACCTCAATGGGGGTAGCTTTGAGCCTGGCAGATGTTTGGGAAGTCCTTCCTCTGTGTGGGAGAAATCCTGGACTGATAGTTGGGCTGTGAGCTTCCTCATGGGTGATGTATAAGCTGAGATGGCATCGGTGGGTAGGGCACGGAGTTATAGCTGATGGCTTAGTGGCTTTATGAGGTTCTAGTCTTCTCTAGGGGTAGAAGGCTAGGATGTCCATCGTCCCTAACACCCGCCTTCTCCTGGGGAATCTCTTTCCCACCTTGCTCTAGCTCCCACACCTCAGTGCAGTGAGTGGCAGCTAGATCTGAGTGTCCACAAACCTGTTGGGACAGGGCAGGCAGCTTGTTTGCTCTTCCCAGGGCCTGGCCTGGTGGGCCGGACTCAGAAGTATTGTGTTACTGGGCCAAAGAATTCCTTTCCTCGCCTGCCTCCATTTATAAAGTGGAAACCAAACCCCTGAGCTATATGCACCCATGGCTCCAAGCCAGGTCCTCAAGTGTCATTTCTGGGGAGCTGCTTCCTCTCCAGGATAGGGTGCAGCCTCCTGGGGAAACAAGAGCCCTTCTTCCCTTTCCCACCCAAGGTGGTGGTGGTGGTGGGCCTTGTCTGGTTCTCACTCATCCACAAGAGGCCTTGTATTTGATGACACTGTCCTTGAATGCTCCCCCCCCCGCACTTACCCCCTTGAGAGTACAGGGGGGCCCAGTGGAGACAAGGCTGCATTGCAGGGGTTCCAGTGTAGTCCTGGCTGGTGCTGGTTGTATTCTGTCAGAGGGAACCACTAAAGAGGAATTCTTGCTTGTGGTCTGGCCTCTGTCTCTGTTTGCTTTAAGAAATTGAAATGGGTTTTAGGTCCTCCAAGGTTTGTCTTGCTAGACTTCAGAGCTATGGTCAGAGCTAGGCAGCCCTAGGGTAGCTTGGACAGCCCCAGACTGGCCTTTCTGAACTGGGAAGCTTGTACTTTACAGTCTTGCCAAGTGAGATCTCGAATTCTGCAGCCAGAGTTGACACGCAATGAATGAGGCAAGGAGAGCGACAGGGAGGGGTGGTGGTATTGGGGTGGTGGTGGTACAAACGTATTGTTCAGGGCTCAGAAGGACCTCAGATAGTTCTTGCTTTCTTTTCTTTTTTTTTTTTTTCTAGCTGTGTGTTTGTGCACACGCACACACACAGCGTGTGCTGGTCTGGGATCTTGAAATCAGCCTGGATGCTCTCTCCAAGCTTTTAGACTCAGCACTCTACTACTTGAGCCACACCTCCACTTCTGTTTAGTTTTGGTTTGGATACTTAATCAAAGACGAGAATTTTGTGGACTTTCCTGCCTAGGCTGGCTTTAAATGACGAGCCTCAGATCTCAGCCTCCTGAGTAGCTAGGATTACAAGCATTAGCCACTGGTACCCAGCTCTCTCTCTCTCTCTCTCTCTCTCTCTCTCTCTCTTTCTCTCTCTCTCTCTCATATATAGGAAGAAAGATTGCTAGGAAACTTGGATTTGAGTCTGTCAATGCTACTACTTCATGATGGACAAACCGTTTTATGACTTCATGGCTTAGTTTTTTGTTTGGAACATTAAGAAATTGTATTGGATTCTCTTTAAGGTTGCTTCTATCTTGAGTGTGCACTTTGTGGTCACTTTATGTCCCTGACCCACTAAAATGGTAAGTGCAGGTTTGTAAATAAATTCCAGGTTCCATTTCCTCTTGCTCATATGCAGGACTGGACCTGCCTGAGTATATCTGGTTGAAATGACAAGGATTTCTGGAACTGCTTTTAGGAGAGATAGCTACATTACTGGAGAAGTAGTGATAACAAGATTCAGTTCCTAAGGAATAGGCAAGTTTCATATTTTAAAATAGTGTAGGGGTTAGGAATGTGGCTTAGTGGTAGAGTGCTTTCCTAGCATGCATGAAGCCCTGGGTTTGATTCTTCAGTACCACATAAACAGAAAAAGTTGGAAGTGGTGCTGTGGCTCAAATGGTAGAGCGATAGCCTTGAGCAAAAGAAGCTCAGGGACAGTGCTCAGGCCCTAAGTTAAAACCCCAGGATTGGCAAACACCCTTCCCCACCAAAAAACAACAACAACACCACCACCACAAAACCCTAATAGTGTAAAGCAATACTCTTCCCTGCCTCCAGATACATTTGTGCATCTAGCATAACAAAACTTTATCTGACTGCTTAGTTTATCTGTTTTCTTTTCTTCAAATCTTGCTTAGATATTGGATAACAGTTTAGTTGGATATGGTTTTGGGGGCAGAAGTCCTACTAACCCCTTCTTGTGGCCCTATGATGAAGTTGCCTTGTTCATACACATTGTCTGAGGGCCACCTTCCTGAGAAGGCTTTCCTGTGTGTTTCCCCTTCTCCCAGGCTTCAGAAATCATGCTGGCTTCCATGAATGCTTGTCAAGTGAATGGAATATCAATGAGCAGTCAAAGCTCATAGTGATTGCTGGTCTGCTGCAATGTCAGCTCTTAGAGACTACTCCACATCAAGGACTCTGGTAATGGGAATTATTGATATTATTAATTGGGCCAACATTGGTAGTGCGTGTGAGCCTCTCGACTAACCATGAAGCCATGTATAGCAATACATTGTTCTGCCTTACCCCATACTCTTAATATAATATTCACGAATATTCCTTCTTTACTTTCTGGGCCAAGATACAAGGTTAAGTCCTACCTTCAGGTAGATCCCTTATTTCCCCCTTCTTGTCACTGACATAGATGATATAGGAACACAGAAGAGCAGGGAACTTATGTGATTTTTGAACACATCATGTAAGCTCCATGTTCATTCTCTCAGGTGTAAAATTGGAGTAATGTGCTTATTGTCTGTTTATTGTCTCCTAGTTCCACCCTCACTTTTTAGGACCTGCTGTCTCCAATATTGGCTGGACATAAAGAATCTCTCCCTCCTCTGACAATGGTATCAAGCTTCATCAGTAGAAGTCACCTCTCTCCAAAGCAGGTCTTTGTGAATAACTGCTTAATGAGTATGGGATTTCTTTCTTTCTTTTTTTTTTTAAAGGAGAGGAATGTTCTGGAATTAGTGCCAGTGGTTGCACAACATGTGCATATATTGCACCTGACTTGTGAATATATTGCACATCCTAATCCTTGGTTGGGAAAATATGACCAGTAGTCAAATCTCTCTTTCTACAGCTTTACTTTGCTTTGTGAAGACCGCTTGCTGGAGCCTTGTCAGAGAGCAGGAGGAAGGGAGGATGTTCCTGCCTTGGGCTTCCTCTCTGCAGGTCTGTGTATGTTGTCAGCCCAGAGCTGGGGAGGTGGGACGCTATAGTGATGTGCCTTGTGATGCAATGCATTCATCATTTTCTTGCTATTTTCTATGACGCTGTCTGAAGAACGGTCAGGGAGTAGATTTCAGTGCATAAAAGCAGGGAGCACACATCAGAAGGACCCCTAACTACCCCTAGCTGTAGTTCCTGGGGGCTTGGGGGAGTCTCTGTGGTGCCAGGGCAACCCTCTGTGGACTTTTCTTGGACCTCCCCTCAGACACAGCTACCAAACATGTTTTTCGTCTTTATTAATCTGCTCCTCTTCTCACGTTTCTCAGGTCTCAGCTGCATGGTTATCTGATGGGCTCACTGCCAGCCCCATGAAGCCTGACAGTTACAAAGGGTGGATTAGTTGCAAAGAATATTTATTAGAAAAAAAGCCCCTTCTTATTCTTTTGTTGTTTTATATGGAGTTAGCCACAGAGTGGCTGCGCAAGATAAAAGCAGCCCTCTGAGCGCTGGGGCCAGAGGTCTCATAGCTGCGCACTGGAGGTAGCAGGTGGTGGCAATGGCTATCCTTGTCACCCACCCTCCCAGAGAGTCCTGCTCAGGCCTACAGCTCAGAGAGGTCTAGATCTGGCTGATTATATCCAGACAGGGGATTGTCTTCATTGTGAATTGATCTTACCTTTTCTGTCACCTCCAGAGCTGGGAATGAGTAGACAAAAGGATTGCTTGGTGACCATTTTGATGTAATGACTCCGTTTTGCTAGGAGGTTTAATCGACGGAGCTCTGAGAGAAAAAGATGTCCTCAGAATCCACAGAGGCAGACAGGACCTTTTCTTTCTCTGTGCCCCTGAGGGAATTTTCAACCATCAGAGAAATCAACTTCTTTGTGGGGGGTTGGTTTTTTCTTGTGTTTTTGAGGCTTCGATGATGGCATTGCAAGTTGGAGGGGTTTGCCAGCCTGAGATGTGTGCTGAGTGGGCCACCTAGGCCCCTGTGAGGTTCCCAGAGGACCTGGTCTGTTGGGACGCATGCATTTGAAGTCAATGCTGTTTCTTCTGTAATATGATAGGGGGGTCTGAGGGGAGGAGGGTATAGGAAGCCCCGGGCGTGGTGGCTTTTGATCTAGAGATGGTCATCTCCTAGAATCCAGGCTGAGATTGGGAAGTGGAGATCTTGGAGTCAGGAGTGGGAATCTCTAGAGAATAGAAGGGAAATCACTCAGAGGAAAGACCAAGGCCAAGTAGGAGAGCCTCAAGAGTCACTGGTAACTGAAACCTCCTTGTCCACCACTGCTATTGAGATCCAAATCCCTTCAGTACCACATCTGCACACATTTCTATAGTGGTTTCCTTATTGCATAATCTCCTAGGAGAAAAGTTATGGCTTTTGTAAGAAGTCTTGTTTTCTGTTTTTTTTTTTCTGAAAGAGTCAGGAGATAATCAGCGAGAACAATAGGTCCAAGGGCATTGAGAAGGTATGATGGTCATAAGCCAGCCCTCCTTGCCTTGTATCACTTGTCTTCCCTTCCTACTATTCCTTTCTTTATGCTTCTTTGGTTATCTGCCCCTCTCTCTGGGAGTTGCCCCTCTCTCCACTGCCTTCTTTTTTTTTTTTTTTTTTTTTTTTGGGCCAGTCCTGGGCCTTGGACTCAGGGCCTGAGCACTGTCCCTGGCTTCTTCCCGCTCAAGGCTAGCACTCTGCCACTTGAGCCACAGCGCCGCTTCTGGCCGTTTTCCTTATATGTGGTGCTGGGGACTCGAACCTAGGGCCTCGTGTATCCGAGGCAGGCCCTCTTGCCACTAGGCCATATCCCCAGCCCTCCACTGCCTTCTTGATGGGCCAGACCCTGGGTGTATCCACATTTGCTCACTAAATTCCTTCATTACGCTAGTGTCTTCTCTTGACTGCCTGGTGTTTGGATAATAATGTCACTACTGTAGAAGCCACCCATGCGAAAGCCCAGATAGTTCCAATGCTTTTCTCATCATATACGCCACCGCCAGCTAGCTCCCAACTTAAGTACAGCAACTCCTCCCTAACTTTTTCTTTTCTTTTACTCTGTAAGGAAACATGTCAAGAGCCAATATATGCCTGGACCCCAGATAGTACTGAACCTTATAGATACTACCTGTAAACTATAAGTTATAAATTAGGCACAGCAATCAGCAGCAACAAATACTAATATGTAGAACATAACCTAATAAAATTTGTGAATATAGTCTTTCTCGATGTCTGTCTCTCTCTTTCTCTCTTCCGTTCTAAATCCACTGTTGTGCAGTACTCACGTCTTTGGTTTGGTGAGGACGTGAGATGTTCCAGTGTCTGTGTGACGAGATGAGGCACAGTGATTACTTGCACAGAGGCACTGCAATACTTTGACAGCTGATATAGGCCAGCTAGCTACAAAGGGATAGCAGGTAGGCAATGCGTACAGGTAGAGTGGATCCATGATTCATATCTGGAAGGGATGGGACAGGATGATGTGAAATTTCATCATGCTACACAGAATGGCACACCATTGAAAATGTCTGAATTGTTTATGTCTGGAATTTCCTAGGATTTTAAAATGTTTTCAGACTGCCGTTGACTGTGGGTAACCAGAAACACAGAACGTTGAGTTTCAGATAGGCGGGACCCAGTCTGCACACGCCCCTGGGTACTGGGTTGCATACAGTTGGGCTATGAATGGATGGTGCTGTACAGATAAACTTATGAGGACTTCCCACATCACCCACCCGGGTCACGTGCGTTCCTGGCATCTTTTGAAGACTGTTTTATAGTGATGGTCAGGTCTAGAAAGGGAGCTAAAGCCTTTGAGCCTGTACTTCTTCCTCATTATCCATTCTGCCTTTCCACTAGACCTTTGGTTTCTCTGATGTTGGGGATTCTGAGGCTGTCCTAAACTGAGGGTGGTCTCCATGGTGACTTAGCCCCTGGGGAAAGGGGCTTTCTGAGTTCATCTCCTTCCAAGAGCTGAGAGACACACAGGCTCCTAAGCTATGCGATTCTGGGATCCTTCTTCCTTATGCTCTCATCTCACCGAAACTTGTGAAAGTGGCATTATGCACAAGGAGCTGAGCTCTCAGGCTGGCATCCCCCGTCTGTCTGTGCCTCAGTTTATTCATCTTATAGTGACATATGCAGGTATGGTGGGGGTGGTGTTTTGGGAGGATAGCATGAATATCATGCTGCTTGAGAATTTCATATTCTTTATGACGATTTTTTATGGATAGGTGGTTGGGAAGATGTCAGCTTATGTAGCTGCCTACAGTTTGAGGTAGACAGTGTCTCAAAGCTCCTTCAGGGAGAAATGGGCCAATTTTCTGGGCACCATTCTGTGTGGGAACTTAACAGACTCACTTGGCATACATGATTCTTTGAACTGGGTGCAACGGGGACCCTGGAATACATCCCATCAGTCTGGCTCAGGGCTGTTTCTAAGAGCCTGTCATTGATGTCATTTCAAATTCTGTGTTGTCTGGGAAGCCCTGACGCTGAGATAAAGAGCACCAATTCCTGAGATCTTGCAGATGGAGCTGCCCTAGTTTGAGAGTGTGGATTGAGGGTGAGCTGGTATTCATGGAACCTGACTTCAGAGAAGAGGGACAAGAGCCTCATCCCACCAGACTCCCTCACCCTCCGCTAGGCGAACTGTCAGTAGGGGGAGCTCTGTCACTGTGGCGGCCCCTCCTGCTGGAAGTCTGGGTAGAGGGTGTGTCTAGGGGCCTGGAACAGACTTGAGGAGTAGTCAGCAGGGGCCATTCTGCAGGAGGGTCCCAGGTATGTGCCCAGTAGGACAAGCCAGGAGTGACTGGACTTGGTTAGGAAAGAACTGGAAAATCATTGTGTATGTATGTTTGTATGTATGCATGTACGTATATATGTATGTATGTATGTAGGTAGGTAGCTCAGGTTGGCCTACAAGTCACTGTGTAGTCCAGGTTGGCCTCAAACTTCAGATCTCCCTGTTTTCCCCTCCTGAGTGCTGGGATTACATGTGTGAATCACCATATGCATGTGGTGAATCTCAAATGTTCCCCAGAAGTTCACTGGTCCCAAATGCAACAGAGAAGCTTTGTTCCACCCCGTATCCCCTCCATTGGATGTTGTGCCTGGCCAAAACCCCCAGATGACAGGGCTGAGTGACCACAGGCTGAAACCTCTGAAACTGTGAGCCAAAATAAGCATTTCCTCCTTTTAAGGTATTTATCTGAGGTTGGTGGGTTGGTTTTTTTGGTTTTTTTTTTTTTTTGTTGTTGTTACAGCAACAGAGGGCCAACACACAACTGTGCCTGGTACCTTGGGGTTGTTGGAATGCTCCATTTAAACATACGAAGGAAATGCACCAGTGTCCTGACCTAGAAAGTCTTAGACAGGTGGGTGAAGAAAAGGATGCCACTTTATCAAGATAGAAACTGCCACGATTACCTTCCTTCCTGGATATAGGATCCAGAGTTGCCTTCTTTTTCCCCTATCTAACACAGCTTCTGGGGGTTGGCTACAGTGGCAGGTAGACAGGGAGCCCATGAGGGAACTCGGGATCAAGTGGGATATGAGTTTTGCCTCTCTCACAAGGCTCCAGAGCCATTTCTTCCTTTTTTTTTTGGGGGGGGGGTCACATTAGATTAGATTTAGAAGCCCAAGGACAGGATGTGAGATGTGCTGTCATTTTTGCACATGTGATTCTGTATGGCATGGGTCCACACTTTGGAGAAGGAGGGGAGGCCTGAGAGGTCTCAAGGGGGCATTTCTTATGAGTTTGGAAGGAGGAAATTCACCGAAGTGGGTCAGAGCCATTCTGTCCTTCCTGATGATTTCTGAGGTCAGTTTTTGTACCTTGGGCATAGAGACTGAAATTGAGATGCGAGGGAGGGTAGTTGGCTCAGGGATGATGGAAGGGTTTGTTGGAGGGCCCTGGGACCAGTATCTTCCCTGCATCCTTTTACCTTGAGATAAAGAAGAAACTGGCTTGAAGCAGTTCAGGAGAATTCTGCTTCAGATGGGATTTGCAGTGAATCACTGAACTTCAGAGGTGGAGAGAGGCTGACTCCTCTCCATAGCAGCTTCTAGGCTCTTTTGAGTTCTATGAGCTTGACCTCATCATACCATGTTGATCTGCTATACGTCTTGCCTTTTTATAAAAGTCAGCTTTGTTTTTTTTCCCTCTTGCAAGCTAGGTGATTTGAATTCTCAGTGGTAAAAATGCTATTTAACTTGTGGCTCAGATGAGAGGTCACAAGAATGTCCTGCCTTTCTGCAAACACAAGTTCAAACCTAAACTTTATCTTTGTAGATCAGTTGGCTAGCTCTGTTTTTATTAGAAGCAAAGTAATCTTGAATTTTCCAGATAGGAGTTTGCAGATCAAGATGGGCTTCAACACAAAACCAAATCGCCCTCCTCTGCACCTAAGCAACATTAGGTAAGAGGGGGCAGCAGTAGGGGCTTAGGTCAGCATGTCTTCCTCCCACCAAGTCCTTCCATAGCTCCCACTGTTCTAAGATGAAAATCAGAATCCTTTTTTTTATCAGGTGGAGTGTCTTCACGGTGACAAAATATCTGAGGGAAACAACTTAAAGATTTATTTTGACTTAGTTCCAGAAATTTTAGTTCATGGTCACCTGGCTCTTTGGCTCCTTGATTCTGTCATGCTCTTTTCAATCTCAAGTATTTAATTTTCTTCTTCTTCTGGATGTTCTGCCCCATCTCCACACCATCATTTTATCTACTCCATCCTAAGTCCTTCAGGACCCAGCCTGGGGTCCATTTCCCAAGACAACCTTCTTGGACCACCTGGATTGTGTTTCATCGACTATGGTCAACTCCATTGGTAGTACTTATTCTGATTATAAATCTCTTAAATTGCATAATTGATTATTTTATCTTTTCTCTGCTAGAATGAAAGCTTCATAAAAGTAGGGCCTGTGAGTTTACTTTTTATCTTATTCTCCCCTCGGCATGATATCTGGCATAAATTGAGTACAGGTTTATGTTTGTAATCCTAGCTACTCAGGAGGTTGAGATCTGAGGATCGTGGTTCAAAACCATCCAAGAGAAAGCCCATGAGTCTCTGATCTCCAGTTAACTACTAGAAAATCAGAAGTGGAGCTGTGGTTCAAAGTGGTAGATTGCTAGCCTTGAGCAGACAAGCTCAGAGACAGTGCCCAGGCCCTGAGTTCAAGCTCCATGACAAAAAAAAGTTGAATAATGAGTGAATGAGATTTCCAGGTTTCCCATGGTGTCCTGTTAGACAGACTTCAAATCGTGTAAATGCTGCTGTAGCCAAACAGCAGGTGGACTAAGTAATTATATTTGCAGTTCCTATAACTTTTGAGTTTCACCTCTTCTGAGTCTCATCACCTCATGTTTAACCTTCTAGAAAAGGGAAGGTAAAACCCTGCTCAGGCAGAGACTTCTCCCTGCTATGGTCATTGCTTACTTTCTCTTGATCTAGTCTTTGTCTCAAAAAATCGTGGCTTTCTTCAGGAAAAGCCCACTTGTTACTTGATCCAGAGAGGTGGCTAGTCAAGATCATCTGAATTACAGCTCCAGATCGAAGCTTCTCGGCTTGATGAACTTGATGCGGTTTCAGGACAAAATTGAGGAGCAAGTCATCTGGACTGCCTGAGATAGTTTTGGAGCAAGCTTTGATCACTCCTGCAGAAGTCAAAGACTGGTTTCTTCAAGTCCTCCACTTGAGTCCCACTGTCCAGCTGAGACCACTGCCTGTGAACATCTCTGTCCAACTAGAACTGGGCTGTATCTTGGTGGCTGAGCTCTGAGCATCTCTAGCGTCTCATGCCGGTTGTCTGTTGTAGGTATGCCCCACTTGTAGCCACTCCCCACCTGCCTGCCCTTGGGCTTCCTTGCACTGAGTCAGCAACATCCCCTTTGCTGCTTTGGCACTGTGAGGCCAAGAAAGCCAAGTCTGGTTACAATGCGTGGGTTCATCTGGAAGCCCACATCCTGTACTCTTTTCCAACGAGATGCTTCGCCAGCTGGCAACCATTCATGAAGAAGAAAGCCAGAGCTGCGGAGGTCTCACGACCTTGCACAAGCCAATGGCAAGAGCCATGCGGATAGAGGCCGTCCTGTTGGCAGGCCTCTCTTTCCGTACCATGTCGGTGCTTGTCTTGCAGCACTAGGACTCAGTCTGGCCATCAGAAATCCACTGCTGCTGCTTGTTGGTGGCTTGGCACTTTTCCAGCTAACCAAGGCATTTGGATCTATTTTTTTTTTTTTGGTGTTCTGCTTATGTGCTAAGGCAGTTTTCTCCTTGGAGACTGCTTCCATTGATGCCATTTCATCCCATAATCCCAAGGGAGACATCTGTCCTTATCTTCTCCCTATTGCTTAGCTCATCGCTCAGAGACAGACATCTCAGGTATTGCCATGGGGAGTGGGATGGACAAGAGCGTACATATGGGAGTTGGTGGTGGCAAAGTTGAGTTAGGTTTGTTAACCATGGGCAATGAAGCTTTGAGTCTCCAGGGTTATCAGTGAGCTAAGAAGTTATAGGCCTGTTTCTTGGCTCTAGAACTGATTGGCAGTGGCTTTATTAGGAACCTTCTGGCACTTCTGTGAGCACCAACATTGCCCTTTCTTCCCTTCCCTTCTCTTCCTTTTCTCTACTTTACCTCCCTTTCTTCCCTTCCCTTCCCTTTCTATCCTTGCCCCTTTCTTTCCCTTCATCTCTCTCTTCTTTCTTTCCTGTTTTTTCCTTTTCTAACAGGACCTCACTATATAGCCTACATCAGCCTCCAACTCATAGTCCTCCTGCCTCAGCCTCCCGAGTGCTAGGATTTCAGGTGTGTTCTCCCTCTGAATTAGTATTTTGAGGTCCTAACTCCTCCTACCTCAGAACATGAGTATTTTAGGAGATTGGGTCTTTAAAGAGGCACTTGAGTCAAGAAGAGGGAATACGTACGGTCTGTAATTCAACATGAGTAGTGTTACTATGAGAAGGGACTAGGACATTATTGTAAGAGATAGGTACAGAACAAAGGCTACTTGAAGACAAAGAGGTAGGGTGGCCATCTGTAAGCTAAGGAGAGATGCTCAAAAGGATTCAACCCTCTGATACTTTGACATTGACTTCCAGCCTCCACAATGGTGAAGAAGTGAATTTCTGTTACTTCAACCACACAGTCTGTGAAACATTGTTTCGGTAGCCCTACTAAATTCATACAAGCTCCTTAAGACAAAACAGAGAATATAAGCAGATGGGCTAAGGAAATAGTAAACTAGAATGAGTGTTTTCTGGGTGCTCAACAATGTTGATATCTCATTGACTCCTTTCTGCTCAGACAGCCATCAACTTCATCCTATTTGGGTGCTTAGCCAAAGTGACCAATCCATGTGTAGCATTTCTGTTCTTGGCTTATTTACTTTGCCTCGGTGAAGCCCTAATGATAGGGCCAGTAGAATCTCAGCGTCACACAGCATGGCAGGTCCTGCCCTCCAGAAGCTTGCGTTCTGTAGGCAGGGAATAAAGGAAGATCACTTCGCTACAGTGTGGCGGGTGGCAGGATAGGCGGTCAGCAGGGAGAAAGGAGAACACACTGAGTGACAGCCTAAGCTTGCCTGTGGAGGTCACAGAGGGTGGCAGACAGGCAGTTTGTCGGTTCTTGGATGATAGAGGCGAAGTCTTGCTCACCTTCCTTCCTTCCCTCGTAGTAAGTGAGCACATTGTAAGTGCTCATCTGGTGTATTAGGTGAATGATGCTTAAGGCTCTTCCAGCTTTACAATTCCATGGTGTTGTGATCTCAGAGGCCCACAGCAGTTGAAAGTACTGCTGGCAGATGGCATGAGGGTTTCAGATAAGGGACACTGTAGTATGCAAGGTCATTTCTGAGCAAATACACTGGAAATGAGGGAGGAGAGCACAGACAGTTTCCCTTCTTACCTCAGATTTCTGGAAGGATCCTCAGGTATAATAGTAACCCAGCCAGCACAGCTGTCCCATACAGATACTAAGAGGTGATATCTTGTTCTTTACAAAGCAAAGGTTGGTCAAGCTCCTCACAGCTGTTTCCCACGCAGAGGAAAGCCCCTAAGTTCCCAGGCAGTATACACTGTGTATTTATAAACTATACCTCATGGGCCAAGAAGACAAAAACACCCCGATGTTCAAATCTGCAACGGGTGCATCAGAGATTCTAGAAGCTTCTGAGCAGAAAGCTTTGGTGAAAGAATGGTTAAATGCCAATGAACTTTGCTGTTTTCTGGCCAACATTCCAGCTGATCTAAAATGGAACCTAAAAACCAACAAATAGGTGAGCCTTTTAGAAACAAATTATGCCCAAACACCTTTTGTTTTAACACTAGCCAATACTATTCAACCCAAGCACTTTCAAACACCTTTTAAAAATGAATTGTCAGTCCTAGACAGACAGGGGTTTGAGGGAGCAGTTGCTGATCATTATCCTCTAAAGAATTAGGGGGGAGTTGTGCTCCCCCATGTGAGGCTCCAAAGGCTCAGATTCAAATCCTCCGTGTCTGGCTTTTAAGATAGAATTGAAAAAGCCTACTTGTGACAAGATAGAAGATGGAGAAAGAGGCCCCCCTCCTTGCATAGATGGTGGGGTGCCTTCTGATGAACTGTTTTCTTTCACGCATTGCTGAGCTCACCTGGGCAATGATCTTGTGGCAAGAATACCAGGCCGAGTCCAGGTCAGCAGAGAGATGAGAGAAAGAGGAAGAGAGCGGCAAGTGCAGCCATGCAGAGCCATGACTGGCAGAAACCTAGTCAGTACTGCTGGCTAACATCATTTTTTAATCCTTCAAACAGAATCGATATGACTTTGACCAGAGTGAATTTTTGAGGTGAATTTCTTTAAGAAAAAGATGGTCCGGACCTAGGGGATATAAAACAGACAGTGCTGAAATCCTCAGATGGTCTTCAAAATATCAGGCCCAACCGTGGCTACCTGGGGCCCTTCGTCCCTTCAGAGTGAAGCCTGGACAACTGGGTGGCCAGATGACTTTAAGAGGGAAGTGCTCTGCACTGACTTCCTCAAAAATGCACGGTAGGAGACTTCATTGGCGGCCAAGTGTGACTCTTGGTCTAGTTGATGACAATGACAGTCACAGTAATAAAAATCAGAATGGCTATGACTATGGAGTATGGCCTGCTCAGGTACTATTCAAGGCATATATACACAACATCTCAACGAGTCCTATTAAGGGCCATCACCACCCCTTTTCTTTCTACACAGGAGACAGTGAATATGGAGTCAGCTGCAAGTGATGGAGCTAGAATTCAAAGCCCTGATGGGCCATGAATCGTCCACAGGTTTGTCCTAAGAAGCTACCTTCTGAACCTTCTGGAGGTTTGAGCCATGCTGGAAGGAGGCATGCATGCTGAGTTAGAACCAAGGTATGCCGTGGATCTATGTGAGATACTCTAGCTTACCCCACTCTGTCACGTGACTAACGGCTTTTCACATCAATTCTTCTGACCTAACATCAGGAAGCCAGAGTCCCCTGAGGTCTGGGTGTGTGTGTCTGGGTGTGTGTGTCTGGGTGTGTGTGTGTTTGAGAGGCACACCTACCTAGAATTAAATGTCACAATATAAGGGGAGAGAGGGAAAGAAGGTGAAAGTGTGAAAGTGGGATTGGGAGAGAGACAGATAAAAGGAAAGCAAGGAAAAAAAGAAAAAACAAAAGGAAGGAAGAGAGAAAGAAAAAAAGGAAAGAAAGAAGAAAAAAAAAAACCACCAAAGACAAGAAAATCAAGAAGAAAGGAGAGAGGACAAAGATATACTCAGGGACCAGAAAGGAAGTGATAAAGGCCCTGGAGTCCAGTCTGTGTAGCCCTCGTCCCAGAAAAGCCATACGATCTGTAATAGGCAAGCACTCTACCACTAGGCCATACTCCCAGCCACAATCTGTAATAGGCCAGAATCTCCTTCCCCTTCAAGCTCTTCTTCCCAGCAGCTAAAGACATCCTAGATTGCCTGAAATGGAAACTGTCCTGGATCTGAACAAAGAGGCTTACTGCATTCCTACACTTTGGTCACCCTGCTCCTCTGTATCTACCCTCCTCCACCAGCCCTTAGGGCTGTCATGTCTTTCCCTTCGAGCTCTGAGTCCAGGTGGGCTTGCGTTCTATAGGCGAACCTTCTGACTTGTATAATGTCATATCCTCAGAGCATGATGATTGTGCATTTCCTTAGATTGTATGGAGACACAACCATGCCAGACTCCATCATTTTTTTTTTAATGCCAAAAGATATGATAGGAATCTCAGCCTCTTTCTCTTTCTGTCCTAAGCTGGATCTCTGGGGCCTAGGTCAGGAACATCCAATTCTTTTATTCTCTATTCTTTCAAGCCCTGTACATAGCGTGCTCTGCTTTATATTCACTTTCCCTCTGACTTCTCAGCAGACATTGATGTCACAGTGAATGGTATAGGCTGTTAGTGTAAAGTGAGGAGAACTCCTGGAGGAAGTAGGAGGAATGAAAGTTAAGTTTCCATTCTGTGCATTGGAATTTGCTCACTGGTCATTGACAAGCTAGTCCCAAGGTTTTAAGAGGGTGTGTGTGGGGCTAATTGTGTGCTTTGCCTTGGACCAGGTAAGCACGGTTGACATTTTGGCTTTAACTAGATCCAAAGAGTTAAACAATCTCTTAGAGCATCTAAAAACTAGACTGCCAGGTTAGTTAGCTGGCAGGGGTTTTTGGCCATAGCTTTTCATTATTTTTAGTTTCTTGAGGAATACAAGACTTTCTACTATACTAGGCAATCGGCTTCCCTCTCCCCAGACGCCCCCAAGACCCCCATAGTTAGTTCTGTTAGACATTCTTTTACCCCTCCCCACTCCATCTGGGGAATCAATCTGACAGCATCTCCCGCAAGCTCAGGCTTCAACTGTCCCATTGCGAGGTACCAGTAGTCAGCACATGCAAATTGCTTTTGCCTGGAGATCTAGGGAGAAGACTACATGACCCAGAGGCACTGATGTTTTCCTGTTTTCTGGGAAGCTGCTTTACTGCTGCGTTCAAGTGTTCCGGATCTTAGTACAGATACGAAAGCAGGGCGTGTTTCTGAGGAGGCACCCCAGAAATAGGAACTTGGCCTGCATGTTGCCTTTGGTGGGAAAGAACCACAAACCAGCCAGGTGTTGTCTTCTCAGGAAGGGAAAAGAAAACAACACTGCGAAACGGCTACCCAATGAGAATACCACCTAGTGCCTTCATACCACACACCCATGTGCAAGGCAATGGGGTTGTTTCAAAAGAAAGGTGAAGAAGAACATAATGGGAATTCCCTGAGCTAAAGGCATCAGCTATTACGCCATGCCTTCAGGATGGATATGCGAAGCTCTCAGGACTTGTAACCTCCAGCCCTTCTGCTCTCCCTAGTGTGAGGCATTGAGAGATAGTCCCTGGAGGAGACTAACTAGCTAGCAGAGCTTATTGAACATTCGTGGTGTGTCCACCCTGTGCTCTGGGGAATCCAGTTAAATACAGGAGAGTCTTGGTTCATGTGAAACATAATAACAATTGAGTGGGGACACCAAGGACAAATAGGGGAAAAGCTAAGTGACATATGACACACATATACACACATCACACACAAAAGTGGTTACAAGTGGTACATGACTAACTGGCAAATGAAAGACAGGTTCACTCAGTTTGCTCCCACACTGACATTTTGCTGAACGGATGGAACAAATAGAAGAACATCAAACTGTTGCAGCTAACTTAGGCTTAGTAGGGGTGTGGGGCATCTCAGACATTACAGCTTAGTGTGGGCAGACAAGCAAGCAGCACACATTTTCACTTATGGACTCATTTTCTGCAATGGATTCAGGGTCAGCTTTGCCATGTTCTCTGGTTCTATCTTCCTGTAAGACTTCTGTCATATCTGTTCACATGGGTCTCTTACCTTCCATTGAAAACCAGCCTCAGAGCTTCCACTGCTTGTGGTACTCTCTGATAGAGGCTCTGATAGAGGTTGATAGAGGCTCTGATAGAGGTTCAACACTATTATGTTGGCTGGGTTAGTCTTCTCTCAGATGCTTAGGATGAATTCCCATGGAATTGCCAATAGAAGTGAATTGCATTTGAGACTAATTGGTTAGAGAACAAGTAAGTCCCAGGCCTGTCACTCACTAGATTTGTGAGTAAGTTTCTCAATTGTGAATGGGTACAAGAAGGGCACTTCTTGTATGGCTTTTATGAAGCTCCAATGAAATCTTGAATATGAAGCCACCTATCATGGTGTCTTATTTATTTATTTTTCAAACTGGTACTGGGGTTTTTCACCTGCCACTGTATGATGAGAGTTTCTGAAGTAGAGAACTTAAGCCCTGGCCTGTCCCAAAACACCTCGAATTAACGGTGTATAATTTACATAAATGCCATAGGAACAGCTTGGGAACTCCTACAGGAAAAGTCTCTCTGAACTAATAGTGGTTTGGTGCAGAAAGGTAAACAGACTCATCCTGAAATTTTTGCTTGGGGGCTCAGATTGAAGGTTCCATTCTGCAAAGAGATGCTTGGCTCCACTGAATTTCTTCAATGCAATTTCTTTAATACATATTGCAATGTGGAAATGGGTATGCGGTGACATTTCCGATGTCGTATTTTTTTTTTTTCCAATTTGCCTTTGGCTAAAACCACAGTCAGATTTTTGTATACGGCATGAATTCTAAAAGGCTATTGAAGGCCATTAGGGGATTCTTTAAGGCATCTCAGGAGACGTTTAGCAGACACACAGTCCACGCCAACTTGCCTTAGGGCTAGGAAGGCTGAAGGTTTCTATGCAGCCACCTCATTCTTCCTACACGCTAGCCCTGGAAGGATCTGGAAGGCACATCCCTTGGCTGCTATGGGATGCTTGATCCATTCATCCATTGAACAAATATTTGTTGAGTCTCTGCTCATGCCAAACGTGCTAAGCATATAGCAGTTAACAAAAATAGGCAATGATCCCATTGACACAGAACTCACTTTGCTATAATAAGACTGGTTCACTATTGTTCTGTTCTTTCTGATTTTATGTGTATGTTTATTATCATCTATGTAGCTACACCCATGCATCTTCTTAAATTTTACATATAAATCTTAGATTTCCTTAGATTTGTATAAATAATATACCATGAGCCTACCTTATTTGCAGATGTGTCACATGTGGTCTTGATCAATCATGGTCAGAAAGAAATAAAATGTAATAAAATAAAAAGAAAATTAACAAATGATAGTTTTAATTCCCACAATTGCAGTCCAGTTGGTACAGGAAAGCCTTGTGTGATTTTTGGTTGTGTTTAAATCATAGTGTCATTTACTGTACTTCCCTGCCCTTGATTTTGAGAAAACATGCTTTCCCCAAACCAATTGATGTCCCCAAAGCAATGTAAAAGTTATAGTATCCTCCCCAAGCCAAATGGGACATGTAATGTGCTTTACTAAAGTGACAGAATCAAAGTTTGAGATTTGTCCAAAGGTAACAAGTCTTTATTGGAAGTCAGGTGGCATTATGGGAAAAATGGATCAAGCATCTGCAGTACTTGAAGTAAAGAGTATGAAATAAGATCTAGCTTTTGGTGAAAGGTATTAATGTACATAGCTGTAATTTTTTTGTGACAGTAATTGTGTCCTGTTCTGTGCAGTTTCAAGTTATGGTTGCTCACATGTTCTATATGTATTGTATAGGTGAACGCAAGTAATTTTAGATACTGATCTCTGTGCATCCTGAGCATTTGTGAGTTTTCCTCAGTGGTGGTTTCCTTAGAATCTGATACTCATGGATACCAATGGTATACTGTGAAATGAAATATGAATGTATTCCAGTATAAGTAGTACATAAGTAAACATTATAATTATGTCTCCTTAGATTGTGTGTTCTGAGAAGACAGGTCTTGGAGTTTGGTCAATTGTCTTTCCCTATATTTTAACTACATCAAAGGAGGTGGGAGTAGTGACTTAAGGGTACCCCCTGCAAAGGGCTCCTGCAGAGTAGGCTCCCCACTTGATGAAGATGGTGTTTGGCCACCTCATTTTTTTCTCCCCTGGGTATACTTCATACACACGTCTCTCTTGATCCCTTTCCCTGTCTTTAAACCTCTCAGGAAATCTCATGAGCTCGATCATACTAGCATGTAAATCAATGATTCCAGTTTAGGATCTTGAACTCTCTATGGGAACAATTTCTTGAAGTGAGGATGCCATTTATATATGATTCTTAACCTTGATTATGCATTTACATCACTTTGGTACATTTGTAAAATAGACTCCTAGGCCTCACTGTTACTCTGTAGTAGTTAAACCAATTAACCTCCCCCCCACGAGTCCCCCTACCCATTTCCATAGGTTAATCTCATCACAAGCAGAACTGAAAACCATTCCTAGTTGAAGTCAGAAATTTCCACTGTATAATACCTGGGACAAAAACATTGATATCACCTGGGAACTTAGAAATGCAAAATTTCAGGCCTGAATCATCAGACTGTCTGAATTGAAAACTCAGGAAGATGGAGCCTAGCCGACTGTATTTACTAAGTCTACCCCATGATTCTGAAGCTTGCTGCTGCTGAAGTTTGAGAATCATTTCTTTAAGCCAAAGGGCCAATGAATAGCTGGGATGTTTAGTCCATAGCAAGGCAATTTGGATGGGCAGCAGGAGTCTCCTCTGAACCCACACTGGTTGATCGTTCAATGTGCACTACAGGAGAATTTGGTGAAACCATCTCAAATTTGCAGATAGACCAGCAGCCTGAAGATCTTTTCTTCTAGTAGGAAGGACAGGGATGATTCATCTGCAATAACAATTGGATGTGGTTGTAAAGTGGTCACGACTACTCCCCTTTCTTCACCTCATGGTCCACAAACCAGAGACCATAAGTAAGGATGGTGGACAGGACAGAGGCTAAGCTTGTGGTAGGGGATGTAAATTATTTTCTTTGCTAAGTTGTACTGAATTAGAAGCTGTGGATCTATTTTTTTTAAAGCATTACTTTAACCATAAATCTTATCGCTAGAACAGCAATCACCCCAAATATAGTGTCTGTATGATCTGAAACCATGGGAAAGATTTCCTGAATATTTGATTGAAATGTGGTAACATTTCAGCACCATTCTCAACACTAGAGATATCAAGACCAACAAGGAAACACTGTCTGTAACCACAGCATCCAGGAGGACAAACAAGCGAAAAGACAGCTAACGAGGAGATGTAGGATGCTGGGTGAGCATCCAGTGATTGAATGGATCTTACTTCTGGGACTCAGGTAAGATCTTCCTGAGCAAAGGGATATTTAATCTGAAAACTGAAGATTGAACAGTTGTCAGGAAACAATTTTCAGTGGGGCAGGGAGAGGCAGTGGTGAAGAAGAATATTCTAGATAGCGAGAAGAGCATGTGTGAAGGTTTAGGAGAGAGACAGAATGAGAGAGAAAGAGAGAAAGAGAGAGCGAGAGTGAGAGAGAGCCAGCTATGGAAGTTTTAAGAAATGTTAGCTAAATATGAAGGAATCAAGAAAGTGTGGAAGAATGTGATAGAAGATGAGTCTAGAAAGGCAGCAAGCTCAGACCCCAGAGGACCTAGGAAGTTAGAGGAAGGATTTGATTGAGAGCCTCAGGGCAATGGGAAGGTACTGAGAGGTTTAAAACAGTAGAAGATGACAGATTTGCATGAAAGACAAGCCTCTTGGCTATATTTGGGAAAGTAGACTGGAGGAGGAATTGTGGGTCTTAGGAGACAGGAGATGTCTGTCATTTGGATTAAATTTACAAATGTTTGCTTAGGGAAAACATGAATGATTGAAGAAATTAGGAGATTAAAATATATACTTAATCTTATGTTCTTTTTGCAGCCCTAGGTTTGTTTCTTTAGATGAAACATAACTGTGATAGCTATGGAGACCTGGCTAGTGACAGGAGTCAGACAAGCTGTGCTAACTGAGCATCAGGAACATGCCAATCATAGCATAAAACAGGGTGCAAGGCACCATGGGAGTTCCAGGGAGCCTTGGTCATTGCTCATAAGATGCCAACAACAGAGTAATGGAAAAGCTGTAAATGGAGCATATTTAAGTGTTCATCAGAGAGTGATACAGTATGTGGCAAATTAGCAATAAGTAAGGATGGACTCACCAACCCTCTAAAGAAGGAAAAGATAAAGTTTGGTCGAAGATACAGGACTTGGTTAAGTTCTCTTTTTGATGGTACAAAGGTTTAAGCTCAGAGTCTCTTTGTAGGCAGGAACTCTTATTTCTTAATCTGTGTCTCCAACCCTTTTTGCTCTAGTCGTTATTCTTTTGGTGGCACAAGGGTTTTAACCCAGAGCTTCATGCTTGCCAGGCAGGTGTTCTACTGCTGAACCATACCTCTTGTCTTAAAAAAAAAAGTGTGGGTTATTTTAAGATCGGGTTTCACTTCTTGCCCAGGCACATACCTGGACCATAATTACCCCATTTCAGGTTTTCCATCATTGCTAGGATGACAGGTGCCTGCTACCACAGCCAGCTTTCCTCCATGGAGATGGACTTTTCTTCCTGGGCTGGCCTGGAACTATGATCCTCCTCATCTCAGCCTCCCATGAAGCTTTGGATGAGAGGCATGTGCCATTGTACTCAGTTATGGGTACAATAAGAAGGGATTTCATAAACTTTTCTGCTCAGGCTGGCTTCAAACTTCCATCCTGCTGATCTCAGCCCCTGAGTCATTGAGATTATAGGCCTGGGTCACTGTGCCTGGCTTTGGCTAAGGTTTTGAAGGATGTGAATAGACTGGCACCAAGGACAGGAAGTGTGGGATTTCTGGTTGCAACCACCATCATGATACCAAGTTGTTTTGCTTTTCACGGACAGTCAGCTGAACCTCAGACACATGTGAAAGCACATTGGTTTTTGACAAATGAGAGACTATCGAATATCCCCTTCTTCATAAGTGGTCATGTTTCTGCTGTACCTATTGGAATTGTGGCAGAAAAGGGGAAGATGGGTAGAGTCGGCTGAAAAGGCATGAGGTTGACATGGATAAGGTCTGGGAAGCACGGGAGTGAGGCACTCGTATGGAGGCACACAGGAGGCCTTCCATAATGCTGGCGGGTCACCCCATAAATCATACAGCTCTGTTTTCTCCAAGTCCCATGGCGGTTTATTGGTTACATATAACAGAAGAGGGATGTTTGAAAATTCCCATCCTAGATCCCTAGTTCTTTGTCCTTAGTACAGAGACAGTTTACTTCTTATGCATGAGTGAACTGTTCTGGAGGGTCCATTTGGCTCACAATGTTCTTCAAAACTGAAGTGCCATTTCAGGGCCACTAGCTACTGTCTGGAACCAGTGCCGGGGAGGAGGTTGAGTGATGGAGGTACTGAAATAGTATCCTGCATGTGCATCCTCAGATCTGGTTTAGGCCTGGGAGTAGACAGGCATATCTGTGGAGATGGCTTCTGGACAATATCTATACAGGCCAGGTGACCAGGCTGACATAAGGCTATGTGGGAAGGTACAGTTGGTACAGGGACCCATCTCTAGTTCTGCTTGGAAGATTTCAGCCATACACTGAATTCAAAGACTCATAGCAGAGGTCAGAGCATGACTGTGATGGAGTGTTTTCTGCAGATGTGCGTGGAGCGACCTGGGCCAAACGGCTGAGGAAGCAACTGAGGGATGCCACCTACCTCTTTTTCACTGAGGTTGGGCCCTTGTTTGTCATTCAGAACTTGGGGATCTGACCAATAAAATTCTGACGATGGAAATCGGTGGGAAATATTGGACGACTAATGGCCTTTCCACCCTGTGACCTTTTCGTCCTGGAGGCTTGAAGGTAGGTCCCTGGACTAGGGGAGGTCCCAGCTCTGAGAGCATCTTCAGGCCTTGGATCAGTGAGTCCCACAACAGATTCAGTGTGCACCAACCAGCCAACCCTCTGCTGGGGTAACTGGGGGCAGAGTTGAGAAGCACAAAGCAGAGTGCTGCCAGCTTGGAACAATGGATTAGTGTGAATGGTGCCTGAAGGGCCCATGGAGGTGACAGTCCACTTGGGGCTGTGGAGGCGTGTTTGCCCAGGCAGGAAGCCATCTGGGACCCTGAGCCAGCATCCTCTGGCACATCTCCTGGCCACACCTTCAGCAGAACCACTGAATACTTTGAGAAGGGCATCCAAGCCAAATCCTACCTGCCTGTGTTAGTTTATCCCTTCTTTCCCCTTAGAGTGAGCACTATCTTCTCTGCTCTGGGAAAAATTCTCCATAATGTTCAATCCACATGGATTTATAGGGACTGCCTCTCCAAGAACCAGATTCTCTGATTCAAAGAATCGAGGTCCTCATAAAATGGTATTGAGGGAGGGATGGACAGAGTACATTGTAATGCTCTTCATCTGTATATCAGGAATGAATGGTTCTTTGACTATCCGGGCTCTTCCAATGTGTTCAAACTGTTGGGCCAATATTCCTAGACACATTCCTTGGTAGATGAGGATAGTTGTAGTGTCAGATGAAGACACAGGCTGGTTTCAGTTGTTTGTGCCTCTTAGATCAAGCATGGGGCAGGACACAAGGGGCAGAGGAGAAGTCTGATTTCAGAAATCACATTCCTAATTGCTTTGTTTTTTGTCTGCTATGGGGCTTGAATTCAGGGCCTGGGTGTGGTCCCTGAGCCTCTTTGTGCTCCAGGCTAGCGCTCTACCACTTGAGCCACAGTGCCATTTCTGGTTTTTCAGTGCTTAATTGGAATTACGAGTCTTGTGGGGACTTTTCTCCCTGGGCTGGCATGGAGCCACGATCCTCAGATCTCAGCCTCCTGAGTAGCCAGGATTACTGGCATGAGCCACCAGCACCTGGCTCCTAATTGCTTTTGTTATGTAGTTTTTTAAACTCTACTGAATTGTTGATAAGAGGAGTGGGCAGGTTAAAGTTTGGATGGAGCTTTACAGAAGAAGCTAGAGCCCCCAGAGAACTTGTTTTGCGGCCACTTCTTCCCTCCTAGTGCATCTTCCTCTCCATTCTAAAACCTTGGACCCTGGTTTTACTTTACCAACTGGGAAGACTTTCAGTATTCATGGGGATTGGTTCCAGGACCCTCGGGATACCAACATTCTTGGGTGCTTGAGTTCTTACATAAAATGGGGTAGTATGTTTATACTCACATACCTCTTAGGTTGTTTATACCTACTGCTATGTAAGCAATTGTTAAACTATATGGTTTATGGCATAATGCCAAGTAAAACGTTTGCACACATCACGCATTCAAGGCAGATATAGTGGTTTCTTTAAATTTTTGATATTCAGTTGATGTTGAACCAATGGGTATGGGAAGTCATCTGTATGCAGTTCTCTGGGTGACTGCAACGTAGGACTCGTTCTTGCATGGTTTGGGCATATATTTCTCAGGCATCCACAAGATTGGTACTCCACAGACAGCTAATGCTGCTGTCTGAGGGCATTGGAGGGCTGGATAGAAGCAGATGTTTGAACATCAGCCATTTGCTCTGATCCATCTACTCAATTGGAGCTGACAGCACAGCCTCTGAAAGATAGACACATATGGCTGCCTAGATTAGATTGTGTGATTCCTTGGAATTTGTACTTGTGATTTAGTAACCTGGTTCCTTGAGCCTGAGTACTAAAGGGAGGGAGGTCTATGATAATGTGGACAGTCAGGCAGCATTAGCCTATGGCAGTCTCTCTCCTAGCACTTTGTCCTTGGCATTGGGATGCATGTTTGAGAGGATGATGGCATGGCATGAGGTCTTATCACTTTGTTGCATATTGTCACACCTGTTTGTGAGCTAGGCAGGACCACCTTTGCTCCCCCCACCCCCCAATAAACCAATCCATGGGATTTTAATAATAATAGTCCATGTGAGACATGCAAACTAAGGGACATTTATTTACCTTTTTTAAAGCAAGAAATACTTATGGCTCTCAGTTTATAATTTGATGTAAGTATATTTTGATATTCTCTCCCCCAAATAGTGGAGGATGTTGAGCTCAAATTTAAAATCTTTCATATTTATTATTAATAAAAATAACAGTAACAATAACAGCTAACATTTATAGTCTCTCCTATGTGTTAGGCATTGTACACTTTGGTGACCAAGGAATCACTTGGACTAGAAAATCATAGACATTCAGGATTATTAGATACCAGCATCTGGCTTTGTCTCTGGGTTTACAAAAGTCAAGCTTAGCTTACTTCATTTACTAGTATCACACTAGAGTTAGCATGGCCCCCAAATATCCCCTAATACATAATATAGTGTGCCTGCTTAATTGAATTAACTGTGCTTTTGGAAGTAAATTTCTTTTCCCTTTGGACTTTCAAGATATGTACAATTTTGGGTTGTCTTTATCTCTTTCTCACTTTTTTTTTCTCTTCTTCCTTTTACCTTTCTATGTTCTTTTCATTTCATTCATTCAAGCTGCTCTCCCATCAAATTAGAGACATGGTAATTCAAAAACAAAGTGGTTCTGCTGCCAGCCCTGCAGCTCCACCTGTGACTGGAAGTTACCCAGTTGCATGGCATGAAAGCAAATAAACTTGTCTTCACATGTTGGAGCTATCCTTTTGATTCACAAGGAAATGGACTTTGGCTTTATGGCAAGTGCCACTTCCATCATATTTTGACATAAATCATGAAGTACACCCAGAAAATGTCTGAATCACTGGTGGGGAGGGAGCTTGGTGTTCTAGGGAAAGATAAAGAAGGATCTTACTTTCTTTTTTCTTTTGTGGGTCAGGGTCTATGCACTATTCCCGAGCTCTTTTTTCTCAAGGCTAGCACTCTACCACTTTCAGCAACAGCCCCACTTCCAGTTCTCTGATGGTCTCACAGACTTTTCTGCCCAGGTTGGCTTTTAACTGCCATCCTCAGATCTCAGCATCCTGAGTAGCTAGGATTACAGCCGGTGCCTGGCTAGTTTGGAAGGATGGTTGATCTTGGCCTTAGCCATTGGATAAAGCTCCCTTGCCTTCACTCTTTGGAGTCTTTAGCTCAGGGCATTGGTCAGTAGCTGGCCAGGCCAAGAACATCCCTACTGTCTGTGTTTTGAGAAGGCCAACAATACCTAACAGAGAAGCAGTGAGGCTGAAAGGTCCAAATCTTAAAACCAAGTCACTATATTGATATTCCTTGGAGAAATAACAGGAGTGGGATTATTTCTGGAAGCAGAGCATTCACAGGCCCCTGCTTCCTTCTATGTGTGGGAAATGATGGTTGTGTTTTTAGCTAGACAAAAGAATGCTCCATGCCATGCGTAGGCTGTTTTCTTCTTTATCTGGGCTTTCTAGGGGCATTCCAATGAAGAAGACTTGAAAGAGGAGAGAGAGAAAGGGGAATCTTGAGGAAAAAAGAAGCGTCAGTTTGGTGTTGTCTAGTTTAGTGCTTCCTAAATACTAAAATAATGTTGCCTGAAATGTTTGTTTAAAAAATGGAAAAATAAACAAGCAAAAACAGTCTTACACCACTGCAGACATACTGAGCTGAATAGATTATGAATCTCTGTCTCTCCCTCTTTTCCTCCCTCCTCTCTCTAATTTTTTTATTTTTTTGGCCAGTCCTGGGGCTTGAACTCAGGGCCTGAGCACTGTCCCTGGCCTCCTTTTTGCTCAAGGTTAACACTCTACCACTTGAACCACAGTGCCACTTCTGGCTTTTTCTATATGTGTGGTGTTGAGGAATCGAACCCAGAGTTTATGAAGCAAGCACTCTACCACTAGATCATATTCCCAGCCCCTCTCTCTAATTTTTTAAAAAACAAGTAACCCACGTAATATGAGTAAGAACCATTTTCTAGAAATTCTTGTGAGACTTTCCATTATTAAAAGTTAGTTTTAATATACCAATGGTAATTTGCTTGACCACAGGGACTGTATCTTCTTTACTTTTGTGGCCCTAATGGCTACCATAATTCCTAGCATAGAGTTTGAGCCCAATAAACATTTGTACAAATATCATGGAAGATATTTTTTCAAAAGCGGCAAGCAGTTGGGCACAGTGTTGGAAAAGGTAAATGTTGGTAGTATGGGTAATGACTGAGTAATGACTCCATTACTCAGTGGTGGGTTGTGAAACAATGTCCCAAACAAAACAAAATGAACAAAAGGAAAAGTCTTTCTGCCTTGGAAGAACCACTTAGTGGTAGAATACCACGGAGCACACATCTTGTGCAAAGGCTATTTTCTGAAACTCCATGGTCATAACAGTATCATAGAAAATTATCCCCAGGCTTTCCCTATCTTTTGAGATTATTTGTGATAGTCCCTAACCAAAGATAATAAAGTCACCTCATCCTTGGTTTCCTCATCTGCAAAATGGGACATGGATACTTGCCAAATGCTTATGTAATGGGGAATGTCAGGGTGACTAGAAGCCATCTGTCTTGCACCATAGGGCATTCAAGAATGGCCATAAAGTGTTGGCACCCTCCAGCCTACCATGGAAGTCAGGCTATTATATATAATAAACGGTGGCTTCTGAATGCTGGCGTCCAGCCAGACCACTTACTTGGTCCAGATCAATTTCCATTTGTCAGGCGGATGTGATTTCCTTTTCATAGTTCCTAGTTAGAGTGTATAATTATTTAAGAAGCAATAAAAATGAAATCTCAATCATTGAGCTCAATTTTAGATAAAGTACCCGACATGCAGCTGTCGGCCATATTTGCATATGGTGGCTAGGAACTGGAGATGAGATGTGGATTAGATCCAGCTGCTTCGTTGGTAAGGGTTGTGGTCCTACTCTTTTCTTAGGAATGGAGAAATTGGAAAAGCTTGATGGGCTTCAAGGTGTACATGAAGTTTGAGGATAAAGATATAGAAGAGAGTTGTCTCTTGATCTGAGTCAACAATAAGTGCTTATAAAAATCAACTGGGCTACTGCATTTTATCATTGCAACAATGCTTCTTCTTATTTATATTATTATTTCAGTTTGAAAGAGGATGATATCACAGCTAGTAGAGCACAAACAATTTACCCATGGGTCCACTCCATTTAGGGTAACCAGATTTCTTTTTTTTTTTTTTTTTTTTTGGCCAGTCCTGGGGCTTGGACTCAGGGCCTGAGCACTGTCCCTGGCTTCTTTTTGCTCAAGGCTAGCACTCTGCCACTTGAGCCACAGCGCCACTTCTGGCCATTTTCTGTATATGTGGTGCTGGGGAATTGAACCCAGGGCCTCATGTATACGAGGCAAGCGCTCTTGCCACTAGGCCATATCCCCAGCCCGGGTAACCAGATTTCTAACCAAGTTCTTTAATTCTAAATTAAATAACCTCTCTACTGTACAAAAGATTGTACATAAAGGAGATTATATATGTTTATATATATTTACTGAAGAAATGAGAAATGAGTTTAACTGACTTAGTATGAAAAGAAATATGAATGGATTATCCACTTTCCCCATGGGGCCAGTTATTGTTCTTTCTGAACTGAAGCAATTTCTCTTTTATATATTAAGGAAGTTGATATAGTAATCCTCTCAAATAATCAGTGGCTTTTAACCTCGGGCTCTTATGAACTTTATGGATTATTCCAAGGAAAATATTCATGTGTACATGGATTCCTGGACACTTTTAAAATCAAATGATCAAATACACGTTAGTTGAAATATTTCATTGTTTTTCTCCTATAGTTCATCAGTGTAGTGAATTACATTGTTAAGTTTTCTAATAGCAAATCATCTTTGCATTCTTGAGGCAAATGCTATGTACCATACTATATATTTATTATATCATGAAGTACAGTCATTTCATGATATACTACTCTACAAACTAATATTTTATTTAGTATTTTTGAATCTATATTCCCAAATTGAATGGTGTGGGCTGGGAATATGGCCTAGTGGCAAGAGTGCTTGCCTTGTATACATGAAGCCCTAGGTTCGATTCCTCAGCACCACATATATAGAAAATGGCCAGAAGTGGCACTGTGGCTCAAGTGGCAGAGTGCTAGCCTTGAGCAAAGAGAAGCCAGGGACAGTGCTCAGGCCCTGAGTTCAAGGCCCAGGACTGGCAAAAAAAAAAAAAAAAGAATAGAACCAAATTGAATGGTGTGTGTGTGTGTGTGTGTGTGTGTGTGTGTGTGTGCAAATATGCCTATTCTGGTGCTTAAACTCAGGGCTTATGTGTTGTCTTTGAGTTTTTGTACTCATAATCCTCAGGTCCCAGCCTTCAGAGTAGCTAGGATTATAGGCTTAAGTCACTTGCACCTGGCTCGCTCTCTATATTTTTAAATCTTGACCTTATTTAGATTTAGAACCAATTTTACATCAATCTTTTATTTCCAAAGTTTCTTTAAAAACCATACTATAGCATTATATTGTTGATGATTTTATAATACCCAGCTTCAATATAGGAATGTGTGTCTTTTAGTTGTAGGCTTATGTATATTCATTATAATTCTTTATTATTAGTGAACTATTAGAAGTTAAGCTATTATCTTATTTCTAATTTACCTTCTATTAAAAAATAACCAATTCCAGTTTTCTATACATGGGTCCAAATTTTCCTTTTTTTTCTTTTTTGACAGTCCTGGGCCTTGGACTCAGGGCCTGAGCACTGTCCCTGGCTTCTTTTTGCTCAAGGCTAGCACTCTGCCACTTGAGCCACAGCACCCCTTCTGGCCATTTTCTGTATACGTGGTGCTGGGGAATCGAACCTAGGGCTTCATGTATGGGAGGCAAGCTCTCTTGCCACTAGGCCATATCCCCAGCCCGGGTCCAAATTTTCTTTAGCTGGTTTAAAGTGAAATATCTTGTGTTTATAGTCAGAACAACAGTGGTGGTTGCCTTCTTCTTTAACTTTACACTTACATATTTGTTTTTTGTTATTAATTTCTCAAATTTATGTACCACTGTATGGGTTAAGCACCACTAAACTGAGAATCCACAATTTGAAATTCTCCAAAATCAGAAATACTTTTTGAGTATTGACATGACACCACAAGTGGAAAATTTCACACCTGACTTCATGTGACAGGTCTCAGTCAAAATGCAGGTGCATAAGGTGCATGTGAATCATAAATGAATTTCATGTTTAGATTTGAGTTCCAGTCCCAAAGTAGCTCATCGTGTGTATGCCAGTATTATAATACCTGAAGAAAACCCTAAATCTTAAATACTTCTATCCCTAAACATTTGACATGAAATGCTCAACTTGTACTTTCTTCCTTATATAGAAAGAACATTTACACAATTAAATATGCCCTTGATTTCCTCCAGAGCCACATATTACAGAATTAAATAGAATATAACATAAATGATATTGCTTGAGCACTTGTATAAGCACTTTTTAAAAAAAATTAATTTACTTTATTGTTAGTATAGAGGTGATGTACAGAGGGATTACAATGACCTGAATCAGGTAATGAGTACATTTCCTTTAGTACATCTGTCTTCTCATCCCTCACTGTCTCCCAGTTCCCCGCCTCCTGTCTCCATTCATCAATGCCCAGCCAGCTCCACGGTTGTACTTTTTCCACACATTTTCCCTTGAGTTCTGTGCCTTCCCCACAACTCTTCCGAAGACGTACACTTAAATATATCATACATAACATAAAGAAGACAGAACCATCAAAAACTAAAAAAAAAGAAATAAAAAGAGAGGCCTCTTGTTTCCATACCTTGGAGTTAATTTCAGTATGTGTATTATTTTATATAAATATGAAGAGGCACTTAGGCATTGCACCTTTGTGTTTCTCTCCTAAATATCTTTAAAGATATTTTCTTCTGGTTGCAGTGCATAGTTTTCCCTTATAGTTTCCAGTTGCAAGAAAATCCCTATAGTCAATTTGATTCAGGTAGTTGATGACCTTCTGTTCCAGTATTGCTTTTAACATCCTCCCAGGTAGCCCTATTCATTTGAATACATCCTTAAGAGCAATTTTAATGTCAGGCCTTGTAGGTCTGAGGATATTTTTGTAGTGCTACAATATTTGAATGACAGTTTGGCTAGATTGAAATGAAAGGGTATTTTGAAAATAGTTCTTTATTGTTTATAATAAGTTTTGTTGTAGAGATGTATAATGTCATTATACTTCTTGATCTTTGGGTATTACTATATTCTTTTTCTCAGCAATATTGAAGAGTTTCTAGTTGTTTTAAGATTTCATTATAATCTGTCCTGGTGATAGTTTTTTCTTCCCTCTGTTATTTGACTGTCAGTGTACCAAACTGGATTCATCATAGAGACTTAGGCTACTTTACCACTCTGTCCCCAAGGACAGAGATTTACTCCAGAGGATATAACTTCTATTGAATCTCTCCAGGATGAATGATTGAATTCCTTATTATTAAGAGCAAACCTGGGGCCGGGAATATGGCCTAGTGGTAAAGTACTTGCCTTGTATACAGGAAACCCTGGGTTTGATTCCGTAGTACTACATATATAGAAAAAGCTGGAAGTGACGCTGTGGCTCAAGTGGTAGAGTGCTAGCCTTGAGTCCTAGGACTGGCAAAAAACAAAACAAAACAAAGAGCAAACCTGGTTGACATTTTTGTAATTCCAAGTTACTGAATATATATTAGTCCAATTAGAACTCTAGATCTTAACAGATGAACTTGGATATGATTGCTAGCACATCACTGTGAGAGTGGACAAATGAAAATTTCTAAGTATTTATTTGTTTCTCAGAACAACCAGATACAAATTTCCTCACCAGGTTGTGTTATGTGGACTAGATGAATCCAATTAAGACTTAAAACATGGATTCTGATGCACATAAGTAGTTATTTATTACTTCATGAAAATTGTTACATTAGGCCTATGGGAAAAATAGAGATGAAAAGTTCTTTATTTCATTGACTTAGCCGAAATAAGACAGGTAACCAAGACAAGAAAACTATGAGAGAGGTCTAGCAAAGTTTGTACCCTCTGAAGAATCTACAAGACATTTATAGAACCATTTCTTCATTTTAGAAACATGGAAACTGAGACTAGAATTCTGTAACTTGGTTAAGGCAAGAAAGTGACAGAACCTTGATAGGAACCCGCATCTCCAGGGTGTGAGCCATGTCTATGCTAGTGTTTCTAGAGGAAACGTTTCCACGATCCCTACGGCCTTGGGATACACCAAACAAGCTGTGGTGTACAACCTTTATATCCTGGGCCCTCCATTGTCTTGAAGCTCAGAGGCTTTGGATGATGGTTTATAACTCAGCCAGGAGACAGCTTTCTCTATCTTTAGAATAAACTATGGAAACATTTCTCCTTAAGACTCTCTCAAACCATGAACCCATTAGAGAGAGTCATAATTTCCTTAAGGAACACGAACAAGTAGCCAGCAGGCTACAGTTTTCTATGAAGCATTGGAGAGAAAAGATGAAACCTTCATGAGATAGCTACAAATCATGTAATAATTTGCCATCACTCACCCAATAGACAAAGTATTCCAAGAGCCAAGAAAAGAGGGATGGATATTTTCAGAGTCAGGAGTTTGGCGAGTTGGGTGAGTCAGAACGTTGTTTACCAACAACATTGGTAATTTTGAAACGTTGAATTTTGAAAAGATGAAGGTTATTTTGGAGATGGAGAAGAACCTACTGAGAACAGACAGAAAAGTCAAAGTAGGGAACTCCATGAATATCCAGGGGTAATTTAGAAGGCACTGGAAATCACAGGTAGGAGGTAGCATGTGGGAAGTGGCTAGGAAGAAGGTAAGGACTTCATTGTGAGGGAGTTTATATGACCCAGCTCTGTGGTTAAAGAAAGAAGGTGAAATCTTCAGTGGGAGAATAGCATGGTCAGAGACTGATCTTATGGAGCAAAATAGCTTTGAGGATGCAGAACAGTAAGGAAGGCCTCAGACCTGCCTCTAGGAAGCTATAGACATCTACTCTTGGCCTCAAACTGATGGAGGGGGGGTGGTGGTTTGCTGTAACTGAGTGTATGGACTTCAGACATGCAGCGGCAGAATTCCTCCAAACTGGGAAGGAGCCTATAGCCTCACACCTATATACTACTGGTGGTGAACTCGATGTTCTTCCTTTGAGAAGCTTCTGGTTAATCAAGGGGGAACAGTAGAAGAGAGACCCTCTCTCAGTGGTTTCTTAGTGTGACTACAAGTCTCCTTTGAGAAACTAACCCCATTGAAAGAGTACGGGTTCCTTCCTGTTCTTCCCTGAGTGCGTTGGCCATTTCTTGTGGGCATATTAGCCATCAGAATCAGTGAAACCTCCGTATTGAAGCATGATCGAGTCTTGCCACTTTGAAGGGGACTGGGGTAAGAGGAAGGGCCACCCAATTTCAAAATGGAATAAAAGAAAAGCAATATTAAAAGAACAAGGAGGCTGTTTAGTGAGGCTTGAAAGACGGACAGGTGTTTCCTCCCATGCCGAGAATCAGTGACCCCTGGGAATTGCGTTTCCTGTTGAGCAGACACCCATGGCAGGCCAAGTCCTGCCAATGTCTTGGTGGTGTGTAACTCTGCATGAACACCCGAGAAAACCCAGAATTTTCCAGAGGGTCTTTTGAGCGCCTCCTTCCATGAGGAGGTCCAAGATGCGACTTGGTGTTCACACCCTCACGCTCTCACAACAGTCAGTGGAGGTGTGCAAATGGCTGGGGCCCTCTTGTTTTGTGGGGTTTTTAGTCCCCGCTGGCTGGCTCCATGCATGAAGCACCCCACACAGTGGGGTGACAGGCAGCATTGCGCAGAACAAGTGCACCCGCGCCTGAGGCGGGAGGATGTGATGACGCGGCCCCACACAGCGGGAACTCAGGCCTTTAAAAAGCCCAGGAAACAACCTCAAAGCAAGCGGTGGTTCCACTGGAGGAAAGCACACCCAGGTCTTACAGTAAAGAAGCCAAACTGTCTGCTTCAAAGAGAAAAGGCAACATCCTGTCACAGGCCATGCTCTGGCAAAAATGTAAGTGGTTTTGGCCGTGGCTGTCAGAGCCAAGTAAACAGAGGCAGAGGCTCTGGGCGATCACCTTGTTGGACTGGGAGCTGGGAGCTAGTGGGTGACGAGACAGCAGAGGTCTGGGTTCCAAAATGAGTGAGGTGGGCGAGATGGCACCTGATGGAGAAACCTACCTGTTAGCAGTGATGCTGATTTTCCAGATGAGAGGGGAACAAACGGGCGTTCCCAAGGTGGGACAGCTCATCAATCTCCACCCTGTGCATGAATCACGGGGAAGAAAGGACAGTTTATGATTCATAAGATAAAAGCCAGATGTGACATGGGGTTGGGGCTGGGAGAGGAAAGTATGCAGTTCTTGCAGTTCTTCACATGAGGAACTTTATTTTTATAGGCAGTCTTTTGCTTTTTGGTTGTTGTTTTTTTTTTTCCTGTTGTTGAATGGCGAAGGCTTGTTTCTCATTGAGTTGCTTAGCTTTCTATCAGAGGTGGTGTGTTTCTGTGGATGCATTGGGATTAGGTGGAAACCTGCTTGTGTGAAGTCAAGTCTTCACTCTGTTGGGTCCTGTTGCTCTCATTCTATGAAGGCTTGTGTCTCTCACTGCGAAGGGGTAGCAGGTTTGTCATTAACCTTGAGGTTTATCCTTGGAATCAAATGGAACAACTGTGAACTTTATTTTCCTTTCTGCTGATTGGAGGGAGATTCAGGTTATTAATAACTGAAGTGATATAATCTATAACATTCATTACTGTCTTGAGGTAAACACAGTTCTTTCAGCAAGAAGTTTTGCCCAGAGTTATTCTGTGTTTGTTTTTAAGGTTCTTAATTCTTTAAAATTTCCTTTGATAAGTTCAGGTATGCCACACCTCATGTAAACTTAATGTAAAAGAATCTGGGTTTATAGAAAAAACAAACCACAAAGAGTTTATTTTATAAAAAAGTATAACCGAAAATATAAACTTCATTAGTTAAAATGTCACTTGTAACCACCACTTCATTTTTTGTTGTTGTTATTTGTTTCTTGTGGAAAATCTCTGAAAGTGAGCTTGTTAATATGTGAGTCACAGGAGTAAAAATTTCTCAGGTTATTAAGTCCCATAGATATTAGATGCATTGAGAAACAAACAGAACTTGAATATGGACTTGATAGTTATGGACTTCTCCCGGGGTAATTAGGAATACTGTAGTTTGTTGTAGGATAATTAGGAGTATCCTAGCAGAAGGAAGATGGAGAAGGGTCCTGTCTCTGGAAGCAATGGGAGCTGACATTATTGGAAAGGCTATGGGCCGGAGGGTTGATGGGCCGTCATGTCTTTACTGGGGGATTCTAAGCAACCATATGCTTTTTTCACATATAGTTGAATTATTTGGGTTTTCTGTGAACTCCTTGTTCAATTCTTAGGGATTTTTAAAAAAAATCAGTTTGAAATGTGGGTAAAATAACTTCCCAATTTTACAGAGCTGTCCTTAGTAAGTAATAGTGTCACCAACATAATGCTAACAGCTCTGATTCTGTTCAGCATCTGAATTATAGGATACTTCACTCCATACCCAGAATGCCATGTTCTCTTCTTGGTTTTCTTCTCATGTCTCCTGAGAGATGAATAGTTTTTTTTTTTTCTTTTTTACAAAAAGAGGCTGTTGGAGGACATGCTTTTATGCACACCCTAGGGCTAGCCATATATAGCAAAACTCCATTGTAAAAGAGACCAAGTGTGAGTTCATTTAATGGACAAACTATGGTGAACATTTTCACATGTCCAGATGGGCACACATGAAAATTATCTTTAATTGTCCTTTAGAGTCTTAAAGAAAATTAGGAAAGACCTTTCACACTGGATCTATGCCTTTCCCCTAGACCCAAGCTGTGTGTTAGCACCTAAGTGACTATACCCTGTGGGAAAACCAGTAAAAAACAAGGCGGCAGCATCAACCCACTTCGAATCACCCCATGGAAGGGCAAAGTTTGAAATTAGACACCAAGAGTGCTGAAAAGGCACTTTCTTTTTTCAGAAAACACCCTCGAGGCATAAGCTGAAATGACTGTACCCCAGGTTTTGGAAAGGGTTAGGAAAACATTTACTTTGTAAGTGTAGCCTCCTCTCTGCCTGGCCCATGACCCCTGTTTGTGGACTAAATGTGAACGCAGGTTTTGGTTAAGATCAGAGATAACATGACAGAGCTTAGAGCTGCTGGCATAGAGAAGTGGATCTTTCTGGCCATGAATTTGAGATGTGCTTAGCCAGAAAATTGGATAAAGAAGTGAATTGACCTGCAGATTCTCTCCCTGGGTTCTTCTGTACTCCGTCCTCTCAGTCCATGTAAGTGAGAATTAGCATCCACCCAACAAATAATAATGCGGTAAAAATAGCATGGATGTCAGAGCAAGACCGGGCTGGGTTTGACAGCTGGCTTTTCATATTCTTCAGAATATGGAAAATGGGAATTCTAATGTTTTCCTCACTGTAAGAATGAAAGTGGAGAATTTTGGTAAAGTGATATTTAATTCCTTGATAAGCAGTGACAGTGATAAGTTAGTGTTTTCCACTGGACATTTCTACCAGCCTATTGACTCATCAGGATTATGCCAATTTCCTTCTAATCGATGTGCTTTTTGACAATTTGAATAGAACAACTAAAGGACCCTTATAAAATTATTTTTGAGTGATAGGATCTAGGGTCTAAACCAAAGGTCTGCAAATATAGTTCATGTACCAATTTGGGCCTGATGCCTGTGATAAATAAAGTTTTATTGAAACACAGCCATGCCTATTTATTTGCATATCGTCTAGGGCTGTTTTTGCTATAATGAGAGTTGAGTAGTTGGAACAGAGAATGTACAGTGCACAAAGCCTAAAATAATCATTATTTGGCTAGTTATAGAAAGGCTGGCCAAGCTCTGGTCTTACATGGTCTTACATGGTTGGCACTCATTTCCCCATATTATTTAGTATCCTGGGCTTGTACAATGTTAGCATCAATTGTAGAAAAGATAATTTGGTTAGTGCTGAAAAATGAATCCAACTGAGCTTCTTCCTTACAAGCAAAAGAATTGTGTATAATAAACTCAACACTTGGTTAAAAAGAGAATGAATCAGACAACTGCTTTTCATTGTTCCTTTCATTAGGGAAAGATCTACATGATAGTGAAAAACAGATTAAATTGTTATTCTTCAGTTGGGTGGCTGGTGATGACTGTGGTATATCTTCACTCTAGTGCCCAAGGAGGTACCTTCAGAATAGGAAATAGTTATGAAATTATTATGGCACAGATGGGGCTTTGCTTTCACAAAACTTGAACAAAACAGAAGTTTAACAAGTAGATAAATTAGGATCTCAAAATTTTCATCATTACAAAACTCTGCACTAAGGATTTATTTTAGGGTTCCATTAAATAGAACATATTTCTAGGGCAGTGAAAGAGAAAATGTGAAATATACATATATTTTCTGAACTTGAGAATTTCCTGCATAAACTCAGAGACATCTGTGAACCAGAAGTAATTTTAAATATGTGGACAAGCTCTAATATTCCTGCTCTGTGTTACAGCCTTTGCTTATTTAATGAGCCCAATAAACACCTTTACTTCATCAAGTTTGTGCATTGATTCAGAGTCCATGCTTTTCAGGACAAAGAGAATCCTAAGGAGAGACATAAATTCACAGGCACCTTGTTCAGGTGAAATCAAGGCTGTATAAAGCATACAGATTTAATTGGCAAAAGAGCAGATGTTTTTCAAGCTCTATATTTTACTTCCTTCTTCTTATATTTACCAACGAAAAATGCCAAATTTATCCTCCCCATACTCAAAAAGTTACTGAGTCAGAAAAATGTACAACTTTCTTCCAATTCACACCTGGAAATCTGTCCTTTTGTGAGTTAAAAAAAAAAAAGATCGAGATTGTCTATGCCATTCACTAAATGTCTGAATGTTTGATTCATTAGCAAGTTCTGTAAATATTTGCTTTTAACTTTCCCATTACAAAGGTTTTTTTCTTTCTGATTCCTTTCTAAAGAAATTCATTTTTTTTCTGACTAAATGAAGATGTCCATCAATTTTTCATTTAAAGCCAACAAAAACAAAGTTGGTTGATTAATTATGATCATTAGTATAGTTTTCACTTTCATGAAATATTTAGTAATATTCTAGTTTTCTCACTTTTTGAGAGAATTTCTTGGTAAAAATGGGATTGGCTGGTACGAAGGGGAGATTCTCTATCCTTCCTCCCCTCCCCAATGGGTTGTGGGGCTTGAACTCAGGGCCTGGATGCAGTCCCTGAGCTCTTTTTGCTCAAGGCTACTGCTCTTGCACTTGGAGCCATTGTTCTACTTCTGGTTTTCTGGTGGTTAATTGGAGATAAGAATCTCATAGACTTTCTTACCCGGACTGGCTTTGAACCGGGATCCTCAGATCTCAGCTTCCCGAATAGGTAGGATTACATGAGCTACCAGTGCATGGGTGAGGGGAAATTCTCTGAAGCCCTCTTGTCCTAGTTGCAGGAGACTGTGGACTAGGACTTCACTCTTGCCCACTAGAGACATGAACTGCACTTTCCAGTCGACAATCAGATTGAGTCTTTGGCTAGCCACTTAACCACTGTGGGTCTCTGATGAAATGAAACTACCCTTTTACTTACTAAAGGTAAGGAGACTGAACTTGTTTGAACTGCTTTTCCAGTTCTAGTTTCTTAGTTTTTCCAAGTGCTTATAAAATACATTTTAGAGAGAAAGTCCTTGATTTGATAGAAGGGATTTTTCCATGTGCTTAGAGCAGTCCTTTACAGCCATGATGACACATTGGAGTGCCCTAATCCCTTGTCCCAGCCCAGAACTTTCTGGTTCAATTTCCTTTGGCATTGAGATTTTCAGATACATTCCTAGGTGATTCTAATGTGGAGTCAAGGTTGAAAATTCCTATCTGAAGATTCAAATAAGCGGATTTTAATATACTTTTTGGTCTTTATATGTTACTATATACTGATAAGGATGAAGGCAGCTACAGGGTGATGGGTACTTATTTTGTGCCATATAATCTGCAAAATACTCTTTTGGAAAATTTGGCTTACTTTTGGGGAGACCTGACAGAGATTTAGCTAAGTCATTAATATACTTTTTCTCACATAAAAGAAAGTTCAAAAGAGGCTATTCAGAACAATATGTAGTTCAACAGTGCCAACAATATTTCAGGCACCTTCTTCTTTTTTTTTTTTTTTTGTCAGTCCTGGGCCTTGGATTCAGGGCCTGAGCACTGTCCCTGGCCTCTCTTTGCTCAAGGTTAGCCCACTTGAGCCACAGCGCCACTCTGGCCGTTTTCTATATATGTGGTGCTGGGGAATCGAACCCAGGGCTTCATGTATACAAGTCAAGCACTCTTGCCACTAGGCCATGTTCCTAGCCCCTTCAGGCACCTTCTATCCTTCTGATCTGCTGTTCTTGGTGTGTGGCTTTGTCCTCAAGGGTTCTTCATAGTGGCCGCTGTAACTCTTGGGCTACATCTGTGATCTTTATCACATCTTCAGACAAAGAAAAAGCAAAGGGAGAAACAAAAGAATTTTGCTTCTCCATCACTGCAACTTACCCCTTCCCACTTTCCCCCCTCCAATGCACAACGTCTTCTGACAGTTCATGGCCACTCCCAGCTATAGGAGGGAACAAAAGAGTTGTTTAGCCGGGCCTATTTCCAGCCTCCATAAAGCAGGGCTTGTTAAAAAAGGGACAAAGCAGATGTTGGGTATGACAACTGCCAATCTTTGCCATACTTTGAATGTACTATTTATTTCACTCCATCCTCATAAAAACTCCACAGCTAGGCTCTGGTATAGTCTTTTTCAAAGATGAGGAAAGGGAAGCTTAAAGATTACACTAGCAACTCACTTGCAGTGATATTTATTCTAAGAACTGACTTGTCAAGCTGCCCTGTTTCCATCATGAAGTCTGATTCCTTCCTGGGGCTTAGGTGATGCTCTTTGTAAAAGCCCAGACCTTCCATGTTAGATAAAGGCTTATGGCAAAATGAAATGCGTTAACCTGTGGGTAGCTGTTCAGGTCTTGAGAATTCCCTTTTGATGAGCTTAACTTGTGTTTCAGTTTACTTATGGAGGAAGACATCCTCCATTGACCATTGCAGACATCTTGGAAGACGTCAATAGAAGGCTCAGAGAGGGATTTCAGTTTCCTATCTAATAACCCAGTCTATCTGATTCCCAGGCAGCTCTAATGGAAGTCTACACTGGAAGCCACTGTTTCTGCCTCCTTGGGATTTCCCTCTTCCTGAACTTTCTAGACTTTTGAAAGAGTCTGGCGTGTGTAGAGCTAGATATAATGAGTAGAGTTTTCTTTCAAGTTAAAGAGGGGTATCTTTGTTTGTGGCTAGTAGATTTAAAATCTTAGCCTCTGGGTCTAGTGGTCCCAAGTGTGAGTCCTACACTTATGCCTGACTGGGTGTGTGGGGCTGGGAAGTCCTATTACTTCTTCCTGCTGCCATCTCCTTATCAATACACCATGGGTGTGGTTTTACCTTCATAGAATTATGGTAGGCATTTACTACTATTCTTGACATTAAGCAAATATACAACATATAGAAGATACTAGTATTACTTTCCCATTTTCTATCTCCTTCTACCTCTGGGGACAAAGGTTATGTGGGCTAGTTATAGATTACAATTTGTGTGTTCTCTGAGTTCTGCATTTCTTGTGAAATGACAGGACACATATTAATGGCCTTGTAATTCATAATGGAGTTTTAGTCATCAGTGTCAGGCCTGATGGGGATAGCTAAGCTGACCATTTGGTGCCTAACTTGGCCATGCTTTCCTTACCACTTTGTAAGGAGGGTTGTTGGCAAAGTTTGTACTGACTGGGAAATCTGTGTTTGTGTTTTAATTCACAAGATTGGATTGAGATGTTTATACACTAGTTGTGAGGGGAATGACACTTGAAATATGCAAGAAATAGCACTAATGATACTGAAAACTGAAACAACAATGTGCTGCCTTCTTTTCTTAGTAGTGGTTTCAATAGTACACTTTCTGGGAAGAGCTGGCAGCTGAAGAATTATAAACTAGAATAATCTACAGTCCAGGTGTGGGACCACCCTTTAAAAAGAGGCATTACTTTTGAATCCACTGGAAAGAGCCAGTCAACTGGAAGAGAATTAAGATTGTTAAAACTTTCTAGGGCTGAGAAATACTGAGGGGATAGAAAAGAAAGGAAAGAAGAGGGGCAAAGGAGCTGAAAATAGGAGCAACTCAAGAAGAAAGATATAAAAGGAAAATCAACTCTCTTCATCATCTTATTCTATGTATGTGCCTCTATGTGTATCGATTGAATCATGAAACTGCCTTTATCTTGATAAATTAAGCCATGATATAAATGTTATAGAAAATAAAGCTATGGATGTGAATCCTGAGGAACAATAATCAGGCTCTCACCTCAGTTCTTTTGAAACATTGAAGCACCTTAACATTGGGAAGAAAATCCAAGCACTTCTAGGCTGATGCACACAATTGTCTTGTCATAATCCTCTCTATTTGAACTAAATCTATTGTAGAACTTCATTAAAAAATTGAAATACAGCAGTTTAGTAAATACCCAGAGGTCAGATTATTCATAACCTTCCCAATTTTCATGCTTCTTTCTCTTTTTGTACCATAAATATATCCTGGGGTTCTTCAGGGGAGAGTGAACCACCTTGGCCAGACCAATACGTCTTTCGGCAAGATTCTTGATAGCTAATCTCAGGTTCTTAGTTTACAGAGTAATTGCTGTGAAACATACTGCCTTGGTCTTTATGGAGCTCTGAAGCTTTTCGAGAAGGTCATCTTTTCAGTCTTCATGGGTTTCTTATGAGTAAGGACAGGGAAAAATGCCTCAAAAATTGACCTGTTGATTAGCCTTTCTATATTGGGGAGCGAACAGGACTATCTCTTGCCCTTCTCTTTATCTCTCAGCCAGCTTGCTTTTCATTTAAGCCTTCCTGAATCAGATGGGATGGAAAGCAATCAAACAAGCCAGGTCCATTCCAATGGTGAAACAGATGCAACTCTGCCATGGTTTATAATTCTAGATCTGTTTGTACAATTGTTTTGATCAATGTCTATATTTCCCACTCAAGTTTAGTGCATGGTCTACCAGGGGCTTCTTGGTCTTCACCCCTATCTGGGGACATAGTGAATCTGAAATAGGCACCCTTTCCACTCTGATGACCCCAGTTTCTGTAAAAGGCAGGCAGATGCAGCTGGTTTCTCAGATTGGACCTCTCTGTTGTCATTTCAGTCAATAAATACCTAAAATAAAATCTTGAGGGGAATTGTTTGAGCCTCTCAGTTCTCGTCACTCCTCACGTGAGCAGACTGCTGAAAAGTTGGGTGTATGTCAGGGCGGGGTGTGGGGGTGGGGGGGCTCTCTCTACTCCACTGAGAAATACCATTGCTTGAGGGAAATGACAGTGAAGGGAGACAAGAACAGAGCAAGCCAAGCCCAGAATCCAGCTGGAAGAAGGAGGATGAAGAATGGCCCAGGTACCATTGGATGACTAACCTCTAGTGCCTCTCAGAGTAACAAATAGGATTTTTCTAGGCAAGGAGAAGCAGGTGGTGGCTCAGGAATGGATTATGTTTGGGATCTGAGGTCCTGAATTTGGTTGTTGGCACTGTGATTCATGTTGGGCAAGTCACTGAGCAGCTCTGAGCAGCTCTCTCTTTTTTTTTTTTTCATCAGTCAGAGCATGGAGGGGAATGGAACACCTCCCTGTCTATTTCAGAGGTTGTGGCAAGGCCTCCTAGGAAATTATTTGTGTCAGTTTGTAAGCCACAGAACGTAATGCAAGTAAGTGTAAGTGTCGTTATTTTGGAGTTCCTGGGAGTTAAGGCTAAGAAACACATGGATCTTACCCACTCATTTATTCCACATACCTGGTCTATATAAAGAAGAGTTGGATCCAGCATCCTTCCAGGTTCTATCTGTGCAGGAGTTTTGAAAGGAGAGTGGTTTTTAATCTTTCAAAATGGCGGGTGTGGCTGAAATGCAATAGAAAGAGTTTTAAGTTGGCAGGACTGTTAAGATGGGAGGAAAGGTTCCTGGCCTTTGGTTTTCAGGTGATGGAAACATGATTATCCTGGATCATAACCAGTCTTTCAAGTAGTGTTCGGGAAGGGTCTTGTCTCAAGTTTCTTGTGGCTTGTTAGAGAGAATGGATGTCTGTTGGGCATGGGTTCTTTTAAAGTCATCCTAAGAGAAACATGACTGGTGACCAGTGCCGGGTGACCTGCCTCTTTGTCTGACTTGCATCCGCACTGTGTGGCATGGATGTGCTTTGCATGGGGTTATTAAATATACAAGTGTGGAGAATTTTGCATATTTCCTCAGTGATATTTTATTGTGTCTTCATTGGGGAACTAGAGCGCCATATTCATTTAAATCAGTAGACTTCTCGGATCCCTCCGTTGGGTGCAGAGTGAGCACCGATTCCTCCCCATGCAGCCAAGGCTCTGTGTGAGGTGACCACACGTGGCCTGTCTCTGTCGTGCTTTGCACCCTCCAGTGGAATGGCAGCTGCAGAGCTCTTATTTTTGTGCTGTGTAGCATGTCTGGGTGTGCAGCAGGGGGAACTGAAACATCTCTTCTGGCTTTTTATACTTTTAGGTCTTCACATTGCTCACTTTGGAAAAGGGAAGCCCTCATTAGGGTCAAATGTGTGGATTTTGCTATGAATGGGTGTCTTTGTTTCAGCCTTCCCCAAACTCTGCTGGCAACAGATGGACAGTAGTAGGGAAGGGCAATATGGGGAATGTCTCAGCCTAAAACCCCCCCCAAAACAAACAGAGATTCCTATTGAAGGCCAAGGGTTCACGTTTAGGTAGACAGATTTTTCCAGGTGATGGACATTTTGGGTGCCCAAGAATATTTACAGGGTCCTTAGGCCTCAGCAGAATTTGTGAGAAGTCTCCAGGATTTGTGGGTACGTAATCCATGACTACAAATTTCTAGTCTTTAGGACACTGGCCTTTCATCTATCATCTCTGCTGTTGTATTATTGTTTTGATCTGTTTGCTTTTCTTTGGATACTTTTTTTTGAATTACTATTTAAGAATCTTTTTGGTGGTATTTGGGATTCAACACACACTAAGTAAGCCCTAGACCTTTTTTTTTTTTTTTTTTTTTTGCCAGTCCTGGGCCTTGGACTCAGGGCCTGAGCACTGTCCCTGGCTTCTTCCCGCTCAAGGCTAGCACTCTGCCACCTGAGCCACAACGCCCCTTCTGGCCGTTTTCTGTATATGTGGTGCTGGGGAATTGAACCTAGGGCCTCGTGTATCCGAGGCAGGCACTCTTGCCACTAGGCTATATCCCCAGCCTAGCCCTAGACCTCTTGAAGCCATGCCCTCAGCCCTTTTGCTGTGGTTACCTTCGGGCAATATACCTGGGCCATCCTGGACTGTGATCTTCCTGTTTTCACCTTCTGTAGCTGGTATGACAAATGTGTACCATCATGCCCAGTTGTTGTTGGTCAAGATGGGGATCTCTAACTTCTTTCCCAGGCTGACTGCAAATCATGATCTTTCCTATCACCAACTTCCAAGTAGCTGGGCTTACAGGCTTGAGCCCACTGGGCCTGGCCAAGAAATTATTTTAGTAATTTCATTAAAAAATATTCCAGTTCAATTGTGAGCTCAATGCAGGGATCTAGTATCCCCAAGGTGAGGTAATTCTGACAAGCTCCCTCTTTCAGATTTGTACTTGGGGCTCAGTTCTTGTGCTGGAGGTGGTTGGGAGCCCAATATTTACTGTGGAATTAGAAATGCCAATCATTGCTTCACATGGGTTGGTGTGAAAGGCACTAAAACTTGCAAATCCACTTGGCTTTTGGGCTCCTTTGGGAATTGTGCTGAGGCTTTGGATTCTGATTTTTCATGGGCTCTGTGCAAAGACACTCCAAAGCATCTTTAACTCTTGTCTGTCCATGTGGAGTCAGTTATAGGATTCCCGGGCAGCTGGTGGTAGACACAATGTCTCAGGGACCTTGGGAGCCGTAGGAATTTTTTATGCAATCGGAAGAGCTGTGGACCTGTGCATTGCTCTGCCTGTACTCTGTTGTTGCTTGGATTCCAAGGAAGGCAGATGTTAGAGGGTGATACCTTGTGCTTACAGCACCTCCCTCAAGATATCTTTGTTCATTGATTTTTAAAGCAACAGGAGGCAGGAAGCCCTCATTTGACAAGATCCTGGAAATGCCCAGTTAGTTCTTTTCTAGCCAAGTGTGTGGTGTGTCTACTTCCTGGAAAGGAGTGGGATTGAGATGCCTCTGGGCTCTTCCCCCAAGTAGACATGCAGATCAGAGCAGAGTCATCATCGATGTTTCTGCTTATGATCTGGACTGAGATGTGTACATGTGGGATTGAGCCTTTCTTGTCCCCCAGCTGAATTAAAAGGGTGACCACAGTGCTCAGACCCCCACATAACCCCAAGTCCCAAATTTCTCCTAGTATACAGTGCCTCAAGTTGTACCCTGTGCCTGAGAAATAGCAGGAAACTGAACTAGAGACAAGTGGAAGTTGAGGAATATGGTTGTAAAGAAAACTAATGTATGGGGCTGGGGATATGGCCTCACGAGGCAAGAGAGCTTGCCTCGTATACATGAGGCCCTGGGTTCGATTCCCCAGCACCACATATACAGAAAACGGCCAGAAGTGGCGCTGTGGCTCAAGTGGCAGAGTGCTAGCCTTGAGCAAAAAGAAGCCAGGGACAGTGCTCAGGCCCTGAGTCCAAGCCCCAGGACCGGCCAAAAAAAAAAAAAAAAAGATTGGGGCCCAAACATTAATATATATATATAAAAAAGAAAACTAATGTGACTACAGATGCTCCTGAGAAGAATGGAGCGATGTGGGGGGAGGGGGGACCAAAGTCATTAAATCAATCTGAGAATATTCTCACCAGCTAGCAGCAACCCAGATGTAATTTTTGGCTTTCAATTCCATTGTCATTACTGCTTAGAACAAAGATAAAGGTGTTCTTAGGGCACAGATACTAGGTTGGTTCCTCTTGCTATGTACTAAATCAACCTGAGTCTCACCGGTTATGACAGTCATCTTGTTGTCAGAGGTTGATGCCACATTAAGCTACACCTAGGGTCTGTGCCCTGTGCTGAACACCACTCAGAGACATGGTGAGTGGAACTTGTACAGAAGCAAGGACTTAGGGGTTAAAGTCATGTCTGAGAAATGGCAGAAAGAAAACAAATGCATAGCAATGTTTAGAAATGCTCAAGATATTCAGAGGTAGATGTACTAGGTCCTTAGATGCTGGTGGTAGATACCATTCAGGAGTATGCAGTGGCTCACATACACTGAATTGATACTCTGTGATAGTCTGTGGTAAGCACTTTCCATGTAGTCTTCAATGCACTCAACATACATACTGTATGATCTTCATTTTATGGGTGGTTGGTGAATGGTGAGTTCCATGACAGGGCAATGTAAGGACCACATTTATGATGGTGCTTGTGACCATAAGGCAGGTTGAGTAGGAGGAAGAGCTCTCTAAAGTTACCACTTTCAAGGAAGGATGGAAGGAAGGGAAGAAAAATAACACTTGTGCTGTATTTGCCATATGCTGAACCTGGCCTTGGAAACTCCCTATATATTGTTCCCATGAATCCTCATAATTGTGTGAGGGAAAAGCTATTATTCCCATTGTATAGATGAGGAAATTCAGGCCCCACTTATTAAATAAATATGAGCAACAGTCTAGGTTTGATTATTTGCTCTCAAGACTATTGTCATTTCTGCTTAAAACAAAGATAAAGGGGATACCAGGGCACAGATATTAGATTGGTTCCCCTTGCTATATAATTTATGAGCCTGAATTTCTCAAGTTATAATAGTTACCTAATTGGTGACTGTCATTACTATTTTATTGCTTAGCTTCTTGGTTTGATCACAAGATCCACAAGGCCAGAGACTACCTGCCTAAAAGAATGAATACCAGCAAAGACTGCCTGTTATGACGGGGGAATTTAAAATCAGGGTAACTCCTACTGGAACACGACAGGATGGTTGAACTGTTAGACCAAGGTGCTTCTAATCCACCTTCAGAATTACCAGAGGAATCTGTAGCCATATTGATTCCTGTAGCAGACCCTCAGCTTCATACTCCTAGGAGCAGGGCTCTGGGTATCTGAATTTTGTGTCACTCTCTGGCTGATTCTACTCCTTGGCCAGATGAGGAACCCCTGCAGATGGATTTGAAGCCTCACCTGAGAAACTGGGGTCCTGACTCATACCGTCTGTCTCTACGGTTTACTTTTCAAATCCTGCTGGTGCTGGCCAAATCTCCCTGCCTGCTAGACTTCTAGGCCAGGCCATGCGGTGCCTAGAGCCTAAAGTGAAGTCTGATGCAGGATCAGGAACAAAACCTTATCAACTGAGTATTTACTGAGCAAAGTTCAGCCAAAGTAGAACTGCGGTTCCGGGTTTCACAGATACCCAGGCTTCCGGGGACTTTGATTCAGAGCCGGGTCTCTGGGGTCCTTATCAGTGGATGATAATGAGCTTTCTATGTGAGCCCTAAGGACTAGTGCTTTTGGCCTCCTAGACCCAATCCTCCACTCCAAGGGTCCAGCTCCAGACCAATTTGCATCTGCCCAGGAGGATTGCCACAGGGCAGCCTTGGCTAGTTTGGTGTGCTCAGGCCAGGAAGGGCCTGAGCTCTGCCTCATGTTTTGGTTGGTGCATGGGTTTCTTGTCTTTTATAACAACTGGGAAAGGAGACCTTCTCCTAGCAGCAAAGTGGATACGGTCTGGCCACAGGGCACACAATGAGCATTGTCCCAGGTCCTGGGAGTCACCAAAAACCTGGGAGCCACTTGCTTCAGTGCACTCATTCTAGAGGTCCAGGAGAGCTGAGGGGAAGGTGAATGGAAAGCGTATTCTAAGGAGTCACCCAACTGATTGATCAACAACAATCACTCCCTAAGCCTCTTGCAAGTGGACTGGCACCTTGGGGAGATTAGACAGAAATAAGATACAACAGCTCACCTTGAGATGTTCCTAATCTAGTTATGAACTGGATTCAAAATCTACGTCAAAATGGATAATTACTCCACAGCAGGCTGAAGATACATTGGGTGCTTGCTTACTCAGTGTTTTCCTACCATATGGGAAGCTCTGGTTCCATCCCTAGCACTAAACCAAACCCAAACCACAACCCCCACCCCCATAAATTTATAGAAAGCTTGCTCTGTACCCGAGTTATCTGACAAATGTACCTCACTTGTTAGTTGCCATGTCAGGTGACTCCACAACTTTCCTTTGCAAGATAGTGCAGATTCACAGGCACAGAGAGGTTTAGTAGCTTGTCCAAGACCATGCAGTTAGATGCGTCAAGGGCAGGATTTGAGGCCTGTGCTCTCTGCTCTTACTGCCTCCCTGTCCTCTGCTGCCATTTATGTAAATATCAATAGATCTGGGGGTGCTGGGGAAGTTGGGGATCTAGAAGTCTATAGGCTGCCAGGCAAAAAGAAGGGAGAAAATCCTGGCTATGCGAAATGGCCTGATACATGCGGGACCGTAGAGAGAGGTACACATAGGCCTTCTTGCGGCATCCAGAGTTTATGTAGTTAGGGTAGGAACCGGTCAGAGAAGTGGGTTCCAATCCCACTGTGAAGCCTTTTCCGTTCTAGACTGAAGGGCTGGGCCTTCATGATGTGAGTGCAGGGACGTTGTAGAAGGTTTGGGTACAGGAAGAGGGACAATACCAGGAGAAATACTCCAGGAATCTTCAAGCCAGAATAGACAGATCCTGCAGGAAATGGGCCCTTGGGGTTGGGGAATCTGTCTGAGAAGGACCATGAGTTCCAGTGACATTGCTTTTGCCAGCCACAAGTCCAGAGCAAGCCCCCGCCCCACCCCGGCCATACCAAGGGGTCCGGGTGAAGGAGCCAGTGAAGGAGCTGCTCAGGAGGAAGCGCTGCCACGCCAGCAATGGGACAGCCGTCCCCCCGACTGCGGTGAGAGCTTCTGCGGCACGTGTGTGTGTGTGTGTGTGTGTGTGTGTGTGTGTGTACATCCCTGGGGAGGTGCATGTGCTTGTGCATGCATGCAGGTGGGTGTGAGCTTGTGCAAATGTCTGTGTGTACATGTGTGAGCAGGAGGGGGGGTGGCCACTGTCACCCCAGTGGGGACGCCTCTGGGTGATACTGTGAGGACGGGTCTGGACTAGCTGGTGGGGTCGGAGAGCGTGGAGCTGGTTCAATCAGCCAGCTGAACAAGGCCACGGTCAAGGCCCGTGGGAGCCAGGGATACTCGCCCTAGCGTGAGTTGGGTTCCCTCTGGGAAGAGGAAGAGGCCAGTTCCCTAGGTGCACTGCCTTCTTGCTCCAGGGAAGCACGGTTACGTCAAGGATGCAGGTGGTGATGCTTGGTGTGAGTGCTGGGTAGATTCTCCCCGCTGCTCTGCTATCCTTCAAAGGCCTTGGCTAACCCCAGGCCCTTGTCGTTCTCCTCTCTAGGTGGTGCTTCCCCACCAGCCCCTGGCGACGTACACCACAGTGGGTAAGAGGTCCCTGCAGCCCGGCTCTCCTCGAGGACCCTCTTGGTCCCTCCTGCAGTTCTGCTCATGTTCCTTTATAACCCCAGGTCCGTCCTGCCTCGACATGGAGGTCTCTGCTTCCACAGTGACAGAGGAAGCCCTGTGTGCTGGCTGGCTCTCTCAGCCCGCCCCGGCCGCCCTCCAGCCCCTGGCCCCCTGGACGCCCTACACGGAGTATGTGTCCCATGAAGCTGTCAGTTGCCCCTACTCAGCAGACATGTATGTGCAGCCCATGTGCCCCAGCTACACAGTTGTGGGGCCCTCCTCAGTGCTGACCTACGCCTCCCCGCCACTCCTCACTAATGTCACGGTACGTCTCGTAGAAGCAGAGCCGTCACCACCCATGCTATCCTGTTAGAAACAGCTTACTTTATTACCCCCCCTCCTCCTCCTCCTCCTCCTCCTCCTCCTCCTCCTCCTCCTCCTCCTCCTCTTCCTCCTCCTCCTCCTCCTCCTCCTTCTCCTCCTTCTCCTTCCCCTTCCCCTCCTCCTCTTCCTCCTCCTCCTTCTTCTCCTCCTCCCCTCCTCCTTCTCCTCCTCTTCCTCTTCCTCCTCCTCCTTCTCCTTCCCCTTCCCCTCCTCCTCTTCCTCCTCCTCCTCCTTCTCCTCCTCTCCTCCTCCTCCTCCTTCTCCTCCTCTCCTCCTCCTCCTCCTTCTCCTCCTCTCACCTCCTCCTCCTCCTCCTCCTTCTCCTCCTCTCACCTCCTCCTCCTCCTCCTCCTCCTCCTCCTCCTCCTCCGTCTCCTTCTCTGTCTCCTTCTCCTCTCCTCCTCCTCCTCCTCCTCCTCCTCCTCCTCCTCCTCCTCCTCCTCCTCCTCCTCCTCCGTCTCCTTCTCTGTCTCCTTCTCCTCCTCCTCCTCCTCCTCCTCCTCCTCCTCCTCCTCCTCCTCCTCCCCCTCCTCCTCCTCCTCCTCCGTCTCCTTCTCTGTCTCCTTCTCCTTCTCCTCCTCCTCCTCCTCCTCCTTCTCCTCCTCCTCCTCCTTCTCCTTTCCCTTTCCCCTTCCCCTTCCCCTTCCCCTCTTCCTCCTCCCCCTCCCCCTCCCCCTTCCCCTCCTCCTCCTCCTCCTCCTCCTCCTCCTCTTCTCCTCCTTCTCCATCTCCTCCTCCTCCTCCTCCTTCTCCTCCTCCTCCTTTTTCCTCTTCCTTTCTTCTCCTCCTTCCCCCCCTCCTCCTCCTCCTCTTCTTCTTCTCCTCCTCCTTCTTCTCCTTCTCCTCCTTCTCCCCCTTCCCCTTTCCTTTCCCCTTCCCCTTCCTCCCCCCTCCTCTTCCTCCTCCTTCCCCCTTCTCCTCCTCCTCCTTGTGATACTAGGGTTTGAACCCAGGATATTTTCACTTGGGAGGTGGGGGTGCTTTGCCACGGAGCCACACTTCCAGCCTCCACAAATTCTTCTTATGCCTGTCTTGTCATGTTTTGTGCTCTGTGGGGTTGGGAAGTTCTTCTCCTGCCTCTCTGCCTGAACATCTCCAGCTCCTCTGTAAGCAGGGAGTCTTGGTTCTGATGAACTGAAGCTTTCAGTGAAGGAGGAACCGGTGAGCTGTACATGGCTATCCAGCCGAGCCGGTCTTTCCTTTCAGTCCAGATAACTTCGTGATGGTGCACTTAGCTGTGGGAATTGCTGGAAGACATCTAAGCTGGGTAAAAGGTGATATAACCTTCTAGAAAACTAGTTTTGAGTTACACCCACCTATAGGGTAACGTATTTGAGTTCTGACTGTGGTGTCAGATCGCCTTTGTCTCTACCTCTTTACTCATTATCCTTGGCTCAGTGACTTGATCTCTCAGACCACATTGTCCTCAGCTGTAAAAATGGAAATACTAACAAGGAGGTTATTGTTGGGATAAAATGAGCTAATGCAGGTAGAATTATTTAGCATGGCTTCTGGCACACAGAAAGCAGTAAATAAATATTAGTTATCATCACTGTATCAAAATGTACCTGCAATGTCAACCAAGGGCAACCACAATCAACTACTAGGTAGGAAAGGAAGTCTCCACTCCCAGGAATGGAGAAAGGGAGTCCTAGTTTAATGTGAATGGTGACTATGTGTGACCATTAAGGAGACTCTCACAAGTGTTGAGGGGAGAAAAGGCCTATGACCTAAAGGGACCTAAGTCTATTCCAGGGAACTGTGGGAAGTAAGCTGGGGCCTCATGGATGGTTTTTGCTTTGGTTCCCCAGGCCCAGTGTCTTCCCAAGGGACCTGCTCCTGGCCTCCAGGCACCTTCCTGGCGGGCTTGGAGGAATACACTTCACACCAAACCAATTTTTCAGTCTTGATGACAATGAGTAGGAAGGGGGTCATTCAGCACCCTCCTCAGGTGGTTGGAGGCCTGGGGGAATGGACTTAGTGGTTCCTAGCCATTTCATTACTGAGGTTTTTTTTCTTCATTATTTATTCCCTTTGATCATTCCTACTTTCTGCTTTGAAAGGCTCTGTGTACCCAACAAACTGTATTCATTCAGAAATAATTTATTTGTTTTGTCGTGGTGTAAATTCACTCATCAAAGCTGGCTTGAACCAACAGTGATCACTCCTGATTTGTAGAGATAAGACCTGAGTTGGGAGCTGGTTTGCTCTATCATTCTCTCCCCGAGCAGGGACCCTGGCAGGTGGCAGTTCAGGATGCTGGGTTGGGAAGCGCAGGCCCACACGCAAGAAGAGGAAGTGAAGCATGCACACTAGCTCAGATGGTGGGAATCCTCTCCCTGCCCTCCTCACTCAAGGGCTCCATCATTCAATGGCAAAACAACTTTAAGCCTTGCTACTCAAACTATGGTCTCTATATCAGCCACATTGACATTGGTTAAACATGCAGAATCCCAGACTCCACCCTGACCTCCTGGACCAGTATCTGTGTTGAAACAAGACCCCCAGAGGGCTGGGGAGAAAAACAACAACAACTGTCTTCAATGACTCTAATGGTTTGCTCTCAGAACACAGTGACAGTTGGAGTTGGTAGGGCTAGCAGGGGAAGATTTTTGGTTCATCCACATCCATCTCTGCAACAACGTCCCCCTTTATCTACTTTTCTCAACTGTGAAAGAATAGTAAGAACCCAGGCCTTGAATCTCTGTCAGGTTTGATGGCTTGGCTTCTTTGTGCTGTCACTAACAGAAGGATGGCAAGTGATGGAGAAGTACTGGTCCACAAGGACCTCAGGATGCCAAAGTTCTGTGTGGAGCCAGGACTCCCTTTGTGTCCGAGCATGACAGCAGCCATCTTCAAGATATAGCTACTGGGTTGAATGACAAATTCATTGTATGACACGTATATTTTTTCACATTTTAAGATCTGTGAAATCAGGATGCATTTTATATTCAGTGAAACCTAGAGAATCCTCTTGAATTTGCTCATCCCTATGACTTCATTACTATTCCTATCTCATTTTACAGGTAAGAAAAAAAATCCAATTTCCAAATTGGGTAGTAGCATGAGCTAGGACATATAGGACACCACTGAGTATGTCCTGAGCCAGGAGAAAGGAGGTGGAGTTGCAAAGAGTGAGGAACCACAGAAGGGCAGAGTTGAGGGGAGCTGGAGATCCTTAAGAGGCAGAGAAGGGCAGGTGAGTATCCCAGGCCTGCTAACCACTGGTCCTGTGTTTCCCCTACAGACAAGAAGTGCCGCAGCACCCACAGTGGGGCCCCAGCTGGAGGGCCCCGAGCATCAGCCGCCCCTCACCTATTTCCCATGGCCTCAGCCCCTTTCCACATTGCCTACTTCCACTTTGCAGTACCAGCCCCCAGCCCCAGCTCTGCCTGGGCCTCAGTTTGTCCAGCTCCCCATCTCTATCCCTGAGCCGGTCCTTCAGGACATGGATGACCCCAGAAGAACTGTCAATTCCCTGACCATCGACAAGTTGCTTTTGGAGGAAGAGGATAGCAATGCCTACGAGCTCAACCACACTCTCTCCGTGGAGGGATTTTAGGGCTGAGAGTCCTTTTCCCTGAAATTAGGATTTTAAGATGAGCCAGATTTGGGCTACACATTCTAGCCCGAACTACAATTGGAGTCTTTCCTTCCCTTGCTTCTCTCTTCATTTCCTGCCTGATTTTCTTTCCTTTGCTTCAGTTTCTTCTTCCAGTTTTCGTTGCATAGGAACTGGGCTATTAATCACAATCTTTTATGCAAAATGTGGAGTTGCCGTGGCATCCCATTTCTGGAAATAGTCCCCTTCTTTCTGGTGCCTGCTGCTTTGTGGTAGCAGCACACTGCAGAACTGTCCCAGGCTGACTCCCACTGTCATTCTGAGATGTGTGCGATGCCTGTGGGGGACCAGCACGGCCGGCACCCCCTGGATGCGACCACCAAGGGCAGACCTGAGGCCAGAGGCCTTGAGCTGTTGGTTCTTACAGTTGCTCTTTGTTTGCTCTTTTCAGCGTTGGCCAGATTTCCAGTCAGCCTCAAGGCCTGGGACTCTGCACAGTGCTGGGTTAGGGGTGGGTAGGGGCAAGGTCAGCGAGAGGACAGAGCAGGGATGGGAACGCATGGTGAGTGAGGGTGTGTGTGTGGAGGGTGTGTGTGGGTTTTATAGGGAAAGGAGGGAGGCAGAGGAATGATTGAGCTCCAGCTTACTTGGTTACTAAGAAGGATGTAATCTTGGATAAACGATTGCTTTAAGAGGTGGCTGTGTAGCTGCTTTTGAGGACACTTGCAAGAATACTTAATGCTATTATGTGAGCTCCTTTTATATCTTCCATTGCATCTAAGCCGCCATTATGTAGAGCCAAGGTGCTTCTCCCACCATCTTTTCTAGAGCCTCAGCTAGAGAACCATTAGATTTCACTTCACATTTTATTTTATTCTTTTCTTTTCTTCTTCTTACTTTTTTTTTTTTTTTTTTGCCAGTCCTGGGCCTTGGACTCAGGGCCTGAGCACTGTCCCTGGCTTCTTTTTGCTCAAGGCTAGCACTCTGCCACTTGAGCCACAGCACCACTTCTGGCTGTTTTTCTATATATGTGGTGTTGGGGAATCGAACCCAGGGCTTCATGAATATGAGGCAAGCACTCTTGCCACTAGGCCATCCTCCCAGCCCTTATTTTATTCTTACTAGAGAAGCATTTAGGCTTTTCAGACACTCGGCTCTGATGGTGGCTGTAGGCCCATGTGCTGGGACATTGCCTGCTAATGACACCCATGGCCTCCACAAGACAGATACTTGAGCTGTGCAATCTGCACAGAATGGACAGACTTGAAAATGACAGTTTCTTTGATGAATTTACATTGTTTTTCCCCACCATGGGTTTATTTTGATCCAAATTCTCACTATCTGCTTCAAATCCTTGCACACTTATCTTTGAATTATCTTAATTCAGACATGTTTCCATTTCAAAGCCTTAAGACAGAGTCTAAGATGATAAATTCACCTCTCCGCTGGTAGTTAGGGCAAACAGTCAAAGGTTAGGGGAGGTCTCGGCTCTGTTTGGTTAAAGCCTGGTTGCCCATTTAAAAAAAAAAAAACTCCACTATGTAAGATTTTCCATCTGGTGAGGATTTGAGAAGACACAGAGGCCACATCCACAAAGGAGCTCAAGTTGACAGAACTAGTAAAGAAAATACTTCGTGGATTTGCTAGGATCCCAATGGTGTCTTTTGCCCTTCTTTTCTTGAGGCTCGATGTCTTGGCTATAGTTTAGTCCATCGGGGTTTCTTCCTGGGTTATTCTGTAAGATGGAAACATTTTCAATAAAGATTTATAGACTTTATTTGTGCCAAAGAGTTTTGTATCTTATCAGATTAATTCCCCATAGCTTCCAGTCCCTTGTCAGACAGTGTGATTAGAGGAAGAGTTTACACCAGTCTTGCTGGTTTTGCAAATTGATCTGTTTCAGGAGGAGATAAAAGCAGTCGTTCCCAGTGTGCCTGCTGTGTGTTTCTTCCAGTAGAACATGAGCATGGCCAAATAAGCTTGGTCTCCAAGACAGTGGGGATCAGAGAGTTGAGAGAAAATCTTTTAATCCGATTGCTTTTCCTGTTATTTGTGTTACATGAGTAATTTCTCACAATGCTGGCTGTCCATCCAGGGGTAAGTCCTACTATTGGCAGGTCAAAGATGACTCTGAAAAGCCATCTGGAGTATGTGTTACCGTGTCCAAATGAACCCATCTTTTAGGATCAAGATTCACAGTAAAACAGAAGACAATGTCATTTCCAACACCAAGCCTTAGAGGAAGAGCTGTTTTGGAGGCACCTGGGAAGCTTGTTTTCCTGATGGATTTCTGAGTTACAAAAAGAAAAATAAAAGCCAGGTGTGGTGGCTCACGTCTGCAATCTCAGCTACATGGGAGTTATTGGTAGGAGGACCATAGTCAAAGGCTAGTCTGTGCAAACATGGGAGACTCACTCTGAAAAATAGCTTAAAGCAAAAAGAACTTGCTGGCAACATAGTTCAAGTGCCTGCCTAGCAAGCACAAAGCCCTGACTTCAAGTCCTAGTAGTACCCAGGTGAGGGGGCAAGAAAAAAGGAAAAGGAAAAGAAGTATCTGATAACCAAGTGGTTCTAAGATCCTGGATATCAAGCTGTGCCCAATTCCAAACGCAAGTTTGAAGACATGTTCTAAAGCTAAACACAAGTTTCCTGACATCAGAAACCAGGGAGACCTTACTTTGCATTAATTGACTTCGTTTTGGAGTCAAAGATGAGACACACAATGATTCCTTGTTGCATTGGATTAAGTTGGGAGACTCTGTATCATCTGCTCCTAAATATTTGTATGAATGTTGCAAGCTGATCGATCACACTGGGGCTTTCTCTTTTCGACTTATTGAGATAGACTGTTGCTCAAATGCTTTCTTGATTGGGTGGAAACATAGCTAATGTTCTTAATCTGTTAGTTAGTCTGACAGCTTTCACTGTCAGAAGGGATTTTATCCATCTGTTTGATACATATTGTGTTAATTTTTAAAATAAATCAACAACTTATAATTATATAGTTATGGGACATACAATGCTGTTATGATTTGTGCATATAGCGTGGAATAATTATCTCAAGTCAATTGCCACTCCAAATACTTTTTTTGTGACAAGAACATTTGAATCTTACTGTCATAGCAGTAATAATACACTGTATTTGATAATATTCACCATATTATGAAACAGATCTAAAGCAGCACTCCTGTTTGAGATTTGATTGTCCTTTTGATGGTGATCTCCCCATTCTTTCTGCCTTCTGGCTTCTATAGCCAACACATTCTACATTTCTATGTTCTGCTTCTATGAGTTTGAATTTTCTTTTAGATTCCACACGTAAGGGAGAACATACCTTATTTACAGTGTCTGGCTTATTTCGTTTAGCATAATGTTCTCCAATTCTGTCCATGTGGTTACAAGTGAAAGGATTTCCTTCTCTTCAAAGCCAAGGAGTTTTCCACTGTGAATATGAATCCTTTCATCTATTGGTGAGTAATTCTGGCCTTTGTGAGGTGCAGCAATAAATAGGACAGTGTGAGCCTCTCTATTCAACACACCAGCATATGACTACAGTGAATCTTGATCAGTGTCACTCCTTTCATCATTGTCTCTTGAATCCCAGTGACTCAATTTTTTCTCTTCCAAACTTCCAAAGTTCTCATCAGCTTTCTTCTTCCTCTTCATTCGTTCTTTTCCCTCTTTGGGCTGTGCATTTTCAGATAGCTCTCTGACCAAATTCTCTTTTTCTGTTGATCTATCCTGCATATATATTTTAAATTTTACTGAGTATATATATATATTTTTAATATTCTTTCTTTTTTTTTTTTTTTTTTTTTTTGCCAGTCCTGGGCCTTGGACTCAGGGCCTGAGCACTGTCCCTGGCTTCTTCCCGCTCAAGGCCAGCACTCTGCCAACTGAGCCACAGCGCCCCTTCTGGCCGTTTTCCATGTATGTGGTGCTGGGGAATCGAACCGAGAGCTTCATGTGTAGGAGGCAAGCACTCTTGCCACTAGGCCATATTCCCAGCCCCCTGAGTATATTTTTAATTTAAGGATTTCTGTTTGGTTTTTTAAACTGCCTTTTTTCCCACTTTGTTTTTCTCTGCTAAAGAATTGAATAATTCTATTTTCTTCAAGCTCATTGAGTTTCCTTAAAACAACTGCTTTCAGTTCTTTGTCTGAGAGTTCTTCCCTATTATTTCATTTCCAATCAATTTCTAACATCCTATTTTGAAGCAATGGCTTCCTGATTGCTCTTGATGTTTGTTGGCATGCAACATCAAGCATTGAAGGATTAGGCACTTATTCCAGTCCTCGAAATCTATGAGTGTGTGTGTCTGTGTATGCATCTGTCTTTCCAGATTCTAAGTCTACTCTTAATTATGCTAAATCCTTTGCATCATTTCAGCACTGGATGGCACCCACATGGAGGGTTGGTGGGAATCTGCTGTTGGCATGTTTTTACTGTTTCAGCACTAGGGGGTGATCCAAGCCCACATTTATCTTAACTTTATGGTTGGGTTATGAATAACCAGACTGTATTATTACTGTTACCAATAAGTAATTGCAATGACCAGAAGTACCTAGAGAGTGTAGTACATCCCCATATGTCCTTGTGGGTCAGGGATAGAATCAGATACTTCATCCAGAGGTCCTAGCCTCTCCTCAGGTACTGTAGGATTCCGCTAAACTCTGGGTAGAATCACCTGCCTTTGGCCATCCTTGGGCTCTTACTATGCAGGACTGGCCACAAATGACACTTAGCTGTGTCACATGCTTATCAAGACTGGCATAGCCCTGGGAAAGAACCTCCAGCAGATCAACAACGTTATGAGATGCTGATGTGAGGTCATGGCCCAATACTACTGAGACCAACCACAGGTAAATGCTGGCTAGAATTGAAGCTCAAATAGTCTGAGGGCTGTGTTTCTTCCCTTTGCACAGGAGACTCTATCTTCAAGTAGGCCTCATTTCCTTTGCCATTGTGAAAGAAGCTTGGTGCATTTAGAGCTGATCAACTTGGTGTTTTCCACTTTTGAGCTTTGACTTTGTATTGCTTATGGGTCTAGTAGCTTTCTTTTTGTAGATTCCTTAGGATTTATCGCTTAGTATTTTTTTGTGTCTAACCTTTGACAAGCTATATTTAAAAATTTTTCCTTTTCTTTTTTTTTTATCACATTGGCTAGAATCTCTAGCACAATGTTGAAACGATAAGAGATGAAATCTGTGCCTCATCGCCAATCTTGGACAAGAAAGCACTTGATATTTACCAATAAATATGATATTAGTTGTTGGCTTTTCATGGATTTCTTTTGTCAGCATGAGAAAGTACTGTTTCCCGTTATTTTCAATATTTTTGCATTAAAATCATAGATAATGTTGAATTTGTCAGGATTTTTTGATCTATTGATATAGTCATCCATGTGTCTCTTGCATGTTTTAATATAGTAAATTACATTCATAGTAGGATTTGTTTGTTTGCTGAGGAGAAAACCCGTGGTCTCAGGCATGCTAGGCAAGCACTCTATCACTAGGCAATACATTCAGCACTAATGGATTTCTTTTTTTTTTTTTTTTTGGCCAGTCCTGGGCCTTGGACTCAGGGCCTAAGCACTGTCCCTGGCTTCTTCCCGCTCAAGGCTAGCACTCTGCCACTTGAGCCACAGCGCCGCTTCTGGCCGTTTTCTGTATATGTGGTGCTGGGGAATCGAACCTAGGGCCTCGTGTATCTGAGGCAGGCACTCTTGCCACTAGGCTATATCCCCAGCCCCTCTAATGGATTTCTTGACAATTAAACTTCTCTTGTATTCCTGGAATAAATATTACTTGGTCACAGTGCATTATTTTTCTGATAAATATAATTCATCTATGTCCATGAGAACTATTAGTTTCAATTTATTTCCCCCCAATGGCTACATCAGATTCTGTTATCAAATAGTAGTAGCCACATTAAATGAATTAGGAATTTTTTCTCTCTATTTTCTGCTATACTTTGTGTAAGACTGGTGTTACTTTTCCCCAAAGGTAGTTGGTATAATTCACAAATGAAATGACCTGGGCCTGGAGTTTTCTTTATGGGATTTAAAAGCATTAAAAAAAAATCAATTTCTTTAATAGGTAATTAGCTAGTCTGACTTTAAATTTAATCTTATATGAATCTTGGTTAATTGTGTTTTTAAGGATTTTTTTCATCTCATTGAAGTTGTCCAATTTATTGGTATAAAGTTGTTCATAGTATTTCCTTGTTCTTCTATTAATGACTGTAGAATCTGTAGCGACAGGTCTTTTATCATTTCTGATATTGGTAACTTATGCTCTCTTTCTCCGTCAACCTATCTGGCTAGAGTTCTGTAAGGCTGGTTTTAAAAAATTAATTAGTTATCTAATTAATTGAGTAATTGTATGGCTCATATTAGGCAAACATTTTACCACTGATCTATATCCCTAGACTTTTCTTGAGGTTTTTGAAAACTATTGTTTTATAAACATCTATTTTTGTGCCTTTACTTTTTTTCTACCATTATCTTTTTATTTATTTATTTCCTTCTACTTAATTTGGTCTTACTTTATTTACTTACTTATTTTTTAATAGATTAGGGTCTCTCAATCATGACAGTATGTCTGAATGGACCATTATTTGTTGCAAGGAGCTGTCCTATGTATTGTAGAATGTTTAGTACTAACTCTTGTACTAATACTTGTGTGCCACTCACAACAAACGTGTATATAATCATTGCCAGATATTTCTTAGGGAACAAAATATCTCCTACTTGAGAATACTGACCTAGATTTTAAAGATAAATCCTAAGATTATTGGTTTTCTTTTGGTACCTTTTTTTCTTTTCTAGTATACATACTTAAATCTATAAATTTTCCTTTTGTATTACTGTAGCTGGATTCTACAACACATATTTCCTTATCTTGAGTTAGAAATTTTCTTTGGGCTGGGAATATGGCCTAGTGGCAAGAGTGCTTGCCTCGTATATATGAAGCCCTGGGTTCGATTCCTCAGCACCACATATATAGAAAATGGCCAGAAGTGGCACTGTGGCTCAAGAGGTAGAGTGCTAGCCTTGAGCAAAAAGAAGCCAGGGACAGTGCTCAGGCCCTGAGTCTAAGGCCCAGGACTGGCAAAAAAAAAAAAAAAAAAAAAAGAAAGAAAAAAAGAAAGAAATGTTCTTTGTACTTCTTTCTCTGGATCATGGGTAATTTAGGTATATTATATTTTTAATTTCCAAATATTTTAGTATCTTTCTAGATAGCAAAATATCACTGATTTGTCGTTTAATCTCATTTTAAGAAAATACGTAAGCTCTTAGTCACTTAAAATGCACTGAGCCTTGTTTCCACGGATTAATGTTTAGTCTTTCTTGTCAAACATAGTATGTTATATTCAACAAAAATTCTGAAGAGTTGAGTATAGAGTTTTCTAAGGATTAATTTAGTTATGGTAACTGATAGTGTTGCCTATGTCTGTGATTTGCTTATTTGTCTCATTATCTGCCAACTGCTGAGAGATGATTGTTAACATCTCTTAACTATAATTGTGGATTTGTTTATTTCTCCATTTACTTCTGTTGACTTTTGATTTGTATGTTTTGATTCTCTATATACACCTTTATGGTTGTCATGCATTTTTTATTAATGGACTTATGATTATGAAATGTCACTATTTGTAGTTATCTTGTTTGTCTTAAAGTCTACTTTTTACATTGATATAGCCACTTTAGCCTCCAAGTGCTTTAGTATTTGCTCAGTTTTATGGGTATTACTTTTGTAAGTAAAAGCAACACTGAAATATTTTATACAGTGCATTACTGATAAAGAGATTGTTGAGTGTGCCCTTTTATGATCTTCTCAGCAGTCTTATAATAGGCAAAAATTACCTTGTTATGTTTCATGCACAGATACAGCAAGGAACCAGAGCCTGATTTCTTTCTTTGTCCAGTTCCTGGGCTCTTGGCCACTATCCTATGCTTAACTTCATAGATAAAGTGGAAGGAAACTTAGAGGCCTCTCCCATGATCGGTAAGGACAAATGTGGGAAGCATATATGGAGAAGTGGCCCATTTTCCATCAACTAAAGACATGAATGATCACAGTTCTGTTCTAGGACTTGAGTTAGCTATGAGGAAAAGCCCTTGGTGATCTTATACACATGATGAGACATTCATTGTCAGAGTTGCTGAAATGAAGAATCATCTGAGTTATCAGAGGTCAGGCTAGGCTGAACAGCACTGTTACAACACACACATAATGAACACTGGCCATTTACCCTCATGCTGTATGTAAGGTGCAGTTCAGCCTAGAGGCAGAAGGATGGATAAGACGATCTGCATTGACTGCCTACCTTAAGATTCTGTTAATGAAGGTCACCAAGGAAACTATAGTGTCCAGCTGCGATGCCATTCCCTAGAGGAGCTCTTCCTGCCTCCTGGGAGTCTAAGAGCCAGCTACCTAAGCTGTGGAGCTCTCTTGGGATTTAGCAGATCCAGCCAGACCCAGATGGAATATGTGACTATGTATTTGTGACAACTTTTGCTCTGTAGGTGTGTGAAACGGGTTAAACAGTTGGATGCATCCCAACTTCCCTGGCTTAGTAATTTCTGGAGAATCCTGGCACACGTAATTTGCATAATGCGGATTTATCTCCTGGAAGATGTAGTGCCCTGATATCCCAGTGCAAACAAACTCCAGCTGTATTAACTTCTGAGGATTAGGGGGTCTGGGTGGGGACTTTCTTCAGGATCTGTGGATTCCTTTCTCCCCTCATCCCCCAGAGGGTAACAAAAGTCCTGACAGCTTCCTATGTCCCAGGTGAGAATTATACGGTGCATGAGGCTCACCTCCTTCCCACCAGCTGGCATTAGGGATCAGGTCAAGAGTTAGAAAGGGCCACAGGGGTTGCTCCATTCTGCGTCTTTCCCAGTTTGCATCCTGACAATGTAGATGCACCACCCTCTGTGGCACCACAAAGCATCTTACTACTTAACAGGCGTTTGTATAACGCATATAGTGTTATAAACTCATTTTACCTCTCAGCGTCCTCAGCAGCTCAGCTCTGATGTCTGACTGTGAGTGTGGCCTAGGCGGTCACGTGATCTACAGTCCAACTTAGCCTTGTATCCCTTGGTAGCCACGTGATCAAAGGAGTTGTTTGGTGCCTTTCTGTCCTTTCTGGTTTCTCCATCTATAAAATAGACCCTCAAAGGATTTCTGTAAGGACTAGATTAGATAATATATGCAAAACGAGCCTGATATCTAGTGTGATGCGTGGCTGTGATGACTGTAAGGGAGAAAACATATTCCCTGAGTGGGTCCTCTTGGAAAACAGTGGCAACTTCCTGTGTAGGCAGTTCTGGTATCCTAGAGAGGTTAGCCTCCTCCAGAGCCCTGGAGCTCTATCAGGAGAGAACAAACTTCCATCTGCCTGGGGATCTTGTGCCCTCAGGAAAGCAGCTGCCTATTGTGAGGTGGAAGGGGTTAGGGATGGCACTGAAGCAGAGATCCTGCCAGGAAGCGTCTTGGGGCACAGTATAAACAGAAAACTCTATTGTGTGTATTTGCCTTTCCAATTGGATTCAGTTCCCTACCTTGGGGAACCATAAACCTTGGCTCCAGGGCATAGCAGAACGCTCACCTGAGGGAGTTAAAAGGCCTGATGTAAGCTCCCTTCTTTAAGTTCCCTTTCTTTAGGGGGCCGCTATGCTTGCTGCTGTTTGAAGGTCTCTTTGTGTGGCTGACCCAAATGACCTCTGCTAATAAGACTCCTGTGACAGGATCACCCGTTCCTCATCTCCAGAGAGGAAAATGAATTCCAGTCCTATCCCTTTGGTGGGAGGGGTGTCCGGAAACACACAACCAGAGGGCAGGGCCCAGGATGGCACAGAAGAGCTTGAAGGGCAAGCTGGAACCTGAAGATGACAGTTTTCAGCTTGGATCTTCACTCTGTTCTTTTCCTCAAGGCCTAGGACTCTTGAAATTCCTTGACCTCTGGGCTGGAAGGTCTGGATTTGTCGGCAGCTTCAGGTGCTTGCTCCCCAATCTTTCCACCCAGCACCCCCCCCCCCCTTACACACACAAGTTAACCTGCTGGTAGGAAGTTAATGAGTGATGTATTAAGTCCTGCAGGTGACCTGAGTGCTATGCTATTCTCCTCCAGAACTCAGGCAGGGAAGGACACTCATCTTCCAGGCTCAAATCTATAAGGCTGGTTTTTACCTGGGAGTGTAGATTTAGGTATGATGTGTCTTAGATCAGCTGTGTTACTAAGCTGGTCTCTGACAGCATCCCTGGCTGTGTTGTGGGAGTCAGTTCTGTCCCACTCCTTCCCTCTCCACTGGCTCAAGATAAGGCAGCTAGAACTATTGTCAATATTTAATCAGGATACATAGGCATCGGCTCTGTAAAGCAGTACTTAGGATGTGTGTTTGCAGACTCTGGCTGGGAGCCAAGGAAAGTATTAGTCCTAGGGAAAGATTATTATACAGTTATTTGTCCCAAAGTTGTCACAGGAATGAATATACACACACATACACACACACACATACACACATACATATGGACATAGGGATATATATATATATATATATATATATATATATATATATATATATGTCTCCCTAAGTCCACACATGTCTTTAAAAGCAGTGGTGGCATGCTGGGTGTATGTTGGGTTGATAGAGACAGAGCTGGGAGTCCAGCCCTTACTCCCGATGAGAAGAGCTCCTTCTCTCGCACCTGGACTTTCTTCCCAGGCCCTTTTTTTGCTCCTACTTCCCTGTCTACCCTCTCTTCGCACTTAGTGCTCAGAAGGATCCACTGAAAAAGGGATTGACAAGAAAGGAAATGTGCTCCAGTTCTTGTATTTACCCCTTTCTATAGCTAAAACACTCTTTCTAGGGATTTGGCCTTCTTGTGGGTAAGAGTCTAGCCTCAGAGGAAGATTCTTGGGCATGCTAGCCAGTTTGTTAGATGGTTTGGCTAAGCTGTGGCTTTTAGCTCTGTAAGCACTCTCTAATCTCAACACCCAAGTACTATACCTCACCCTAATAACTTTTCTCTGATATTACCTGCCCTTTCATCTTTTCTCGCATGTGTGCACACATGCATGTGTAATTGTTAGGACGTGAACTCTCACCATCACCCTTCTAGAACCCCTTCAACTGTGATGGGTTGCTTAGTACTCCCCAACCATTCTCCGCAGTCTTAGGTCCTAAATCACAATTCCTCACCAGACTCAAGGAGCGATAAATGCTGTCCATATACTTAGTATATTCTAGATGCGGAACTGAGTGTTTTATCCCTCATTAATTCCTTACTACATCTTCTGAAGTGTTACTACAAACTTCATTTGATGGGTAAGCCTCAAGATACTCAGAGATTTTCAGAACTTATTTAAGCCCACACAGCTACCAAACAATGATGCTGAGAGGAAAGGTAAGATTTATCTGCATCTACACTGCATGCTACCATTTCTCCAGTGGAAGGAATTAAAGCATCCTTATTTTGTATTCCCTATAAGAAAACAAGTAATGCATGAATAAATACCTCATTTACTATTCAGATAAGTTTAGAATGTCCTCTGATCTTCTCTGCTTTCTATCACTCCCCCCTCCCCCACTGAGGAGTCCGCTGGGGCCCCTACCATTCCTAATCTTTTCCCTTGATCTTCCAATGCATATATATGCAGAGAAAACACCAGCATCACCTACGGTACATTCACATGTGGAATCACAATGGTGCAACTTCTTTTTTCATGTAAGTACAAGCAGAATTATTCTTTTCTACATTGCCCGCCCCCCCCAGCCCCATTTCTGTTTTCTATATGTCTGGCCATTCCCCCAGTTGGTAAACATTTAAATGGTAATCAAATGTCCATGATCATTATGCTTCAATGGAGATTCTTGGACAGAACCCCTTGTGTACTTTTGTGAGTATTTTTCTAGGGCAGTGGAAGTGAAATTGCTGTGCGATAGAGCATGCAAATTTAAAATTTTAATAGACACTGGCAAATGATCCTCCCAAGTGGCTGCACCAATTGATAACTTGTTAAGGATGGTTGTATTTCTACATAGGGAGGAGGCTATAAGAAGCCCGCCCTGTGGCTTTTTGGCCTTCCAAGTGGTCAGGTGACAACCTCCCTGTGTCGCAGTAACCACACCGGCAGATTGGAGACCACAATGCCATGAACTCAGAGGGCTCTTGTGAGGATTATATGTGAGGAGTACATGAACAGCTCAAAGCACAGGGCCTTGTACGTAGGACATACTTGATAACAGCTGTCATAATCAATCTACATGGGAAAGAAAGCTGTATGAAGACAGGAATGCTCAGGATATCTTTTCTGGGAAATGTTGAGTAATAGAGCATACTTGGACTGGTTCACCTGTGTCATCTTCTATAGGAAGGACTACATAGCTGGACATTTGTGTCTAGCCAATTTCAGAGTGGAGATAGAAGCCACAATTCATGATCTTGACCCTGACCTTGACTTCTCTGCAGCCCATCTGAGGAAAGGTAGATCACAGGTTGTGGGTAGTTGCTGTCTTTATATGAAACTTTAAGTTCACAAGAAATACTTCTCATGTTTTTCATTCCAAAATACATTAGCTTTTACTCATTTTCTCTTCGACGTGGCATATGGAAAACATTTTAGGCCATTGAGGCAGGGCCGGTTAAAGAAACATTCATTCATTTGGTAGATTTTGTTTTCTTGCTAACAGCATTGCATAGTAATCTTGCCTCTTATTTTCACTTGGTATGAGAAATTTGCAGAACCTTGCTAACTCTCAAACCTTTGTAAAGATCGGATGATGATAAACATTTAAAAAAGCTAAACATTGGGCTACAGGTGTGGTTTAAGTGATAGAGCACTTGCTTGGCTTCTGTGAGGTACTGTGCTCTAGCCCTGACGCTGAAAAAGCAAAACAAACAAACAAAAAATAAAAAGCTAATGCTGTAGAAGCACTTAGCCTGTACCAGACACTGTACTAAGTAATCATTTGTTGTGTATTATTTTGTTATTAACATTGTAAGTGGAAGTAGATGGTGGTCCCTAGAGGCAAATCTGGATTCAAATCTGCTAGTGGCCAGCGTGGCCTAGTGACTTTGTGTCTCCTAGTGACCTTGTGGGCTCCAGAAGTTTCACTGGGATGGCTAATGGACTGATACGCAAGATGCCAGAAAGTGCCCTTGAGTTGTCAGGGTTGAGGGCCCCTCCCTGACTCTCTTGGGTAGACCTTGTGTGGGGATGGTCCCATAGATACCACTTGGGTTATGGTGTAGGAGCCAAGGAGGCAAAGGCTCTGGAAAGCTGAGCGAATATGAGCCTTAACTGACTTCAGGCATCCGAGTTCAGCAATCCTGAGGAGTGGCTTTCCCTTGGGCCTGATAGAGGAGGCCCATTGTTGGCAATTCTACAACCTTATACATATGATGTTTAGAAACCTTGGTGGTCCTAATTCATCATATATTACATTCATATGACATACTGGGCCTGAAACTCACAAATCTTAAAACCACAATCTTCCTGCTCTTCATCTTTTCTGGTGCCCATGACATTTGTGGCATGGGCGTCAGGAAATGATAGTGAAAGGACGGGGTCCTAAGAGAGGTAAGCTTTAATTACAGAGAACTTTGGAGCAGGTGGTGGGTCTGGCTGGGCACCAAGGCTCTTTTATCGATGGGATAGCTACAGAATTAGGGCCCCTTCTAATCATGCCCAGTAGCACGTGATCCATCACTTCCTTAAAGGGAAAACCACTTCTTGCAGGGGCTTTGCTTGTGCATGAGCTCCTTCTTCAAGGTTGGAATGGTTGAAGTCCTAGCTCAGAATGTGAAAAACACAGGCTCTGGTGCCCTGGGACTGTGGTGAGTAGTGGGGTTGACCCCAGAAATGTCTGCCAGGTGTTGATCTGCAGTGTCGTTATTGATGGAGGGAGAGGCTTGTCAGCTGAGTGTGGGGGCCGCTTCTTTCTCCACAGTGCATGGTGTGAAGACAGTTAAGCAGCTTTGGCAGAGGATTGGAAACATTCTCTTCATAGGAAGCTGAGACCCTAAGAAGTCCTAGTCCAGAGCTGGTGATCCTGGGGCAGGATAGGGGTCTCATGGAGGAAGATGAGTTTCTGAGATTTTAGTTCTTTTTTAAATTCAGGACCTGTGTTCCTGGGGTGCCAACAGTCCTTAAGAAGCCCGCAACTTAAGAGGATTCCTGGCAAGTGGGAGTTCGGCTACATCAGGACCCTCTAGGAAGCCAGGATGAGCCGGTCATCCTAAGGTTTCCCAAGCTCTCTGCGTTAAGGCTGAGGGCAAGATTTCTATCCCCTAGTCTGGGCTGAATCAAAACCCACCTGTCTTTGTTCCTAGCCCACTAGAATCCAGTACTGTGCTGGCTCATCTTGCTTTCTTCCTTGTGGCTTGATGTCATTCTCTCTCTTAGCCTCAGCACCCCCAAAGAGTCACACAGCCCTGGCTTTGGTTTGGCTAACTGTTCCCATTTGTATAGTAAATAGTATTTATTGTACTCTTTTAAGGCAGCATGCACTGTGAAGGAATTTTATAGCTCTTAACTCAGCATCTCACACTATCCCTTAAAGTATTACTAATGGGTGAGAGAGAGAGAGAAGAGTGAGGGAGAGAGAGAGATTGAAGGAGGGAGAGAGGCCACTTTACCTGCTCCCTGCCTTAGTTATCCTTCCATCTAACTTCAGACCCAGGATGGAATGACTGAGCATAAGCAGGTAGTACCCCATCATGTCGCCTGTGGCTTGCACAGATAGCTTTGGGAGAGGAGGAAGCAGCCAGTGTAACGGAATGACATCTGAAGCCAGCAGGCCTAGGCTCAGTCCTGGATGCACTTGCCCACGTTATGTTACCAGTGACGAGTCACATTACCTGTCTAAGCCTCGGTTTCTTTGTCCATTAAATGGGCTAAAGCTGGAGCAGCGTCTCCTTTCTTCTTTCTGCTCTTTGGAATTGCCTTTTGTTTGATTAGGACACTGGTCCCAACACCACTCTCTGTGACCAACTTGCTTTGTCCTCCTGAGTCTGGAAGTATCAAAAAGAGCCAAAGGTGGTCCCTTGCTTGGAGGCAGGGATTACAGAGCTGCACAAAGCCAGGCCAGGCTTTCTTCCAGCAGTCTTGTGAGGAGAGGCCAGCCTGATCTGACACACACCACAGCAACAACAATCTCTCTGCAGGGAAAATACCCAGAATCTCTGTGGTAGATTTCTATGCTTTTCAGTTACATCTCCCAGGAACAAGTTCTGGCTTGCTTTAATTATTTTTATAATTGGCTTTCAAGTTGTAGCACACGGATTTCTGAATTTCAAAACCCTCTAGCAATTATGCAAATGTTTTTAATTTGAGGTGCAACTGACAGGTGGAATTAATACTCTGAAGCCAGTACTTTCTTGGAGTCCTACTGCACAACTCGTAATTAAGCAGACCACTTCCCCCTCTATAGAAATTATTTGGATCTTTTCCATCTGGTGGTCCTTTTAGGCTATTGAAGTAGACAAAATTCCAAGAAGGAGTTTTCTTTTTCTGTTACTAAATCTACCATTTTGTTTCCTATGTGTGTTTACCAGGAATGAGTCAGGGAGGGTTGTAGGGATGAGAATTAGGTTAGTCCTAGACTAGAGTCTAGATGGTGGTCAACCCTGGATGCACCCCCCCCCAAGGCTGCCTCTCTCTTTCTCTCTCTCTCTCTCTCTCTCTCTCTCTCTCTCTCTCTCTCTCTCTCTCTCTCTGGGACACCCTGTTGCATCATGGGAATGGAGTTTGATCATGTCACTGGGATGAACATAAGGATTAAAAGCACAAGCTTCAGAGTTACGCAGGTGTGGATTCAAATCCTGACTTTCTGTTTCCTATCCCTGTGTCTATGTGGACTGCTTTTAATTACCTGAGACATGGCTCCTGGTAGAATGAATATGAAGAGTGCCTGTTTCATCTTACCTGGATGAAAAGCATCATTATATATATCCCAGCACAGGACATCATGCTTAAGTCCTGTCTTGCCAAGTGTTAGTAGTATTGTCAATGCACTTAGTTGCTCCAGCCCACCAGCAGCTAATAGGTCACAACATGGTCCCTGGCTGTGCTAGTGAGATCTATGAAGACCCAAGAGAAAGATCAGCATTTATTTTCGGCTGCATTTTCATACTTCTGATCACCGGTGTCATTCAACCTAGCAATGTAGTAAAACACTTAGCTTGGTTCTACTTAACTCATCACTTTTTATTTACATGTAAATATTGTCTCTCCCAAAGCTCCCATTTTATTCACAGAAGGGCAGGAAGGTTCAGAGGAATGAAACAAGCCGTCCAAGATCACATGGTTAGAATTGGCTGGAGTTTGCATTTGCAATGTACCATGGAGGGCAGTCCTGGGCTGACCTTGAAAGAAGGGTAGGGCTGAGGAACTGTGCCACCCTGAGAAGACATTAGGAGTGCTGCTTAGGACAAGAGAAGATCCCCTAGGGGCAGACCTCTGGCTCGTCCTGACTGGCAGGCTGTGGACATCAGTGTCGGCCAGTCCTGGCAGGTGAAGACCACAGAGGACTCTTCCTTGCCACGGCCCAGCGACGAAATCTGATCCATGCCCTGGGACGCACAAGGTGCCAAGTATTTGCCTTCTTATCAGGCTGGCCACATTCCATGGCCTCTCTCAGGTAGACCCACGGCAAGCAGTGTGTGCATTTATTTGCATTGCTGCTTATCCGGTGATTTTTGCATTTTTGAGAGTCTGGCCTGTCTACCAGGGGGCTGGGGTGAGTGTACCTGGGACCGAGGACATTTGGGGACAAGTCCTGGATCTGGAGGGTGAGGATCTGGATTTGAATCCTGCCCTATCTTCCCTAGGTATATGACATTGGGAAGGTCAATTCAGCTCATCAGGCCTGCGTCCTTCACCATAAATTGAGAATGATAAAAAAAAAAATCTATCCTTAGTTTTGTTTTGGATAGTAACTATTATAAAGAGCCAGATCTACTTTGGTAAATACTTCAGAAAGCTAGTCATTATTTTTAATAGTGGTAGCACTTGGGAGTTCTGTGCTTTCTCACAGGGCGTAGGTGGGAGGGGTGGGGTTGTCGAGTGGGCAGGGACTCTAAGGGTCAGGTGATCAGGTGATGTTGCCATGACACTTGGAGAAGCTTCAGCCGTCCATCCTGACTGGAGAGTGGAATTGGAGCCGAGGCCGCATGGTGGAAACCCTGGGCTTCACCTGATGCCTTGGAAAGGCTTGCGTGTTTGTGAGAAAACTTTATCCCTAAAAAAAAAAAAAAGGTTTTTTTTTGCTGGGCTCAATCTGGTCTTGAGGAGTTGGCTCCAGTGCATTTCTCAACTGGGAACCATGATGGAAGGTGAGAATGTGACAGTCCTAGGCATGTTTCTCACCTGTTAGATCCAATGCCTGGTGGAAGGAGAACACGGGACCTGTCAGCTGGGTTCACACCCCAGAGGGCCACCTGCAGGGACCTGGCAGCTCCTTATCTCCTTCCCCCCCCACCCCCGCTTGCTCGCCTCAGAAGGGCTACATTCTTTACCTTGTATCACTTTGGGTATTATGACAGGCATACAAACTCACTTCACTTAGGTGACTTCCTAAGCCCACTGGTCCAAGAGTCCCAAACAAGGCATCCTGCTGTGATTAGACCCTACTTGTCAGAGACCTCAGCCAGACACCTCTCCACCCCCCCCTACCCAACCTTCTTTTTTTTTTTTTTTTTTTTTTTTTTTTTGCCAGTCCTAGGCCGTGAACTCAGGGCCTGAGCACTGTCCCTGGCTTCTTTTGTGCTCAAGGCTAGCACTCTGCCACTTGAGCCACAGCGCCCCTTCTGGCCATTTTCTGTATATGTGGTGCTGAGGAATAGAACCCAGGGCCTCATGTATACGAGGCAAGCACTCTTGCCACTAGGCCATATTCCCAGCCCATAAGTTCTGGCCAGCTGTCCCTTTTGAGAACCTGAGCGGATCCTTTGGCTTCCCAATCACTGTGCTTTCCCCCAACAAAACCCTTGTGCTCCACCGATAACCAACTGAATATTTGCATAGTGTATCGCCAAGAACAATCTCAGGCCCAAACCCTCCATTTTATGAGAAGTTGGCTAATTGTATGCAGCACTGTTGGTCAGTTGCCAGGCAAAAGATGAAGCTGATAGACTATTAGACTAAATATTCTTTACTGTTGCAAAAAAAAAAAAGTCTAAACGGACTATACAGTGTCTCTAGAAACATTTTTAAAATTTTTTTTCTTTATTGTCAAAGTGTGGTACAGAGGTGTTACAGATTCATATGTAAGGCAGTGAGTACATTTCTTGTTCAACTTGTTACCTCCTCCCTCATTTCTCCCTCCCCCCTTCTCTTTTTCCCTCTCCCCCCAAGAGTTGTGCAGTTGATTTACACCAAATGGTTTTGTAAGTATTGCTTTTGGAATGGTTTGTCTTTTTATCCTTTGCCTCTCAATTTTGATCTTGCCTTTTCCTTCCCCACTTCTAATACCCATATAAACACTATCCAGGGTATTCGGATGAGATATAGTGGTAGCAGGGGTACAACCACAGGAAGGGAATACAAGAGAAACAAAACTAAAGAAAACAATCAAACAAATAAACAGACAAGAAAAAAAAATCCCAAAATACAAAAGGTAGGGTTCCACATGGCATGTTGATAATAATTACAACAGTGGTATAACTCTTGTTTCCATAATGTGGAGTTCATTTCACTTGGCATCATCTTATGTGATCATATCATTTACTAGCTATTCCCTATGAGGGACACCATAAGGTTTATGTTTCTCTAGGTCTGGGTCACTTCACTTAATATGATTTTTTTCCACGTCCTTCCATTTCCTTACGAATGGGGCAGTGTCATTCCTTCTGATGGAGGCATAAAATTCCATTTTCAGGAGCTTGGATCTGGCTTTATGGAGAGTCCATAGAGAATAGTCTAGATGGGTCCAGGGGGGTTGATTTTAACCATTCCAGCTCCAGATCTTCACGATTCTCAAAAGCCTAGCAGACCAGCTGCCATTTTTGAAGGCCCAGTCAGGTGAACAGTTTTGAGGGTAGTTCTGCTCTGGTCTGGCCTCTTCTTTGAGTGTCAGAAAACAGTACAAGTCTCTAGAGGTAGCAGATCTAGGGCTCAGACAGGAATTTTCTTTTCTTTGAAAATATGATGGAAAGTTTACAGGGGCTGGAAGAGAGTCTGTGTTTTTTTAGTGTCCTTCCTTCACTTGGCTTTGTACGTGTTACAGGAGCAGATGGAGGCCGACTGCTACAAGTACCAGGGAGGAAGAGGAAGAGGAGGAGGAAGAAGAAGAATGGGTTTTTCATGGTGAACTGTACTAGGCCAGGAACAGATTTCTTGGTTTTCATCTCATCAGGATACATACGAGTCTGAGAGCTCAGCTTAGTGTTCGTTTCCCCTGCTCTGACGGTGACAGTTGGATGCTATGATGTCCTCTACCCGAGGGCATTGGAGACAGAGGCAGGTAGTAGTTGCATGGCTCAGGCCCAGAACTGGTTTTATCGGTAGTTTTGGACATTTATGACTTGGGTTGAGGTTTTAGCCCCCTACCCAAGTTTGTTCCACTTTTCTGCACTGGCAGATCTAATGTTGGTGAGGGCTTCCCTGATTCCAAGGTGGCACCTCAAGGCTGAATCCTCAGGGAGAGAGGAACTCTGTGTCTAATATGTCATATCATTTGAAAATTGTTTAGTGACTCATAATGCAGCTGATAACAATGGCCAATTTACAAAGACTTGTTTAAAAATACTTATTCTTTTCACAGTATCTCATTTAATGTTCCCAAGTCAATGAGGCGAGCACTTTTCTTACCCTTGGCTTGTAGAAAATGGGCATTGGTCAAGTGACATTAGGTGACATGTTTACACTCAACACTTTAGCAAGTAAAACCCTTTTCCTCAAACACTAAAGCTCACCTGAAACCAAGTATGTTGGCATTTCAAGTACTACAACCACTGGACATCACCTGGTTTCAGTTTAATCTTAGCAATTTTCTGAGACACTTGGAGAGCCTTAACATAGTACAGTAAAGTCATTTAGCCACCTGTGCATACTTACTAGCAAGAAGAGCAAAAATAGCAACCACTTATGAAATACTTTAACTTAGAGCTCATGGCGCTTTACCTGTATTCCATACTTGAATTTTTGCATCTTTTCTGATTTTTTTTAGAGAAAAGAATTTCACATGAAAGTAGGAGATTTTGTCAACAAGGACAAAATGTGTCCTAATTACATTTGTACGTAGGAAGCAGATAGAAATGCTTTGTTTTTGTGGGTAGTAGCAGCACAGTTAATGTCTCTCCATTGTGGAACAGCCAGGAAGCTTCAAGCTCTTTCCAAGAATGTCCCTTACAAGAATCTTCCCATTTTTCTTCAGGATGTTTAAAATAATAATTCAAAGGCATCACATGACACAGAGATTTGTGGTTTCCCCATGGATTCCATGCTTGTATTGGATCCGTTTTGCTCTGCCCCACAATTTCCTCCAGAACTTTCCAGTTCGGCATTGTGTTGTCAGAGTGAATAGTGTACAGGCTCATTCTGCTCAAGGACAATCTACCCACCACAGGAGAAGTCTGCTCTAGAAACATCCAGAACCTTCACGAGGTGAAGAAGGGTTTAGGCAACTGAGTTATACAGATTTGGGTTAGAATTCTGGTCATTGATATTATTGGCTTGGACTTTTGATTCAGTTGCTCTGAATCTGTTTTCTCATTTAGAAACAGAATGGCAATGTTCACCCTATTGGCTGGTCATAGGAGTGAAATGACATAATAGAGTGTCTGTGTGAACTTATGGAGGAATGTGGTGTACAGCAGATATGGTATAACCAGGAGAGACAGAGGTTAGTAGAGATGAGCCGTCAAAATCAGTGAAAATAAGATTTTCTCTCAAAGCAGAAGGAAAGTTCAAAACCCAGTTAGGTAGAGAAATCTTTTCTCCGACTTCTCAGGACTTTTCCTTTTTCAAGACTTTTCTCAGACTTCTGTGCTATTCACAAAGTGGTGGTGTTTCTTCTTTTTGTTGTTGGTTTGTTATCATTGTTGCTGTTATTTGCCAGTACTAGGCCTTGAACTAAAGGCCTCAAGCATCTTGCTCAGCTTTTTTTTTTCTCTCTCTCTCAGCTGGCACTGTATCATCTGAACCAGGGCCCCAGCCCTCTTTTCTTTTGGATCATTTTTCAAATAGAGTCTTGTGCTTTTTGCCTGGAGTCTGGCCTTAGACTTCGATCCCCTCACATTTCTCTCCCAAGTCGCTCGAAGTACAGGCTTGACAGTATTTTTACCTTTCCAAGAAAGGATTGTCTCTTGCTCAGTGTCTTGGAGAATTTGAAAGGTCTTGGCTGTTGTGGGATGGGACCTCTTTGAAATGACATTGGATGTGACATTATTGTCAGTCAGTGCAGGAAAATAGGATTCTACAACTTGTTCACAGAATGAAGCCAGGTGTGAAGGGGTTTATTGAATGACTCAGTGTTGTTCTATTAGTTTGCATGCTTTGTTCACTCATTGTCAGCCCTGACAGCTTAAGACACTTGTCCAGCACCACAGAGCAAATAAGTGGGGGAAAGTCGAGGTCAGACTCAGATCTATCTGGCTCTAGAGCTCTAAGTCTGGGCTGTTTTTCTTCATGTGGACATGGAGCCAGAGTTTGGAGAATTTTAGTCCCACCCTCTCTACCGGATGCAGGAGGAACTTGTAGAAATGAAGCCCAATCTGCAGTGTGAGTGGGAGGGAACACCTTGCCTCAGGTCCATGTGGCTAACCACATCACAGGGCCCTGCTAGTCTTCCTCCGATGGTCTCACCCCATTTAGCTCCTACTCCCCATGCCAAGAAGAGGTGATGGGCCAGGCTGAGAGTTGCCATAAATGTATGCTTACCAACTAGTGGCTCCTCCTCTAGCCATTCTCTAGCAGAGGAGACATAGACTTGAAGAAGAGCAACCAAGGCCATTGCAACTTTGATTCTTCCATTTGCTTCCTTGTGCAACATGGAGAGAAAACAGAAGCCTTTACAGGGTAGCTGCCTGTGAATGCTGAAAAGTCTCTTAAGAGAGATTTCAAGGAGACAGCTGTGATTCTCCATCTGTCTTTGTTTAGTTCTCCTGCTAAGCCATGCATAGTTGGGCTCCCCATGTTGATGGTGGGATCTGGCCTTCAAGTCAAGAGCAGATTCCCAAGGAGTGGAGTGAGAAAGAGAATCAGGTAGAGTTAAGAGCTTCAGAGATTTACCTGCCACACTCATTTGCTGAGACTCTCCAGTACTACAGCTCCTGTGGTACTAGATATCTGTGCAGGCTTAGATGGAGGTTCTGCCGATATTTTTCCTGTTTCAAATGAAGTGTGGTGTCCAAAAGGTGAGGCGTGGGGACTGGAGCCAGCTCACCCTTGCAGGGCCATTTTCCAGGTCCTTCCCCAATTGTGATGACTTGGACAGACTAATCCTTCAAGGACTACAGTATGAGGAACTGGCTACTACAACAGGAAGATCAGAAGAGCATAGGAAAAAAAAATGGAGATACTAAATCCCACAGACAGTAAGTGTGCTTTTCTAGCTGACTAGTGAAAGGGGATAATTGGTAACAGGAGGAATGTCCCTGGTACAATGTGGTGGGTGGATTAATAACAACCTTACCCATATGTTCCCAGCTGCTGGGCATTGCTATGCCACCCAGAGCAAGCAAAGGGAGCCACACAGAGGGAGAGAAAGTCAGAATTTAGGAATTTTGACACAATGTCAAATCTTTTGTCCCCCATGCCAGAGTTCTCTTAGAATATCAGATAATGAGAGTTCTCTTTATAATAACAACAAAACTTATCTAAGATGTTTACCATTGCCTAGGGCTTGTGCTTTTTATACCTCTTTAAAAATATCTTAGCCTGGCACTGGTCGCTCACACCTGTAATCCTAGCTACCCAGGAGGCTCAGATCTGAGGATCATGGTTCAAAGTCAGCCTCAGCAGGAAAGTCCGTGAGTCTCTTATTTTCAATGAACCACCAGAAAACCGGAAGTGGTGCTGTAGCTCAAAGTGGTAGAGCACTAGCCTTGAGCTGAAGAACTCAGGGACAGCGCCCAGGCCCAGGGTTCAAGCCCCACTGACCCCCCATCTCTCCTCCCAAAATCTTACAACAACATTGAAAGTTTAGAAGGATCACCAAAAGTTGTGTTTTGTGTTTGTCCCTAAAGTAACTTCAAAAATTCAGTAGGTACTTCATCTCTTCCTTTGCCTTCAGAAACTGTCTTGTTTTCAATAGCACATTATGGAGCTGGTAACTTTATATTCAGCAAACAACACTGGACTAGAAAGGCCAAAAGGTTGTCTCATCCTTGGTAGGTCACCTTGCTGCTCAACTCAATATTATCATCTATGAAATTAGGTTAGCTCTCAACCCTGTGAATCAGGATCTTCAAAGAAGGTTTTTGTTTGCTCAAAATAAAAAGACTTGCTGCATAGAAACACAAATACACCTCCAGCACATAAATGCATGTATATAAAATATTGAAAATGGCCAGGCATTCATGAGCTCAAGCCTGTCACTGTAGTTACTCAGGAGGCTGAGATCTGAGGATCACTATTTGAAACCAGCTGGGGCAGAAAAGTCTGTAAGACTGTTATCTTCAAGTAACTACCAAAAATCTAGAAGTGGGGATGTGGCTCAAGTGGTAGAGTACCAGATGAGTAGAAAAAGCCAGAGTGTGAGCCCCTGAGTTCCAGTTCCAATATTGGCCAATAAATAAATAAATAAAAGTGGAATAAAATCTGTAGTCTAGTCAGCAGCATAACACCAATGGCAATTTCTTGTTCTTGTACTGTCACATAGTTGTTTAAGATGACACATTGGATATGGAGCATGTGGATAACAGAGTATTTCCCCCCAAAGTCTCTTAATTTACAAATTAAAGGTTTAAAATTTTCCCAATTCCCAAATCCCACCCTAAAGATTGTAATCCATTGATTGGAGGCTTGGGCATCAATATATTTTTTTAAAGCTTACCGAAGTCATCATATCAGGTAGCTGTGGTGGAAGAGCAAGCACTGAGCTAGGTAATCTCTAGGTCCTTTTCCGTTCCTAAATATTATCGGAGCAATTTATGTAAACCCTTCTTGTAACTACTTACATGGTCAACGGGTGAGGGTAAGACTTTTTTTTGTAAGTTTATTACTCACTTTGTCATAATTTTCTTGTACTTGTCCTAAAGTGACTCCTTTTTTCAGTGACTTGAACTGCAATCCCTTTGCTCCTTTAGCTGAATCCCAGAGTTACTGCTTCTCAACTGATGCCCTTTCCTGTGACTGTGACCTTTGCTGTGTCACACACTGTCAGCTCCATGTGAGTTTCAACAGACTGGACAGATGGGAGGAGACCACATGACTTACTGATTGAAAATTTAAAAATCACCTCCTCTTTTTGACCTTTGATGTTGCACTTTGAAGGCATGCAATCAGGTTGTTTATGGTAAACACATACTATATGATTTTATTAATTTATCTGGTAGTTTTGAATAACAAATTTATTCATCTATTTAAACTTCTGGTTATAATTGTATTAAATACCTCTGGTATGAAGACTCAACTGTAGCTATGCTGATGACGTTTAAGGCAAAAGATCAAGTCCCAAAGGATGATTCTTCTAGGGAGAATGCATGGAAAGCATACAAGGACTACTGGAAAGTTCAGACAACAACAGATAACCTGGGTTGGAGAGCTCACCCTGATTTACAGGTTGTGTGACTTCAGGCAAGTTAGTTTTTCCTTCTAAGTTTCACTTCCATCATCTATAAAAAATGAGCAGTGAAGAATGGCATCCAGGAAAGTTGTAAGCTGGTGCCAACCAATGAAAGGCTTTGATTTCTTTGCTCACATCCCTTGACCACAGACAGCTGTTGGCTTGGAGTGGAGAATATAAAGGGGCTTTTGGAGGGGGTCTGGTTTGAGTGAGTAGATATTTATTGGCAACAGGCCAGTTTCAAATGAGTTTCAAGGCATTAAAAACATCGAGTTCCATTGGCATCTCAGAAAAGCAGCAATTGTTCTATTTCCCTGGCACAACTATTTCACGAGGCGAGCTGCAACTTGTCCGATTTGCCCAAGCCTCAGTTAAGTCCCCAGGAAGAGGACAATGACATGGTGTCATTTGGAAAGCGTAGCTGTCTCCTGACCCTAAGAAGCCATTGGAGGAGGAGTTTGGTCAGTGTGTGTCCCTAGTTCCTCACTCTGTAGGACTCTCGCAGGTCATCTGCCTGGAATCTTGGTATCTTCTAGATCGTTTTGCTCTTTCTGGGAGCACTGGCTTAGTTGGGATGAGAACACACCTTTGTGTGGTATTTAATGATTCCATGAGTTCTTGAGCAGTCTTCCCAAAAGGGTGGCATCAATTTTTCACCATTAGAGAATCAGGAGCAGGGCTTCAGACCCAAGGTTGGGTACTTACTGGCTGAGCGATTCTGGGCAGGTGTCTTAACTTCTCTGAGCATTATACTCTTTATAATGCCATCTGTGTTGTTATTAAATGAAATGATGTATAAGCAAACCTGTGGGCAATTCTGACACCTAGGAAGGGCTCTGAAAATGGTATTTCTGGTGTCAGTATTGTTGCCATGGTATTGAAAGCTAGGACCTGGGAAATCTTCCACTTCAGGAATTAAGTCCTGGGGTTCTGTTGTTATTTAGCAAGCAAGACTTAAGAAATGAACGTCAGGCAAGATAGATAGCTTAAATAACATCTTTTGACCTTGGAAGATGGTGGAATTCTAATGAATGATTAGATAAAGCAAACTCTGAAACTCAGTCTCATTAACAGTATAGTGAATCCTAGCAATCAGTTTGTAAAAACATCAGCAACACATCTTTAGAGACCTAAGGCAAAAATCTAGAAATAGAAGGTAACTACAAATTATAAGCTGTGGGTGATTTCAATGATATAGTAACTGTCAAGAGAAAAGATGGTATTTGCCCAGCGAGTTTCCAAAACAATGCTCTGGAAATGAAAAAGAATTATATACAGACTAACTGTGCTGTATGTGGGGTGTGCTTTTTTTGCTTTTGTTGTTGTTGGTGGTGGTCAGGGGGCTTGGACTTGGGGCCTTGGGTGCTCTTCATAAGTTCTTTAGCTCAAGGCTAGCGCTCTACCACTTTGAGCCACAGGTCCACTTCTGGTTTTCTGGTGGTTAATTGGAGATTAGAGTCTCATGGACTTTCTTAACTGGGCAGGCTTTGAACCACAATCCTCAGACCTCAGCCTCCTGAGTAACTAGGATTACAGGTGTGAGCCACCTGCACCCGGCAGGATATGCTTTTTGGTCATTCTAACATTTACCTTGAATAATGGTAAATATGAACCATGTCTTTAAGATGCACATTCCCACTTTGAGGCAAGGCAGGGTTTTGTTTTTTTTTTTCATTTTCTACTATCAGTTAGGTCTATCTTCGATCCTAAGGTAGCCCAAGTATCTCACCCCCTTGGAATAGTTTTGTTTTGAACTCAGGGCCTCATGCTTTCCAGTTAGTTACCACAGGCCCCTGACTTTTTTTTTTTTGCTTTAGTTATTTTTCAAATAGGGCTTTATATTTTGTCCACAATAGTCCTGGACCATAATCCTCTTATTCATATTTCCTGCATAGCTGGAAGTACATAAGCACACCTTCAGACCCGCGTATTGATTTAAATGAGATCTCAATAACTCGTCCCAAGCTGACTTTGAACTTTGAACCTTCCAATCACTGCCTCCCAAGAAGCTAGGATTACACCTTCAGACCCGCGTATTGATTTAAATGAGATCTCAATAACTCGTCCCAAGCTGACTTTGAACTTTGAACCTTCCAATCACTGCCTCCCAAGAAGCTAGGATTACAGGTGTGAAATATAATAATTTTCAATTTATGAATAAGTAAGATAAAGTCACTCAAGTGTGTGTAGTTAGTGATTTTCTGGCTCATTGATAACATTCAAATCAAATAGACACTATTAATGGAAATGACTAGAAAATAGCCCAACATATATTATGCAAACTTATTTATTAATGTAAAAAAAGAGAACTTGTTTATAACACAGAAAAGTAAAACAACGAGAAGTTCTCTGCAAAAATTTTAACTGTGCACATATAAAAGAAGACTGGCACTGTGGCCAGGTTTGAGGACTTCACGTGAATGCCTACGTTAGTGTCAGGAAACTGAAGAAGAATGACATGTGGTAGAAAAATCGATCCACCCATACCACACTCCTAATTCACACCGGTCACTTGCATTAACTGTAGCAGATGTCACAGCTTGCTTCCCTCCTATAGAACTCACTGGCAGTGGCCACGGAGGGGGCAAAGTCCGCACAGTCCGGGCTCGGGTAGAAGTACTCGGCGGCTCTGAGGATGTCCACGTGCTCTGTCTCACAGGATGCACAGTAGCAGACCGAGGTGGTGGCGGTGGGGAAGCAGTTGTACTGGGTGTGTGAAGGCAGGTGGTGGTAGGAGCAGTTGTCTGGAGGGAAGCCGTGGTTTAGGCTGTCCAGGGATGGGGGAGAGTTGTAACTCTCTGGAGCATACGAAGGCGGCTGGGCTGGTGAGTAACTGTAGTCAAAGGAGCCAGAGAGACTAGAGGAACCCGAAGGTGATCCTGGGGTCTAGACACGTGAAAAACAAACACACACAAAACAAAAACCAAGGGACAAAGAGCTTGATCACTTAGACAGGTTCAAAAGAACTGACCAGCATGGATTTATTAACGCAGAGTAAGAAAATGAGGGGGGTCACAAACCAAAACACCCAACCCAAAGTCCACAGAAGTAAGTGTATTTGCTGACTCCATGATTTCATGACACCGTATTTTGTATTTACCTAGTTCCTTCCCAACAATTGTCTTGCTTCACTGGCTTCCTTTGTTACCGCTCTATTTTAGAGGATGTTTTGTTCTGAAACCACAAAATCCCATTGTGCGTCTGGTCACCTGCATATCGAGTCCCGCTGCGTGCTGCTGTTAAGCTGCAGGTGGCCCCTTGGACGTGTCTCTACACCTTTGGCGTGGAGAACCAAGTAGACATTGAGAACCTGGACTCTTCAGAGACCAGCCTCTGGGACTCTCTAGGGTGAGAAACTGCCCTCCCTGTCAGGAAAGTCTTATTCCCTGAGGGGAAAGGTTCCAACTACCTTCTCTTAAGCAAGTCTCCAGTTGTTACTGAGAAAGCCTGACTGTGTGGTAGGAACCCTGTATTTGACTCATGGCAATATACCTAAACTGAGTGCTAATTTCCTGTCTCCTCTAAAATCCAGTTCACTGCTTATCCAGACTTGTTGGGAAACCAAGAGGAAAAAGTATTCACATTTCTTTCTTTTATTTTTAAGCTCACATTTAAAAGTTTTAAAAAATATATAAACCTTCAATAGGCATCTAGAAAAACTAGTAACTACTCATGGAAACCTTATTCATTTTATTTATTTATTTTTCTTGTGCTGGTTACTAGGGTTTGATTTCAGGGCTTGGGCAATGTTTCTTAACTTCTTACTATATCCCACCCCCACCCTCCAAAGCTGGTGTTCTACTGCTTGAGCCATAACTCTTTGCTGGTTAATTGGAGATAAGAGTCTCATGGGCTTTCTTACTCAGATTGGCTTTCAACCTCAATCTTCAGATCTTAGTTTCCTGAGTAGCTAAGATTACAGGTGTGAGCCACTGGTGTCTGGCCTGTTACTCATTTTAAAGGGAAACACATGTGTTTGAAACTTGAGGTCCATAAGAAAGTAGACAAGTCAAATTCTTTCAAATGAATTGTTCATTTTATGAACCCATCTCAGACCCAAATGAGCTCTTGTGTGAATAAGAAGATCCCAACAACCAGTTAGCAGAGCTGATTCAGTAACCAAGCCAAACCAAGTCAACCCTCATTCACAGAATGAAGCTTGAGACAAGGCAGCCTTAATCCTATTTTAAAGAACTCAGAATCCCACCTGCAACTTAGTTGATACCTTTGCTTTACAAGGCAAGAACCAGCAGGGGAGTCTTAACGTCATTTCACCTGAGGAATTATAATTGCGTATTCAAAACTTTATGCCCTGCAATGTGTCCACACATGGCATCCTTGTTGAGAAAATGTGTACGCTTTCTCACAAGATGAGGCAAACTCTCTTACCCAGGAGTTAGCAACTATTAGCTTGTATGAAGAATGAAGATAAATTACCAGGCTTTGGTTAAAGCAGAGAGGGGTCGGTTGGAAGCTGTCTGGAAAATAGTGGGGAGTGCTTGGTGTGGAGTTGAGCAAAGGCTCTGAGGGTGTTTCCATCTGCAGATAGGAATCCAAGATCTGGTCCAGGCAGCTTGGATTTTCTTCACAAGAAACACAAGTGGAAAATTCACAGGGTTGAAAATAATTGGTTGTGGAAGACATTGGCTCAGGCTCAAAATACAATCCTAAAGGAGAAAGGGAAAAGAAATGTACTTCCAAACTACACAATGGATTTGAATAGATGTATCATCTGTATTCCAAATAATTGCTCTATCTAGGGGAGAAAAGCACTTGAGAAATACTAAAGGAAATAGACAGACAATTTGTACTTTGTAGTTGTCTTAGTTAAACCAAGCACCAGTGAAATGAACCTGGTAAATACTGTGGTAGGGAATATAATATAAAAATAATATGATTAAGGAAAGAAAATAAAGCGTGTGGTCCAACCTGAATCCAAGTGTCACAGTGGAGCTAGGGCTCTGTGGTCTTGGGTTCAAAAGCCGTCCATACCCAGCCCCTATGTCCAGTTCAAGCATGCCTCTCAAAAGTGACGGTGACGGATAGATCCACACGAGGCCCTGAGAAAATTTCTGACACTATGGGGAAATACTCCTGTGATTTATGAATATTGCCTTCCTAAACTTTATACACCCAGCATCTGAATCTTGAAGAGAGGGTCTTGACAAGTGGATCAATAGCAATGGAAAGAATAAGAAATGGAAACCCGGTACAAACTAGTACTACATCTTTAAAGTCATAAAAAGTAAACATGTTTTCTTAATGCATGTATTAAAAATGTCATACAATGAGCAAACTTGGTAAACACCACGCAAAAATAATTTCTTTTAAAATCACTCCTTTTCCACTTTAGTTTTGATAGACCTGATGTGGGATCAATATCCTTAACTAGTCCAAGAAGAGAGCGCACTCCTTAATGGAGCTACAGGACACTAAATGGTCTTTTTTTTGCAGTCTTAAGTTCCTTTACGGCTATGTGAAAGAGATGCATTGGTGGCAGCTAGCATCGGCTCAAGCTTCCTTATGTATGACCTCCTTAAACTCTTAACTGCTGAGTGGCATAGGAAGGAGTGCTTATGTAATAGTTCATTCGTATTGGGCTGGGAAAACTTACACTTGTCTGAACTGCTTTCTGGGAAGAGAGAAAAGAAGGGGAGGGAAGCCCCTGTCGGCTAGACGCTAAATGAACAGGAGCAAAGGCATTATTTGAGAACCTCAGGATGCTCTGTATTTCATCTACTAGTACACTAAAAACAAAAAAGATAAGACTGTAAAGCGTTCTGATATATAGTCAAGTTGAGTTACTTAGTGATGAGGAATGGAATGAAGGTAAAGAGATCTTGGGAGGCAGAGCAGACAGCAGAGAGAGGACATTTCAGATATGAGGACAGAATTCAGCACTGGCTTCCTGGCTAGATTGCTTTTTCATCTCCTGATTGGTTGGATTCCCATTAAATGGTGGTGCCTATCTGAACCCCTGAATCAAGCTCTGAAAGGCTTTCCAGGAGGACTTTGTGAAGGAGTTTGGTCTTGGTTTTGGAGGGAACTGTGATGCTTGCTGGACTGACCTGCTGAGGTTGGTACAACTGGATCTGAACTGTGCGTACTGCTGGGTCCGGGCAGCTGTCAAAGCAAGAATATGACCATGAAGCAAAAAGACGAATAGAAGGTCTATGCCGGAAAAGCTACAACATTTTGATGGGAGCTGTGTTTCCTTCTGAGATAAGGTAAGCCAGATGCTTTCCTGTAAAAAAAAAAAATAGTTGCTTCTTTTTAAATGCAACTAATGTATTTTACTTAGATTTGATTTCTTTTTAAGTTTGCTTGTTTGTTTGTTTTTTGCCAGTGTCAGATTCCCTAGTTAAATTTTGTCATTCATCTTGCTAAAGATCAATGTAAATAATTTTCATGTAACAGACAGGCAAGAGTTTGTGAAAACTGAGTCAACAGCCTTCCTAGTAAATCATTTTATTTACCATTCATAAGGACTGACATTTTTCTAATTCAAATAGAATTTAGCCAATGATTTTCACATTAAAAAATACCAACTGGTTTCTTAGTCTTACAAACTGGTTTCTCCCAAAGCAAACATTTCCTAACTTTGTTAAGCCCGATTACCTAAAAATGTGCACATATTCTTGCTACTTATGAACTATTTAAATAGAAAAGATTTTCTTCAAGTTGTAATCACTGATCCAGAACCTCACAACATTCTAGTTTAAAGTTAGGAAATATTTCAACTCTGCATGTGTTTTTTTTTTTTATACTACTTTCTATAAAACTTGTCTCTTTTGTGACTATACTTAAATATTTAAGTTTCTGAGACTATCCCTTTTAGTGCTTTAAAGTAAAACAGCCTACACATTCCAGTTGATTTGATAATTGTACTAACCTAGTAATTTAGGACTTTTTTTTTTTTTTTTTTTAGATTTCAAGTGACAGCTATAAAGTTTAAAGGGACCAGTGTCGCTGTGGGATTCCGGGCTGGGAAGGCCAGCTTACCACACCTCTCTCATGGGGCCCAGGGAATACTCACTCCTGTTCCCTCACCGCTGGGAGCAAGGCACAATCAGCCACTGGTGAAACAGGAGGTGGTGTTAATTTTGAAAACAATCCATGCGGCAATGTCATGAACCAGGAAGCTGGAATCCTTTACCAGGTCCTTATGCAAATATTTGGTTTTTGAGCTGAAGGACTTGCAAGGAGTGGGTTTTAAAAAACCTGCTTCATTGTAGAGAGCGTTCCCTTTAACTACATGCTTCCGCTGGATTGGCCTATTTGCTCGCTTCCCTGTTGCCCTGTTACCTTCCTCAGGCATGTTAACAACATCCTCCTTGATATTATCTTTCCAGTCAGGGCTTCACGTTCTCCTTTGCTCCAAAAATACAAAGAAAGTCGCCTCTCTCTTAGATTTCAAACAGCACGAAATCCACAATCAAATATTTGTTGAAAACACACCATGGCTATTTTAAAACACAGCACACAACACACACACACACACACACACACACACACACACACACAGAGCTAATGGTTTAAGAAAAAAGTAAAGTAAATCTTTTGATAAGAACTAACTCATGCTTCTCTTTGCCTGTAAAGCAAAAGAAGTGTGTGTGTGTGTGTGTGTGTGTGTGTGTGTGTGTGAGTTGATCTGCCTGAAGTTTTTTGTTTTTTAAATTCAATATTCCTCTGGCCTCAAATGGTTTCTCCTGGTATAGCTTAAGACCTGGATTTTTGTCTCAATCTATAAATTGCATATATGATTGCCTTTTCAAAATTGCAATCTGTGGACACTACCCAGACTTTACAACAACTTAAGATGAATTCCTGCCTGCATTATAATATTTGGTACAGTTAATTCTATCCTTGGTTAAGTTTCTCAGAGTTATTCTTCAACCATTGAACAAATCAGAGAAAAGTCCCTGTCAGGTATGTACCATCTTTGCCTACTGGGCACACTTTTTTTTGGTAGTAATCTTAGTATTACAATCCCACATCTTTCCAACGATTGCTAGTGAAAGACCTTACATCTTCTTCTTCAACTGAAATTCTGTGTGTGTGTTGCTGAGGGCATGGACTGATAGAATCTTCCAGGAAGCAAAGTAGAATGTGTTCCTGCCAGGCCCTGGTTCAGAAATCTTGATTTTTTTTTTTCCTGAGTAATACTTAGAAAAAGATAAGTCAGATTGCCCCAGGGAATAGAAACAAGCCAGATACACAAGTGAAGAGCTTTCCCTTTCTAGTAGCCACAGAATTACTTTGTTCAAGAGATTAAAGTCTCCAGGTCCAGGTGAAGCAGAATTCTATCCATGCCAAAGCTCTTTCATGAAAGATGGTGTATTATGAACATCTTGATTGGATAAGGAAGCTGTGGGTTCCAATAGCATTCTCCAGTTCCCTCAGGACTAGTTTGATTAATTGTAACCTGGAAGCCACAACTCACTTCCTAACTGAAGGGATTGAGGTGACCAGGCTCAGCTTCTGCTTAGTATGGCTGCATCTACAGAGAGATGAACTTAGAGGTAACAGACAGGAAAGGTTCTTACACTAAGAATAAAATGCTTTGGGGTCTACCTCCAACTTTATCATTAGCAACTACGAGGCTTTGAGACTTAGCTATAGTAGAGGAATACAGACTCCTGATCTACTTACCTCCTCTGATTATTGTAACTAAATAGTGAGTGTGCCAAGGGCTTTAAAAGAAGCATCATCGGAAAGTCCCTTACAGATGTCAGCAAGTTTTGCTGGTACTTGAAATTCTCCAGGTGGAGATATTCACTTCCTCAGCTGTATATAACCTGAACTGTAAACTCAGGACAAAAGATGTGATGAACATTACTGAAGAGCTGGCTTTTAATCCTTGCTTGGAAACTTTTACATTTATTGACTCCTCAGGGAGTGGAAATACTCTTCTATGTGCTTTCCCTGCAACAGCCCATTTCGTTCTTACAAAACTTTATTATCCCCAATGTAAAGATGAGGGGGACCATGCAAGAGAGGTGGAGGAAGCCATATGGAGATGAGATGTAACCCCAGTTCAGCTGGCTTAGGAACCTACTCACCACCCCTACACAACTTGCCTCCTCCCATTTCATGAGTCACACACTGAACACAAATAGCACCGGGCAGAAAAGCTGTCCTGTGGCTGAGGCTCACAGGCTGGAGAAGGACCAAACGTAACATAGGTAATACGAGCTCCAGTTGTCTGATGTCAGCTACACATCAACCCGCATGGACCCACACAGACCCACACAGACCATTCGCAATTGTACCAGCTATTGAGGGCTTTCAGGAATCAGTTTCCCTTTCTTGAGAACGACCTCACCTAGTTTATTTGGTTCTGTGGCTGCCCTGAACACTTTGAACAGTCCTTGACATGCGTTAAGAAGCTCCAGCAAGTGTCAGAGTGCCTTACAACTTCCCAGATCAATTTTGTAATAACTTGCACTTATGCAAGGATTCATCCTAGCTTTAAGGCAGTGGTTCTGTGTAATATTTCAAGGCTAGGTGATTTCAGTGACTGGTGATTTTCAGACAAATGACCTTAGAAACTGAGTTCCAAAACAAGGAGGGAGGGAAGATGTCTCACAGATTCTCTAACCCCAAAGAGGTAAATTTCTGGAAGAGATTCTTTTTTTTTTCCGGAGCATGTGAGGGTTCTGTGTACACTGTCTTCCTGATACAGTGGTAACCTAATTATCTGATGGCTGGCTCTTTCCTTGCATTGTACCAACAAGATTTGTTATTCTCAACTTTGATCAGTGGGTGATGGACTTCTCCAAATCCTGAGCCCTATAGCACTCCCTCCAACCCCCCTCCCCCCATCTCTTCTTTGCGGCTAACTATGGTGAATTGGGACCAGCTGGGAAAGGCCAGGTCCCTAGGGAGGCCCTCATACCTTCCCAGACACAGGGCTAGGTGAGGCCTACCACGGGCTGATTTGCAAGTGAGGGGTGAATGCTTACGGTTCCCCCCGAGGCTGCCTGGTGCGCCCTTCTTTGCTGCAGCAGCTCCTTCACCGTGATCTTCACCCGGACACCTTGATACACCTTTGGTTTTTCTGGGGGAAAGGCAACTGAAATCAGTGGTCATGTCCATGATTTGGGGTGTCAGGAGTAAGGGCCCCCTTTATAGGCTATGGTACCCATTTGGGGGTGGGGGGGTTGAGTGGCAGTTGGAGGCTGCTAAGAGATGGATGAGCAGTTTTCAAGATTCCCTAATGGGCACAGAACCTATGGAAATCGGAGGCCATTCCTGGGAGCTGGAGCTGGGACAACTAGCACATGGGTTGTGCTCAAGAATGAGCAGGGGAGCCCAGCCCTGTGGCTCAGGAGAGGCTGGGCTCTCCGGCCTGATGGACTGGGGCAGGGGTGCTCTCTCATTCATAGCTGCTGACCCAGCCCGCTGCGCTGTGAGGTTTCCACGGGCGCCCAGTCCGCCGTCTCTCCCTTCTGCAGCAGGCTAGGCATGGCTTCTGGGGAGGCTACGACCTGGACATGCTCTCGGGACTGGAAGCCAACCCTGGGACAAGCAGCTGGGCTTGGCCAGTCTGTCCTGGGCAGAGGAAGGAGCTGGCGTCTGGATTCCAGAAAGGGACCAAGCCCAGGCAACTCTCGGTGGCTCCTTTCATCCAGGCACCATCTCTCCCCACCCCTCCCTTTCTGGTGCAGGCATTCGCGGCGGTGCACCGAGGCCCCGGGGCGAGTCTGTGCAGCTCGAGCTCGCGGGGGAACCGGCTCCCCAGGACGGCGGGCGCAGCCGCTGGAAGGCCGCCCTCCGGAAGGGGCCGCCCCCGAGCCGGCGAGGCCGGGCCGTCTCGCCACGAGAACCAGAGTGGCGCGGGGCGCACGCTGCGGGGATCCGCGGGGAGGGCCCCCCGCGCGCCAGAAGCGGGGACCGCCACGGCCCCGGGGGAGTCCCGCCCCCGCCCCCCGAAGAGCCACAGTGAGTAGATCGGGACAGCTGTGAGGCGAGGCGAGGCCAGAGGAGCTTCGCGGCCCGGGTGGGATGGGGCTGCGAGAGCCCAGAGCGACTCGGGCCGCGCGCGGCCTTGACCTTGGCCCCCGAGGCTGCGCCCGGGACTCGCGCGGGGAGGGGCCGGGCGCCGCGGCTGCACCCACTGTCTGGGCGGCTGGGCGACGGTGCCAGGCTACCAGCGCCTCCCCTGGTCGTTGCAGGGACCACAGCTGGACAGCAGGGAGCCCCCAGCACCAGCCCAGATCTGGGGGAGCCGAGGGTCTCCCTCCCCCAGAGAGGCGTCTGCGCTGTGCTTTGCCCAGGTCTCGGGAATCCTGGGCCAGGCCCGCAGGGCCCCGCGCTGCGCCCCCTCCACCCAGTCGCCTTTCCACCCCTAAACCGCCGCCCCCACTTCCTCCGCTCCCCGCGGGGCTCGGCGGGCAGCAGGCGCGCGCCCTGGGGTCCACCGCACAGGCACGGCCACCGCCCCGGCCGCGCGCGGCCCACGGGGCGCTGCGCGGGTCCCCGGCTCTCCATGAACCTCTAGCTCCCCCCGCCGCCGTTTCTGGGCGCGGAAGCTCGTTCCCCGCGAAAGCGCAGGACAGGACCCGTGGGGAAGTGGGAGGGCGGGCAGGGGCCCCGGGGTGCACCATGTCCCGTGGCCTTGGGGCCTCTGCCCTGGGGGACAAGCACCCAGCTCAAGCAGCCACGGTCGTTGGCTCCGTGGTGGCCCAAGAACCCAGCCCGGCCCTTACCTGGCTTGCCCTGATTTTTTTTTTTTTAATCGTTTTCTGTTGTGTGCAGGAAAAAGTGTGGAAATACACCTGGATCCAAACGCCCCTGGCCCTCCTGACCCGACCCCCGGAGAAGCAGCCCAGTTACCCGACATCCTGGTGGGCAGGAGATGGCTCAGACTGGTTTCAGCAGCTGCAGGAACTCAGCACCCAGGAGGACTCCTGTGCAGGGAGAGAGGCAGAGATGCGACATTTTTAAAGTTTCACAAAGCATCCAGCTGCACCCAAGTCCCCGGAGCAGGAGACACACAGAATTAATGTTTTATACCTTCGGGTATAGGTTTGAGTTTTTTCCCCCTCATGCCAAGTATTTAAAACCTCTAGAAACCCATGATTTGACAATCAATGATTGCGCGATACTTTCAATTTGAATATTCAAAGGCTTAACAAAATGGACTATCTTCTGCAGAAATCCTGCACACAGGCACCCCACAGAGAGTCCAGAGAAACAGGGAGCGAGACCCCTTGGGGTCCTGGCCCTTGCTTTTCTTGTATTTTGAGCGTTTTGTTCACCTTGCCACAGGCACAGTAGGTGTCCTCAAAGATGCCCTGTTTTTCTGCTTCCCAGGCATCTCAGAGGCCAGGAGCGACTCGGGCTGACCCTCTGTGGCCACCTGAGCCAGGCTGGCCAGCCAGACTGATTCCTGTATTCCCAGTTCCCAGTATAAGGGGAAATCTCAGGTTTGGGGAGTGAATATGGCAGCAGCCAGTGGGGGTGGCAGGGAAAGGAGGACACTCTGAGCCCCAGATTGCAGGCCAGAGGGTCGCAGAGGCCTATGCTCCACACTGCGTTCCCTCCAACCCCACCTGGCCGTGTGTCAACTCGCCCATTTCATCCCCCGTCCTCCCAGGTCCTCCGCACTGAGATTTCAGTGCCCCTCCTGTGCTCTTCCCCACCATACTGGGATTGCTGTGGGTCTTGTCCACTGGAGATTTCCTACATTGGTGTTTCATCACTGCACTGGGAAGGTCCCTGTGTCCTGCTGTCTCTCTCTTTCTCGAGCCACCTCTGTCTTCTTGCTATAGGATCCCAAAGTGACTTGGGCCTGTGCTGGTATGTCTTCCCTAAGGACTTGCTGGATGTGGCTCCCTTTTGCTTGTGAGAAGCCAGGAGTGGTTCAGAGAAGGAGCCAAGTACCAGGCCAAATCCTTTGATAATGCATGGAAGAAATGGGGCAGCCTTAGAGTATAGATGGGGTGTGGTCTCCTCTGAACAACAAAAAAAATCAGGATGTCCCCAGGATGCCAAACTAGGTGATGGGATAAGCCCCTGTTCTCTGAATTTTTTTGCAATGCAGAAAAAAATAAGTATACTTTTAGCCACAAAGGCTTCCAGAAAAATACCTGAATGCCTTCAAATGCAGGGTACACTATAGAGAGCTCACACAGAGGGCATCTCTGTGAATAAACCACATGGTATATAGGCAGGCCTGTCACGTAGCTAGAGCCACATCCCTGGGACAGAGGACACTTGTCCTCTGTGGTGGTACCCGACCATGGAGTGCAGGGTGAAGCCTAGTTCTCTAAAGGCCCCTGGGTTTCTCTGACAGAAGGCAGGCCTGAGGACCAGACATGAGTGGATGGGGAGGGGGGAAGGGGAGAGAGCACCTTTCTCTCTTCTAGGTCATTCTCTAACTTGGCTGGGGCACTACAGAATTAGGAATGGTCATTTGCTCTCATAATTTCTTCTATGACTTCTTTTTCTCTCATTCTTTTGTGCAACTATTGTTTTTTATTTTTTTAAACTTTGCTCTTTGTCTTTATTTTTTTCCTGTTTATTTTTTCGGTGTCTTTCTCCTATCATTGTTTTCTTCCATTTTCTGTCTGCATTGTTGTGTTTCTCCTTGGCTCCCCATGTACCTTGATTTCCCCAGTTCTGGCATGCTGTGTCATTCTTTCAGGATGAATCTTCTTCCTGACCTCTTCTTCATGTAGAGCTAGCCAGAGGTCACTGTGTTCTTGGGCTGACGTTGTGGAGGTTGTTTCCTCTGGAGAAGGCAGGCACATCTGGATGATAGAGGACTCATTACTCCCTGGGGTCTGCAGGGACAGCAAAGCACCTAGTCGTTTCTCCCAGAAGCCTCTGCCTGAGTCATGGCGCTATCCTGCGCCATCTGTTGGCCCCGGTTGCTGGAATAGACAGCTCAGTGATGCTGCTGGCTTGTGGCTTCAGAAAACTAACTTTTCCCTAGACCCAAACCCTGTTTTGATTGGTGCTTAGCCCAGCATTAAGGAGTTTGGGTTCCTAGTTTTGTTACTATCATTACCAAACCCTAGCACAGTTTTTTAAGAGCTGAACATCATGCTTGTCATATAAAGGACGACCCTTCCTGAATGGATCCAATGAATCTTACAGATTACATGTGTGACGATGCCTGGAGAAACTAGTCACTCCTGTCCTGTTGTTTGTTTTTTAAATTTTTTGCATTGCTGGGATTTAACCTAAGGCCTTATGCATGTTGGGCAGATGCTGAAGCACTGAGCTACATCTCCAACCCTGTAACCTATTGCTTATTGGATGTCAGACTTGGGTTGTAGTCTACTTTCGAAGATAAGGGAAGAAAGAGTTAAGCAGTTTGCCAAAATTAGTGAGCTCACAAGTGGCAGAATTGGAATTCAAACCTTAACAGTTCTTACTCCAAAGCCCTCGCTCTTAACTATCATTATTGTCTTTCTGATTTTTAATAAAAGAAGCATTTGCATTTTTTGGACTTCAATCCCTAGTAGGTAATTCAGTTTATATGTTCATATATAAGTATACTACAATGTCTGTTTATAAAGTGAACTATTGCTGGGCTGGTGGCTCATGCCTATGCTTGTAGCTGCTCAGGAGGCTAAGACCTAGAGGATCAAGATCAAAGCTAGCTCTAGTAGAAAAGTCTCCAAAACTCTATCTTCAATTAACTAGTAAAATACTGGACTGGAGGAGTGGCTTAAGCGGTAGAACACTAGCCTCGAGCCAGCTAGCTGAATGAGACCCTGAGCTCAAGCCCTAGTACTGGGAAAAATGAGCGAATAAGCAAACAATCCATGAAAAAAAAGTGTACCTATGTTTATAATGCATTCTCAAACTTTCTGTGGTGTTAGATCTTTTCCATTTCATTCTGCTTATGAGAGAGAGTTGTTGGTTGTGAGTCACCAAGTTAATGTAAAATGGCCCATTAAGGAATTGCGTGCAGCAAAGCCACTCTCTATGTTGTCTATATATAAAAGACTATTTGGGTGTGCTAGCTGTGTTACTTTCAGCATGGATAGAGAGCCCAAGACAGTACACCATGCTGGCCTGAGAATGTTCTAGAAGCACTGGAACCCTGAGGAGGAGGCCTAGTGAAGATAAGTTGTTATATATGCTCATTGTGCTTTGTGTTTTTCCGGTTGAGACTCTCTTGCTGGGAGCATTATCTCCTCCACAGTGTCTACCCTGAATTCCCAACAAGTCCCTTTAGCAGCCCTAGCTTTAAAAAATGGGGGAAAATGTGGAGTTTGACTCACTGTAACAGGCTCATTTTCTTGAAAATATAACCGAGGGCCTTGGTTGGGTATTGGAAAGGATCTTGAAGTGTGAAGCGTGACTTGCGAGTCTTTTTCCAACCTCTCTGCTGAAGGCTGTCCAGCAGAATACATGGAGGAAATGGGGACTCGCTCTTTGTAAGATAGCTATTGGATTGTCCACTATTTGAATTTAGTTACCAGTGTTAGGTATTGATGGAGCACCACCTATGTCCCAGGCCTGGTATAAGCACTGGGAAGACAAGTCTTGGTTCTCCCATCAGTTATTTCCACCCCCCCCCCACTTCTTGTCCTTCCCCCTTCTGCTTCATTCATTGTTCATCCATTTTCTCAATTAGTCATTCACTCACTCACACATTCAACAACCATGTGATAGTTTTCTGCTGTGACCAGTCCAAAGCTGGTGTGAAGCCATGACTGTATTCACTCCTCACCATGACTTTCTCTGCCTGAGGCAGCATGCAGTTTCTCTGGTTCTTCATAAGTGACTTGCAGATCTCTGCTTAGCCTTGTCCCTGAGCTCAGAGAGCCTTTTGTCATTTGTTTTCTTCAAGTCAGTCAGTGTCACGGAGTGAATAGATGTTGATTTAACATTTAACGTTTTAAAATGAAAGTTTTAAGTGTGTGTATGGGGGGATGGGAATTGCCCATCTTTTGCATGCAAATGACACTCAACTAATTATGCTTTTTCTTCAAAGTAAGTTTTATTAAACAGAAGCCCGTGCATATTAAAAGGCTTTCTGTATAAGGAAAAGAGGTAGTTTAGTCCCTCCCAATTTGACTATGACTCTAAATTCTCTTTATTAATGCAAAGTTTCTTTGTCACTTTGGCTTTGGGACACTGTTTCCAAACTTGTGGGGAAGATCAAGTTCCAGAAAGTTGAATGCATGGAGGCGATGAGAACTTACTGGGTTTAGGGTGAACACTTGGCCCATATGAACATGACCAGGAGGATTATTAAGTAGGTTTATGCTAAATCAACCTCTTCCCATAAGACATACTCAGAGTTTTAGCTTTTCTTAAAGAGGTTTCCATGAGGGGCAAGCATTTGGTAGTTTCTCATTTAAATGACAAAATGCCATCCTATACTACTTGAAAAGTTCATGTTTTACTTAAAATGCTTTTTATTATGTACTATTTAAGATGCATAAAAAACATAAAAGATACCATCATGAACACTCAGGATCTTATCACTAAGGTTAGGAAATAAAATGGTTGGGTGATGTTTTCATTCAAGCTTATTTGTTAAACATTAAAAAAAATGGTATTATTCTATGCAGGATATTTGGCTACAGAAAAGGTTACTAGGAACATTTCAATTTTTTTCTAGTACAGAAGAACTAATTCCTAGATATTATTTGTTTGCCCTGCACTTTTCTCCTTTTAGAATATATAACATTTCCCTTTATTCTTCTTTCTTGTAACCAATTGACAATGACACTGCATATTGGAAATGCACAGGGCTTATTTATCAGGGGTTATAGTTAATTAGAAGATACTTCTTTATCAAAGATTAAACATAACAGTATGTTCAGTTTTTTAAAAGGATATTTGGTTATTCATTTAGTTTGACTGTGGGAGAGTCTAGTTTCTGATTTACCTATCATACTTATTTTAATCATTAGAAATATTTCACAGTAGAAATGTCATTTTTATGTTAAAAAATAATACCCAGACAGGTGCTGTTGGCTGAAGCCTAGAATGCTAGCTACTACAGCTGACATCTGAGGATCGAGGCTTGGAGCCAGTTCAGACAAGAGATTTGTATCTCCAATTAACCAGCAAGAAGCCAGATGTGGCTCAAGCGATAGTGTTGTCCTTGAGCAAAAAAAGCTGAGGGAGAACTGGAGGCCCTGAGTTCAAGCCCCAGTAACAAATACTGAAGTGTGTGTGTGTGTGTGTTGTGTGTGTGTGTGTGTGTGTGTGCACCAGTCTCCAACTCAGGGCCTGGGCACCATCCCTGAGTATTTTCATTCAAGGCTAGCACTCTACCACTTGAGCTGCAGCTCTATTTCTGGCTATTTGCTGGTTAATTGGAAATAAGAATCTCACAGACTGTACTGCCTGGGCTGGCTTTATACTGTGATCCTCAGATCTGAGCCTCCTGAGTAGCTAGGACTACAGGTGTGAGCCACTGGTGCCCCCTGAATAACTTTTAGTTATAAGACTTCTTAGCAGGGCGGGGAATATGGCCTAGTAGTAGAGTGCTTGCCTCGAATACATAAAGCCCTGGGTTCGATTCCTAAGCACCACATATATAGAAAGAGCCAGAAGTGGCACCGTGACTCAAGTGATAGAGTGCTAGCCTTGAGCAAAAAGAAGCCAGGGACAGTGCTCAGGCCCTGAGTTCAAGGCCCAGGACTGGAAAAAAAGAAAAAAAAGACTTCTTAGCAATATATTATAGCATGTATAGATAGTAAGTGACTATATCAATAGTTTTCTGTGCTACTCCAAAGGTTCAATGATTTTCCTTCTTAAAGGTATTAAAATATTAAATCAATCATCTTATTGTTAAATATCTTTTTTTTTTTTTTTTTTTTTGGCCAGTCCTGGGCCATGAACTCAGGGCCTGAGCACTGTCCCTGGCTTCTTTTTTGCTCAAGGCTAGCACTCTGCCACTTAAGCCACAGCGCCACTTCTGGCCATTTTCTGTATATGTGGTGCTGAGGAATTGAACCCAGGGCCTCATGTATACGAGGCAAGCACTCTTGCCACTAGGCCATATTCCCAGCCCCTTGTTAAATATCTTATTGTCTGAATTTGTGGAGTATGGCTAGTGTTTAATACTAAACATGGTGACTGCTTTCTAGTTTCAGAGGGCTGTCCAGAATAATTCATCTTTGTGATGTTATTCAATCTTACGAAGGTTTACTGAGTATCTATAGCATGCTGGGTCCTGAGCGGGGGTTAGGGAGACAGGCTAGCCCTTCATGAGGCTTTACCTTCAATCTCATTCCATAGAGAACCATTCCTTATCTAGAGTGTATGATTTTGCACTTGACCTCTCTGGAGTCAATGATTAGCAAATATGGTGTGTAACATGAATAGCATAATCTTTTTTTTTTTTTTTTTTGTGAGTGCCAGTCCTAGGGCTTGAATTCAGGGCCTCTGTGCTGCCTGTTTTGCTTAAGGCTAAGCTACAGCCCCACTTTGAACATTTTGGTGATTAATTGGTGATAAGAGTCTCACAGACTTTCCTGCCTGGGCTGACTTTGAACTGTGATCCTCAGATCTCAGCCTCCTGAGTAGTTAGTGTTACAGGGTGTGAGCCACCAGTGCCTGGCTATAATATTGTTTTGGAAAATGAGGAGGAGACCTTAGTAGAACCTCATGATTGAACTCAAAATAATTTTGGCCTCTGCTACATGGAATCACTATCATGTAATGAGACTTAACCTCAGACATCAACTGTTATTTCAGAACTTTAAATATAGCCAATGTTTTTTCTCTTGTGGCTATATTATTTATATTTACCTGCTGAAAAAATGAATCTCAATGGTGCTTCACCCACCTTTGTGTATCTATCTACAAATATTTATGCATAGATCTATGTATAAATATGTATTTATATATAAATATACTTTTTACCGTTGGGGTTAGTGATTCTTTTCTCACTTGGATCTCCTTTTAGATTACTTCAGTCTTCTGCTCCCACAATTGTGTTATTAACTGAACCTGTGGTAAGTCATAAGGATCATTGAATAGCACTTGTTAAATAAACAAGGTAAAGAGGTGGTTTTCTTCTCTCATTCTTTGGCATTTGAATAACTTGTAAGGGAAATACAAACACTCCCAACTACACGTGATGTCTGTTTTCAGTGATTGATGGGCTGATTGTCTAGACTGAAGCTTCCACATGGGCAAATCTCACTTTTCTCATCTAAGTCCACTTTCCTAGGCAGTTTGAACTTGCCTTCACTATCTCTGATCCTTTTTTTTTTTATTTTTTTGGCCAGTCCTGGGGCTTGGACTCGGGGCCTGAGCACTGTCCCTGGCTTCTTTTTGCTCAAGGCTAGCACTCTGCCACTTGAGCCACAGCGCCACTTCTGGCCAGTTTCTGTATATGTGGTACTGGGGAATCGAACCCAGGGCCTCATGTATATGAGGCAGGCACTCTTGCCACTAGGCCATATCCCCGGCCCCACTATCTCTGATCCTTTAATTTCCTCTGGCTCTCCCAGGAAAACTGTGAATCACAGAATGGCAGGTACAAAGAAAGAAGGAGAGAAGGAGGGAGGGAGAGAGAGAGAGAAAGAGAGAGAGAGTATGCATTTCCCATGTGCTGGCATCATGCATGAAAGGTGTAATTGGTCCCCACATGAAGTAGAATACTGGGGAATACTTGAATAGGAAATAAGCTAGGGAAATGTAATTAATTTTCGTGTCATCATCTGGTAGCTCGTTTTCACTTTGTAAGAACATATTCCCAGAACAATAAAACAGGACATAAATAAAATATAGAAAATATAGCCACACACTGTCAAGCTAAGTAAAATTCTTTTTTACAAAGTAGTCTACAACTTGGAACTTGTGAGCAGCATTCTGCTCCTTCCAGCCACTTTTTAGTTTATATGAATGAAATGGATATTCAATGGAGTATATCTCTAGCTTGTCAAACACTGCAAAAGGTGTTAGCTACTTTAAGAAGGACATAGACACCATTGCAGTCATTGCATTTTCAAAGTCACTCTACTTGACTCTGCTTTCTGAAAACCAAACATCTTTGTGTTGTTATGAGATGCAGGAACACAACATATGAATAGATACCTGCAGCGTTAGTGAGATACATGTACCTAATATTTAGTATTATAAGAAACATTTAAGCGTATGTGGGCACATAAATGTTCTTTATGCCAACACTGTTGCCATGCTGTTGCTACTTAGTAACGAATGGCCAGTAGCAGCTGACTGTAGTGAATATAAAATGTACACAATTAATCTAGAGAAGTAACTCTGCGGCCCTCAGACCTCAGACTTGGATCTACAGAGGGCCACGTTGCTTCTTTCTGAGGCAGGGCTGCTGCCTGGATCTGAGCAGTTTCTGGGTGGCCAGTGGGGATGTCACACAACCTGGGGAAGCAGGATTCAAGAATGAACAGTGCTTCTTGGGAGGTGAAGACAGGATGCTGGTGGTTTAAAATTGGCCTGGGCAAAATACTTAGTGAAATTGTATCTCAAGGAACCAGCAGGCACGGTGGCACACACATCAGCTGAGGTGGGAGGACTGTGGTTGGAAGCCAAGCACAAGACCTTGTCTGAAAAAAATGACCTAAAGCAAAAAGGGCTGGAGCTATGGCTCAAGTGGTAGAACACTTGTCCAGCAAGCATAAGTCCCCCATATAAGATGTTGTCACCTTTCATTGCAGAGGAAAATACCAGGCAGAATGTTTTCCAGTAGTGGATTTGCTGGATCATGTGGTAGTTTTGTGTCTAATTCTTGTTTTTCCTTTAGAAAAGAAAGAATCTCCAGAATATCGAAAAGATATCTACACTGGCACGTTTATTGTAGCAGTAGTCACAAGAGGCAAGATACAAAATCAACCTTTGTATCAATGGATGGTTGAATAAACAAAATGTGGTCTGTGAATATACTATAATACTATTCCACCAGGAGAAGAGAGATGTCATCCTATCATTGGTGCCAACATGGGTGCATCTGCATGTCAAATGTTGAGTGAAACAAGCCAGTTTCAGAAAGGCGAATATTACATGATCTCACCTGTAGAATCTAAAAATGTTGATGTCATAGAAGTGGAAGATGGTAATAGTTTCCAGAGGGTAAGGAAGGTAGAGGGGAGGGATAGGATGAGAGATTGATTAGCCAGTACCAGGTTACATCTGGAAGGAATACGTTTTGGTGCTCTACTTCATGGTAGGATAATTAAATTCATTGACAATGTATTAAATTATAATTATTAAAGAGGGGATTCTTAATGTTTCACTACCAAGAAACAATAACTGTTGGAGGTGATGGATGCTATAATTAGATCATTAGCTAATGAGTGCATATGCCGCAACATTACCTGTGGCTCCCCATAAATATGTACAATGATGGTATGCCAATTGACAATTCACAATGGAGTTTAAGCAAAAGTAAAATTACATGCCAGGGTGTCATAAAGAAACTGTTGGGAGGAAGTTGGGCAGGGGAGCTGGAAGAGCGCCATCTAGCTGCCAAACACTCATCCTTCCTCTCCTTCCTCAGGACCACTGTCCCAAGGAGTTCCAGGTGTGAGATGAAGGAAGGCTTTCTACTCCAAAATTTCTGCACGAGGAAAGCATTTGCCCAACCAAGAAATACCCTCAAAGCCTGGAGAAGGAAACATATCCATTATTCACATCTAAGTGGGAATTAACGTCTTATTTTGAATTCCTGGATGGCTACCTAGCTGAGGTAAGGTAGAAGGCACTAACAGAAGGATGGGATAGAGATGTATTGGCAAGTCTTGGGCAACAGATGGCTTCCAGAAGATGGCCAGAAGGGATCAGAGGGGTCTGAAAGGTGTGGGAAGGAAGTAATGAGAAGGAAGTGTGGAGAAGCTAGGAGGAAAGGTGTCAGTCTAACTGGTGTATTTGTTAAGTCAAGTATGCTCAAGGCATTTGTGCTGGTACGACCTTGTAGACAGGTGCATGGATTGGTGGCGATTTCTGTGGGTCTGGAGGAGGATCCCATACGAATCAAACCTACAGGGGGCAGAATAATGTTTGAGAGCTGTACATCTCTCATCAATAAGCCACAAAAATCTCGCTTCACACAGTCAGAAGATGCTGGATAGAATGTGATTGGCTCACACTTGATAATTTGCCCCCCAAAGCCTCTTTGCTTTTTGGTATCCTGTGGACTGTTGCGTGCAACAGCTTAGTCTTCTTATATGAATACCAAATACCATTCTATCCAGCCACTCTGGTTATTTCAACACACACACACATACACACACACACACACACACACACACACACACACCACATACACACACAGAATATTTAGTTTTTGATTGGACTAATATTTTGGATATCCTGAGCTTTAAGGTAGAGTTAAAGCCATTGCATTTTATAAAACCACAGCTTCCTTACTCCTTCCTATTTTATTGACAATAAAGCATTTATATGTGGTGCTGTATTTTTTTTTACTGGCCTTTTACAAGTCTCTGTAATGGGGGAAATAGCTATGTTAACTCTACATTCTTTAAAGTAACAGTCAAATGAGTTTTATGTGTCCCAACTTATTATACCTTCTCCATTCTCTGTTACACATAGTCTGTAATGAAGAAAGCACATAGTTTATAATGAAGAAGAATCAGATAGGAAAACCATTATGTTTTCTGATCTGCATAAAAAATTTTAATGTAATTTAAGAAAAATAAATCAGTGCCCCAAGTGATACTTGCAAGACAACAGGAGATTCAGAATCTATAAGGGGACACCAAGGTTCACCGTTCACTCCCAGAGTCTCTTTCAGGTCAACATCTGTCCCTGACGTATGTCATCCACCTTGTGGTGTGTTTCAGAGGGGTGGAGGTGGGTAAGATCAGAAAATAATGGCATTGTCCATCGGCAAAGGGTGGTATCATGGCTTCTACAGAAATGCAATGCCAAATGAGTTGGCATATCTAAGCGATTGAAAGAAAAGCCCGGAAGTCCTTGCATCCACCCCTCAGTAAGCTCTGCGGCATTCATAAGACCCCCAGGCCACGGCCCCATCTTCTTTTGTCCAAGGTGAAGGGTCATGGAGAGAAGAGGCGTCTGACTCCTCATCAGGGGAGAGAGACACGGCCTTGGGCTGTAGGTCGTTGGACACCGTCATGAAAGGGGTGAAGGGGTATGGAGGTGGCGTGGGGTACCCCGGTGTGTGGTGCAGATCCTCCAGTGTGTGGAGTGAGTAGGGCTGAGCGCCCGCCAGTGAGGCCCCCCAGCCCGAGCTCCTGTGCTGCTGCGTGGCGCTGCTGCCCGATTCCAGCTGGGTGAGGCAGCCGGAGCTGGCTGGCAAGGTGTGCAGGCTGTCAGCGGGGTCCGGCTGGCTGAGCACGTCAGGCACAGTCTGCTCCCACGAGTCCCTCTGAGGAGAACGGCAAGGCCCTGGGTTATTCATTAGGTGAGGCTCTGTGGCTACAGGGTGCCCCCTCCCCTCCTTGCTGAGGAAGCCCACCAACCCTCAGGCATTGGCCATTAGCAAGGAAGGTTTTAGTTCCTGTCCACTCTGGGATGAGCGCACACACACACACACACACACACACACACACACACACACACACCCAGAAAACAACATGAAATGAGTGAAATGGGAAGGAATAAAAAGAATAAGCATGTTTGGCATTCGTTTGGAGCCTCCCATGATCACAGGTCCCAGATTAGTTTGCACCCACTGAAGGAAGGCCAGTTTCTGGTCCCCTTTTGGCTGGGGAGGCCAGTCTGCTGGGAGGGAGCAAAGGGGTGTGTTCCTAGCTGTCTCCTCGACTTGCTCTTTGGTAGGCCAGGGCTCAAGTGGTGTTGGGCCACTCTCTCCCTCCTGACTCCTAGCCCTTCATTTTATTCCTTTGTAAAACGGAACTTCTGTAAGCATTTCCTGAATGATTACAAGTATGAAGGGAATAAAAGCACTTGAGATTTCCTGGCATAAAGTAGACACTCAATCATGCGAATTCCCTCCCTTTTGCCTAAAATTCCACCTTGAGACATTCATTCCTCTGTGGTAGAAGGCTTTCCAGTTTTCTCAGTAGGTTCCTTCAGACTTCCTGAACTCGTATCTTTGGAAGGCTCAAAGCAAACTAAGTTCTGGCAGGCAGAACTGTGAGCAAGAGGAAGGTGGTGGCGGTGAGAGAAGGGCCTGGGAGAACCCACGGGTGCGGACTGTGGGCCTTCCCCATAGGCTGAGGACGCAGGGGACTCGCACTAAGAGGGTGGCTGTATGTTCTATCTTACACTTCTTGTGCTTCATCACTAGATGCTCGTGCTGTCCTGGTTCATGGGGACCTTTGAGCAAGACTCTGTCAGAAGACGTCCTGGCAGAGCTGGCATGCCCTGGCCCCTCCGGGCACTGGAAGAACCTCTAGTCCCTGAGTCTGGACTCCAGACGTGTCTAAGCTGACCTCACTCAAGCAGGGCTTGGGCCAGATTCACGGGACCTCTGACCTCCCCTTATTCCTGACCTGTGAAATAAGAATACTCACAAACACAAAAGGAGTGGGGTCACCCGTGAAGGGAGGTGGCAGGAGTGGTGGCAGGGGTGAGGCACTGAACAGGGAGCCCGAGGTCGGGGTCAGCGCCGGGGGGCGATGCTCCCCATAAGGCTCTGCCAAGTAGGACTCCAGCAGCGCGGACTGGCTTTGTCCCGCTGAGGCCTCGCAGGGAAAGGACTTGGCCACGCTGGAGGTGTAGAGGTCATTGGAGAAGGGCTTCGTGCTGTGGAAGTCTGAGTCAGACAAGAACGATCTCCGGACACCGTAGTAACCCGACATGACAGGTGAACCTGTAGTCAAACGGAAACCAAATGAACAACAGTTTCTTTGCAGGAAGGTCAGAGTATCCCTGCTATGGCTGTCCCTTCATGGCCTGTGAAATGTTAGTAACAAGTGTCTGACGTCGACGTTAACATTAGCATAGAAATAGACAAATGTCTGGAAAACAGGGCATAATCCATGCTGTCCGTTTGAGCTTGAACTCAGGGCCTGGGCGCTATCCTTGTGCTTTGCTCAAGGCTCTGTGCTCTACCATTTGAGCCACAGCTCTATTCCTGGCTTTTTTTGTGTGTGTGTATGGTTAATTGGAGATAAGAGTCTCATGGACCTTCCTGCTGGGCTAGTTTTAAACCCACAATCCTTAGATCTCAGCCTCCTGATTAGCTAAGATGACAGGCATGAGCCACCAGCACCAGGCTATATTGCCTCTTTTAACTGCTCCAGGTCCAAATAACAGATACATTTAAAGTTTACACTGCCTCTAGAGATGAGTTTTGTTTAGATGTTATAGCCACCGTTTGTTTTTCCTGTGCCATTTAGATGCTAAGGCACTTTGCTAGCAAGGGGATGGGCTGAAAGAGTTAAGCCAAATAATCTCTTGGAATTTTTATTTTTTATAGAATGACATATCTTTGCTTAGCTTCTTAGCTCTGTAGCCATACAAGAAGCTGCTCCCGGCTTGTTACATGAGATACTCTATCTCTAGATGATGTTTAGAGCTGCCTGAAATCAGATGCAGGATGTATTCTATTTTCTAACCATTTTGTAGATTGTACTTTAGTAAGAGTACCTTATAGATCTTTTTTTTTTTTGAATTTTAAACCAGTCCGGGAGGTTGAACGGTGCGCCTGGGTGTTGTCCTTGAGTGTTTGGGCTCAAGACGAATGCTCTACCACGTGAGGCACAGCTTTACTTTTGGGGTTTTGTGGTGAATTGGAGATGAGAGTCTGCTGTGTGGGATTCTCAGATCAGAGCCTCCGGGGTATCTGGGATTACAGGCAGAGGCCACCAGTGCCCAGCTGTATGGATCTTTAACACTATGCCTTGTACCTAGCGGCTGTCAATACATGTGTTCTTTTGGGATACTATGGCTGTTAGGTAATTTTAGGACCTCAAAAACGGTTCCCTGCCTTTGCCGAGTCTGGTGTTATTTGCTGCCCTCTTGTGGCCATCTTGAATCTCTTCTAGGCTCCCCAGGGTTCTTAGAAATTTAGTCAGACAGGGTTGCCCTAAAGGAGAAAAGGAAACTAACAAGAGTTGTATTTAAGCTGAGGCCAATGTGGAAATGTCACAGAGAAACCCAAGTGAGCAACTAATATATACACTATATTATGTATGATATATACTATGTTATACATGATATATCTTATTATATATGAAATACAATCATATACAATATAATATATAACATATTATATAATCATGTATATTCTAAGTATATAATGCATACATATATACATATGTATATAATATATACATATACTGTATGATATGTGTTATATATATATGTGTGAATTAAAAGTGGGAACAAAAGAGAGAAGTCCAGAGAAATGGTTCCAGAAGAGATGTGTGTGCTAAGCAGTTTGGTAGGATATTATTTAGAACATGTTTGGGGCTGGATTTAAGTCTTTCAGATGTTGGTAGATGTGGTCTAATTAACTAAGGTCTAGACCTTGAGGTGACAAAGGCCGAGCTGAGGAGATGTAGGGACCTGTCTTCCTGACCTTCCCCCTGCAATGGCGGAAGACTTCGGAGCTTGACCCTGACCTCCCAAGCTGAACTGGTGGAGACCTTTCCCCTTTTCTATGATAGCTTAGTCATACACAAGTCTGCATACTGAACACTCTGCCCCCAGACAGTGTGCAATTTTACATTACACTCATTATTCTCTCTCCATCCATCTGCAAGCTTCCTAGTCACAATGCTCATATCTTATACATTGTCTGTAAACTCAGTAGGAAAACATTGTATCTGATATTATATGTAAATTTATTCATTCAGAAGCAGCTTTCAAAATTCCCCATGATAAACCTTTAGCATGATTCTACACACACCATCCTCAATTTAAATTCGATACCCCCAAACTCCCAATCTGTTCACACATTTGAAGGTTGTGGTTAGAATTTTAATTATGAGCATATTTCCCTGTTGGGGAAAGTCTGTGCAAAATGACATTATCAATAGATTAGTATCAACAAATGAGGTTTGGGGACTTGTCACAAATTTATATCCAGAGGAGAGATTAGGGCCAAGAGAAGAATGAGGAATATATAAACAATATTTCCAGCCTGTCATTTATAGTTCCAATTTCCCAAACAAAACACTCACGGAGATTTAAAAATATCCTCTGTGCTCCCCTAAGCGTTATCTTTTCTCTGTAACAAAGAGAAAGAGGAATTCTAGATAGAAAGAGAAGCGGCAGAAACATCATTTGGCAGAAGAGAGCAGAAGCAATCAAGTTCCAATGACAGCCGTTATGATTGGGAATTGGGAAAGACAACCCAGACATTCCTACAGGTAAGATCCTGGGTGGCTTTCATCCCTTCTCCTTCTGCAGCTCTGAAGATATTAAAGCCTTCTTCAGTTTGAGATTTGGGAGAGAGGGAGAGGGAAAGGAAAAGGGAGAGAGCATTCAGCACTATATTAAGAATGTCCCTGCCAGAAGATCAGGGTTTGGAAGCCTGTTGTTTATCAGATGGTGAAGTGAGGGGCTCTCAACATCTGGAAACCACACCAGGGGGCTCATTGCTACTGCCTTTGCTTCACTGTGTGGTGGAGGCAGCCTTTTAGTCCCTTCCCTGTACTTGGGCAGGGGATGGAAAGGCTGCCTTCAAGACACACTGGGTTCTAGGTTCAGAAATGAAGGATGAGGCCTCTCTTTACTGATCTCACCAGTTCAAGGAAGCTGTCTTCAAGATGGGGAAGTGACGTGAGGCTGTTCTATAAAAATGGAAGCACTCGGCAGGGCACATAGCTCAGTGGTAGAGAGCTCGCCTGGCCTTTTCCAGGCCGGGTTCCGTCCCTAGCATCAGGAAGAACAGAAAAAGGAAATACAAACGCTCATTGGAAGCTCAGAAGAGAGTTTCTTGTTCACCAAGTGGAAGTACTCACCTGGCATCTGGGGGAATGGAGGCTGGGGGGTGCTGACGCCGCCCTGAAAGCGAAGCACAGTAGATGGATTCATTTTTATGTACAAGCCTGAGCTCAATTAGAAATTAGGAACATACTTTACAAATTGTAATTAGTGGTAATTACAAATAATTGCTCAAAGAATTGGTGCGTGTGTGTGCGCATGTGCATGTGTGTGTGTTTGTGTGTGTGTGTGGTGTCAAATGAGAATAAAAATAAAAAAACTTGGAATTTTACCACAGACAGCAAGGGACTAAAACTTGGACTCTGGTTCACATACCAGCAAGCACTGGTGAGATGAATAGAATAACTTACCTTTGTGTTTTATTGTTCCTCTTAATACTTCATCAAACATAGACTTTACACATGGATCTAAACATGTGCAAAGCTATATATACATATATAGACTTGACGTTGGACTTCAATCTTTTTTTTTTTTTTTTTGCCAGTCCTGGGCCTTGAACTCAGGGCCTGAGCACTGTCCCTGGCTTTTTTTTTTTTTCCTCAAGGCTAGAACTCTACCACTTGAGCCACAGTGCCACTTCTGGCCATTTTCTATATATGTGGTGCTGAGGAATCAAACCCAGGGCTTCATGTATTCGAGGCAAGCACTCTTGCCACTAGGCCATATATTCCCTGCCCTGGACTTCAATCTTTTTTTTTTTTTTTGGCCAGTCCTGGGCCTTGGACTCAGGGCCTGAGCACTGTCCCTGGCTTCTTCCCGCTCAAGGCTAGCACTCTGCCACTTGAGCCACAGCACCGCTTCTGGCCGTTTTCTGTATATGTGGTGCTGGGGAATCGAACCTAGGGCCTCGTGTATCCGAGGCAGGCACTCTTGCCACTAGGCTATATCCCCAGCCCCTGGACTTCAATCTTGAATGGACACTTTAGAAAAGAATTGGTCATCATGTAGAACAGAAGCTCCAGCAAGTGTTAAGATCCTGCCTGTGACTTAACATGATTGCCCAGAATAGAGCATGATTCATAACAGACACAACTGGACACACATAGCCGTCAAAGAATCCACAGCCCTCTGAGTATGGGCACTGGGAGAAGTGTTAGGCTGGATGGCTCCTTGCATCTATGAATGTACCATTTACAGGTAGCAGCTTTGAAGATGTCATGACTTAAGAGGAAGTCATACAAATTAGGATGGACCCTAAGTCTCCTCCAACAGATGCCCCTGTGAGGAGAGGATAGGCATTCGGGATAAAGACATAGGAGAAGGATTTGTGAAGACAAGGTAATGACAGACCCTTAAGAGAAGAGAGGACAGCAGGCAACTGTCAGGAGTGAGGGAGAAGTGAGAAGGGTTTCTTCCATAGCATCGTCAGGGAGCCCCACCCTATCGACATCTTGATTTCAGGTATGGAGCTTCCAGAATGGCCAAACAGTAAGTATGTGTTGGTTTAAGCCACCTCAGATGCAGTAACTTGTTGCTGAGATTTTAGACACAGGGGGAGGCTCTGGCTGAAGTATCATGGGCAGAGAAGGAGGGGTGATGTGGGCACTAAAGCTGGCATCAGGGATGGGGTAGAGAACACATCCTGGAAGAGGGGCTGACTGCAATGGCTTCTGGAGGAAGAGTGGCTAGGTGTGTAGCATCTTAAAGTATATGTATGCAAATTCGGACTCCAAGATGTCCGAGAGCAACGGAAGCGGAAAATACAGATGCAGTCTTTGTACCTGATGATTCTACCAAGTCACAAAGATTGGATGAGACTTTACACAGTCTTATGCAAACACCTATTCAATACTGAAATTCTCTACATATTACTAACTCCAGATGTATCTACTCCCCAGTGACAGAGAAATCACACCCTCTGGGTGACATCTGAGGACCTCAAACTGAACAGTGTCAGACCTCAGCCTGGGAAATGTCACTTTCCTAGTCCTGGTCTCTTTGGTCCATGAGACTAATAATCACTAGCAATGAAATAAAAACAATGATCATAGCATTCTCCCATAAAATGATCAGCCTCACTACTCTTGTTCTTTAGGCCATTATTAAATAAGTTAAATAAAGGTTATTGGACCATAAGCCATGCATTGCTCTGGCAGTCCACTTGATAAATGAGAAGTGATTCATATGCAGGTAGCACCTGCAGTGTAGAAACACTGGACAAGGGTATGATTCACAGGACAGGGTGGGGGACAGCAGGAGATTTCATGCACCCAATGTAAAACTAATGAATTGGTTTGTTTCCGGAGTTTCCTATTTAATGTTTTCAGATTCAAGCTGGCGGTGGGTAATGAAAACTGGAAAGTTAAACCAGGGGTGAAGGTGTAGCATTACTGGCATAGATTTCTAAGATGTCTTCTGATTTATGTGTCTTCCTATTTAATAAATTAATACATGTGTATACGCGCACGTGTGTGTTTGGTGATCAAACGCAGAGCCTTGTTCATGGGAGACAAGTGCTAGATTATGAAGTTCAGACTGGCATTGAACTTGCTATGTATCCCATGCTGGACTCAAAGTCAGAGATTACAGCTTCTCCCACCACACTTAGGTAAGTTAGCAAGTTGGAGAGGCAGAACTGAAGTCTTCAGGCTGCGGTGGCCGGAAGCCGGTACAGATCCAGATCTCTAACATCTGTGTGATGAAACCACAGCTATGCTTCTGTCTGCACGTATTTTCCCAGGCCCCCAGGGCTCTGCTGTTCTAGGTTCCTCTCCAGTTCCTGGCTTTGCCTGGCTGGGTCTTTCTTGGAAGGGCTGTTCTAACCTCCATCATTGTGGGCTTCGGCCTCAACCTCCTTTCCGGCAGGAGTGCTACCTGGGGGAAGAATCTATCATTCTCCCTTCTCTCTGTCCCTGCTGCAGTCAAGCTGGGGCCAGGATGAGGCCTTCTGTGAGTCAAAGGGCACACACTTAATTTGTTCCCTGCCTGTGTTGATCTTCCAGCAGCAGCAGTAGCAGCAGCTCTATATTCTACCCTCGGCACCAACGGTCCGCTGCACAGCTCTGCCTCTGTCCCTACGAGCCCGGTGGACGCCAGCCCAGTCCACCTTCACAATAGTCCCTAGCCTCGCTTTATACTCTTTATACTTCTGCCCAGGGTTAATCATAAACACCAACCTCCTAGAAGCTTCTACAAAGACTTTACACTTCAGAGTCTTGTAGATTTTTTTTAAAATGACCATGATTATTAGTTGCTGTTCCTGGGGCTTGAATTCTCGGCCTTGGTGCTGTCCCTGAGCTTTTGTGCTCCCGGCTAGCACTCTACCACTTGAGCCACAGCTCCATTTTCAGCTTTTTATGGTGAATTGGAGATAAGAGTCTCATGGATTTTCCTTTCCCTGGCTGACTTCAAACCGTGGTTCTCAGATCTCAGTCTCCTGAGTAGCTAGCATTCTAGGCACGAACCACTAGCACCTGGCTTTATTTATTTGACCAAAAGGAAACATCGTTTTGGTCAAAGGAAGCATTCTTTTCTCCTCTATAATTTTGCCTTCTGTATGCTGTGGAAATTACACACTATTTTTACTCTTTATGGTTGTCCATAAAAGTTTTACCATGTAGTTTTAAAGAAGCTATAAATAATCTCTTAACCCTTCCGCTGAAAGACAAGAACCTGAGGTTAACTCTTACCACCTCTCTCATCATTCACACGCATCTGCCATTTAAGAGAATGCTTTAAATTGGTTCTTTTTAAATACTCTACACATTAAGCTATCATTTTAATACTCCACACATTAGGTATCCTCATTATATGGAGTATCATTAATTAATCATCATTATATTAAGTAATTTTTAGATCTGACTTATTCATGTGTTTACTATTTTCATCATTTTCTAGACTTGTTTGCTCTTCTAAAGCAGTTTTTTAAAAAGAAAATTCCTTAAGGATAGCTGGTGTTGGTGGTAAACTGTTTTACATTTTATAGACCTACAAAAATAATTTCTTTTAGCTGGGTGCTGGTGGTTCACACCTGTAATCTTAGCTATTCAGGAGGCTGAGATCTGAGGATCATGGTTCAAAGCCAGCCCAGGATGGAAAGTCTGTGAGACTCTTATCTCCAATTAACCACCAAAAAGCCAGAAGTGGAGCTGTGGCTCAAGTGATAGAGTACTAGCCTTGAGCACAAAAGCTCAAGGACAGTGCTCAGGCTCTGAGTTCAAGCCCCAGAACTAGCACATACAGAAAGAATACTTTCTTTTGTTCTTGGGAGGTACTATTGCTGGGTTTACAATAGTAATTTTCTAGTCTTTTTTCTCCTCTCAGTCATTGGCTTTCTAATGGCAACAAGAAGCCTGAGAGTGAGATTTTTGGTATTGAAGGTCCCCATTCCCTGAGGGCTAGCTGCACTTACTTTTATTTCTAGGTAAGACTTTTTAAATCAGAAGCACAGATAATAGTATCAAATGCATTTTCAACATGACAAAGGAACTGTCATAAATCTTGCAGTTATTCTTGGTAATAATCTTTCTTTGGGACTGCTTTAAACATACTTTGCTTTTATCTAGAGTGATTAAAATTTAAAAAAAAAATTATCCTGCTTAGTTTGGGATATACTTAGGTGTCTGGAGCCATGTCTCATAAACTCTGCCAATTTTTCACCCACCGTTTGCTCAAAAATGGGCTTATTTCTATTGCCTCTAGTCTGACCTGAGACACTACACACACACACACACACACACACACACACACTGTAATTTTCTTATCAGGTAGTTGTACAAAGAAGTTACAATTTTCTAAATCAGGTTATGAGTACAATGCATCTTGATTAATGTCACTTCTTCCATCATCTCCCGGGAGCAGAATTGAGTCTATACATATTAAACCTGGATGTAATACTTATTGAGGTTTACATGGCATAACATTTTTAATTTAATTTTTAAATTTTCCATGATTTTCAACATTTCCCAGGAGGGAGTTAAATTGTAACAAATGTAATTCATAAGCAATACATGTAGTAGTTTCATATGTATGTTGTTGGGTATTATTAAGGTCCAATGTACAATATGTATTGTCTTATTTAATTCTCACAACAACTCCAGAGGAAAAGTAATATTGTTTTCATCCAATTGACAATGAAGGGGAAGGTTTGAGAAAATATGCATACTCCCCTCCCGGAGGGGGTTTGCATGCAGGTGCGGCCGTGAATTGAATCAAATAATAATTTCTCTTTGATTTCAGAAACACTTTCAGACATAAAGATTGTCTCCAAGAATTTGTTGTTGTTGTTGTTGTCATCAGTCCTGGGACTTGAACTCAGGGCCTGAGCACTGTTCCTGGCTTCTTTTTGCTCAAGGCTAGTACTCTACCACTTGAGCCACAGCGCCACTTCTGGCCTTTTTTTGTTGTTGTTGTTTATGTGGTGCATAGGAATCGAACCCAGGGCTTCATGCATGCTTGGCAAGCACTCTACCACTAAGCCACATTCCCAGCCCTGTCTCCAAGAATTTTAATAGCTAGAAAAAATTGAAAATTCTGTTTTAGGAAAATGGAATATAAAGAGTCCTTATGGGCATTCAGAGAGATCATACAATTTCATAAAAGGGTCTGGTAGGACATTGCCCAGTCTGGTGTGTGTGCGTGTGCATATTTGATCTTTCATGTGATATTCTATATTGAGATTTAATTTATGTGTAGTAAAATTCACAAATTTTACGCATTCAATTTGGTGAATTTTTGACAAACGTTGATGAACCTTTGTGACCCACCATCATCATGATGATATAGAACATCTTCATCTAATTAATTATTTTGTGGTTCTAATTAGTTCTGTCCCCTCTGTGGTGGCTCAGGAAATGTTTAGATGGCTCGATATGAAAATTGATGCTAATGCATCACTTCAGTTTATCTTGCAGAACTTAGAAGACTTCGAAAGAGTCTCTGTGGGACTGGGGAAACTTTTCCACCGGCCAGATTGCAGAGCTCATTCTTAGTCTCCTTCTAAGATTTCCTAGGATGGGAGAGAACAGCATAAGTTAGGGGCCTTAGGCACACAAGCAAAATGTCAGTCCCCATGCCCAGGCTATGCTCCATCCCTTTCTCCTTAGTTCAACATACAGTTGCCTCTCACTCCACCAATCTGCCAGAACTAGTATTGAAATTAATATTGGAGAGCCCTTAGCTTTTGACTGAGAGAGATGGTATATAATTTTTAGTTTGCATACTGCAAACAACAGGATCCTGCAATGCCAGGTACTCAAATTTAGAGGTTTATATTTGAATGAAATTTGCCAGTCTGCAACTTCCTGTAGCTAACCCAGCAGCCTCACAGATGCCCACCCCAAAGCCCTCCATGAAAATGAGTTAATCGGAACCAATAGGTCACCAAGGTAGTAAAGTGATAAGATTAGGAGTTTCCCTTGAATACATTTGTTGTCATTTTTATGACCCTATAATATTTTTAGGTGCCAACCTAATTGGAGGAATATGCTAAAATGTACTGAGGAAGAGATACTGTATTGTCTAACTTTTTTTTGCAGTGCTGAATAATTTTAACTTTAAATTTGAACTATCATGTAGCTCAGAAAGTGTCTTTTTAAACAAGTGGTGATAATCATAGCCATCTCTCTTCAATGAGTTCCCAGAATCTGCCACATTTAATATCTCATCATCATATCTGAGGTTAGGAGGCAAGTACAGTTGATGAAATCTTAACATCTTAATTTAGACATAGGTCATGTGATTTTTTTCCCTCCAACTTTAAAATCAATGTGAAGTTTTGTTAGATTATACACTTGTTAGGTTGGAATATTCTCTTCCCTCAGAAAAAAGTATGGACATAGAGTATTTGATGTCTTAGGTAATATGGTAACTATGTAGTAGAATCAGGAAAGTTTTGATTGGTGTCAAATCTTTGGGGAGGGCAGGGTATCAATGTACGGTCTTATGCTTGTTAGACAGGTGCTGTGCCACTTGAATCGTGCCCACAACCATTTTTGGTTTTAGTTACCTTTCAGATCACATTTTCCTCCCTTAGACTTGCTTTGGATGTGATCTTGTTATCTATATACCTCCCATGTAGCTGGAATTATAGGTATGGGATACTCTGGCTGGTTGCTGGTGTCAAATGTTATATGGTACCTAAACTATCTTAAATACATTCTATTAAATTTTACTCCTTTATCAAGGTTAGAGACAGATTCTGACACTTATTTAACTTCGACACTAACTCATAAATATGAAAAAAATATTCCCTAGTGAAGAAGAACTGCAGTTACAAGCAGGCTACCAGGGGCCAGGTGCATTCTTTAATGTTAATTTTAGTAGAAGTCAGTATTCTCATCTCCATTTTGCAGAAGAAATAAAGTAGTAAGAAGTAGAACTAGGATTGAGCCCTGAAACTCCCAAATGTACTCTCTTTTGAGCTCTTAAGACATTTACAACCAAGTTTTATGCAGTTGTCCCTTAATCAAACCACAGAAGTTTATTGGCCACCCCTGATGTGGCAGGCATGTTGTTGGGGGCGGGGGGAAATGCAACCAATTTCCCAGATGAAGGCCTACAAGAGGCCAGCCCTCTACTGCAGATCCAACGTGGCTGCCATTTCTTTTCAGCTCTTTCTATGAGTGAGTGCAGCCTTTTAACTCCTCATTGAGGCTTGCTTTAGCCAACCAAAATATGGCCAAAGGGATAGGTAGGTTCCAGAGCCTCGGCCTCAGGGGGGATTGGATATTATCACCTTTACCTGCCTCTTGCAATGCTGCTCTTGGAACTCCTTGAAAGAGAGCGCAAGTCTATTGGAGGATGAGAGACCACAGTGCAAAGGGAATGCAGTGATTCCTGCTGACAAACCAGCAGCAACCAACTATCAGACCTCCCAGCCTGCCTGAAACTCTGGCTAAATGCAACCACGTGAGGAACTCCAGGGACTGGGCAACTTCTAGTCAACAAGCAACCCTGTAAGAAATGGTAGGCATTGTTTCCAATTCCTAAGGTAGTTGTCTTTGGCTGTTAAGTTCAGGGAATAGTTCAGCATACACAGAAGTAGGTCTCTGGTTTCCTTGTGTGTGGTCCTTCCTTTATGAGCTGGATGACAGAAAAGTAGGGGACAAAGGGTGGGTGAAGGAGGCAGTCAGTGTGCTGAGGATTTGAACTGGATGCTCCAGGCTGAGAGGGCCCGGAGAGGAGAAAGGGCGAGCCCAGCTCTGAGGAATCTTGTTATCCTGAAGGCAGGATAGGGAGAGAACAGCTTTGTTTCCAGAAAGAATGGGCAAGTTGGTTTGTTGACTACAGAAGTTCACTTGGTTAGTTAAAAAAAAAAAGAACATGCCTACTACATGCTATGATTAATTTCCAGAGACATGAAGGTGAATAAGGCATAGATTCTGTCCTTAGTGTATACTGTCATAGGGAAAATAGTTAATTTTTTGCACTAATCACATATATAATTGAGGGGACTTGCATTAAAAAAATATCAGCTTCCCAAGACTGTCAGGCACTGTATACACATCTCTCATCCTTTGTAGTCATAATGACTAGTTGTGTGATTTACGTTGGTGGCAATGTGCTTGGAGATTGCCCTTTGGCCAGGAATTGTCTTGGGAAGTTTCTTAGCAGGGAGGACACACGAAGTAGAGTCCTCAGCAGCATTGTCTGCTATGGAAATGGTGGGTCTGGAACACTTGGTGGGGTGGGTGGGTGGGCTGTGTTAGTTGCCCAGGGAAGACCGGAGGATGGCGTGCTAGGATTTCACGTGACCTATCTATCCAGTTTTTACTTGGCATCTTTTCAGAGGACGTAACAGCAAATGCTGCTTTGTGCCCATTCCTGTTGGTGGTACCTGTTCTGGGCAGTGTACAATTCTCATGGATTTCTCTCTTCTTGCTGCATTATTGACAACTGGATGTTCAGAAGGGGCTGGGATGTCTCCCTTTCATTGCCCTATTTACGAAGGACAAAAGAAACCTACATTCTTCCATGACTTATCTTAAAAAAATTAATTTCATATATTTGTTTTTTTGTTTATGCAGTGCCGAGGAACTGAATCTAGGGCTTCATGTATGCTAATCACTCCCTCTACCATTAAGTGATATTCCCAGCCCCCATGACTTAATTTAATGGTACAATTGTGTAAGTCCAATAAGAATTTTTAATTGAATATTATAGCATGCTGAAGTGAATATCCTTGTCCGAGTCTAGCTTATAAGGGAACTTAACTCACAAGGAAAAAGCCACCAGATTTTGTGTACCTGGTTTCCATTATCACTCCCTGTCTCCACTCCCCCCACCTGGGCTGTTGCTAATAAGGATGATATTACTGACAAGAAGATTAAGTGACTTGCTTAAGACCTTCACACAAAAAGAAGTGAAATGAAGATGAAAATCCATGTTTCAATTCTCTCTGAGGGAAGGGAGTACATGGGGAAGACATTAATGCATGCGTTTTTATTGGGTTGCATGTAATTATCTAGCATCCATTTTTGATATTCACTAGCTTGTAGATGCAACAGCAATGGCTGGAGCATTCGTTGAGATAGAATGTAGTGTCCCTGGGTGCAGAACATGTAGATACCAGCCAGGGGAAATTTTGGGGACTACTTTTCACATTATACTCTTTGGTTCTATTTGAAAATTTTGTGTGTTTCTTTTGTAATTAAAACAGCTAGTTAAAGCAAGTAATAAAAATTAACAAGTGAGCTGGGCACTGGAGGATCATATCTGTAATCCTAGCTACTCAGGATGTTGAGATCTGAGGATCACAGTTTGAAGCCAGCCTGAGCAGCAAAGTCTGTGCAACTCTTAACTCCAATTTAACACCAAAAAGCCAGAAGCGGAGCTATGGCTCAAGTGGTAGAGTGCTAGCCTTGAGCACAAACTCTCAGGGATAGTGCTCAAGCCCTGAGTTCTAGCACCCGGACCAGCTCAGAAAAGAAATTAATAAATGGATGTTAGGTCTTCTATCTTTATTGTCAATCTCAAACATTAAAAAAAAACTACCATTCAAAGTGCCTTAAATTTTGTGGATATGAACTATTTTATGTCTGCTGAATGCTCACATGGTTACAGAATTCCAACTCTCTGACAACCTCTTAATATCTTCCTGTGAAACTTCTCCTACTTGGCACAAAATGATGTTCAGGCTGTCTTTCAGAGCAAGTGATGGCTGTTGCCTTAGTTACAAAATGAAATATGTGTATCCAATGTGAGGGGTGTGTGTGTATGTGTACGGCTAGATATATACAGATATACATCTCTTACTCCTGGATCATGGTGTGCCTTTGGAATGCTGTTTGTATTTATGTAACTAAGCTAGAACAACAGGAGTCACTATGCACTTTGGCCAGAACAGAACTGCAGAACGTCAGCCCTGCCAGATGGACTTGGCATGAGGGATTATTTTTACAAGCTCTGTGAAAGAATTCACCACCAGGAATGATTTTAAATTTCATGACATTAAAAAAAACAACAACTGACGACAAAAACCAATAGAACAGCTGAAAAAATAAGTTCCCTGTGAAGCGTTTTCTTTGATTATTATTTAAAAATTTCTACAATTGTGTAGGAGCAGGTGGTTGGGTGGGGAAGGCAGAAAGCTCAGGAAATGTGGCTCAGTTCTCTAAACAGGGCTGGGCAGTGGGCTAATTAAAGTCAGACAATAGAGCATTTAGAAAGCTTCAGGAAAGAAAGTATTCATTCAAAGGAAGGCTAAGGATGTAGTGTGTATCTCTGCTCACACAGAGGCATTTGAGTTTACAAGGCAGACAATATTGTTTTTCTGTTTTGATTATTTCTGGGCTCATGCAAGAAACTAGCTAACAATGTTAACCAGAGATATGCAGAGATGTGCAGAAAGTGGTGTGTGTGTGTGTGTGTGTGAGAGAGAGAGAGAGAGTATGTGTGTGTGAGTGTGTGTGAGTATGTGTGTGTGCGTGTGTGTGTGTGTGTGTGTGTGTGTGTGTGTGTGTGTGTGTGTGTAGACATGGATTCCTTTATCAATAACCTTATAAATACAAGTATCTGGGTGGCTCACACCTTTTATCTTAGCTACTCAGAATTAGAGATCTTAGGATTCAGGTTCCAAGCTAGCCCAGGCAGGAAAGTTTGTGAAATTTTGATCTCCAATTAATCAGCAAAAAGCCAAGTAGTAGAGTGCTAGCCTGGAGTAAAAGGCTAAGGGATAGCACCCAAGTCATGGGTTCAAGCCCAGGTAAGAAATAAAACAACAACAACGTTCTTTTACTGGTAATTCAGGAAAAATGTAGTGAGGTCAAATAAGATGTACTTACTAAAGAAAAAAATGTGGTTTTCCTAAGAAACTTAGTAGTCAAATGCAGAGAAATAACATATACTTTTTGAAGTATATGTTGAAGTATATTTTGAAGTCTAAAATATACTTTAACCTGGGCATGATGACCTATGCCTGTTTTCCCAACTATTCAGGAGGTGGAGATCAGGATAAAAAGTTCTTAAGAACTCATTTCAGCTAATAAAAAGCTGAGCATGATGGCAAAATTAAATAAGAGGATCATAGTCTAGGCAGGTTCTGGGCATCAACATGAGACATTATTAGAGAAATAACAAAAGCAAAAAAGGCCTGGGGATATGGCTGGAATGGTAGTGCTTGCCTAGCAAGTACAAGGCCCTGAATTCAAAACCTAGTATTGTACTTCCTCCAAAATATAATAGTGAAGAAATAGAAATAGAAGAAAGGATAAGCCAAGTGAGGCCATAAATACACAGGAAAATGGACACTAGTCATTCAAAGAGCATTCATTGTGTCCAGGCAAGAGAGAGCATCCTGTAGGATAGGTTTAGTTTATGAGAGTTGAAGAGACAAAAAGTAATGTTTATGGTAATTTTTAGGAAACCAAACAAAAGCATGAGCATTTCCTGTCCTACCTAGTGGGCTGAAATTTATTCTTTCATACATCTCAAAGCTAGAGTGCCTCCATCCAAAGGTTATCCTTTTTCCCAACCACTACCTCCATATACCTTTCCTGTGCTGCCATGTTCCTTAGGTCTGCCAGTACAATTCGAGCTTTGATTTCTTCCTTGAGTTTAATGCAGGGCCAGCCCCCCAGTTTTAAGGCATCTGAAATCAGTTTGTAAATGTAACTATATCACTGCTGTTCTTTTCTTCTTCTTCTTTTTAATTTGTCTTTCACTGTTGGTTGGCATAACCAGTAGAATGGTAAAGAGAATTAGAAGCAGGTATAAACTGTCCACGTTTTAGCCGTTTGGGGACCTATATCTTGAAAACGATACTTTATTAGAAAGGGCTTTGGTTGGTCTTTAGCATGGAGTACTACTAGAGAATGACAATATTGGTGATCTCCCTTCCCCTGTACTTTCACAAGAAGGCAATAGCACAGGGAGATTTCTCTTCCCTTTCTTTATTGGCTATTGTATTTGTTTAGAATATGACCAGGTGCTTAGGTATGTATAAATATATACGAGAATATATATGTCTCTGGTACAGAAGAGAATTCTGGACACTGTGGGAGGTAGGGAAGTATCAATGGGTTGGGCCACCAGGGACAAGAGGGAAACTGCGATAGGAAACGTTAGGGGTACCAGGTTAGAAGGAAATGAGAAACATCTCAGGTCTAGTTTCTTATAAGATACCCGGGAGTCACAGGAAAGGAAGGTCTTGGTTCTGGTATGGGCTGGGCATGGCCCCCTCCCCCTCCGTAGTCGACAGACAAACACACACCTGTGTGGCTCCTGGATCAAATGGCACACAGCTGGAACTCAGTGTTCTGTCTGTGGTCTGATGGATGATCTGATGGTGGAGGAAGACCTTGAGGCGGAGTGATGACTACAGAGTTCATCTTTCTTTCTTTTGCCCTCACAGGAAGTGTAGGCTTCAGGAAGTCACATGACTTGTTAGGTCACAAAGTTGGCAGTGAAGTCTGATCAAAATACTAGGGCTTTGTTCCTTTCTTCCTGCCGCTTGAAGCGAGATTTCTCATACAATGAGTTTATGATGAATATGCATCCTGGTTTATGATCTAAGACCCGCCAAGTCTTTGGCTACTTAGCTCTGTGCAAAGGGAACAGTTGAACTTATCTTAATAAGTGTGTCAAGGTGAACCCCTAAGTCTAGCCTTGTTGGCCCCACAGGATGGAGGAGGGTAGCATTGTTGTGTCAGCATAAAGTTAAGTTTTCTGTTCCTGTATTTATCATGACACTGTGTTTAGGATAGCCAAGATAGGGAAGAAACTGGGGCAACTGTTGATGGATGATGGGATGCAGAAGATGGACTGTATAATAAATATAAAACAGGTTGGAATACTGTTCAGTCATAAAAAAGGAAATCTTGTCATTCGTGGCAACCTAAATGGAACTGGAAGAGTCGGTGTAGAAAGGAACATGCTTGCATGTTCTTCCCCAAGCCTGAAAACTAAAAATGGTTGATATCACAGAAGCTGAGAGTAGGACAGTGGGTTCTAGAGGCTAGGATAGCTCAGTGAAGGGAGAAGGGGTTAGAGAGAGAAGGGGTAACAGGTGAGGTACAGCTGGATGGAACAAATAACTCCTAATATCCCACAGCACATGAGAGAAATACATTCCAAAAGCCAGTGGAGAGAAGTCTGAATGTTCAATATAGAGAAAGACTGCTCTTGTCATGAAAGTCACCATGAGAGGATATACTACATAAAGTTGCTTTGCCATTGTCACTCTCTTATTATCTACACGTGTCCCAGCTGCATCATGTTGTAAACCTCAGATATAAACCATACACTTCATTTCAATAATGAATACTGCTGGGTGCCAGAGGCTCATTCCTGTAATCCTAATACTCAGGAGGCTGAGATTGGAGAATTGCAGTTTGAAGCCAGCCCAGACAGGAAAGTCCATGAGACTCTTATCTTCCAACTGGCTACCAAAAAAGCTGAAAGCCGAGCTGTGACTCAAGTGGTAGAGCATTAGCTGAGGAACAGTGCCCCAGACCCTGAGCTCAAGCCCCAGGGCAGGCAAAATTACTAATAGTAATAATGATGATGATAATAATAACAACCACAACAATAACAACAACAATAAAAATACTGTGTTGAGAGGAATCTTAAAGAGATGGCTCAACTCTACTTTTTGTTTTTGTCGATTGTGGGGCTTGAACTTATGGCCTAGGCACTGTCCTTGAGCTTATTTTTCCTTCAGGATTAGTGCTCTACCACTTTGAGCCACAGTGCCACTTCCGGTTTTCTGGTGGTTAATTGGAGATAAGAGTCTCACAGACTTTCCTGTCCTAGCTGTCTTTGAATCACGATCCTCAGATCTCAGCCTCCTAAGGAACAAGGATTACAGGCATGAGTCACCAGCACCAGGCTCTCAAGTCTACTTTTACTAACAAGGACTCAGAAGCTCTGAGAAGAGAAGGGAGTTGCCTCAGACCATTTTATGACCACAGTAAGGGGTGCAAAGAGACTAAAGTCAGAGCAGTTTCTCTCTGGAGTAGGAGACATGATGGCTGTGATAACATTTCCAAACTTTCATAGTAGTCAAACAAATAAAATAAAAAAACCCCCAAACTTTGAGATGAGTTCACACCCAGTTTCCAATTGAGTACTTGTTTTATGATCCTTCACAGTAAGCCTGAATGCAAATCACTGGGACTGGACATGACAATGTTTAATCCTCAGGGGTAAATGAAGTGTGCATGGATCGGTCCAGCAAAACAGCAGCTGGATGGGTAACTAAGCAAACCTCCAAACAGCGGAGAGTTCCTAGGAACTGAGCTAGCCAGTGCACATCTGTTCTGCAGTTAGAATTTGTCCCCTTCTCAGCAAAGAGCAAACATTGTCAATAACTGCCCGCCATAAAGACACCGTGCAACACCCATTTACCTTCTGTGCCTTCAAGTTTTCCCTTCAAACAGCAACGATTGTCATGCTTCTTGCCCGCTACTTACAGTGATTTCACTCCAAAAATAATGAGCACAAATTATTAACCAAGGACTCCAGCTGGCAGTAGGGGCTCATGCTATGTGTTCTTGGCATGAGATTTTAAGCAGCTAATCTGAGGAAGTTAATTTGAGGAACACACACTCAATGTTGGCATGGAAGATTCAGGTCATGTGAAAGCAAACATTGCTGTGTGTCTATGGAATATGTAAACGTCAAGGTTATATCATCTAAATAATTTCCTACTTGGAATATTTCTCCTTGCACATTTCTCTCAGTTTAGGCTTTCAAAGCCAGAACCAGAAATCTTTAGTTATTTGTCTTTGTGTCAATATAAAATATTAATTTGAAAGGAACGTAGGCCTCGATTTTGTTATTGTATTATTTTGCTGTTGTTACTGGGTTGTTTGGCTACTGTTGTCCTATTGTTACAGTTTTGTTACCAGAGTAAAATAGGATAGTTTGGTTCTTTTGGCAGTACCGGGGTTTGAATACAGAGTTGTACTTGGTAAGTAACCTCTCTACCATGCCTCCAAGCCATTTTTTGCTTTATTTTTTTCCAGTAGGTTCTCACTTTTTTTTTTTTTTTTTTTTGCTTAGGCTTGGCCTTAACTGTGATCCTTTTACTTATGATAGTGTTCCACATAGCTGAGATTATAGGCATGTACTGCCATATCTGGTTTGTTTGCTGAGTCTTGTTATTTTATTAGCTTTTTGCCCACATTGGCCTCAAGCTTTGATCCTCCCAATATCTGCCTCCTGAGTAGCACCAGCATGCACAACCTGACTGTAGCATTTTGTTGAAGAAGCAGAATGAGGGTTTTTATGATGCCCATAAATCAATAAAATAAAATACAATTTTAGTTCCTTTTTAGTTTCCTACACACAGTACACTTAACTTTTTTTGCAGGTCTTGGGGATTGAACTCTGGGCCTGAGTGCTGTCCCTGACCTCCTTTTGCTCAAGGCTAGTCTTCTACCACTTGAGACACAGCCCCACTTCCCATTCTCTCTCTCTATATATTTTTTTTGGCCAGTCCTGGGCCTTGGACTCAGGGCCTGAGCACCATCCCTGGCTTCTTCCCGCTCAAGGCTAGCACTCTGCCACCTGAGCCACAGTGCCCCTTCTGGCCATTTTCCGTATATGTGGTGCTGGGGAATCGAACCGAGAGCTTCATGTGTAGGAGGCAAGCACTCTTGCCACTAGGCCATATTCCCAGCCCCCCATTCTCTATTTTTTTTGCCAGTCCTGGGGCTTGGACTCAGGGCCTGAGCACTGTCCCTGGCTTCTTTTTGCTCAAGGCTAGCACTCTGCCACTTGAGCCACAGCGCCACTTCTGGCCATTTTCTGTATATGTGGTGCTGGGGAATTGAACCCAGGGCCTCATGTATATGAGGCAGGCACTCTTGCCATTAGGCCATATCCCCAGCCCCCATTCTCTATTTTTATTCAAACTGATTTTCATTTCCTACTCAGCAAGTTTTAAAGTTTTCTCCTTATTCCACCTGTTGAATATATAATGGTTTTAAATGAACCTTTATAATTGCTTAAGAAAAACTTGATTAGAAAGTGAGATCGCCTATAGGTCATTTGCAGCAATTCAAAATAACAGTTTATTTTCTTCAATAAGATAACAGAGTTTATTGAATTTTGTGATGTTATTTTTTCTTAATCCAGGGATTAGCTTTAATGGAGCTCAATTTGAATAATAAAATAAAAAGCATGCCATCATAAGACATTTAATAACATAATTTTTTGCTACTAGATATTAGTGAGTGTTTCATATTATTCTGGCAGAAGATCTAAGAATATATATGCCAGATCTAGGAATATAGTAAAGAATAACACAGAAACAAGCGATAAAGGACAAAAGAATATATATGATTTTTAAAAAAATGACTACATCCAACAATGATTGTGGAGCTATAGAATTACCACTAGAGTACATATAGCAGTTTTAATTTTCACTGTTTGGAAAAAAAAATCTCGCCTGGTGCCAAATTTTTATTTGTTTTGTTTTAAAATTCCCTCTGCAAAGTCTTTGAAAATCCCTCCATGGTATCAAAACCAGATGTTCCTGAGGGAAATTGTGGTAAAGAGGAGCCGGCTTGTTTTGTGTACCTTTGTCAGTGTTGTCCCAGAGAGCAGAACAGAGGTGCAGAGTCTCTGATCATGACTTCCAGCAGTGTACTTGTCCCTTTGGACTGGGTTCTCATCACATATGTGGATAAGTTTTCCAGAACTGCTGTCACAAGTGCCCATGAACAGGGTGGTTTCAAACCATCAAGATGGTCTTCTCTCATACTTCTAAAGGGCACAACTCCAGGGCTGACTGGGTTAGACTTACCACGTGCCTCTAGGGAGAATCTGTTCTTTGCCTTTTTCAGCAATTGGTGGCTGCCAGGGTTCTGTGGCCTATAGCCTCGTCACTCTGACCTCTACTGAAGTGGTTGTTTGGGTCTCCTTCCTACTCTTTTGTGTCTTCTCCTGTCTTTGTGCATCTATGTGTTTCTTTCTCAGAAGTTCCCTTTATTAGGGATGCATGTGATTCCCTGGTGGGCCCAGCTCAGCAATCCAGAGTAAGGAAGGATGTCCTCTCTAGATCTTTAACTTTATCACAGGGTTTACGACCTGAGGCAATGTTGCTGGGTTCCTGCAATTTGATATGGGATTTTGTGTGTGTGTGTGTGTGGGGAAGGGGTTCAGTTTTGTTTTGGATCAGCATAATATGACGGAAACTGCACAGTTGGGCCTTTGTCAGCTGGAAAATCTGAGCATATCCTACATGGATGGTTTTTCCATCAGAACTCTGCGGAGGTGCCATGCTTATGGTCTTTGTAGGAAAAGTGTATCTGTGTGAAAGGGAAGAGGCCACCTTAGAACCCCATGAGTGTCAGCCTGTGAAATGATCAACTATGATTCCTGCTCATTGGTTTGCCTTTGCTGCAGGAACAAACACAGGTCTGAGTTGATTGCAATAGCCTTCCTGAGACTAATTGATGCTCTAGGGTAAGGGATGGGATGCAAATCACGAGCAAGTAGATAGCAAAAGTCATAGAGAGGCCCCAAGTCCAAATAACTTCCATGTCGAGATGTATTGCATTTCTCACTCAAATTTCAAAGGGCACTGAAGTGAGGATGAGGTAAGACACCAACATGGAGATGTTAGACAATATGACAGGAAGGAAAGATTAAGGAAGAGTTTGGTCACCTATAGACTTGATGCTCAGTCACTGCCCTGGCTCCAACTAGTTTGAATCTTTCTAGTCCTATTGCTTTCTCTATAGCCTCTCTCTCTCTCTCTCTCTCTCTCTCTCTCTCTCTCTCTCTCTCTCTCTGTCTGTCTCTCTCTCTCTTTCTACTGTCTGTCATTTGCATGTATCAGGTTATTCAATTCTAGTACACACTGATCTTTCTTTTTAAATATGGCATTTGGGGGTCAGAAGATCTGATACTGATTACCTGTGTAGCTTGAAAACAATCACATCCTTTCTTCTGTTCTCGACTTCCTCCTCTGTAAAATGGGAGCCTGTCCCTATCAGGTTGGTGGGTCCATGAAATGAGGCAATACAGGAACAAGAGCATTGTGGACTGTTCTTACAGAAACATCATTGCAACTTTTCCTGTCTCCTTAGCTATAGTGCCAGGCCTTTTATCTTTAGCATTCAGTCTTGTACTCAGTTCTATCATCCTGCAGTCTTTAAATGTGTAATTATTCTTGTTTCCCATTGGATTATTTGGTGTTTAACGGCAGATCAGGTCATTAAGGTCCATGTTTCTTGTACCCATTTTCTCAGGGACAGAGTCACCAGGCCAATAGTAAACACTCAGCAAGTGCTTATCTGGGTAGAGATAAGAACCTTGGCAGTGGTGTGTGAGTCTTGGACCTCGCTCTTTAATCTGTGGGAAATCTTTTCCAATGGCGACATGTAGGAATCACCCCAGGAACATGTGAAAAGCGACAAGGTGGCCATTCCTTGATGCCCTCCCTCCGGCCCCCCCACCCCGAACTCGGTAACTCTTGCCAGTAGATATGGGATAGACTCAAGAATAAATTGGCGCAGATTTTGGGCAAGAAGTCATATTAGGTAAATGAAGGAAAACATTTATCCATAGCGCCTTATCATTTGTATTTCGATGTTGACAACCAATGCTGTGAGTTACATCCTTGTTCATACCAGGCAAGTATAAGAGCTGCTACTTTTTGACCTGTGATTCTCATCTTTCCAACTGCCAATTTGACTGGTGCTTTTAGATCAAAATTCAGTTTTTCTCTTATTGATTTTTCTCTTGTGATGAACCAAGCAATCCATGGGAAATCCTGAAATCCTGCTAAAGTTGTGGTTCATCTTTTTTTTTTTTTTTTTTTTGAGTAGACACTGCATGCTCTTGACTTTCTCCCTTTCAGGAGACTGGGCTGGTAATGACATTTGTAACACACACGCCACATGCTTCTGAGCCGACAGCAAGAGAAACACTGGCTGAGGAGCAGACAAGGAGCCAGCTCTTCAGGTTTCTCTGTATCGGCTCAGCTCTGGATGTTGAACTAGATGAGTAGAGACAGTTTCGAAAGGAAGGGGGACGGAAAATGAGCAATGACAGGTGTTCTTGGATGAAGAAAGAGAATTTGGAGTTGATCCACTTGAACGGTGTGTATGCCAGGAGTCTGTTATTGGAGCAATGCTGAGCGCAATGCCAACATTCTCAGCAGCCCCTGGAGAAAGCTGTACCCGGATGTCAGTGGAGCACTCGATACTACACGAAGCTGCAGGTACCCAGCTCTCATTTCACTTGGTAGCATCGGTGGCCATTTACTGATCTTGATAACCAAATAGTACTGCTATTCATTAGAGATCTTGGCTACAACTCCTTAAACATTCAGTGCAAATTAGAGCTATTTATAAAGACATGGATGACAGACAGGGAGTTGAGACTTAAAACATCTACTAGGATTTTTAAAAATCTGATTTTGCATATGACATACATTGTTTTTCCCCCCTAAGTTACCTCTGTTGGTCTTAGCATCCACTGTGCATGAAGGTCAGCACTATGTACACAAATGGAGTCTTGGTTAACTCAGTCAAAGCACATTGTCCTCATACCGCCTCTTGCTGCCACAGTCAGCCAGTAGGCTGACTCTTGGAACATAGCTGGTAGCTAACAACATGCCACAGTGTTAATAACCATCAGATTTGTATATCAGAAGGAATCCCAGGAGTCATTTTGAGACCAGAGAAGTCAAGTGACTTTCCCAGGGTCACCCAGCTGGAGCCTGCGGAGCTGGGGCTCCTTCTCTGCTCACATCTAGCCCAGTCCACCAGGCTTCTTAGTGAAGAAGAAAGCTAACATTGATTCATACATAGTTATGAAGGAACACAAATTCTGTTTCCTAATCATATTAACAATAGCAGCTGGGTAATTATATAAGCACTCTTCCAAAAAAGGACATGAAAGCCAGTATAAAAGAGGGTAGTCACTTGAGTAATGTTCAAGTACCAACATTGGCACACCCTAGGGGGTGTGTGCAGCAGAAAAAAAAATTATTCATTGTGGGGAGAAATGAAAAATCAAAGTATTTCTATAGCGTGTGCCAGACAAAAGAAGATCAGACACTGTAAGTGTAAGACTGGTATGTTGATAAAGGAAGAGAGACGACAGCTAACTTCAAGAGCAAAACGTGAGCCCTTCATAGTTTAAGATGTAGTGCACTGGGACTTACATTGTACCTGGAGTTACTTGTCTGCCTGGATCGCTTTTCTGCCAGGAGGTCTTTGACCGTGTGCTTCACTCTTACGCCCTGGTACACTCGTTTGCTGTAATCTCCTGGGACTTAAGCAAATGGAAGAGTCACAGTCAGAAGCAGATGGGGGTAGCTGGGCACTGGTGGCTCATGCCTGTAATCCTAGCTATTCAAACTGTGATCCTCAGATTACAGTTTGAAGCCAGCACGGGCAGGAAAGTCGGTGAGACTGTTACCTCCAATGAACCACCAGAAAACTGGAAGTGGCGCTGTGGCTCAAAGTGGTAGATCACTAACCTTGAGCAAAAAAAGTTCAGGGACAGTGCGCAGGCCCTGAGTTCAGGCCCCATACCACTACCATCAACATCAATAACAAAGAAGTAGATGGGGTATTTAGGTCAACCTCTAGAGGGATGCATTCAAGGGCTGACAACTATGATGCGCTTCTCTCCTTTGAATGAGAAAAGTGGAATCTGAAGTGGGTTCTTGATCGTCGATGGAAAACTCAGCCATGTTCTGTGTAAGTGGAAAAAGCAATTCCATCTCCTATTCAATGACTACTCCAAGGGCCATCTTTGTTTTCTACTCTGATTTGTCAAGATGTCCTCCAGCAAGATTTACAGGCAAGGTAATCACATGATAAGGGGATTGGATGCCGTTTAAAGTAACTCATCTTGGAGAACGAGAAAGAGGTTAGATTGTATAGTTCAGGTCATGGGCAGACATCTTCCTGCCCCAGTGGATCTGAACCTGGTTTAAGGAGATGGTTCAACTGGATGACAGTAAGAAGATTTTGCTTTTGGAACAAAGTCTACTTACTGGACTCAAAAATGTATTTTGTTTAAAAAAAATATGGTGCTTGGACATGAGGACTGTACTGCTTTAAAATTAGGCCAGTAATAAAGAATGATCTACCTTTGAATATTTTACAGATGAGGAAACTGAGTTCTGGAGCTTTATGACTGGTCATGGTCTCATAGCGACCAATGAGCTGAGGTTCAGACTCAGGTCAGTTTGTAATGCGAACAAGGACAAGACTACTTTTTCAACAAAGTGGAATTACAGAGACATACACACGTACAGAGGAAATCATGTCTCCAAGTTTCTTAAATCTGTCAGCATTGCTTCTAGGGGCGGGGACCCCCTTGTCACTGAGGAGGGTCAAACAGTGACTAAAGAACCTTTCATTTGGACTATTCTAGAAAGTATTCACGTGTGGAATGAGTGGTTGAGCTAGGCCCATCTTAAGTTACTTTTAAACTCCGAAACTGTTGTTCTGCAGTCGATTGGATGGCTTCGGTCAGTCCATTTTAATTGAAGTGTTGCTGGCAGGATTTAGCATGGATGGCACAATATGCAAATATATATGGATTTGAGGCATAGAACCAAAATAATGCTACATTCTGATTGAGTTTATAGACAGCCTAAGATATATTTAACATGGATATCAAATTGTGTGATAACAAAAGTGTAAGGAAAGGAAGGAACTAAATAAAGGAAGAAATGAAGGCCTCAGGCACAGGCTGGGTGGTGGACTGGGTAGAGAGCTTGCTGGTGAGTGAAGGTGTTCAGTGCTGCCTGCTAGTTCCTGATCAGGAAAACCCATAGTCATTCAGCACCATTTCCTTCATGTGTAAAATGAGTATACATGCTGTTCTTCTTGTCTATCTTTAGAGGTGTACAAGAAAAATTGACCATATGCATATGAAAATGCACCGAAGCCACTAATGTTCACAGACCACACCTTTTGTCTAAAACAAAGATAGAGGAAAAATATCTAGATCCTAAAACAGTGTACTTCAGTAAAACCATGTACCACTTGATTCTAGGGAAACAAAATTACTTCAACTGGTCCTTTTAGCCTGAGGTTGACAGGTTGTGGTCAGTATGCTTTTTAATGAAAGAGGCTTGACATATGTCAGTCTCTTGAGCATAATGACTTGGAAGTTGTTCAGAAGGAATCTTCAGGGATGCTTCTAGAACTGGGTATGAATCTTACCTTGTTATTTTTTTAAATGGGAAAAGCCAAAGGCATTATTTATTCATCAATTCATTATCAACTGTTTTCTGTGTGTCAATGGAATACAAAAGAACAAGAAATCTAGTGGAGAGAAATATTTTTAAAAATAATTACAACCTCTCTGCACATCACTTTGCCAAAAAATAAATTAAAAATATTCTTTTAAAATAAAAATTTTAAAGTATGCTTTAAAAATAGTTACAATAGAAATGAATCAGGTACAACCACTGAAATATGCCTAGGATATTCAGAGAAATGGAGAACACATCACTTCCTTGTTGGGGCAGGGAGGGTATTTGGAGGAACAAGGCGATACTTGAGCTGAGACTAAAGATGGGCAAGATGGACAGGTGTTGAGGACAGAATAGATAAAGGCCTGGTGCAAGAAGAGAAAGGTATGAAGGAAGAAGTGGCAGGAAAGGAGGATGGGGAAACACGTAGCATCCCGCCATGATGTTTCTGGTATTTGGGACCGTGGACATCTGAGCCACTGGAGACTCTGAAGCAAGGGAGTGGTGTGGTTAGATTTGCATTTCAGATAGACTCTTCAGGCAGCTGTGTGGAAAGTGGATTTGGAAATCCCAAAGCCACAGAGAGATCATTCAGGAGGCTTCAGGAATAATTCAGACAAGAAGTTATGGAATCTGATTAATGGCGGCAGAGCGGACAAGGATTATGTATATGAAAATTATTTAGATGTGGAAGACTTAGGGAGATTCTCACATTTCCACTGTTGCTCTGGGACCCCAGTTTCAGCTCCATGGTGCAAAAGACAAAGAAACCAGGAAAGAGGAGATAATCCCTTGAAGGAGTGCAGACAAGGTTACAAGATTACAGTCAGAGAAAACATAGTACATGCCTGGTATCCAAGATAAATAAGCCTATGAATGGAAATGCCTCTGACATACTGACTCAAAAGGTCTGGACTTAGTGATTAAGGATTGGAAGTGTGAGATGCTTTCACATTTGAAAGGTGTTAGAGAAGGAAGAAAGAACTGCATGGAGAAGACAGAGACTGGTAGGGGAAGAACCAGTACGAATTGTGGGACTATGTTATTTAGAATTCAGGGAACGAGATTTCCAGAAAGAAAGGAAAAGTATTAGGTACCGTGGAATGGTCCAGGAAGATACCGACAGAAGAACATCCCTTGGTTTCAGTTCACTGGTCAGTGCTGATCCTCGCAAGAGTGATTTTTGGAAGTGCTGGGTAGATAGAATCCAGATAATAATATCAAGGAAGGAAGTGAGACAGAGACTACTTTGTGAAGCAGTTTGAGTAATAAGGGAAGCAAGCCCCATGTCAGTGACTCAGGCTTGGAATCCTAGCTACTCAAGAGGCTGAGGTCTGAGGATTGTGGTTTGTAGCCAGCCTAGGCAGAAAGGTCTGTGAGACTCTTATTTCCAATTAACCACCGGACATCTGGAAGTGGTGCCATGGTTCAAAATGGTAGAGTGCTAGCCTTCAGCAAAAAGAGCTCAGGGACAGTGCCCAGGCCCCGAGTTCAAGCCCCAGGAGTAACACACACACACACACATGAAGGAAGCAAGAGATAGGATGATAACTGAAAAGAATTACAGTGACAAAGGAAGCGTGCCTGTTTTTGTAACTAAGTATTAGTGGGTAGGAGAGAATTAAGGCTGTTTTAGTTGGGCAAGAGAAGGGCAAGGGAAATAAATTAGGATCAATGGGTACATGTTAGTCCTCAGTCTCAGAATGGAATAAAGCAGGATGGAAGTGGGGTGGGATAGCTGTGACTAAAATAGCTTTGGCATTTACATCCAACAGCGTGGAGTAGGAGACTAATTCAGATACTAAAGGTTGCAACAAGGCAGGCATCCAAGCTAGAAGGCCAGGTTAAATGGAGAGTGTATACCAGTGATTCTCAGAGCGCCATCCCTGGACCTCCAATCTTAGCGGTGGCTGGAACTTGTTAGAAAGGCAAAGTCACAGGCCCCAATTCAGATCACTGAGTCAGAAATCCTGGGGGTGGTACCTGCCTTTGAGGTAATTCTCTTGCTCTCTGAAGTTTAAGAACCATCACCATAGATATGAGCGAGGCCCTTAAAAAAGTCCCTTTCTGTGAGATGGTGTGTGTGTGTGTGTGAGAGAGAGATTGTGTGTGTGTGTGTGTGTGTGTGTATGTGTGTGTGAAGTTCTAATTTTGACCATACTGTCCCAGGACAAGGATCTGGGGGATTGATGGAGGACACAAACCAGGACAGGACATGGAGGAGGGCTGGGGATTGAAGAGGTCCGAGTTGAATCTTTTGTGTATATGCAGGTAGCCTTTGTCTTTCCCTGTCTCTGAAGGGATTTTTTTTTTTTTTTTGGCTAGTCCTGGAGCTTGAACTCAGGGCCTGGGCACTGTCCCCTTCTTTTGCTCAAGGCTAGTACCTCTACCACTTGAGCCACAGCGCCACTTCTGGCCTTTTCTGTGTATGTGGTGCTGGGGAGTTGAACCCAGGGCTTCTTCATGCATGTTAGGCAAGCACTGTACCACTAAGCCACATTCCCATAGAGGAATCAAGTTCCCAGGATGGGAAATAATCAGATAAAAACTGTTGAAGTTTTGTTATAAAACAGTCTATCTATCTTATCTACCTGTTGGCTCTGACTTGGGATAAAGTATGGGGCTGCGTGCCACAGGCCCTGTGATCCACGGCAGATATCCTCAGAGCGATTCTATTCTAGTGAGAGAAATGGGAGGTTTACATGTGTGTGAGTAAGGGAGGGAGCAGCGGGCCTGTTGGAGAGCTGAGGACAATTCTGTGGGAGGGAATGGGCCTTCGGTTGGACTTAGATGTAGATAGGTGAGGAGGAGGGAGAGAGCCCATGGATAGCAGGCATGTGTAATCAAAAGTAAAGAGGCCGGAAGGCAGGAACAAAGCTGGCAAGACTGAGTTACTTGATTGAATTCCATCACTGCATACATGAATTTCCAATGGACAGCTCCGGTTTTGAACTGGACCTTGAGACTTGAGTGTTCATCGGCCCCTGCATAGCTAGACATCTCAAGATCCGCATGTCCAGATCAGAACTTCATTTCCCCTTTCCTATTTGTTTTATGAAGTCTTTCCTACCTTGGTGGGTAAACGCTTTATCCTTCCATTTGCTCGGATCCAAAGCTCTCTAGCTATCTTTCATTCATTCTTTGTCTATTTCGTTGTTGTTTTTTCCTCCTTATAGCTCTTTTTTTTATTAATGTGCATTAATTGTCCAAAGGGGTTTTATTGTGATATTTTCATACATGCATATAATGTACTGGGATCAGACTGACCCTCTGTAACCTCTCCCCTCATTATTCTTTCTGTCATTCTTGACAACAAAATCATCTAGATGGCTCAAGGATGAAGAAGCAGGGAGAGGAGGAAATTGCCAAACAGATGCTAAGCCAAAACAAGTGAAATGACAAAGAAAGGGTATATATTTAAGAGACTGTTCAAAGAAACACACACGCACATCATACACACACATACATGCATACACACATGCAAACATACACTATGGAATACCAAGAAAAAAATCAAGAGCACAGAGAAGAAAGTCCGTTTTAATAGTGAAAGCAGAATTTCATTTTGAATATGTTAACTTTGAGGTTGCGGTGACATAAGCAAATAAAAATAAAAATATCCTATAGGATACTTTTTCCAGATGAAAACCTAGACCAGGATTAGAACTATGTTTCTAGGAAACATCTTTCAAAAGATGGTAATTAAAGCTCTGGGAATAAAGCTCTTCAAAGAGAATTTTATAACAAGAGTATCAAGATATGTACACTGACTGCTGAATTGAGATCATTTTATATAACCAGTTAAAGATAATAAAAAGCAATTCAGGCACTGAGCCTCGGGAAATGACTATAGTTCTGATTCCTGGGGAAAGATGAGGAAGTGGAAAGGATTCCTGTGAGAGAGGTTGAGGAAGAGAGTCCAGAAATTAGTTGTGTCCTAGAATGGAAGCAAGAAGGAGCATGGAGAAAGATGAATAACTACTGGTGTCATGTATAGACATCTAGTCGGTGCTCAATAAATGCATGCAATGCACACGAAGTCCTGTAGAGAAGTTGAGAAAAATAGAAGCGAGAAAGACTAGAGGGTTGGGAAAAGTGAGGCTCTGTAGAACTTGGAGAACAGTTTTATAAGTGTTGGAAATGGAACTCCATCTTCATGCAGCATGGGTGGCCAGACAATGAAATGTATCACAATCCAAGCAGTGATACAGAAAGTGAATGCCTACATTTGATAAGAGTAAAGAAAGTGAGCTGAAATAAGCCTTCGACAAGGCAGTGGAGCCCACCTAGTTTAATTCTTTAAAAAATATGTCTGGATTATTCCCCTCCCTCCTTCCCTCCCTCTCTGTGTCATCTGAAGTGATATATTTAGAGTTCAAAAGTATTATGAATATCCTTACACCCATTCCCCCCCCCCCCCGCCTCGCCGTGCATGGTGTCTATTTAAAGACTCCACACCTGCATACACTAGCAGAGAGCTTAAGAGTTTTTATTCAAATACTCTAGATACAAACTTGCATTCAGATCAGTTGTTGAGAAAACAAAGGCAAGTGTTTCCGGAGAGAAAGTACAAGCAAATTTCTCAATAGGAATCCATTTGTCCTCTTGAATTTGGGGGAGGAAAGGCACTGTTGGGTAGTGATTGGATAGGCAGAAAATTGTGCCAGTCACATCCTGGTGTCTCCTTTCTGTTGGAGAATTTGCTCCACAGTGGATTTCATGGCACAGTAGCTATAATACTGTTTTTGAAAATTAAACATTTGGTCCATCAAATCAACCTCCCTCTACTCTGAAATTGATTCAGTCTTTAAACTATAGGTGACTCCTACAGCATTTTTAATTCCAATGCTAAGTATATTTGTGGTATTTGAAACACATTATTTTTATTTTTTGGTGCTGATGTTAGTTTAGGGCTTGAACTCAGGGCCTGGACACTGTCCCCGAGCTTTTGTGCCTAAGGCTAGCACTCTGCTTCTTTGAGCCGCAGCTCTATTTTTGGCTTTTTGGTGATTCATTAGAGATAAGAATCTTTTTTTTTTTGTCAGTCCTGGGGCTTGAACTCAGGGCCTGAGCACTGTCCCTGGCTTCCTTTTGCTCAAGGCTAGCACTCTGTACCACTTGAGCCACAGTGCCACTTGTGGCTTTTTCTGTTTATGTGGTGCTGAGGAATCAAACCCAGGACTTCATGTATGTGAGGCAAGCACTCTACCACTAGGTCATATTCCCAGCCCAGAGATAAGAATCTTATAGACTTTTCTTCCTGGACTGGCTTTGAACTGCTGTCCTCAGATCTCAGCCTCCTGCGTAACAGTGAACCACTGGCATTCAGCTTGAAACACATTCTTATTTTACTATTTTTGATAACATTTTGTGGGGGTATATTTTCTTTAAAAATGTTTAGAGTCTCTAAGCAGGTACTTTTGTGACATAAGGCAAAGGAGTAAGGAGATTATGTGAAACCAACAAAACAGAAAACCAAAACTATCGCTTAACTGGAGCAAAGAGAAATCCCTCGTTTGAGTTTTCTACTGGGCAATGGGACCATGAAGATAGCAGGTGACATCTCTCTGAATTCAGGTCCTTTGCCACACCCACCAGCAGATCACCCTAGAACAGAATGAACTCTTGAACAATGGGCTACTTCGGGAGAGCCTGCTCATTTGTTCCACTGGCTGCCTGTCAGAGAGGCTCCAAGAAGGAAGTTCTGCAACAGTGGTGAACTAAACTCATGCCGGGGCCAGCCCTGGTCCTGTGGTACCCCTCTCCCACTTGCACAATCCTGGCTCGCTCTGTGAAGATCCTGCCTTCCTATGAGTCTGAGCCCCTCACGGAGGGCGAGGCAAATACTGTGCAGCAACTGAAGCTGCCAGCTCCACACCAAATAGAAGCTCAGCCCTGGGCGCTCTGCTTCTCATCTGGGGAGACTGTGGGAAACTTCTGGGATAGAAGAAGGAAGGGCAACACAGAGTATCCAAGTTTATCCACTTCACCTTGAAATGTTCAAATTATTAGGCATGTATATTTATATATACTACCCATGAAATATTAAACTTGAAACAAAGACTAAACACCAAAGCTGTAGCATTTAGCAACATTTTAGGGTGTTTTTTTTTTTAATTGAAGCTTGATTTGTTCACCTCTCCTCCCTTCCCACCTGTTAAGCCACAGAGTTGGATCATCAGAACAATACACCTGCCTATAACCAAGTCCACTTTACAGGAGACAAATACATTCATTATAGCTTTTATATTTATACATTATGCATATATCAGATACATATTATATACTATGTAATATGTTTATGAATACATTATAGCTTTGTAGCTTCAACAATCTCTTATCTCTTGAGATTAGACTTTGAATAGATGTGCTCTTTGTAAATATCAAATTTTCTTTTATGGGACTTTATAAGGCATTGCTTTTGAACTATTTCTTTTGTCATCCTTTATTAGTATTTAAAAGGGTAATGTTTATATTTCAAGTTTGTTTCCAAACAGGTGGGATTTTTTTTTACTCTATCTTGCCTTTGGCACTTAAATGAAACTGGTTAAGACATGTTCTGAATTCATGGACTAACACCCCAGTGTGTTCCTTACCCTGTTGCTAACAGAATGTCCTTGATTTATAACCTTATTAAAAGCCTAAAAGTCAAGATGTCTGGATGAGAAAAGTTCCAAGTTCTATAAAAATACAGAACTGTAAGTCCTGCTAATTTCGGGACTTAGCATATTTAACATAATTTTAAACTTTTTTTTTTTACAATACAAAGATTGTGTTAATCTACAGATAATCATTTTATGAAACGGCCATTCAATACAGTTGATCTTTCAGAATACATGCCTACCTAAACTCAATGTGAGAAAATGAAATCTAACAATTAGTAAGCACAACTAGAATGATAAAAATGTTGTTAGGAGTGTTACACAGCTGGTCTCTGCTCTGTTTTTGGAAATAAATAAACAAACAAACAAACAAAGATAAATGATCTAGCCAAACTCAGTGCTATTTCTTTTTTTTAAAACTTTATGCCATAACTGTCATATCAAAAATAAAAATTAGAATTACTGAAAAAAAATTTAAAAGCCCCATTTGCCATTGACTTACCACTTTCCATTCTGGCTGAGGCCCGTACTGAGGGGAATTGGTGTCCTGCGAGCTCAGCCTGGGAAAGCCTTCTGGACATGGTAAGGATGCTTTTGAAATGACTTGCTTTACATTTGATTAAATGCAAATCCTCCAGTGTATGTTTCTCTCCAATTTGCATCCCCAAGGTAGGTTATATATGAAGGGACTTTCTTCCTCGCTGTGAGGATTTCTATTCAGTAACAATGAGCTTCCACTAGAAGCCATTTCTCTTGAGTATCTACTCTGGAAACAAGGCATCCATTATTTGCCTCCATGTGGCATTTTCCCATTCCTTTAACTTAGCATTAGACTTTTAGAAAATATAGGTTGTATGAAAAAATAAATCCCCATAATTTCTCAGTAGGTGTTAGGCTTGTCATATTTGATCATGGGTTCTCGATTTTTGAAAAGCAGTACATCTTATAGGTGTTGATAAAAATCCTATAGATTTCATGCAGGAATAGGAATCAAAATTAATGTCAGGCAAATAAAATTAGATGTGAGCTATAGGAAAGATTTCTGAACCTGGTAATATATTAGAATTTTCAGCTTTGTCAGGGCTCATCTCAGAGGAATTCAGGATGTTCTGAAGTAGTTACCTTCTAAACAAACATTCTCGCTTGTTATAAAGAGCCGGCACCAGTGGCTCATGCCTGTAATTCTTGCTACTCAGAAGGCTGACATCTGAGGATTGCGGTTTGAATCCAGCCTGGACAGGAAAGTCTGTGAGACTCTTATCTTCAACTAACCACCAGAAAACTGGAAGTGGCATTGTGGGTCAAATGGTAGAGTGCTACCCTTGAGCAAAAAGAGCTCAGGGACAGCTCCCAGGCCCTGAGTTCAAGCCCCATGACTGACCAAAAAAAAAAAAAAAAAAAAGATCCTTTTGATGCATAGTCATGAATTTTTTTTTGTTCCAGTAAGTTCTTCCTCATTTCTTAAAAAAAAAAATACATCTAAGTAGTTGTATGAAGGCAAGGCCATTTTACAAGGTAGTTTATGAATACAGTGCATCTTTTTTTTTTTTTTTAGTGGATCAATGCACACTTTATTTCAGGAGGGCCGGGGTTTATATAGGGTTAGAAATCAATTCACAACTTCAAGGGTAAAAATTAATACTGCGTGATATCCATTTCAATACAAAAGTTGAGGATGTTGCTACTGCGAGGGAGGAAACTATTACCTACAGTGCATCTCGACCAGTGGCACCCCTTTCAACATTCTCCCCCCTCCCTCCCCACCCGTTCCCTCACTCTTCTTAATTTTGCCCCTTCACTCTTCTTGACTGCATTCACCCCTTCTTCTCTTCAGCATTCACCCCTTCCTCATTGACACTGCTTCACTCCTTTTAAATACCTGCATCTTGGTGTTTATTTTCTTGAATTTTGACTTTGCTTTTCTAAGGAATTACACTATTTGAGTTCTCCCTTGAATCTACTATATTTCAGTTAATACATTACATATACTTGCATACCACCCAACTTGTTTACTTACAACTTTATAGCTAAATCTGGCTTCCACATGTAAGGGCAAACATGCATCCTTTGTCTCTCTGGGCCTGATAAGCTTCACTTAACATAATTTTTTCCAGGTGTTTCCATTTTTAAAAACAAATGATACAATATAATTCTTTCTAATGAATGAGTAAAATTCTGTCATGTATATACCACCTTTTCTTGATCCATTTGTCCATTGAGAGGCATCTGGGCCAATTCCATACCTTGGCTATGGTGAATAGTGCTGCAATGAACATGGTTGTGCTGGTGGCTTTACTGGATCCTGATTTCTTTTGGATAAATGCACAGGAGTGGAATTGCTGGATTATAGGGCAATTCCATGCTTAATTTTTTTAGGAACTGCCATGCTGCTTTCCAGAGTGGTTGAACATGCTTACATTCCCACCAACAGTGAAATAGGGTTCCCATTGGCTTACCATCCTTACCAGCACTTGTTATTTTTCTTGATAATGGCCATGCTAACTGGAATGACGTAGAATCTCAGTGTTCTTTTTCCTTTGCATTTCCTTGATAGCCAGAGATGTTGAGTATTTCTTTGTGTATCTATTAGCCATTAGTGGATGTTTGCCAGTCTAAAGGTGAGATATATTATCTCAGTATAGTTTGACTTTGCATTTTTCTTACTATGAATAGGAGCAATGTTTATTTCCTTTTCTGGGCCTGTCTATTTTTTGGTGTTTTTTTTTTTTTTTTTTTTTTTTTGGCCAGTCCTGGGGCTTGGACTCAGGGCCTGAGCACTGTCCCTGGCTTCTTTTTTTTGCTCAAGGCTAGCACTCTGCCACTTGAGCCACAGCGCCACTTCTGGCCATTTTCTGTATATGTGGTGCTGGGGAATCAAACCCAGGGCCTCATGTATATGAGGCAGGCACTCTTGCCACTTGGGCCTGTCTATTTTTAGTACATGTTCTTTGAGGTAGGTTTGAACCTTGTGCTTGCTAAACAGGAGCTCCACCACTTTGGCCATACCCCTAACTCATGTCTTCTTTTATATAGGCCCTTTTAAAGTTTTATCTTTTCATTAAATGCTTGGAGTACTTTACATCTACCCCAGTTTCCTGGAGATAAGGTGAGGGTAGTCTAATTAGCTGCCTGTATTCCTGAGGCTGAGCCCTGATAGAAATCTTCCCTACCAGTCACCCTGAATTTGGTTTTATGGGTTAACAGCCTCATCTGAACCAGACACCAAAAACATCGACATTGCTCAGAGTTCTAGAAGCTAAATTCAGTCCCTCAGACCACGCCTCCAAGCTGTCTGCCTTCCTCATTATTCTCCCCTTCACATGCCTCAGCTAGAGTAGAGTCCCACTGGAGGGGTTAGAATGCACCCACCTGCCCTCTTCGCCCAGGGAAGTACCTGTGCCCCGGCTTCAGATGAGCCACTAACACTCTTGCTTTGCTCTGTGCCCTTAGGTTGATCCTTGTAATGTACTAGGTAAGTGGCAGGAGCTTGGCACTCACCACCATTTCCTGAAGACGCGAGGAAGGAGGGCCACAGTCCTTCCATTGTGTCATGACAAAACTGGGTTACTCTGTGAACTTTTCTGCGAACACAGTGGAGTATAAGTATGCAGAAACAAATTCCCATTTGTCTTCACTTTTCCTAACTCCTTCTTTGTCACCATTGTCACATTAAATTCCTCCTGGACATTGAGTAGGGTATCTTAGGAACCACCTCAGGATAGTTCCAAGTCCCGAGAGAGATTTTTAGGGAATGCCATATTGACAAGGAAGTGACTTGGCTATGGGGTTTAGGTCTCCTGTATTCTCAATCTTACTAAGTGTCTGATATATTGAATAACATAAAACAGTGCTTAAACAGGCTGTCATACAAATGACCTAACCTTATGATGTATAGTTATTAGCTAAGGGAAAATGCAGAAGAAGGCCTTGACTATGGGTAAATTTGAGTACATTTCTTATCCAACTTGTTACTCCCTCCCTCATTTTCCCCTGCTCCTCCCTCTTTGTTTCCCTCTCCCCACCATGAGTTGTACAGTTGGTTTACACCATATAGTTTTGTAAGGATTGCTGTTGCATTGGTTTGTCTTTTTATCCTTTGCCTCTTGATTTTGGTATTCCCTTTCCCTTCCCTAGTTCCAATACACATATATACAATATCTAGGGTACTAAAATCAGTTACAGTGATATCAGGGGTAAAACCACAGGAAAGAAAGACAAGAGAAAAAGGGCACAATTTCATATGGTATGTTGAAAACAACACTGATAAACCACTTGCTTCCATAACTTGGAGTTCATTTTACTTAACATCACCTTATGTGTTCATATGGACCTAGCTATTGAGCTATGCCTCTGTCAGAAAGAATGACATTGCTCCGTTCGTAAGGAAATGGAAGGACTTGGGAAAAAAAAAAAAAAAAGCATACTAAGTGAAGTAAGCCAGGCCCAAAGAAACATAGACTCTATGGTTTCCCTCATTGAGGATAATTAGTTCACGTCTAGGATAGTCCTAGCAGATCACGATAGTTCAATAGCTAGTGTACATATGAAAACATAAGATGATGCTAAGCCTCTTCCTTTCTTGGACAGATCCATGCCTCTGATTTGCCAGGGACATTCCTTTGAGAGTATTTTCAGTTTCAGCCACTAGGTGGCGCCACAACTCTAGGCGTAAGTCACTGGAGGCCCTGGCTCTGACATCTGGGTAGAAAGCAAGAATGTTGGGGTAACAGCAGTGACATGAATGGAATATATTCCTTTCTTTTTGCTGAAAGTCTTGGATCGTAACCTGAATGTTCTTTCTCCAGTTTCACTGCCTGTTCTGCCATCTCTTTGCCAGCCTCTGTTTGTAAACCAGTATGGAAAACTCAGAGCACATAGAGAAGACCGTGTCTTTGCATTGTTGACAGTCAGGGCACTTCTCTCTAGCTCACCAGAGCTAGCAGCAGACCCAGAAGGAAGTTAGGAGTGCAAATTCTGGATCGATAGCCTATGCAAATCCGGCAAGTCACATAACTTTGTGCCTCGGTTTGCTCACCTGTGGAATGGGGAGGATAGTTGTCTGACTCAGGATTGTTGCACTATTACTTACTAGCACCATCTAAGTTAGATCGAGCGATCAAGCGGGTCTTTGGTAGAGAGGGCTATTTTGTCATCATGCTGGCTCTTAGGAGATAGAGTCTATATCTTCTCTAGTTTTTTCTTCAGGAAGCAATCTTGGCATACCTCCTGCCTTCATGACCAGGATAGATCTGTTTCTCGCCACAAAGAGGGTATAAGGCTTCCCCAGCCCCTCCCCACCCCCATCAGCCTGCTGGTGCTCTTTCTTCTCATGGGATCTATTATGTATCTAACTGGCATTTTACAGAAGAAAAAAACTGACATTGCTGGGTACTGTGTTAGGCAAACAACCTTTGGAGTCAGGCTGATGCAAAAGTATCTAAGAGCGTTGGGGTGTGTGTTAGTATCTTTTATAGCTGAAAGGGCTGCTGCTAGAGAGAAATGAAGCTCTTTACTTCCAGTAGTCCCTTCTCAGTGCCTCCACCTCAGCTAGGAACTACAAAGCCATCTGTCCTCGGAGTGACTATTGGAGATGCAGGCTGTAAAGAGAGCACAGAGTACTGGGGATCCCGTAGTCCTTTATTGTGCATCCAGTCGTAAGATGGGGTCCCATCTCCTGAGACTGCTGAACCCAGGGCTTCATGCATGCTAGGTAAGCACTCCACCACTAAGCCACATTCCCAGCCCCGCTCCCTCATTTCCCACAACCAGATTTGTGCCTTGACTTCTCTGGTGAGAATATGTGGTCACTTTTTTCCCCAATGAATCCTGCTAAAGATTGTCTGGTGGTCCTACTGAGGAATAGCCCAAAGAGGGTTTAGGGCCACAGAGCCACCAGGCTTTGGAAAGCCCTGGAAGCCACACCAAGCTTCAGAACTCAAAGCTGGGAGTGGGCTCATTGCGGGTCAGCAGCGTGAGAACCAGTGCTCACTTTCCCGGCAGCCAGTGCGGCCCTCCCTCAGCCTGAGAGAGCCCTTGTTCTCACCCTGCTGAGTGAGTGACAGCTGAAATGCTGGCCATGGCAAGGCGTGGGCTCGTCACCTCGGAGGCTGCATCCTGTTTTGAAGTGATGATGGCCGGGTTTGGCACCTTCAAACGAATAGAAAACTCATGAGACCGAGTGAGCTTGGTGCAGGAGCAAAGCTTCATTTACTGAATAGTTCCAAAGGACACGAAGAGACGTGGGTGGGTTGAATGGAATGGAAGTCCACACTGTGCTTGTGGAAGATGTGTGTTACACGTAAAACATCATCTAGATGGTTATTTCATGGATTTGGGGTGCTATGGGTCAAATCATTTCCTTTGACGTGTTCTGACTACATGCATGGAGCAACCTCTCCATACACTGCATAAAACATTATAGTTGAATTACAGAGCTCTATTTTCTGGTACCAAACTTAAGGAAGAGTCATGTTGCATTTCCTTTTCTTGATATTCTAATGGTAAAACCTAGATAAAAGTGTTAACTAGTTCCAAGTCACATTTGTTTTATTTTCTTTAAGTAATATAAACTTCAGTGTGCCTTAATGACATTGCACTCAATTCATTACTAGCCATTTCTCAGTGTTTGTACTTTTTCCAAGCTGTGGATCTAACACTACATCAATTACGTTTTACATTATAGAGTATGGTGATCATGGAAGGAATTTCTTCTTATCTAATTTTATGTCAGGCACAAAATTATGATGTGCACTTTGTTACTTCCGTTGCAGTTAGAGCATATTGAGTAACAATACTGTCTATAATCTACCAGTCTACTGGGACACATCTCAGTCATTAAATGTTTACTAACAACATCCCATGGCCTAGAAAACATTAAGCATTTTGCTTGGTAATCGGGCTGATTGTTTTACATCTTTTCCATATTTCCATTTAGAAAAAGGAAGAGTGTTTTTGGAACTTTCCTTGCTGTGGAAGTAAACTTACTTAGAAGAAGGTGATTAGTTTACATAAATTAGGGTCTGGGTAACTTTTCTGTAACTATTTTAAGCACTGGGGTCCAGGCAAGCCCTGTCTCAACCACTCAACCCTGTCTTTGTATCACAAAAGAAATCAAAGATAATAAACTAATGAGTTGAGTTCTGATAAAATTATTTTTTTTTTAAGAGCCAGGATTTGGCCTGCAGGCTATAGTCTGTTGATGACTGAAAATGTCCACTTCAGAATTTTAGTCAATTTGAGATTTTACTAAGACTATAGAACTGTTAGTAAGCAACTTATAAAACATAGCCATGGATCTATAATGGGTGAATGGGCATATATGTATTTTTTATATGTTTTATATTTTATAATATACGTGTGTTTGTAGACATACACACATGTATATTTCCTGTTGGTCTCTCAGGATTCCTTCAATAAAATTTCTCAAATGCTAACATTTGATCTAAAAAATTTCAAGAATAAGAAACTACTGGTATCATTACTATGTTGTCTGTCCAGAAAAGGAATTAAATGAAGAACATATCTACAATTTCCAAAGTGAAGGATGTTCCTATACATTCTCTATAATGGTGCACATGAGCCCTGAAGTTGATTCACTTTTTTTTTTTTTTTTGCAAGTCCTGCGGCTTGAACTCAGGGCCTGGGCGCTGTCCTTGAACTTCTTTTTGCTCAAGGCTAGTCCTCTACCACTTGAGCCACAGTGTCACTTTCAGCTTTTTCTGTGTATGTGGTGCTGAGGAATTGAACCCAGGGCTTCATGCATGCTAGGCAAGCACTCTACCACTAAGCCACATTCCCAGCCCTTGCTTCACTTCTGACTTGCATACTCAGTCTACACATAGAGTGTCTTACTAAGCCATAGAGAAGTGACTCTAATAATTAGGTTACTCTGGGTCATTGCAGAGAGCAAGAAATGGACACACATGCAAGGTTTAAAAGTGATTCACAAGCCAGGTATGGTAGTACACACCTGTAATCTCAACTAATTGGAAGGTGGGGGTAGGAGGAGTTCAGTTTGATGTCAGCTCATGCAGTTAGCTTGGCCCTATCTGGAAAAAAAATGAACTAAGAGCCCAAGGGAATACGGGCATTGCTTAAGCTCTTGCCTAGAAAACACAAGGCCCTCCTGAGTTCAACCCCAATACCTTTCTCTATGTTTGGCTCTCTTTCTCACACACACGCATGCGTGTGTACACACAAACACACACACATTTCATGCTCAAGTTTACACACTTCTTTTATAGGAGAGAATCTAGCCTGCTAGTCATATTGTATTCTTACTTTCAAATAAATCATCTTATTTCCTAAACCAGATGGGCTATAAACAGTAAATTAAAAAGGGGAGCAGGGGGCTGGGAGTGTGGCTTAGTGGTAGAGTGCTTGCCTAGCATGCATGAAGCCTTGAGTTTGATTTCTCAGCACCACATAAACAGAAAAAGCCGGAAGTGGCGCTGTGGCTCCAGTGGTAGAGCGCTAGCTTTGAGCAAAAGAATCTCAGGGACAGTGCCCCAGGCCCTGAGTTTAAGGCCCAGACTGGCAAAAAAAAGCAGTTTTTCAGAGAAATACTCAACAATTTTCGAGCATACTAAAGGATGCTTGGAACTTCCACCACCTACATTTCCTGGGGACAAAGGTAGACAAAGATCCTTGGGAATTGAAAGGCAAAATGGGATTAGGATCTTGACCCCAGGTCAGCGTAAAAACTTTAATCATATTCCATCTACTGCCTTAAGAAAAGGAAGAAAAACATCCAAATGTGTAATAGCTTTCCAACAATGATTTCAATCCAAGTGGTTGAAATTATAAAAAGAAAAGTCTTGGCACTTAGAGGCGTAAAATTATTTGAAACACTTCATTTCACAATGATGTTGAATAAATAAAGCATTACTCTTCTTAAGTAAGGCCAGGTGTAGAAACAAATTACTTTTTGTTTTTTACTTAGAGATTTGTACTTGCTTACAATTGTGTCCCCACAATCCACAGTGTCATGGGGATTTATTTGCCTCTTATTTGACATTTGTGGTTCAATATTAAATATGCAAGAATAATTTGTTTTTCACATGAATTAATTTCATGCAAATTTCAGTCTTCAATGTCTAACACCAATGAAATAACTTGAATAACTGCCAAACAATTTCCCCCCCTTTTTTTCTTTCCTTTTTTTCCTATGCGGACAACCTTTATGTTGCTAGGGGATATTTGAAATTCTAAAATTATTCCAAGTTTCCAATCTTGTTGCCAGGAAGAATTGGCTAAACAGTTTTCCCCCTTTAAAAAAGAATTTACCTGTTGTTCAGGTTTAACTCACTCTTTTGCTTTTCTTTCCTCTTGGGCAGTACTGGGATTTGAACTCAGGGCCTTGCTCTTGCTAGGCAGATGTTCTACCACTTGAGCCACACGTAACTTTTTTTAACTACAGTTATTTTTTCCAGAGTGTCTTGCTTTTCTGCCCAGGACTGACCTCAGTTGGTCATTTTCCTCCCAGTGCCTCTTGTGTAGCTAAAATCAGAGGAGGTTATGCTTCTTTTCCTTGTGTTGGGGCTTGAACTCAGTGCCTGGGTACTATCCAAAAAAGGGAGCTTTTTTTTGGTTTATTTTGTTTTGCTTAAGGCTAGTGCTTTACCACTTAAGCCACAGCTCCACTTCCAGCTTTTTGCTAGTCCGGAGATAAGGGTCCCATTGCCTTTCCTGCCCAGGCTCACTGGAGAGGACCATTATCCAGTGTCACATTTTTTAGACATTTGAATCTGTGTTTGAATGGCTAGGTACTCTTCTTATATGCCTATGAGGAATAATTAATTCTTTGATAGACAATTAATTTGTTGATAGTGCTGTCATTTTGCCTGTGTAAATACTATCGAAGTCAGCGTTGCCACATGTGTTTCCTGGTAGTTGTGCCAAGTGTGTAGAAGCAGTAGTTCTGGACGTGTTCACCTTTAGCCCTGGTGAGCATTGCCAGATTGTGCTCCCCCACTGCTGTACGAGGAGCAGTCCCACTAGTGTCTGAGGATTCTCGTGGATCCAGGCTTCCATTGAACTTGACATTGTCAGGCTTGTCAGTCTGAACATTTTGTTTTTAATCCGGTAAGTATTGAATTCATTGGTTTGGGTTTTCATTTGAATCTACTAGATGATTCCCAGTCACCATGAGCATCTGGCCATTGATTCTTGCTTCTTTTGGGAAGGGGCCAAAGTCACAGAGATGGATAATGAGTTGGGAAGTTCTAGACCTTTTGTGTGACCAGGAATTGAATTCTTAAAAATAAGGAGGGCTGGGGATATAGCCTAGTGGCAAGAGTGCCTGCCTCGGATACACGAGGCCCTAGGTTCGATTCCCCAGCACCACATATACAGAAAACGGCCAGAAGCGGCGCTGTGGCTCAAGTGGCGGAGTGCTAGCCTTGAGCGGGAAGAAGCCAGGGACAGTGCTCAGGCCCTGAGTCCAAGGCCCAGGACTGGCCAAAAATAAATAAATAAATAAATAAATAAATAAATAAATAAATAAATAAATAAATAAAATAAGGAAAAGCAGCTAGGTGCCTGTGGCTCACAGCTATAATCCTGGCTACTCAGGAGGCTGAGATCTGAGGATTGCAGTTCAAAGCCAGCCTGGGCAGGAAAGTCGGTGAGACCCTTATCTCTAATGAACTACTCAGAAAAAGCCACAAGTGGCTCTGTGGCTCAAGTGATAGAGCGCTAGCCTTGAGCAGAAAGGATGCAGAGACAGAGCCCAGGTCTAGAGTTCAAGCCTTAGAACCTAGGCAAAGTAAAACAAAACAAAAAGGAAAAGCAAAGGAAGCAATTGTAAATTGAAAAACGGTCTCCATGACTGTGGAAAGACCCTCTCAGGACCTTGAGTGTGTGAAGATTGCTTTTGAAGTGTGTGTGTTTGGGGGGGGGGGGGAGAAGACCCATTCCTCTTCTCTCTGAGGGAAGAGTGCCAGAGAGTCCACAGGGGGTGGAGTGGGGTAGGGAGGGGAGGGGGGGGCGACGTTGTAATTTATGACACAGGGGAGAGTAGAGGATGCAGGAGATGGGGAGAATTAGGCTCTAGAGAGCAGAGTGGACAAGGAGTGTTGGGTGGATGAGGTTTGAGGCCTTACGGAGTGGGGAGACGTGTTGGGAGGGACCCCTCAAAGTGCAATATTAAGACAGCACCCACAGAGTGGGCTGGGATCACTGCCTGTAGGCAATGTTTTCCCTTGCATTCTGTTCCCCAGGAGGCCCAGTCTCTGTGTCTCTAGAACTCAGAACACTGAGAATGCTTGTTTCCAGAGACAGAAGTTGAGAATTTAAGACCAACACTCACTAAGGAGCTTTTGTCTCTCAAACAAACATTATTTTTCAAATGTCTCTGTTTTAGCTATGTAACGATGAGCGATGATTTTTCAGAAACCTCACTGGGAGCCATTTCTTCTTATTCAGGTACGGCTTTCCACGGAGCGCTCGTTGTATACAAGGACCAGTCCTGAATGACATGCGGATTGTTTACCATCATGTATTATGCCAAGTGTGTTTATTTTTAGGCATAGTGATCTCTAATTAAGCAGACATATTTTTGGAGTATTTATTCCTGAGAGTAATTTGATGCTTATAAAAATAAGCTCATGTGTATGTTTTATGAAGCTTTGTGCTACCACAAGAACATATTGTGTGTATAGCTCAAGAGGGCTTTTTGTTTGCTTGTTTGTTTTCTTTTGTTTTTCATGATACTGGGGCCTGAACTCAGGGCCTTATGTTTGCTAGCAGATGATTTGTCACTGACACATACTCCTCTAACTCCTTTTATGCACTGATTATTTTTACATAGGGTCTTTCTTCCCACCTAGGTGGGTACCTGGACCAAGGTCCTCCTATTTTAGGTTTCTTATAGTAGCTGGGATGACAGATATGTGTGATCATGCCCAGATTTAATTTTTCAAGGTTTCTTTATTTCTATTGGAAATTACTACAGACACAGCCTCTGGATAGGATTTCATAATGTAAAGCTCCTGTATCTCCAAATTCTTTCCATCTTTAGAAAGGGGGTCTGTAAAGCAGATTGGTGAAAATAGCTATTATTATTTTACCTGAGCTAGAGAAATATTCTTAGGAGAATTGCTGTGGGTTGGCAAGACAAATGGAATGTTCTCTAGGGACCCATGCCCACTGTTCCTCGTCTTTTGAGCCAGAGAGGCCTGTCTCTCAGGTTCAAGGCCAGTTAACAGGAGATTTTTTACCTTCTTAAATCTTTATATCCTAATATCAAGTGGGTGAATGGACTGTGATGTTCTCACTACGAAAGGGAGCTGCCACATCTGATAGAACCAGAAATGTAGCGAGCAATTGGCCTTCCATTTTCAGAAATTTGTCTTGCTATCTGTGAGATCAGATTTGGCATGAATATGATGTTCCCAACTCACTGTCCTCAACGAAAGGTAGAGTGAGTTACACTTCACTTGTTGAATTAAAAACAGGCTAGCGTTAGAAGAAAATAGACCTCATAAATTTGTACAGTGATTCTATGTCCATCATTTTTTTTAAAGGGCTGAAGATATAACTCAGTGGTAAAATACCTTGGCATACATAAGGTTCCAGGTTGATCCCCAGCACCTGCATATATAAAAGTTTATTTTTAAAGCATGCCTAAGGAGATGGAAATTCTAACCACATTCATTTGATCCTCAATCATATACATATATATGTATCAAATTATTATTGAAACTCACAATATGTACAACTGAAATAATAACTAATGAGGGATGGAGACTAGGAAGACAGAGGTTCAAGGGTGGCCTGGACAAATGTATCTAGGAGCTACATCAACTCCTAAGAAGCCGAGAGTGATGGCAGGCACTGGTTACCCCAGCTACTCAGGAAGTATAAATAGGAGAATCGTAGTCCAGGCCAATCCAGGCTAACCCAGGTGTGAAAAGGAGACTTTATTCAAAAAAATAACTAAAACATCGAATGGACAACTTAACCAAGTGAGTGGCAGGAAGCTGAAACATGTGTGAGGCAGGAGACTGGAGGGAGTAACGAGGGAGTAAATGCAGCCTTAATAATTCATGTGCAGATTTGAAAATGGAACCAAGACACTAGATGGGAAGGGTGGAGAATGAGGGAAGGGAAGGTATTGATCAAGATGCTGTCCACATCAATTGACATGTTGAATTGAAATCTTTTGTACAATTATTTAATGACTTAAAAAAAGAACTAAAGAGAAAGGTCTGGGGGGTATGGCTCAAGTAGCCTGCCTGGTAAATGCAAGACTCCAAGTTCAAACTCCAGTATTGCCCAAAAGGAAAAAAAGAAACAGTGCTAATTAATAAAAGAGTTAAAACTCTCCAACCCCAACCAAATATATCCAACCAAATAAACTAAGATTGATAATAATGAGTTGATGATAGCATGAAATGTTAGCCATTATGAATAGGGGAAGCGTCCCAGGTCTATTCATATAGACTTTGCCTTAGCTGTGCAACATTTACATGCCAAATTACTTGGTTGTACAGTTTTCTCTGTCTTTCCTTTAGAAAATCATGCCCAGTCCAAATGCTGTATATTTCTCCTTTTTATTCTGGGTAGATGAGTTCTAAAGAACTGTAGTCCAAGAGGCCATATTTATATTTACTAAGATGAATTAGCCCAAGATCAGAGGGGAAATGTGAGTATCCTTTATCTTTAGGGCCTGCAGGCGGGTGCCCTCACCTCTGTGGGAAGAATGGGTTATGAAGCAAAGCTGGAGGCCCTTCGAGGGTGAACACAGCTGAGCTGTTTGTCTATCAAAGGAAAAATATAACCAAAACATAAGGGAAAGAGGTATTTTTCAAAAATGGGGATGACTCTGACTGAGAATGACAAACTCATCTACAGTTTGAACTTCTGTGAATTCCTGTCGAGGGAGAAAGTTTTGAATAATAAAACACACACAAAAAAAATCACTGATCGAAACCATCTGTCTTCACAGCACCCAGCTTGCCTTGAAGAGACTGAATTCTGCTCTATAAGGAAGCTTAAAACTATACCGGGAGCCCTAACTCTATCGGTAGGCTTTAGGATCTTCCTAGAGACTCTGATTTTTTGGAAAAGTACCTAAAATAAGTACTCTATAGCACATTAGAAGTATCAGTTATGCATTGCTTACTATGTCCAAGGTCTAAACCCAAAGTGTTTTATCATGTCTCTCTTTTGATGCATGTTTAGCTCTTTATCTCTTTGGACTGAAATTTGAGCCAACAAGTATGATTCCTTCTACCTCTCACTTTATGTCCACACAGACTTTATTTTTGGATAAGTCTTTAGCTCCTTGAAGCGAGAACTATGCCTTTGACAGTGTCCTTGAGATGCTTAACAAGGTCACCTTCCTGCCTGTGCCAGGACTCATAGCTCTGTCTTGCAGTGTTTGATTTTCTCGTCTAGTTCAGTTTTGCTGAATGGATGAATGTATATATTTATTCAGGTGACACACATTTGCCCAGAAAACATCAGCTTGATCGTGAGCTAATGAAAACAACTCTGTCCATGGGATAGCTCAGTCTCAGGCCTCTTCAGCAAGATCTCGTTCTCATTTCACAGCTCATGAAGAGAATTGGCGGAGGTTATTGTAGGCCTTTGATGATCATTATCACGGGATTCTGATTTATATCCAACATTCCTTGATGAGCGCTGACATCTCTGTGTGACTCCAAGTACTCTAAGCATTTTGGTCATATTTGGCTGCTACCTTCTTTAGTCATTGCTACTAGGCTGTGGAATTTCCCTGCCTATTGGTGCTATGGATATTTTTGTTTTTCAAGCCTTTCTCATCATTCTTTATTAGTGTCTAGAATATTGAGCTCTCTAATGAGGCTAATTCTTGTATTCCAACTCTGCCTCTTCTGTAACTCTATTTCAGATTAAGCAATGAAAACTTCTCATATCTCGGAACCACAATTCTTCTCTCCTAGAGTGAGTTCCTTGTCAAATTTTTCTTTTTGAAAGGATGGCCGTTATGTATCCCCCACTATTGAAGTCAACAGTGAAGCATTTCTTTGGTGATTCTCTTCAGAGCCCCGGGAGTCCTGGGTCCTGAGGCCTGACATCACGAGAGGTATATAATTTAGACTTTTTTTTCTCTGTGATATTCTCTGCACACATACAATTACCAGATGCCATAAGTATCACATTAATGATGTTGAAATTGGCTCAAGCAATTATCTGGAAGCCTCAATGCCTTAAATCAGTGTTCAAGCTTAACACACTATAGTCCAATGTTAGTCATCTTGTTTGTGTTATTATCGATTCTTCTGACGCTCCACTGAGCATGCCTGCCTTATTGAATCTCACCTTCCATTTTTCTTAGCATGCTCTCCCTCAAACCTTATAATTAACAAGAATTAACCTATCCTTTATGGTTTTGTCCAAGGGCTACCTTTCCTAGTAATTCTTTTTTCTTAATGTCTTTGGCTTTTGTTTCAACTCTTGTAGTAATTATGATCTCTACGATTAGAGCTTTTAGTGACACATCATATATGGGTTTCTTCCACCTCTTGAATTGCTGTGTTTTGTCCTTAGGGAAGCCAGTTGTGCTGCATCTTGCTTCTCATACTCACATGTAAGTTCTTTTAGATCTGTGACTACGAAAATGTGGTAGATACCTAATAATTACAAATAATTGAACCAGTTTCCACTCAGCTTGGACATGTAGATTAGAGATCTCTTTCCTTCCTATCTCTTGCTAGCATTTTCATCCTGCATTTTAATTCAATGGAACATGACCTTTGCTTTATACATATGTAAAATAGGAGCAGTAATACTCTTCAGTGGTGCTAGGCGGGTTAGGTCAGATACTACATCCAAACGCCCATGCTCACGCTGCAAGCTCTTTAGAATCTCCAGCCTTTTGCTCCTCCATCCTTCTGCACGCAGTGGGGCCCCATCTTCCAGCAGTTGTTACTTCCCAAATAATCCCTTCTGCCTTAGAAAGATTTCCCTAAAAACTGCACGGATTGGACTATACATAGTAGGCATGCGTACTTATTGTCAAATGGAAATGAGACCTTTGTAGATGCCAGAATTAGTAGACGAGAGCAGGCTCTTAGTTTGTAGCGCTTTGCATGATGCCTTAAAATATCACTTTACAATTGATACCTTTCTTTGGTTCTCAAATTTTCTCTTCATTCCTCTCAACAGTTTTTGTGACCTCTCGATTATTGACGGCTTTTCCTCTACCATGTAGAGATTATTCATCATTTCTCGTGTGTGTGTGTGTGTGTGTGTGTGTGTGTGTGTGTGTGTAGCTCTGATTTTTTTAAGACCTATTTATCAGCACCCCATGAGGAGATAGATGGGTCAGATGGAAAAAAAAGAAAGCTATTTTCTCTTTTTACCCCTCCCCCACTATTTTAATGAAAGGTTTTGGTGAAGAAAGGGCTTAAAATTACTGCTTTCAATGCTGTGTTCCTTGTTAGTAATTTGAAAAGCATATGAATTGTACATTTTATAGTTCTCTCAGTAAGAGAAAGGTTCTTTTGTATATGATCCCTTATTAATTTTTTTTCTGTGAATAGGGCCCTTTCACAGAATAGAGGAAGGTTGGTTACTCACAATATATATAAAAATCACATATAAATATAAATTTATAGCATATATGATATACTGATAGGCTATAGATTTGTATTTAGGTATACTCAAACATATCAATATATTTATTTAAATATATATTTATATAATGTATGTTGTAAATAAGTACATAAATGCATATATATCTAAATATAGACTATATTTATATTATACATTATATATAATTTGAAAATATATTATACATATTTTATGTATAATATATAATCTACTTACATAAATATTAATATGTGTCATATATTACATATTAATATATGATATAAATTCATGATATGTATGATATATATTTATGGTATATATGATATGTACTTGTATATCATATGATCTATGTGTTATATGCAATGCATGTTTATGTCATGTATGATATAAATATATGTCTACATAATATGAATATGATACATATTTATATCATAGATATATTGTGAACCCTCTTGGCAAATCAAGCATCACATTCCTTTGCTTGCTTTTCTTGAGTGAATTCTTCCACGTGTGAACTTCCCAGGATGGGAGGACACAGGTTTCCCAGGTAATGTCCCTGAGGCCTGGAGAATTCCGAGGCTCTTCTTCTTCGTCTTATGCTTTGGCCCTACGCCCCAGCCTTGTTGCTCTATGGACCAGTGCTTTTGGGTCCTCCAGCAATCGAACACAAAACCAACTTTGTTTCACAGTGGCTAAGGAAGCCTTTTCCAAAAAGCATTGCTGGCAAATGCATTTCTGCAAGGTTCTTGATGAAAGAGGTTCCTTGGGAGAGGAGTGTGGGGTACGTGGCTTGTGTCCTCTACTCAACCTGCTAACACCTCTGAGAAATCCTGCTGTCAACGGACCCTTTTACCCTTGTTTCTTTGTCATCTCTCTGCTGTGTTGGATCACTGACTCTCTTTGATTCCTGTAGCATACTTTATCATCTGGCAAAACATACTAGGAGACATAGTGAGAGAGGAACTGGGGAACTCAATTCAAGATGTCTGGGTAAACCATAGGTATGCAATGACTTACTCTTAAAGCTGGTCTTTCGGGCCGTTTATCTAGTGCTCTCCCAGGACCTGACCTGTACTTGGTGCTTAATAACTAAAACGTGTTCATGAAACAAGGACAATCACACTCCTGTTGGGTAGTCAGGCTCACGTCTGAATATCAGTGTGATCTTCCCTTAGGGGCACACCCCATAAATACACAGAGTGTACAGAATGAAAGAGAGAGAGAGAGAGAGAGAGAGAAGAGAGAGAGAGAGAGAGAGAGAGAGAGAGAGAGAGAGAGAGAGAGAGAGAGAGAGAGAGAGAGGATGGAGATGACAGAACCAGACACTGGGCTGTAGAGCTCTGGAGGAGAAGAGGCCGTGCTGAGGAGGGAATCAAGGCACCTTCTCCTCCTTTCCCCCTCCTCTTTCTCCTTCTGTTCTTCCCTTTCCTCTTCTTTGCCCTCCTCCTCCTCCTCCTCCTTCTCCTCCCCCCTCCTCCTCTTTTTCTTCTTTTTCCTTCTCCTCCTCCTTTCTCCTTCTCTTTTCTCCTTTTCCTCATTCTTCTAAATACTGGGATTTGAACTCAAGCCCTCATGCTTGCTAAGCAAATGCTCCACCATTTGACCCATGGCACATCCCTAGCACTTTTGCTTTTAGTCTGGTTTCCATATCTGATCTCACACTATCTTTGCTTGGGGGCAGCCTAGGATAATGAGCTTCCTACATCCACCTTCTGAATAGCTGAGATTGCAGACATGAACCACCACTTCTGGTCCTTAGTTCTTTAAGGGCTATTTTGAGATTGTTTTCCTATATAGTAAATTATACACTTAATGTATAAAATTTAGTAAGCTGGACATATGTCATCTATCTCTCTATATTCCTCTATCACCATAATCTCACCTGCCAGAAGGTTATATCAGCAGCCCATATTTATATTTTTTCCTTTTGGACCCCAGCTTTCTTATAAAAGATGAGGAGATGGAACCTTTCCAAGCTTCCAAACTAGCTCATCTGGACATGGAGGTCCTTTCCAGCTCTAATTTCAATGTTCAGATTAAGGGTACTCAACCTGTATCCCCTTTTTTTTTGAAACAACATGCACCAGGGTGTGTTATTTGCAATGCTTCAGTGATCCTGAGTGGGAAGTTGCTTGCATCTCGTAAAGTGCATAGATGCAAAGCCAATTGTGCAAGTCTGTGGGCAGTTGGCTGCCCAAATATCGTGTACGTGTGTGTGTCTGCATGTTTTTCTGTGTCCAGAGCCCTCTCTCTGAATGCCTACCATCTCCTAGATAGCTGGTGGATGAATATATGTAAATTGAAGAGAGTGTATTTTAAGCCTGTGTAAAGAAAATGAGTTCATATATTAAGAGCCTTAATAAAAGGATTATCGAGAGTCTACAGTCTAGAAACTCCTCCATCATAATAAGTATTAAAACAGCATTTAAACGAACACTTTGCATAAAGCTCCTCAAAGTTTCTCCTTAATGGCTTGCATTGGCATGAGTAGCCCACTTATTTTCTTCCCAATACTTGTGCAGGATAGTTTTCCCTGGGGAAGTGGTGACCTGCTCCCTACTTCTCTTGTTCCTCTTTATCTTCTACTGAAAAGGCAGTTGGCGTTCAAACTCCCTTTCTCCAAGGATCATAATTAGTGGTGGATAAGCACAGTCATCCTTTCCAGCACAAAGACCAGCTTGGGGTTGAATCACAGCTAGCAACCAATAAGAACCCATAGTTATGGCTTCGTGTTAGCATTTTAAGGACAAGCTGAGCTGTGAATTTACAATAGAATCCCATTTATTCTTTTCACTTGATTTCAGTGGCATTTCAGAAAGTAATTTGTTTTATTGGCAGGTGGGAGGGTAGTTTGGGGATTATTTAACATTTCTTTGTGGGCTTTGAAAGACTGTAGACAAGGTCTTTATGGTAGCTCAGTGGTTAGAATTGCATTACATTGGAAACCCTACCCTTGCTGTTATCTATTATATATTTTCTATTCAAATCATATTCCAAACAATGTTTTGGGATGAAAGCTGTGACTACAATATGTATTCACTAGACTTTTTCTTTCTTTCTCTCTCTCTCTCTACACATACATATATATGTATATCTGCATGTATATGTCTATAAATATGTATTTTAGGTCTATATTCTACAAATGAGTGAACATATGCAATAGTTGACATTTTAAGCTTGGCTTATCTCACTCAACATGATGATAGTTCTATCCATTTTCCTGCAAATGACATAATTTCATTTTTCTTTAGGGCTGTGTAATATTCCATGGTGTATTTGTGCCTGGTTTTCTTAATCCATTCCTCAGTCATGGGCCACAACTGATCCCATAGTTTGGATGTGATGAACAGAGCTGCAATAACCATGGGCATGCAAGCCTCTCTCCTGCATATTGATTTGCACGTCTTTGTCTATATGCCTGGGAGTGGTATGGTGGAGTGGTATGGTGGAGTAGTATGGGGGGCCACCAGGCTGGTCTATTTTCAGTGTTTCTACATTCCCACCTGCAGTGAATGAGGATTTATTTTTCTCCAGATTCTTGCCAGCACTTGCTTTTGGTTTTCTTGACCACAGCTGTTCTATCTAGGGTAATGACTGAATCTTTGTGTAGTTTTGCTGTGCATTTCCTTTATGGTCAAGGATATTGAACATTTCTCCATGTATCTATTACTCAGATAATTTTTTTTTCCTCTGAGATCTGTTTGTTAAGTTGCCCATTTATTAATTGGACTATTGGTTATTTTCCTCTTCAGTTATTTAAGTCTTTTAACACTTTATTTTATAATTCATGTATCACCAACCTATTCTATAATCCACGATGGTAAGAGCCTCGTGTATGTGGTTTCACCAGTTCATTTTCAATGTGCACACCAGTGTGTCTAGTAGAGAATAGATAATTGGTAAATATCATTTGAATCATTTGAATATTGAAAGGCTCAGGCTAAGGAGAACAAACCCATGTAAGTCAGGACAGGGCAGCCTTAAGAAGATAATACAAACACCCGACTTTCTTAGGTGGCATAAAGCTAGCTGACTGGCAGGAAGTCAATGGAAGACGGATTCAAGTCCTTCATACTGTCTCATGAGAATACTAGCCCTGGGCTGTCTGTCCTGTTCAGAGGATATTTCTGAAAGAGCTTGCTCTCTAAGGCTTTGCCAAAGTAGACTCGGCACAGTGACTTCTCCCTTTGTGTCACTCTCTTCTCAGCTGAGGTCTTGGTCACATGTAATTTATGAGCCAAACCGAGTCATATAACTTGCTCTCTGGCTAGAACGAAAGTAGGACAAATTGTGTTCCTGATTTCTCTTAGAGACAAGGGGACTCAAAACGAAACACATCCCCTTCTTCCTAGTCCTGGGCAGCCACAAAGAAGAAGAGACTTTATCACAGAGGCCATCTCTAAGCAGGCATGGACTTTAATCCAACCCTTTGTTTCAGTTTGTGACATCTTTGCTTAACACCTAAATATTTAGTTTACATTTTCCCGTCTTTCCTAATTAGACTTTGTTATCTGTTCTTTACTTGGTGTTGGCTAGAATATCCTGGCAACTATAAGACTCAATCATTATCTATATAAATATAATCTCAGGCATGTGCCATGAGCCTCATAAAAAGTATTTTTCCCCCCAGGAAGCCAACATTTACAGATGCAGGCAATGTGATCTCTATCAATTATGGAGGTGCTTCATATGCGTTATAGAATTCAATCCAAGCAAGGAATCTATGCAGGTTTCACAAGTTAGGAAACTGAGGACCAGGGAGGTCAATTAATGGATCCAAAGTTCTGAATAGTAATCAGCTTCTCATGCTCTTTGGCAGTATTCCTTATGCCGGAGGTTTCTCTGATTGGGTTATTCGAGGATAATAGAAAGCTATTACATATTATGAGCACAGTGCCCATGGTATCAAGTGACTCCACTCATTCTCCAGGCTTTGTAGGGAGATGTGTTTGATTAGTTAGGTCTGAGTGTCCGGACACATGATTGGAACCGGGGCCCTGCAAGGCTATCTATCCACAACCCTCAGAGTCACATTCTGTGCATTGCTTATCACTTCCATTTACAATCTTCCAAAAATGTTTTTCCTTTGGAGCTAAGTGTGTGCAATCTGTGTATAGCTTCCAAATTAGGATACACATTTCCTATGGAGTCAGTTAGAGCCTACTGTGTAACGAATGCCCTCACCTACCTGCTTGTTATTTTCAGATTGCTGTGGAGATTCAGAGTTATTTTTGTCTTGGGCTTAGGGTAGAGATATATTTCCATGCTGACAATGTCATCTGGTGAGAGATACATATTTTAATCTTAGTCAGCACAAATCCTTAGAAAGCCACGGGGACTAAAAGGTTCACTTAGAAGGAAGCTAGTAAGCAAAGTTATTTGAGGGTACCACAAGAACCTGGCACATAATAATTCAGAAATACTGGCATCCTACGGAAATTAGATGTCATGGTTACTTTCAGAGCAGTTGCCAAGCTCTAATACCCAGATGAGAGCAACATCTGTTTCTGCAGAGCCAAAATCCATTCTTGGCTTCTATCGACATTTATTTAAGATATAGCCAAGATTATAAGACTGGCATTAATAAAAACCATTTACCCTCCTCCCATCCTACTTTCTTCCATCCCCCCACCAAAAGACATGAACTATTATTATTTTTCTGAGTGTGCCTATGTTTTCATTTTCTATGACAGTCACATTGGCAGAGTTCAAGAAATTTAAAACTATGGAAATTCACATGAGTTCTAAAAATCCAAAAGCCTGGACCAGAACTTGAGACCTAGACTATACAGCTATCTGAGGAAGTTAAATAAACAGGCTTGCTTAGGATGGTAGGGCTGGGAGCAAAGAGGTGGTTTTCTGCTTGGTCTCACCTGGTGGACTCGGGCACGCGGGCAGCGTTTCTCTGGGAATTGGGTCCTGGGCTCATGGGTTTTTGCTTCCTTAGCTCTTCACTAGCAATTGGAGCAGGGTAGGCACCTCATAAGAGTTGACAGAACGGACTTGTGGAGGTGTGAATGAAAACAAATCAAGATGGAGTCTCTTTTCATTTAAAAATCCATAGGGCCAATGAGGCTGGGGGGTTAAAACATGTGTTTCTTTTCTTTATTTTGCCAGTCCAGGGGTTTGAACTCAGAGTCTGGGCACAGTCCCTGAGCTTCTTTGGCTCAAGGTCAGAACTCTACCACTTGAGCCACAGTGCCACTTCCAGCCCTTTCTGATTATATGGTACTGAGGAATTGAATCCAAGGCTTCATGCACGTCAGACAAGCCCTCTACCCCTAAGCCACATTCCCAGCCTTGTCTATACTCTTCTTTTTTTGTCAGTCATGGGGCTTGAACTCTGGGCTTCAGCACTGCCCTTACACTGACACTTGAGCTATAGCGCCACCTCTGGCCTTTTCTGTGTCTGTGGTACTGAGGAATTGAACCCAGAGTTTCATGCATGCTCAGCAAGCACGCTACCACTCAGCCACACTCCTAGCCCCCTTTTCCTTTTGTTGGCAGTACTGGGGGTTTGTTTAACTCAGCGCCTCATATCTGCTATGGCATGTGAATTACCAATGGAGCCACACACCCATGCGTTCTCCTTTGCCTTGAGTTCTTTCTGTGGATAGGGTCTCAGGCTTTTCCCTAAGCTGCCTTCACCTTCCAAGTGGACGACAGGTGTGAACTACCATGCCCAGCTTGCTTTTGAGGTGGAATCTTTTTTTTTTTTTTTTTTTTTTGGCCAGTCCTGGGCCTTGGACTCAGGGCCTAAGCACTGTCCCTGGCTTCTTCCCGCTCAAGGCTAGCACTCTGCCACTTGAGCCACAGCGCCGCTTCTGGCCGTTTTCTGTATATGTGGTGCTGGGGAATCGAACCTAGGGCCTCGGGTATACCGAGGCAGGCACTCTTGCCACTAGGCTATATCCCCAGCCCCTTGAGGTGGAATCTTGATGACTTTTGTCTGGGCTGGCCTCCCATGACCTCTCTCTGCTTCCTGAGTAGTTGGGATTATAGGTATGTACCCCCAGACTCTCTAGGTAGATGACAAAAAGAACATGCATCATTAGGAAGTGGCTACATCTTGCTTTGAGGCTTCATATAATTGTAGCAGTATTCCAGTTTCTCTTACTCCATATTCTTTGGTGAATGAAGAATTTGTTTCATGGTTGAAGTCTTGCTCTTTGAAGACTTGGCTAGTTACTCTTATTTTTCTGTCTGTCCTTGTAGAAATCTTCCCAATTGCACAATACCATGGGATGCACAATCTTTTAAGGTGGTGGTGGGGTTGGGGGGGGACAGAAAACCATCTCAAGGAATAAATCAGAAATATGACAGACTCTAAGCCTAATGTTTTGCTGGTTTGATGGTAACAATATTGTATTTTTCTTGTGGTTATACATTAAGAGTACTGTTTTAGGGATTGGTGACATCACAGGAATTGGTGATGTCACAGGAAATGAGGCCACAGAGTCTGTTCTGAGTTACCTTTCTCGCATCAGCCTTTTAATCTAGCCTGCTTAATTAATAGACATTAGGAACTCAGATTATATACTTAGTTTTCAGAGAAACATGCAGTGGTCTCTGAAACTGCATTTGCAAACTCTATTCAAGTCAGGAGAAAAGATGTCATCATAGCTTAACCACCTTTATGTTAATACCCTTGTGTTGGCTATTAATTCTAGCACCTGAGTGTCAGAGGGGAGACATTCAAACCACAGCACATGGTCATACTAATTTCTGTGATAAGACAGACAGAAGGCTAGAGGCAGAAAAAAATGAGATGACCACACATTTATCCATTTGTTTATTTCTTTGTTAAATAAATATTTAGTAAGTGATTTCTTTTATATCAGGAACTATACTTAGCATCTTAAAGTTTTTCAAGGTAGGTTTAAGTAGTTTTTTAAGGTAGGTTTAAGATAAACTAGTTCCAAAGCCCCACCAAATAGTTGCCCCCAAAGCACCCAAGTGTAAGAACAGAGCATAATGTAGATTCTCAAATACAAGAAATTAAACGTAGAAGGCTTTGATGATATAGTTTGAATAGTCAGTTTAGTAACACTTCCAGTTTTCTCTAGAAAATGCCCCCAGAACTAAGTGGTTTAGGATAGCAGATTAGCATGATTTACAAATTTCAACTCGATTCCCAGATTAAACAAAAGCAAAGAACTGTGTAATGCTCTTTTGTATCTTGAAAGAGTCTAAATCTTAGAAGTCGGCTGGGCCTATAGAACTCATTCTCCTCAAGGTTTAAGCGGGGGTTTTCACTGAGCACATGACTCACCTGAAGGCTTGATAAAAACACAGATTGCTTTCTCTCCTTGCCGGGAGTCTGGAGGTTAGGACTGAGTGCAAGATTTTACATTTGATAAGCTGCTAAGAATCAGCTAAGCATCTGATTCTGATATGGAAACTGTCTTTTGAGAAATGTGCCTGTAAACTCTATTAATTCAAATGATAGGGTGTTTATCAGCAGCTAAAACACAACAACAATATGAAGTAATGCTTTCCAGGCTGGGAACAGGTAATTGGCACCTACCTGTAGATTTATTTGGACGTGATCTTGTTATTGAGGCATTCCAAATTTTCCCCTTCAATTCATTTAGAGAGTATGTGTGTGTGTGTGTGTGTGTGTGTGTGTGTGTGTGTGTGTGTGTGTGTGTGTGTGTGATAGAGAGATGTTAGGAATATAAGGGAAATAATCTCATAGGAAACGAAAATCACATGTAGCTTCTATTTGGAGTGACAAGGACAGTCTGTGAGCTGGTCTTGTTTCTGGGCCTGCATAAAGGCTTTCCCTCTTAATCCTTGAAGATTCCCCTTAGAAGAGTCTTACGTGACCTTTGCATTCTCTGCGAGCTATTCCCATTGGTGGAGGGGGGCTATCTTGGTGATACTTTCCTGATTTAGGAAAAAGAAGGTCGTGAATAATCTTTCTAGTTTTCCTTCTTAACCACAGAGATAAAATTTTACTTGTTTCTGAGGCTGTGAACATTTTATTTTCTCCTCTAGAAACAATTAGGAATATGCAGTAAGTCATAGTATTCTTTCATTTCTAGAAGCATCTTGAGAGTTTTCCTTTCTTTTCTTTTTTTTCTTCACCACTTAAGAAAACTACCTCTAATTTGTTTCTTGCTGACAGCTGCAGCAGGTTTGGGAAACAATTCAACTTTCATAATAAGAAAGTCTACGTAGAGTAAGACCTGCTTAAATTCAAGAACTGCTTTAGGATTAAGAGGCACAAGTAGAATCGAAAATACGGCTGACATTGAGCTACATTTAATATTCCAAATATGAACAAGCTAAACCAAATAATTATATATGAGTACATGTGAATACTATGGCTAGGATAAGACCATGGTCCCTGAACTGAATACATTCAAGAGATAATGTAATGATTAAGCCCATAGAACAGGCTGTTATAGTTAAGCCAGTTAGAAAATTATAAAAATTTACAGGCAAGCAATGTACAAATGATTTTTCATAAAAATATCCTGAGTTGACAACTAGATTAAATGGAAAAACATGTAGAAGTTTGGAAGTGGGCCATGGTGAATGGAAAAGTACACACTGAAGCAGAAATGAGTGTCATGAAACATGAGGTTGTTAGAGGATCTGGATTCAACCCAACAACAAATGAAGAGATTCCTGCTGCTGGAGAATGAGAGGAAGGAGATACACAAGGCCAGCAAACCAGGGACTCAGAGGAGCTCCCGAGAGAAGAACCGAGGAGCACGCAAACACTTCCCACCAGGAAAAGCAACCGCTCTGTTTTGATGACTGCATTTAGTGATTATATCCTACAGTCTCTCTCTTATCTACTGATCTAATAATGCCTTAGCAAAAATATTAATAATCTTCGCTCAGTGTGAACTCTTGAGACTGAGCCCAGGTTGGCAGCCAGTGATATTGCCACTCTTTTCTAAATATTTATTAACTGTTTGGTTGGTTAATTTTTTCTCTGGAGTTTTGACAGGGATGGACTTTATTAGCTTCTCATATTCATCTCCCTGTTTTCCTTTTCATTGAAAACTAGAATCAGAGTGGTATGTCTTAATATCTGGTTATTAGAAAATGCATACCAAAACCACAAATGGCTGAAACTGATGAAGAATGACCCTATCAAGTGTTGGTGAGAATGAAGAGGAACTGAAACCCACAAACTGCTGGAGGGTTAAAACTACTTTGTTTAAAAATAGCTTGGCTGGGCTGGGGATATAGCCTAGTGGCAAGAGTGCCTGCCTCGGATACACGAGGCCCTAGGTTCGATTCCCCAGCACCAGATATACAGAAAACGGCCAGAAGCGGCGCTGTGGCTCAAGTGGCAGAGTGCTAGCCTTGAGCTGGAAGAAGCCAGGGACAGTGCTCAGGCCCTGAGTCCAAGGCCCAGGACTGGCCAAAAAAAAACAACAAAAAACATAAAAATAGCTTGGCTGGGCACTGGTGGCTCATGCCTATAATCTTAGCTACTCAGGAAGCTGAGATCTGACTATCGTGGTTCAAAGCCAGCCCAGGTAGGAAAGTCTGTGAAACTCTTGTCTCCAATGAACCACCAGAAAACCAGAGGTGCAGCTATGGCTCACAGGGGTAGTGTACTAGCTTTGAGCAAAAGAGCCCAGGGACAGTGCCCAGTTCATAAGTTCAAGACCCATGACTGACAAAACAAACACAAAACAAAACCAGCTTGGCATAAGATCTAGTCATTCAACTCTAAGGTGTTGACCCATGATAACTGAAAACCTATGTACATACAAGTCTCACCAATAAGTGAATGGAAAAAGAAACACTGCTCCCTCCACAATGAGAGCCTGCAACACAATAACAAGGAAAGAACCACTGATATAGGTGACAATGCAAATGCATTTTAAAATCAGTATGCAGAAGGGAAAAACTAGATGGGGGTAAAAAAACAAACACATTTATCTGTTTTAAAGTTCTAATACTTCTAAAACAGTTCAATAATTTCTGGTGACAGGCAGGGAAGGAAGAAGGAATCACAAAGGATACAACATTGGGATAAATACCTGTGTGTTTAGCAGTCTTGGGGATTGAATCCAGGGCCTTGTACATGCTAGTCAAGTACCATGCTCTTGGCTGTAGATAAATATATCTTTGTCTTGATTTTGCCAATGGTTTTTGGAGCAATACACATATCACAAATCATCAGATTGCATTGCTTAAATACCTGCAGTGTATTATTTGTCAGTTATGACTCAATAGACAAAAATGATAGTAAAATAAAATTATAATTACCAGGATGTTCCAGTGTTAGCACCAAGTAGATGAAAATGCATGTCAGAAAGTTATGTACAAGACTATGTAGAGTTCCAATGGGATCACTTTCTGCAAGTTGAAAATACCATAGGTCAAAATCCATTGATTGCACCCAACTAATGGAACACAGCAACGCTGAACCCAGACCCCTGTGTTCCTGCCACAGAGGGCCTCTCTAGGAGCTGTGTGCCAAGCCACGGCCCAGCAACCTGAGAGAGGATAGGTCTTCATAATTCAAATTTCCAAATTCCAGAAATGCTTTGAACTGAGTGCACATTATTTTTATATCCTCCATAAAGCTAAAAAGTCCACCCCATTGCAAGTAGGGACAATTTATACAAGTGGATGGTCCGCACACATGGAGGAAGGAAGCACAAGGATTTCGAGATCTCTGCCCAAACGGGCTTCACCTCACAAGCGTTTGACTCACAAATAGATCATTAGTGCCTGGGAAGCAAGGCCAGTCAACCATAAAACCTTAGGTATGGTGACAGCTACAAAGGCCACGATGATAAATCCAAATGAGTGGGATGATCGCTTAGTTAGCATTAGATTAAGAGGAAGAAGACTTGAGATGCTTGTCACCGGAATGACAAACTGCCAGTGCTAGCTTAGGTGAGCTGCTTTCTGCTCTGAAGGTCAGTGATGAGGTTTATAGACATGCATGGACTTAGACTCATATGGAAACCTGACTCTTATAAGCTTTTCTTGCTCTAGCTTCTTGAACTGATTGGCTGCCATTTAGACCCAGAGAATATTGCCTGCAGTGATGCTCACACTTTAAGATGCAGGTTGAAAGCCAGGCCCAGGGATATCAATTTTGTAAATCATATACCATACTTTGTACTCCAGCCAGACAATCTACAGAATGTCTCCAGTGTATCTCCAAATGAATAGACTATTAAGTTGAATAAACATCATCTCAATACTTAAGCTAGCTTATGAATTTATAAGAAAGGGTCTGTCAACCTCACATCCCCTCATAAAGAAAACATTTCAGGCCATTTCTATTGTCTCATCTACTAGAAACGCTTTTTGTAATATTTATTGCTTTTGTTTTTAGCATCAGCCTTTGAGTCTCTAGCATATTTAAATAACTGTGGTATCAGTTATTGAAGCATATTTATCAGTTATTTCATATATTTAAATCACTGTGGTATCAGATGGCCTGCATCTGCTATAAATTACTCTGTCGGTGTACTAACCATGATGAGCTTGTGCACTAGCAATTCATTTTCAACTCTGGGTTGGTTAAGGGACTAAGCATCCTGAGTACAGATTCCAGAACATGTTTGAAATAACTACTACAAGATGTTCTGGAATTGAGCTATACTATTAACCTAACAGATATTGGCAGGCAATTTTTCATTTGATGAAACAAATAAGGCAGGGAGGCGGGGATGTAGGGTACAATTCAGTAGGGGAAAATCGGGGGAAATCATCTTTTGAGAGGAAACAAAGGACATCATTTCGAGTTTTTACAGAGGTGCTAAAATGTATCTGTGAGAAAGGAGGTTGCTTACCATCTTGGACGCCTCGACCCATTTTGACGTCAGCATCATGGCAGATTTCTCCTTTGCTTTCTCCCAGCTCTCCCCTCAGCCAGTCTATTACAATCTCTGTATTATTCAGGTTACCTGGACAGCATCACCCAGCTTTTCTCCTTTTCTCTTTTGCCTCTCACCTGGCCATTGGCCACAGCCAAAAGGAACACGGTAGCTTGCTGAGTGTGGTCTGCAGAGCAGTATTAATGCATTCGGTGAAGTGATAGAAAGATCAAGTTAAATATCCCTAGCCGCGTCCCTCTGAATCAGAAATCCTGGGGGCTGGAACCCAGAAATCTGGTTTAAGAAGCCCTCTGAGCGGGTCTGACACATGGCAAAGACTGACAGCCTGCTGTACCAATTCTCTGAGGTGCGTTTCTTAACTACAATTACCTTGCTTACCATTGCCAGACAAAACACCTAAAGCTATGGGTACTCATGTCACTCCACAGGGCAAAGGCCTTCCTCCGTTCTCATTGCTGATACTAGCCAAAACGTCACTGAGTACTTTCTATAGGCTAGATTGTGCAACTCCCAGCGGGACCTAATAAACATGTGAGAAATGTAGATGAATGGATAAATAGGTAAGAAATTTATGATGAATGGATGTGGCCACCTGCCACCCATTCTCTCTGTCTCCTTCCCCGTTACACCTCCTGTACTGACATCATATTGTCATGGTCCCCATCGGAGGATCTGCACATTCGAATAACCTGAAGCCTTCATAAAAACATCCCACTGTCAAACATTAAATTCAGATAGGGGTCTGCCATGGGCTTGGTTTTGCATCATATTTTTCAAAGCCCCCTAAGGTTAACAATGTCTTCTCAGTCTGCCTCTCTCACAGCTGGGGTCACTCTGTCCCCCCGTGGCGGTGACCATGGCCATGACTTTGTTATAACTCTTGTCCTTTGAGGAAGGAATGTGAGAAGCAGTGGGCAGGAGCGGTGCTGATTCCACATCCTCTCCACAGTGCCTTCCCAACACCGACTGCCTAACGGATGCCTTGAGCTCAGAAACTGGACTGGCCTCTCTCGCGCTTCCTTTCTGCACAACAGCCAGCGTGAGCTCGGGTAAACCTCAGTCAGACCTCTGCAGTCAGTGCTCTGCTGCTCACATCCCTCCAATGAATGAGCTTCCTGACTCCTTGGGATTCAGAGTAAACAGTCAGGAAGAAACAGCTTCCTGGAACCTCACATGCCCAGGCACCCATTGGCTCTCACCTCTCAGCAACGCTTCTTCCTCCGGCTGACTCTGCTCCAGCCACACACTTGGGCCTCATACACTGCTGGTCCTTCTGTCTATAACCATCTCACCTCTGTCTAGGTCAGACCTCAAATGTTACCACCTCACTGAGGCTCCTTGAATCACTCTATTTAAGGTCAGTGGGATCTCCATGTTCCTTCTTTTGCTCACCTGCTTTACTTATTTATGTATTCATTCATTTGTCTAAATGCAGCTCCAGAGAAAAGGGAGCTTTCTCTCTGTCTCCTTCCCCGTTACAGCTCCTGTACCCAGGGACAATGCCTGCTATCCAGAGGGGTTGCATAAATAGCGACAGAATGAGTGAATAGGCCAGGCTGCCCGACTTGCTGCTCACTTTAGAGCCAGAGCGTTGGCCTCGTCTTCTGCCTTCCCACCTCGGTGACCCACCATGGACCCCAGCACAATGAAGGCAGGATCCCTGTCTCTCTTTTGGCCCAGCTTTGCAGGGCTGTCCAAGGCTGAGATGCTACGCCTCCTGTCATAAGTGACACAGAGGCTTTGGTCAATTAGAACCATTGGAAAGCAAGGTATTTTCTTATGTGGAAAGAAAAAAAAAAAAAGCGATCGTTGCTGTCTTTCTATGAGAATATTTCCCAGGACATGATAGCCTTGGAAAACCAAACAAAATAAACTTGCCAATACATTTCATCAATGAAAATGCATGAAATACTTGGGGGCCATGGAGACAGATTACAAAAATGTTTCTCAAAAGAAGGGGAAGACTGGCAGATTCTGACATTGGGAAAGACAGAGAGGGCTCCAGAGAATTTCCTACACATTGAAGAGGATCCTTTTGAGAAAATGCCAGCCACCAGCCTTGGTGTTCCTGGCATTCATTTTTTTTTCCTTTCCAAGCTTAATTTTTGTCCCTGCTTCTGCAGGGGAAATATTTTTGGCAGTGGGTAATAGTGCTTATGAAATTTTTATCTTGTGATCAGATATAGCTCTTCATTCAGCTCTCAGGCAGAGCTGAGCAGACAAAGAGCAATGACTTGGTTCATAAGCTTGACAAGCAGAGGGTTAGCGTGTTTGCTGTGATTTAAAAAAAAATTAATATAGCCAGAGGAGGCCAGAAAAAGTCAATGTATCGACATCCACTCCTTTAGCCCCATTTCACCTGAATGACTCAGTCCTCTACTGTGCTAGATCTTGTTTCTTCTGGGAATTCTAAGGGGTGTTAGAATTAAATTACCACCACTCCAAACATTTTGTACTTGATGTTTTTGAAAGGAAACCTTGGCCAAGAGGCCTCGCCTCTCTGGGAGTGCAGCACAGAGATCACTGAACACAATCGGGTCAGTAGAGGAGAAGATGTCCAACCATGAATAGCTCCATCTTTCTTTTTAGGCATCCATTACTGAGAAACCACTTTCCATGTCCTGACTTGCTAACTGTTTATCAAGGAGAAAACCTCTCTCTCTCTCTCTCTCTCTGTCTCTCTGTCTCTCTGTGTCTCTCTCTCCCCCCCTCCTTCCTGTGGTGTGAGGGACTCAGTGGGTTCTGTCAGGGAAGAGTAGGGAACTCACTTTGCCATCGCTATTCTTTCTTGTCAATGTCCCTGGTTTTCCTCCTCTCATCTTTCCCACTTTCTTTTTCATGAAAAATGACTAATAAGAGCTTCTGAAAGAAGATAGACTTTTTTATACAACCAGCTGGAGATAGCGATTAAAATTTCAAAGGTGCTCAATTTTTTAATATTTTAACAAGGATCTGATTTTAGTTTAACAGGAAAAAGTAGGAAGAAATAGGGAAAACAAATAGAGAAACATTTCCAGCTCGCCATGCAAGCAATGGGAGTTAAAGATGCCTCAAGGGTATTCATCTCTCAGCCAGCAGTCCGATTTCTAGAGGTGGATCCCACAAATGCACCCCCTAAAGAGAAAGGTACAAGCATGCTCATGAAGAGTTGTTCCTATTAGTAAAACCAAAGCAACAACAACAAATTAAAAGCAACTTTCTGTGTCATATGTGAAACCCCTTCAGAGACATAAACACACATCTCTCCATACTGTCCTGATCCAACTTTTGGTTATCTAAATAGAACAAAGTCGTAGGAGAAGCACAGCCTAGGCCCATTGCAGAGAGGAAAAGAATGTGTCTGCATAGGAATGTACAAAACGGTAAAACCAGCCTGTCCGCAATGGTGACCTTCCAGGCTGTTTGAAATAATTGTGTATGAAGAGGGAGGGAGACGAGGAAGAGTAGAGAGTCCTGTTAATTTTTTTTACTGTACATGTCTTATTTATTGTGTTATATTAAGCATGCATATTTTATATGCCATAAAACAAGCTCGCACCTGTAATCCTAGCTACTTGCGCATGTTTTATTTGCCATAAAAAGAAACTCATGGTTGTAATCCTAGCTGCTGAGGAGGCTGAGATCTGAGGATTGTAGTTCAAAGCCAGCTCAGGCAGGAAAGCTTGTTGGGACAACTAACTCCAATTAAACACCCCAAAAGCTGGAAGTGGAGCTGTTGGCTCAAGTGGTAGAGTGCTAGCCTTGGGCAAGAACAATTTTCTTTTAAAGCATAGAGATAGAACCCAAGCTTTGAGTTGAAACCCCAGGACTGGCACAAACAAAAGCACATTTTGTGAAATCCCATATTTTTCCATCCAGGGAAAGGCAATAGCTGGTTGGAGCCACCCAACACTTCTCTACTGAGTCCCTCTCCAGGCCAGTGATGAGCTGTCATGCCAGGAGAAAAGGGGGGGTGGGGAGAGGCAGTTGCCTGGTTCCCCCATTTCACTGAGGCTCATTCCTGGGCTACTCCTGTCAAGCCTGCTTATCATCGAGCAGCCGCTTTCTGTGTTTTCAGGTCTGCCACAAGCGACGTGAAGCCCAGCTGTGCCTTCCCATCCATGCTGGTCTCATTGCAATATCTCCTCCTGTGTGACCTCATCACCAACGCACCCCACAGCTGCTGAGTGTGAGCCGGCTTAATGGTCAACACCTGAGCCAGGTATAGAAGTTTCCTCTTTGCACGTGTCTTCCTTAAAACTGCCCAATCCACGGCCCGCATGAGAAAGCCTTGTGGATGGGTGTGGGCCACTCCCTCCCTAAAGGGGAAGCCATTTTCTCTTCCTGTCCTATCAGCACCTCTGACCTCCCCGCCACTGGTAAGTATATTTCTCAGTTCTCATGTTTTTGCCTTGGTCACAAATGACCAGCAGCGGGTTCTTATGCTGTATCTGGATAGAAATCTTGGATAAATCAGAAATAGCTCCCTCTGTGCTAGTGACAGTAAGTTCCAGAGGCTCACAGCTTAGGCTTGAGAACTGAGACACTTAGTTCTGAGCCTTGAAAGACCAGAAATTCTTCTTGACTCCTAAGTTTTCTGCACTGGAGGCTTATCGCCAGAGGTGCTCAAGATGGAGGCATATTGGGATTCTGGGCCCTTGGCCTGCTGGGAACTTTTTCTTCAGAGTGTGGGGAGTAGGACCAGGGATATTGAGGCACTGAACTTCATTCCGAGTAAAAATTCCAGAACTCAGCTTTGGACAGTTTTGTCCATATTGGTTCAAAAGATGTTGCCTGTTTTTGCTGCAATAGCACAGTCACACACCATGGAAAGTGAGATTTAATGAATTGCTTTATTTAGTCGTTCAGCAGCCATTTTATTGAGTTCCTGCTGTGTGCTAGGCACTGGGAATAATTTATGGATTGAAGAGATTGTTCACTTGGGCCTGCATCAAAGTGTTAGAACATTTCAGAGAGGTAACTGCTGGGTTATGAAGTGCTGATTTTTCTTCACTATAAACGAACATTACCACCTGTTGAAAATAAAAGAAACCTCGTTGCTTACCTAAAAAAATTGCTAATGAAGAAACTTTCCTAAATATGATGTATAAAGTCTCCAAGCTTAAGGGTAGGCTGTTACTTTTTTTTTTTTTTTGCCAGACCTGGTGCTTGAACTCAGGGCCTGAGCACTGTCCCTGGCTTCTTTTTGCTCAAGGCTAGCACTCTACCACTTGAGCCACAGCACCACTTCTGGCCATTTTCTATATATGTGGTACTGGGCAATCAAACCAAGGGCTTCATGTATACGACTCAAGCACTCTTGCCACTGCCATATTCCCAGCCCCAGGCTGTTACTTCTTAAGATCTGTAAGAATTTGATGGATCCATATTAACAAACTATTTCTTCTGGCCAAGGTCTACAAAGGGAAACAAAGCTTTTCAAACTTTGGGAATAAGGTCAAAGAACAATGAGATAATTTTTGGTGGGACTTTGTATTTCTTTTGGTGGTACTGGGATTTGAACCTGCTAGGCAAGTGCTGTCCTATAGAGAATCTTGGACAGAAAGAATCCATAAGATCTATAAAGATCCACAAAGAGAGTTCAGGAAGCAAATGAGGAAAACATAAAAACTCACCTCTGAGCCACTAGGCAACATTTGATAACCCTGTGTAACATTTGATGAACACCTGATTATCACTGTACTTATCCTGGCTCCTTGATGGTTAAGTTTTGGATGAAAACAAATTCATCCCTTGAACGGGGGTGGGGGGGGGGTGGGGGGTGGGGGGGGTGGGGGCTGGGAGCTGTCCCTGAGCTCTTTTGCTTAAGGCTAGCTATCTACTACTTGAGCCACAGTTCCACTTCTGGTTTTCTAGTGATTAACTGGAAATAAGACTCTTGTGGACTTTCCTACCCTAACTGGCTTCAAACCACGATCCTCAGATCCCAGCTTCTTGAGTAGCTAGGATTACAGGCGTGAGCTACCAGCACCCAGCTTATCTTTCTCTTAATGTCTGTGTAGGATTTATTCCATTTGCTTTCTTCCAGAGACTATATCTGAGGAATTAGAATAGTGGACACCACTATAACTGAGAGCGTTGTGAATTGTTCTTTGCCCCAATTCTCCTTGCCTTTGTTTCTTAGAAGAGAGAGATGATCAACTCCCCTTCTCCATTCATCACCTAGCAAATATATATTAATAGGAGCCATATTCTAAGCCTCCTAGTTGAAGTTAACTCACTTCTGACCAGCAAGGACCCCACAGCATTGTAGCAAAGATCAATGAAGAGGATGAGGCAGGAGGCTCACGAGTTTGAGACCAGCCTGGGCTACACTTTTAGCCAGGTGTTTGTAATCCTAGCTACTCAGAGGCTGAGATCTGAGGATCACAGTTCAAAGCCAGACTGGACAGAAAAGTGCTTGATACACTCACCTCCAGTTAACCACTAGAAGAAAACCAGAACTCAAAGTGGTAGAACTCTAGCCTTGAGTGCAAAGAGGTTTGGGGACAGTGCTCAGGCCCTGAGTTCAAGCCCCACAACCGAGGGGAAATAAAAAGAAGAGAATTGCCCTGAAGTGTACCCTTGGCTTCATTCCTAATATCAGGTGGATTGTCTGAACCTCCACAGTCCTCCTCATCCTGACCACTGTGTTCTGGTTGGAAGACCTACACGTGAGTGAGTCAAGCTACTCTCCCCTCACAAACTGAGTGCTCCCCTGCTTCGACTCATAGTTTCTGAAAATTCTTTTTGTAGCAATGAGAACGATCTTAAAAAGAAAATCACTAGTGATCACGTGGCTCAAAACCTTCCATTTGTTTCCTACTGATCTTAAAATATAATCTCTTGTCTCTTCCAGTCCCTCTGATACCATGGCATTGCTATTCATAAGGCTTCCTTCATGTTGGCCTTCTTTTCTAGCCCCTTCCTCCCTCAGGCCCTTTGTACCTGCTCCATCCCCACCTGATTCCTCTTTCTCATGTCTTTGACTACTGGGTTGGACTTGAAATACAAATGTTCTCACTTTAGAGAAGTGCTTGCTAACCATTCTTCTGAACTGCTTTGGTGTTCTGATTTCTACAGGTCACATTCCACACCACCCCCTTATTTCTCATGGCATGGATGGCTGTCCAAAAACCACTTATTATTATATCAGTACATGTTTATTGTCTGTGATGTCACTGAGACTACAAGCTCGCAGACAGCCCCAACTGGGGTCAAAGGTCATTGTCAGTATGTATTTGTGAAATAATATTTAATGCATATGTCAATCAATGTATGGATAGCCCTTTGCATTGATGATGTTATTGTGGATGAATCCCAACAGTCATAGATTTATGTGACCATTTATAGAATTTAAAGAGTGAAAAATGTTAGAATTTTTAAATCACCCTCCTAATATGTACTTAATATCCTTCCATAATTAGTGTATTATAATTAACACTGTTCCAAATAACTTCTGAGATGAATAACCCAAGCTGTCATAAAACACCAAGGGTAAAAGTACATTCCCAAACCAAATTTTTCTTCTAGATTACAAATAAACACAGGAATTAAAAAACAAGGCAGACGATTCCTGCTAACACACATGCAACTTTTTTTCTTACTCCATAAAGACTTTGATTATAGTTCTTTGTTTATGAATCAGAAATTGCTTTCACAACTGCAGTCGATATTCGAGAAATGTTTGACAAGTTACTGATTCGACAGATTCTAAATAAATGACATTCAATCTGCACTGACTGAAGAAATGTGGCAAGGCATTTTTTTCTGAGTTTATTTTCAAGCAAATAATTTGCTTTTCATTAACATGTATCATACCTGTTAATGAAGTACAGTTTTATTATTTCTTACATTCATATAGAACATATTGGTGGAATCCATTTTGTCCTCTTCCTCCCAACTCTTATTCTTTGCTATGCTACTCTCATATTGGTATTTTTTTTCTTTTTGAGCTTCCACATGTGAGAACATGTAATTGATTTTCTGTGTCTGCTGGGCTGATCCTACTTAACACCTTCCAATCATTTTGTGACAGGCTCTCATTATCGTTATGGTTGAATGATACTCCATACGAATGAATATATCTTACACTATTGATGAGCACCTAGACTGATCCCATATCTCAGCTATTGCGAATAGTGGCACAGTAAACATAGGAATTCGAGTATCTCTTTGGTATGCTGATTTCATTTTCTTTGGTGATGTGCCCAGAAATGGAACAGCTGGATCATATGGTAATATATTTTTAGTTCTGAGAGGAATCTCCATGCTGTTTTTCATAATGGCTGTACTAATTTACATTCCCACTAACAACTATATAAAAATTCTTTCTCCACATCCTTGCCAATATTTGTTATTTAAAAATTTTAATAACCATTCTAATTGGGTTGAGATGGTATCTAATTGTAATTTTCCTTTGCATGTCCCTGATGGCTGGTGATACTGAGCATTTTTCATATACTTGTTCGCTATTTCCATTCTGTTGAGAACTATTCAGATCACTTGACTATTTTTCAGTTGAATTTCTTAGTCTTTTTGTTCATTTTGAGTTCATTATCATGGATATTAACCCTCTGACAGACTTCATAGGATGATATAACCTCCATTTGCAAACTTCTGTTTGTATTTCATGTGCCTTTAGGGTTCTATCCAGAAAAAAAAATCATTGCTTTTTTCCAATTGAGATATCTCCTTGTTTTCCTGTGCTAATTTCATAGTTTCAGAGCTTATGGTAAGGTCTTTGATTCATTTTGAGTTTTTTTTTTTTATATACCGTAAGGTAAGGATTGCCTCTATCTTGTGTGTGAATGTTGGCATTCTCAGCATCACTTATTTTAATAGAATTTGTCCTTTCTCCAATGCATGATTTTGGCAGCTTGGCCGAGAATAGATTGGCTGTAGATGTGGGACTTATTTCTGGGTCTTCTGATCCATCATCTAATGTAGATGTGTCTGTTTTAATTTCAAAACTCTGCAATTTTTGTAATCCTGTTAGTCTCTGAAACATGTTTTGAAATCAAGTATTCTCCATCTATGTCCTTTTTGTTCAAGGTTGCTTCAGCTATTGGGGTCTTTGTGATTCCTTAGGATTTTTTTCCCCTAACCTATGAAGAATATTACTGGTATTCTGATGGTGATTGCATTGAATCTAGTTAATGTTGAACAGTCTGGCTATTTTAAGAGTATTCTTCTAATCCACGTACATAAGCCGTGTTTCCGTATTTTTAATTTGTGTGGCTTTTGTTTTTTTTTCATCTGTGTTTTGTAGTTTTTACTGTAGAATTCTTTCACTCCCTTATTTAAGTTTTCTCCCAGGACTTATTATGTTTATAGCTATTGTGGATGAGATTACTTTCATACTTCCTCTCTCAGCAAATTCATTCTGGGTGTACATATGTACTGCTGAGTTTTGTAATGTGGAGGTTTGTGCTCTATCACTGGAATGAATTTATAAGTTCTAACAGTCATTTCTTAGGAGTCTTTATTTGCATCTTCTTTAATTCTTGGCTAAATGTTTATAATTAGTGTATGCTAATTGCATAATGTGAAGTATTTCATTGTGATATTTCCATATATACATATACTTTGATCACTATGTATACATTTTTAAATTACAATATATATTACACTGATACATTGCTTTTTAAAATTTCCATCTCCCTTGTCAATTTTCCTTCGTTCTTCCAAGAACAAGTTCTTTGTTTCATTTCTTGTAGATTTTTCTTTTCCTCTTGAAATACTGTGATCTGTGTGATTGTGTTCCCTCACAATGATCTTTAAGGGGTGGTTACTAGTCATAAACTCTGATTGAAAGTGGACTGCTAAAGGCCAACTGATCTCAAGCCATAGCTGGGCATCAAACCCATTGTCATTCTTGTCTCTTTCTCCCTAAGGTCTGGGTTCTCTGACTGTGTCTGGTGCTGGACCCAAACTCATGTGTCCACTTCCTTCCAGGAGGAAGCTCCATTTTCCTAGTGGTGGTTGGACAGGATGAGATGCTCTCTATGGCTGCCTGAGGCATTTGTCAGTCAGCGAGAGGGGCAGCTGATTCTTGGGCAGGGCATGTTTGATTGAGCTGTGTGCTGACTTCAAAGGGAGGTTAGGGGGTCTGTGGAATCCATCAAAAGTGGCTTCTTGCCAGGAGCCACACAGAAGGATGACAGAGGGGAGGGAATCCTGCAGAGAGGGAGGGCAGGAATGGAGCGGGGTATGTGTGGGGAGAGGTGGGGGGCAGCCGAGAAGGAACTGACAAAGCTGGCAGAGGGAGCACAATCAAGGCACCAGCAGGAGTGAGGACTCTGCATCCCACACAAGGCATGGGGTGTCTAAGAAGCTGAAAGGGGGAGGGGGGGCAGGGGGGAAGGGAAGAGGGGAAGGAGAAGGGAAGGGGGGGGGAGAAAGGAGAGCGAGGGAGAGACACCTCTCCCCATAAACCCAAGAGAAAGGAGGAGCAGATGGGAATGTCCAGGCCAAGGATGCTGCTAGCAAGCGTGGTGGTGGGGTCCCGGAGGAAAGCGAGTTCAAATGAGCTTTCTCATTAGCCGAGATATGTGGAATAAATAAACAGACTTCGCTGGAGCCTATTTTTATTACATTTGGTGTCATCTTTCACTAGGACTGGGAGGGGGACCCACACATGTGCCTAAGTGTGACCATTTTGCACATATTGAATAGACTATTTGATCACTTAATGGGAAAAAGCAAAGACTGCTTACTTAGAAAGTTTTCCCTTTCTCCTACCCCTCAAGCAAAGCAAACATTCCATGGGTAAGTTAGCCTTCAAAGGAAGAGGAAGAAAAAAAGAGCCCTTAGCGTTTCTTGCTGATGAAGAGAGAAAGATGGGCAGCGGACAACATTGGCTGCCGCTCTAGGAATTATCAGAGCAGTGGAAACCTGGACATATTCTGAAAATAATCAGGAGGGGGGACTTGGCGTGGTGGTTCATGCCCAGTTGCTTGGGAGGCAGAGTTAGGAGGATCAAGGTTCCAGGGCAGCTTGGACAAAAAACTAGCCAGACTCAATAAAACAAACAAGCTTGCTTGGTGGCGTGTCCTGTAATTCCAGTAATATGGGAGGCATAGGTAGGAAAATCAATGGCTGAAAAATAAAGTCTGGAGGTGTGGCTCAATTGGTAGAGTGGCTTCCTAACAAGTATAAGATTCTGTACCCTAGTGTCACACACACACACAAAAAGATATTCAGCAAGGGGATTCTATCTTCAGGTAACATCTTCTAAAGATAAGCTTTGATAATGTCTTTAGACTCATCTACATTGAATAGGTGCCCACAATACGTTTGCCTGATTATCTGTGTTAACTGATGGCTTTCTGTTTCTTGGAAACCAGAGAACTTTGCTTCTGGTTCAGTGAGAGAGGCCTCGTTCTCCGGGTCAGCTGTGGCACAATAGGTACCACTGTGCCCAGCTTTTTACTGGCAGGCATGGGGTTGGAGGACTTTTTGTTTTTTGGAAACACCTTGGCCTTCAACCTCTACCCTCCCAATCTCAGCCACCTGTTAGCTAGGATTACAGAGGTGATCTACCAAGGCCTGGCTTGTTTGAAACAGTTTGATGAGCATTTTTGGTGTCTCTATTCCCAAGTGCCCTTTAGAGTTTCAGCTTCTTTTCAAGTGCATATTGTTAAGAATGAATTGTTGCCCCTTCGGATCCCAAATTCAAACCTTAAGGCCTGTGAGTTGGCATTTAGAGACTGTTCTTAACAGAAGATAGTTAGGTTAATGATGTCATGAGGGTCATAGGATAACTCCTGATGATGCCCCAAACTGGCAGAAGAGCCTATATGACTGACACGCTGTAGTTAATTTGCTGGTCAAGTTTAGGGACTGGTTGAGATAAATACCTTCAGTTCTTGTTCTGCAGTATATAAATGGATCCATTAAGAAGACGGTAGCCTGCAGATAATCTCTGAACAGTAGAAAACGTTTTTTAAAGAAGGATTCGGAAAGACTGAGAATACATACTGACATCTCTGCTCCCCACCCCAGCTTCCCTGAGGCAATGGGGAAAGAGTTTATCAATCTAGAAGGACAATCCTGAAAAGACATGTTCTAGTTCACTCCACCTGAATTTCCCTTAACATTTAAAGGAGCTGGGGAGTGGTTCTCTACCTCAGCCCCTCTCCAGGCCTATCCGTGTGCATTTTTTTTTATGCCAGAATAGAATGAAATAATTGAGATGTTTTTCAAGGTCTTCTACTAGCCTGAATTATTTCTTAGGGAAAGGAAAACTTTCTACCCTGTCTCATTAAAATTCTTTGTCATTCTTTAAATATTTATGGAACCCTTAATAATATCTCTTATTACTCTTGGTAACACAATCATTTATCTAAAAAAAAAATGTGTTCTTTGAATAAATCTGAGGATCTTGACAAAATAAATTCCCTCAATCCCTTTTTAATTAAGGAGGACTCAGAAATCCATTGCACCCTATGCTAAAGCATGCTTCTCGGCATTTGCTGCAGAATTCCAGAAGAATGCAAGCATCCTGAGGTGATGGACCATTTGGTTTTATCTAGGTCAGGCTCCCCAGGAGAAGCATGAATTTGTAAAAGAGGAAACGGGGCTTTAAGACAACCAGAAGAGGGCTGGGGATATAGCCTAGTGGCAAGAGTGTCTGCCTCGGATACACGAGGCCCTAGGTTCGATTCCCCAGCACCACATATACAGAAAACGGCCAGAAGCGGCGCTGTGGCTCAAGTGGCGGAGTGCTACAGCCTTGAGCGGGAAGAAGCCAGGGACAGTGCTCAGGCCCTGAGTCCAAGGCCCAGGACTGGCCAAAAAAAAAAAAAAAAAGACAACAGAAGAATCATAAAGCCACTTGGGCAATCCCTTTAAGGAAAAAAAAAAAAGATCCCCGAATCTTGAGTTATGAAATGAGAGTTCAAGCCCAGGCTCGGTTGCTTGGATGTATTTTCCTGTTGCTTATGGGGACATTGAATACAGAATGCCTCTCCCTGTGAGGATTTTGAGAAGTAAAGTAGAATTGCACTCTAATCTTGGCATTTGGGAGGTTGAGGCAGAAGGACTTGAGAGTTCAGGTCCAGGCAGAGCTACAACAGCAAGACTGAACAAAAAAAAATCACAGAAACAAAAGTTAAAAACCAAAAAACAACCCATTTAATGTTTGCATTGGCCTTCTGAAGAATTATTCTTCATACTTTACAGGTAAGAAAGCTGAGGCCTAGAAAAGCTGTGCACCTTACCTGGTCCTAGGGTTAGTGTATCTGTTACCTACTGTGATAGAATAACCATAAAATAATAATACTGTTTTCTCACCCATGTGTACTTTGATACTGGAAGTACTGGCTGAGATTAGCTCAATGGAGTCTACGAGATCCAAGATGGCTTCTTTCCCTTTCCCATTCTTGTGCTTTAATTGGGGCAGCTGGGAGAACTGGGAATCTGGTTAAAGCTTTCTCTTGATATCTCATTCCTTAGAGCCCCCATGTCCTCTCCAACAACATCATTGAGCTTCTTTATAGAGTGTCTTAGTCTTCAACAGTGGGGATGTAGACAATGTGAAGGTCTAAGGCCTATGGCAGGAAGTTAGAGTGCACAACTGCCACTACTCTATTGGTCAAAGCAAGGCCTGGTCCTAGCTGGAATCAACATCTTTTTCTGGGTGTTGTGAAAGACTATGTCTACTGATCTGTCTTGAACATTGGCTTAGGTCATGTGACTGAGTTCCTGCCAATGGCTCTTGTTCTATTTCTAGGCCTAGGTTTCTCCTCCATCTTCTTTTTTTCCATGGCAATCATGCAGATGATGTCTTAACGATTGAGTTCCTGAGTTACTTTTGAGAGATGGGCATATCAGATTCTGGTATGGATGAGAAATCATAATTTTTCTTTAACTAAACCACTGATATCTTCAGTGGTTTGGAACCTCAGCATGCTTTAATTGTATGAGTTGGATACAGTAGGAAAAGTGTAAAGGGGGGTGGTCTCAGATGGGAAGTAAATATGGAAGTAAAAAAACTGGATGTGAAGTTATAATAATCTCATACAAGGATGAAAATAATCAGAGGGATGACACTTGAGACCAAGAAATTAATTTACTTCAGATAAATCATGGGACAAAAACCACTACTTTTTCTATGTGTGTGTACTATTACTGTTGCTTAGACTCAGAACCTCATGCTTGCTTGGCTTGCTCACAGCCGGTGCTGTACCACTTGAACCATGCCTCCAGACTGACATTTTTCTGGTTCATTGGAAGTAGTCTTGTGGACTTTCCTGCTCAGACAGGCATTGAACTGTGATCCTCTGGGCCTGTGCTTCCTGAGTAAAATTATAAACAGGAGTCAGTAGCATCCAATAGGAAATACAACTTTTATACACTGGGAGTGGGGGGGGGGAAGGAAGGGATTAAAAAGGAGATAGTTTGGCTGCAGAAGAATCAGGATTAAAATTCATACTCGTTTAATCAACACTATGCATTGTACTATAGTCCCAAGATTCACCAGAGAGCCCTAAAAGATTTACTGACACACAGTTTGAAAATCACTGGAGCTGATGATATGGAGACATTTTCATTTCTAGCAGTCTGCAGTTGTATTGATTTCTTCCCAAGCAAGACATCCTGACCTACTTTTAAGTTTGCAGCTTTGGTAAGTTAAATGTTACTTGGAGGAGCCAGATTGAAAATTTACACACACACACACACACACACACACACACACACACACACACTTACTAAATTGAATCTTTAGAAACTAGTGAGTGCCCCAAATTAGATACCTGATTGAGAACATATTTAAAAGTATGTTCTTTTCCTGATTAAATAACAAACATGTGTTCCTTATGTAAAAATCTACAGATGAAACAAAGCCAACAATCAAAGTCACTGAAGGTTTCCAGCTCTGAAGTAACCATGACCAGTTTAGTTTCTGGTTTCATCAAGGTGACAGTAGAAATCTCTGAGGGCTGGCCGCACAGGGCTGTGTTGGGAATGAGCTAGGGTTGGATGGGGCAGTGCAGAAGTTCCTGCAATTGGAAAGAAGGAAATAGAGGGCATCCGTGTCCATTCCAATTTCCAGGGCCTCTGAGCCAGGTTCAAGTCCAGTCAGGGTCTACCACTGTGGAACTCCATCCTGGGACAAAGGGCAAGGAGCAGATTATCTTAGTTTCCCTGCAGAAAATTGTAGAATTGGAAGGAGTGAGGTGCTGATTTAGCTCAACCCAACAAAGAACTGTGAAGCCAGTAAAATCCCAGCTCTGTAACTGGCTGATGGTGTTTTGGGGCCAGGAACATAAGCTTTAACCTGCCTCAGTTACCTGTTCTTTAAAATGGGGACCATAATGATTCCTACCTCACTGAGTTTCTGGGGAGAGTAACCATTGTGTCCTTAGCCCAGTGCCTGGCACACAATGTCCTCAGAAACCCATAGGCCTTGTATTGTTATTGAATAGCAGAATGGAGACTGGCTAACTTTAGGTTTCTGGTTCCCTGAGTTGGTTCTTCACCACAAAGCTTTTCTCCCTAAGCTTACTGGGACCAAATCACCTGCATCTCCATCTCGACCTCGATATCTCCTTAGTCAAAGTCCTCATTGGTTTCTTGTCCTGGAAATAAGTCTTGCATTTCACCCTGGCTCACTTTTGCCTTCCTCTACCCAGCAGCAACGTGCCTGCTTATGGTCCTATTCTGCGGTTTCTCTTTAAAGCTCCCTGTTCCTTCTGTCTTGGATGTCTGTTGTGTATTTCTCCCCTTTGTGTATTGCTCCTTCCTTTCTCTCCCGCCCCCGCTGCGTCCCCCCATTTGCCTTGCTGGCTTATTCTCATTCTCAGTTACCCACTCCACATTATGTGCTCCTATAATTCTGTATGTATTGAAGGGTGCGTGGAAAACCACAACCTGCTTCTTGTACACTATCCAGCATAGTTGGGGTGGCAGGCATGTACCACCATGCATGTCTCCTGCCATTGAGATGGTGTCTCCGGGACTCTTCTGCAGGGCATGGCCTGCAACCCAGTCCTCTTGGTCTCATCCTTCCATGTAGCAGTGATGACAGGCATGAGCCACTAACTGTGTCCATAACTGTTTTTGCTACTAGTGTGCAAGACCCAAGAAGGGATTCTAACTGGTATTGTCTACCACCTCTGAATATTCAGGAACACATGCATTTGTAGACTTTGAAAACTACGTTTTGGAATCGTTGTATAAGTGCTTGATGGATGTAAAACAAAACTCAGTAGGGAGCATCATCTGATTCTTGCTCTCTCTGCGTCATACACAGAGCAATGCATTGCTGCCATTCCCAGCCAGTACTAGCTGATTTCCTGTTCCACAGATCCTTACCTTCTGTAACAGAGACGTTGTCTTGTTGCTCAGGCTGGTTTCTTATTGTTACTGCAACAAATCGCCAGACATTTCACTGTGTAAAAACAACAAAAATCAATTCTCTTACATTTCTAGAGGTCTGTAACAGGGCTGACTTTCAGTGCTAAAAATCAAGGTGTCAGCAGAGCTATCTTCCTTCTGGAAACTCTTGTGTGGGGGGGAGGTCCATTTTCAATTTCTAGAGGCTGCCAGCATTCCTTGGCTCATGGTTCCATCATGCTTATCTCCTCTGTTGCAATTCTCCTTCTCAACTCTGCTTTTCCTCTTACAATAAGCAGCACCCCAGTGATTATATCATCCTATTTAAATAGTCCTGGATAATATAGCCATGCTGAGATCTGTTCTTTTTGTTTTGTTTTGTTTTTTTGGCCAGTCCTGGGCCTTGGACTCAGGGCCTGAGCACTGACTGACCCTGGCTTCTTTTTTTTTTTTTTGCTCAAGGCTAGCACTGTGCCACTTGAGCCACAGCGCCACTTCTGGCCGTTTTCTGTATATGTGGTGCTGGGGAATTGAACCCAGGGCCTCATGTATACCAGGCAAGCACTCTTGCCACTAGGCCATATCCCCAGCCCCTGTTCTTCTTCTTCTTCTTCTTCTTCTTTTTAACCATATATGTTTACATCTTCCTTAGGTTCTAGGATTAGATATCTGGAGTGGGGGCAATATTTGATCATACAACTATTCAGACAAGAAGTAGATCTAAAACAGTTCCCCCATCAAATAGACTGATGTAGATGTCTAGAGACACTGGATCAGCCAGTTCTCCTGTCTCCTCTATGAATAACAAGACAGCCTTGGCCATGGGAAGCACAACTTGTCCAAGTTCACAGGGAGTGTGGGTGCTCACTGACATCTCTGATTCTAGGCCAGAGATTTCAGCCTGAGAGGTCAAGAGCACAGAGGGGTATGTATAGGAGCCACTGACACTCGGTATGGGTTTGCATCTCACAAGGCATAAAGTATGATTTCCTCCAGTTAGAAGGACTAGTTTGAGGAACCAGGAGATAGAGTATGAACTCTTCCATATTCCAGCTATTGAAATGAAGTTGATTTTATCTGCCCCGCTGCCTCCCAATCTGTTCTTTATCTAAGCTAGTTGTTTTTTTTAAAATTTTCTCAGCAACTTGATTAGAATTGTACTTACAGTTGAATTTGCTTGTTTGTTCCTTGACCTTTTTTAGGTTTTGGCATATATTGCTCTTGGATTTGTGGTAGGTTGAGTTGCCATCTGAATGGAGCATCCCTAATGGACTGCCCTTGGAATAGGCCAGGGACCTTGGCCCAGCTAGTGAAGACCAGTGACGTAGAATGATTTGATTGGAAGCCCACGGAAGGAGGCTGTTCTCTCTCTATAAGGAAGCCCAGGCCCTACAATGTGGCCTTTGGACTCATCCAACACAGAACAGAGGCCAGACGGGTAGGGTCCCCACTTTATTTGTACTCAATGTTAAACATGTGCCTAACTTTTGGTACATTTCTGTGGCTGGAAAAGTTGAGATCTAACACACATGAGATAGAAACTAATGGTTGAAATAGGGAATTACAGGGTACACATAGTTAAACCTATGACAGAAGCTTGAACACTGTCACCTAGGGCTCTTGCCGTATATTCTGTCTCCCAAGATTAAAACTAAGCAATTTATTTTTTTGCCTTTTTAGGATTACTCATTATTACTTTATTACTACTCAGCATTACAAAATCCTAGTCATGTCACTGGTTGCCTGGGTGTTTGCTGTTTAACCCGAGGGTTGCTGTGATGATTAATCTTAATTTAAAAACTTGATTGGATTGTGAAGCAGCTAGGAGAGCAGTAAAGTATGCTTCTGGGTGTGTCTAGAGAGGAGCCACTAAGTAGGAAAAAGCCCCTCCTTGGATATGGCTTCCCGGTCTACATTGGCCACATTTGCCCAGGTGGGGACCCAGGAAGGTAAAAGGAGAAAGAGGGAGACGATTAGTGAACATAGATTCTCTCATGTTCTCCTTCTCCTCTCTCTCCTCTCTGCCATTCTCTCTTCTTACTCCTTCCTCTCTTCTCTCCTCTTTCCCTCTTCCCCTCCTCTTTCTTTCTCTCTTCTCACTTTTCTCTCCTCTTTCCTACTTTCTTCTCTCTCCTTCCCCCTCTTTCCTCTCTTTTCCTCCCCATCTCTCTCCACTCTTTCCTTCTTTCTTTTCTTTCAATCTCTCCACTATTTCTCAATTCCTCCCTCTCCTCTTTTACTTTCTCCTCCCTTTCTCTTTACTCTCTCCTCTCTCCTTTAGCTCACCATGATGTGAGCTATTTTGCTTTCTAGACATGTTCCCTGTCGTGGTGGTGAGCCTCATCAGAGGCTCAGAAACAGTGGACCAACTGACGGTGGATGTAAACACTTTAAACTATTTCTCTCAGGTATCTGTGACAGCACTGGAAACTGACTTATGTAGTCAATAAAAAGTAAATACAGCTTGCTTGCAAAACTACCTTTAATTTTTTTTTTTAGAAATAAAAGACAGTAGGATGGGCAAGGCAACCTTTTTGAATATAAAGGAAAAGCTGGTATCACAGCCCTATAAAAGTAGGAAGTTGTCACCTGTAGTTAAAACGAACCTATGACATCTTACCAGGCTAGGCAGTTTTTGGTTTTTTTAAATGAATTACCTCAGGTCATCTCTACTATGAGGTAGATGATCAATACCATGCTCTTAGAAAATGAAAGAAGACAGGTGCTTGAGTGCCCTTCTTCTAATTGCAACATAATTCTAAGGAAACTGCCTTATGCTTACAAAATCGGATGTTTCCCCACTCATGAGAGTAAACAAGGGATATTAATTATTTTATAAAGTGAAAGGCATTGTTCCAAGCAGAACACTGGTCCCAATGGCCTCTTCTTCCTCAAGTCTCCTTGAGTAACAGTCCAGGAAGTTTTTTTTTTATTTTTTAAAGCCAGATATTTACAAGGACACAATGCCCTGCATTTACAGAAGACTAACTTTGAAAAAAAAATCTGGAAGCAGGAACTTGGAGGAATTAGAAAGAACTGACTTCACTGACCTGAAAAAGTGGAGATCCAGGCGTGCAGCATGGAAAGCCAGTGTGAGCAAACAGATTCATCCCGCAGAACCCGGAAAAAGACTCATGGATTTGGGACCAGAGGTATCCGGGAAAGTAGAGGTGCAGAATGAGGCGAGCAGCAGGTGGATGGGTTGAAAAATCTTTATTTCTGTCAGCCGTTAGGCTGGGTCATCTTTTCCAGGGCAACTGTCCCTCCAGACTCTGGCCAAAGACCTGATGTTTACTATCAAGAGAATGAATCCTAAGGGCTCACGAACTGGAGAGCTAAGCTGCCCATATGCTTCAGGAACAAGAGAGGCCTTTGACTGGAAATGTAGAATCCTTGTGGAGATCTTCACAGCAGACGCGAAAGCACCCATCCAGCCCCACACTGCATCCTAAGCACTCTTGTATTCTAACTCAGGACTCCGGAAGGTTGTTGTGTAAGAAGGTGAAGTCGCTCAAGAGTGAAATGCTCCAAAGACTACTTTTGTGGCTCATCAAGAAGAAACTTAGGCCTGAAGCTGGTGATTTATACCTGTAATCCTAGCTATTCAGGAGACCAGTATTTGAGGATCAAAATGTTCAAGGCCATCCTGGGGCAGAAAAGTTTGTGAGACTCTTCTCTCCAGTTAACTACCAAAAGAAGCTGGCAGTGGAGTTGTGGCTCAAGTATAGTGCTAGCCTGGAGTGAAAAAGTCAAGGGAGAGTGGAAAGCCCTGAGTTCAAGCAACAGTACTGGTATGCATATGCTTGCATGGTCATATGCATGTGTAACACACACACACACACACACACACACACACACACACAAGCACATACCACCACCACCAAAAACAACTACAACTGTGTCTTTACTACATCATCTTGCCATGAAACTCTGACTGATTGACATATTCTACACAGTGGCATTTAATTTCTACTCTGGTCCTCACAAATTACTGGGTATTTGAAAAAAAGACTAGCAATTAACTGAATAAACAGACAAGAGACAAAGGCTTTTTAATATTTTCAGAAACAGAAGAAAACATTCCCACGAAAGAGAATAGAGTGCTTAAAAAAACCCCAACAATCTTGGATATTAAATAGCAGAGATGAAACATTTGGTAGACTTTAGGAGTTTGGAAAATACAGTTGAGAAAATATTTCAAAGTTTATTTCCTAAAGATGTGGGGATAGACAAGAAAAATTAGAGGATTGATTCATACCACATCATGCATGATAATAGAAGTTCCAACAAGAGGAAATGAGTAATTATTAAAGATCTATTCTAAAATTATTTCCCAGAATTATAGAAATTAACTTTTAACGAAAGGGCTAAAATATTGGATGTCAGGATGGGACATGAGAGATACAAACTAAAACTAAAAGAAGGCATGTCATAATTACTTTAGGAAAATGAAGAGGAACAGAAACCTCTCGAAGCTTCCAGAAAGGGAGTCGGGAAAGCCCCACTTGAAGCTGGGTAGTAAACAGTAAGAATGCATTTGGCTCAATCTTGTGGAGGCAGAAATGTCCAACAACAAAAGCATGGCAATGCCCTCTAGTGAGGGCCTTTGTCTTTCATCCCATTATCAAGGTGAGGGCCAAATGGTGAAGAACCAGCATTGAGAGAAAAAGCTAAGTCAGAGCCTGACACCCAGCTGGGTGGGTGAGGCTCACGCCTGTAATCCAAGCTACTCAGAAGGCTGAGATGTGAAGATTGCAATTCAAAACCAGTCTGAGTAGGAAAGTCTCTGAGACTTTTTATCTTCAGTTGACTACCCCCAAACTGGAAGTGGCACTGTGGCTCAAAGTGGCAGAGCACTAACTAGCCTTGGGCAACAAAGTTCAGGGACAGCACCCTGATGAAAAAGCAGGAGGGAAGTGTTGGGAAAATTCAAAGGCTGAGTCTGATCAAGGGACATATGTTAGTGAATCTCCTTGGATAGCCAGTGGATACCAACTTAATCTTGCATCTGTACTGAACATGTAGGCCTTTTGTTGGTATGGCTATTTTTCCTAAACAATACAGTATGACATTTCTCTGTGTGACCTGAGCACCCTATTGGGTAGTGTAAGAGATGAGTTATATCCACAGGGATGTGCACTGGTTATGTGAAAGCCCGATCCCATTTTATATGAGGGCCTTGGGCACTGGTCAGTGTGAGTCCCTTTGGTGGTGTGAATGTGTGTGTCTTTTCCGTAACTAGTCCCTCCTACTCCCTGGACACTGAGAGATAACTATGTTTGTGAGAGCAAGAGGGGTGTAGATGTGAGAGTTAAACTTCCACTTTAGAGTAGGAATCAATAGAATTGCTAAAAACAAATCCTAAGAGGACAATACAAACAAACTACTTGGAAACATGGTAGGAACATCAGAAGAAAGATAATCATTGCAAGTGCCTTTTCTGGGACATAGGGGTTGGGAAAGCATTATGAATGCCACAGCAATAGGAATAAAAGTGAAATTGAGGAAAAGTACTCTTAAAATCCACTATCTTCATAAACATCTTATATAATTCTTATGGAATTATAAGTATTCAATTTTTTTTGCCAAGCATCTAAATGATGTGGTCTCTGAAAGCAATTCCAAAGTAATAAAGGAGAAAATCTGCAAAATTTCCTGTCCCTTTCCTAGAAAATATTTAAGAGTCCGTGTAATGTATTTGAAAGGATTTCATATCTAGATATATTCAGAAAGACATTCAACAAATATTTTTGAATAAAAAAAACTGAACACAAACCACAACTGTTCCAAGTGTTTAAACTTAAAAAAATAACTGTGCTCTTTTTTTCAATTACAAGTGACAGATTACTATGATTATTTGAATTTACTGTCTACAACTTCAAAATTGAACATGAATTGTAACTATTCCAAGTTTTTAAACTTAGAAAAACCTGTACTTCCCCCTCCCCCCGCCCAACTACAAAAGTTACAGATGACTGTGATGATTTGAGTTCACTGTCTGCTTCTTCAATGGTCCCTCAGTGCGCGGGGTCTGGCCGTGCGGACGGGAGAGACATGCTTGGTAAGCATTTAGATGGAATAGGAATTTGTAAGTACCCTGGAGACCAGAGTTAGCCAAGAATCCAGGGAGGGGGTGCTCTCTGTGGACTTGCTACAATTTGATTTGTCACTTTTCTGCTGGAATGAAAATGAAATTCACAAATTCCTAGAGGCTTTTACTAGGAGCGAAATTCCAAGCTTTTATGATCCTTGTCAATAAAGGAACTTACTGGGATCCATGCCTTCCATTACTAACTCGCATCTGGTCTCTAGATACATCTAGAGTTTTCCTCATAGGGTGTAAATCACGCAGCCCCAGCGAAAGCGGCAATCTTCTCCTGTCCAGCCACTTGTCAGTATTTTGTTAAAGAATGTAATATTGGGAATATATTTGAGTGTGTGTATTTCTATTGTACATATTTTCTTCCATTAAAACCTTCATTTTTATGGATTAATATTCATGAAAGTATTTTCCTTTTAAGTACTCTTTCCTCCCACATTGTGTGTGTGTGTATGTGTGCGTGCACGCGCGTGCTGGTCCTGGGGCTTGAACTGAGGTCCTGGTTGCTGTCCCTGAGCCTTTGTGGTCAAGACTATTGCTTTACTACTTAAGCCACACCACTACTTTCAGCTTTTTGCTAGAGATAAGAGTCTCACTGACTTCACTGCTTGGGCTGGCTTTGAACTGTGATCCTCAGAGCTCAGCCTCCGAGGTTGCTAGGATAACAGGTGTGAGCCACTGGCCTGCTCGCTTACTGTGTGCTGTCATCAGTGGAACATTCCTACCTGCTCTTTCTAAAAGCACCGCTCCCCCACCCGCCCCTGTATTTTTCTTCATAGCACTCATCACTAATTGATTTCATAGATCATTTGTCTTCTCTCTTAGCATATACTCTCCTCAAGGGCTGGGACTTCAATTTGCTCATGATGTAGCCTCTCAATAAGTATTTCTCTTACTAAAATGATTATTTTTTATTAAACAGTTGTACAAAAAGTTACCATTCAATGAATCCGTTTATGAATAGAATGCAGCTTGATCAATGTCTTTTTTATCATTCTTTTTTTGTGTATTGATTTCATTGAAAACACAAGAAATGGTCTGAGCCAAAAGATTGCCATTAAAACTGTCAAAAGCATTGTAACAGGAAAACATTAAACATGACTGCATTATCAATGTTTTAAAAGAATTTGCCCCACACACAAACAAAAATCCCCAAACAGAACACTATTGCTGCACTAATTACAGTACTAAGTTATTTCTTTATTATCTTTAACTATAGAGGAGTTGCCATCTATCAAAAGTAGTTGATGAATACAATACATCTTGATCAATTGTTACTCCTTTAAACATTCTTACTCATCCCTCCCCTGCCCACCTCTTCCCTCTTTTTCTTTATTTTTGGTCAGTCATAGGGCTTGAACTTAGGATCTAGGCACTGTCTCTAGGCTTTTTTGCTCAAGCCTAGTGTTCTGCCACTTTGAGCCACAGGGACACTTCCAGTTTTCTGGATAGTTTATTGGAGATAAGAGTCTCATAGCCTTCCTGCCCTGGCTGGTTTCAAACCACAATCTTCAGATCTCAGCCTTCTGAGTAGCGAGAATTACAGGTAGGAGCCACTAGTGCCTGGCTCCCTCACTCTTCTTAATTTTGTAGGATATACATGGGATTCTTGACTACATTCTCCTCTTCATTCCTCTATACCTTTCCTATTGGCCTTTCTTAAATGCAAAATTTTAAGCTAAGGAAAGTCATTCACTTTACAATAAATATAAATTGTCCTCATGCCCTATCCATATCTGTTTGTAAATGCAGTTTAACATATCACCACATAGACACTGTAATATGTATGTATGTGCATGAGCATATATTTAAATACTGCCACTAAAGTCCTTTCTATTCTGCTCTATGGTCTTCAGAACAAGTAGTTTTAATGGTTATATAACAATAAATTGGTGGGTATAATTAGCCACCATTCTATTTCCTTTAGATTATACTTTGATTCTTTATTAACCAAGCGCTGAGCTCTAACAGGTAATTTAACGTCTTTGAATTTATTCCTTCTTTATGAAAAGAATACATACATTATTACTGTGGAATACAATAACAAGCTACCCAGATAATGTCTGCCAAGTAATTGTTACCGCTTAGTAACATCATCACTTTTCTAGCTTCTGGTTCAACTACGTTGTGGTTCTAAGAAGACAATGTTTCACTGAACATTTTTGTCATTGGAATTGTCACTGGTGTGAGTACCCAGTGGTATTTCAGGGCTGGCATGATAACAAAATGCTTGATAAGTAAATTAAATAGAATCAATTTGGGATAATTATTCCTATCTTAGTTTGAAGTATAAATATCCCTAAAGACATATAAGTGAAATCATTTTTTATATTATTTAAGATATATTATTCAATGGGGAGAATGATGAAAGAGCTATGTTGATCAGATGCATTATACTTACATAAAATTGGTTGAAAAACCATTTGTATACTACTTAAAAATAAAACATAACTTAAAAAATAATTTTAGAAAGATATTTTATTTGCTTGCTATTATTAGAGAGATACTATTTCAGAGATACTTTCCTTTCTTCCAAATCATATTTAAAAGCTTGCAAGCTATAAAGACTTTCTTTTGTTTTTATGCCTCAAAAAACATTAAAAACAAAAAGGATTTTAAAAGTGAGCAAAGATTCTCTCAGCCCTTTTGAGCTAAATGCTGGCCCATTCACTCTAGCTTTGAATTTCTTAGAATTATGCCTCAAATAATTGCCTCCTAAAGTTTTTTTTCTTTTTTTAAACCTGACACATCTTTCCAATTTTAACAGTTAACTCTTAAAAATAGATTTCTCATCAGTGTGTTGCTCCAGTGTCTGTATCTTCTCTGGTCTCAATTTAGTTCTGGCACGTGTGAAACAGGGTGCAGGAGTTATTTATGATCCATCATCCAGAGGGAGGGATTACTTTCTGACATTTCTATCCACTGGAACATAAAAGCTAGATGAAAAGGGAAAAAAATCAAACTTCATGCACTCAGAATTGAACAGATTACTTCTCTAGCTTAGTAGAGAACGCCCTCTCTTCCTGATTTGTAAATACACTGTGTCCTTGAATGACCAGATATTTTCCCCTTCAATCACATTTATTTCTGTGATTTGCACCAGGGGAGGACACCGGCAGGGCTGGCAGAGTGGCTGGCAGGATGGTTAAGAAGATAAAACAGCATGTGTGTCTGGGTAGCCACGGCTGGAGAGACAGCAGATTGCCACAGAACTTGTGATTCCAGCCTCCTCGAAGGCTTACGTGCTGAAGTGAACTCGGAGGCCTCGCTCAGTGGTGCTTGTACTGATGCCACTTCTAAAGGCTTGCTCTTCCTCATCTAATAACGTTACACTGGAAATGATACAGAAAGAAATGTAGACTTCACGTGAGCAGGATGGTTTCATCATGGTGCCACTGAATCCAAGTGTTGAGAGGCTGTTACCCATTCACCTGCGATATCCCGGTATTACTGAGAGTCACGGGAAGGACTTCCCACGTGCAGCTATGCCACGTGAGAAAATCTCAGACCAAGGCGAGGGGCTGAAGAATGGCGAGTTTCTAGTGCAAAATAAAATTCTGTTTGGAGCCCTCATTCCACTGCTTTTGTAGTTCTTAGCTTTCGTTGTTTTTGGAGGTGCCCTGACTTTCTCCCCAAATGTATTCTTGAGGTGTGGAGTGGAGGTGGGGAGCAGATGATGTTCCAGAGCTCATCATCAGTTGGAGCTGACCTGTGTGACATGCTTTTATTTCTGTTACAGTGTTGCAAAAGGATGGCTAGTTGTCACATGATTTGACCCAGTCTTTTCCAGGTTCATTGAGTCTTGTTTGCTCCTGTTATAATCCTCTCATGTGTCAGGGAACAGAATGTGCAACTCTTGTTCTGTGCCAGGCCATAGGACACACTGAGACTCCCCCAAACCCTGATGGTTCCCTGCCACTCCTGACTGCCTTTGAATTCTCTGCTACTCTTGAACTCCAGTAGGGGGAGGAACTCTGGGAGGCAGCTGTGGCCCAGTCTCTGCTGACTTAGCATCCAGTCTCCTGTAGAGAAAGCCTCCAGGGTCTGCGTTTCCCTCCTAGAGACCTCAGTTCCTTTTGGGGGACACTATTATTTCACCATCGATCTTATTTTTTCTCTCAATGTTCTACATCAGTCTGGCTTCACCTCAGATTCTTCCTAACAGAAGCAAGGTTATCCCCTACTTCATTCTAGAATGCTCTTCCAAAAGTCTTTTGGTCCTTTAATTCTTATATTTAAAAAAAAAAGTCCTGTGTGTGTGTGTGTGTGTGTGTGTGTGTGTGTGTGTGTGTGTGTGTATTTGTGACCTATGTTTTTGGAGCGACTTGTGTATGGAATTATTAAGCAAGCCATTAATGTCTCACAGTTAAGAGTCCTAAACTCTGAAGCTGGGCTTGAATAATAATATTCTTTGGGCACCCAGGCTCACTGTGGCTGAGTTGGTACCGAATTCATGCATCTCAGGCTCTCTATGATGACCAGTCCCTTCTCTAGGCCTTTGCCAATTAGTTATGTGGAAAACAAAGATGTTGCATGCAATCCGTTCTTTCAATACCTTTCTCTTTTTATGTTCAGAGCTCCTTGTCATCGAAAACAGGAGCCCTGTGTGCTGATGGGGCCAAATACAGTGAAGGACAGATAGGTACGATGGAATTGGTTCTGCCACCAATTTTTTAGTATGCTTCTTACAAAATAAGTTATTTCAATTCTTTTTTTAATCTGTTAATGAGACACTTGAACTAAAGTTTCATGCAGTTTTATCACTTGGTAACCTTAGCACTTCACATTTTAATTAACAACAATATTGGTGGAGATTTCCATCTGTGTGTTTTTAATGTAGTGTCATAAGCATAAACCACAGTGGTTATCAGTGATCCTCTTGGGATATTGGAGCTGAAACTCTTCTCCCTAAATGCTTTGGTGAAAATATTATCTCAAGGTAAATGATATCTCTCACTCAGTAACAGGAATAGAATTTATATTTTACTGTTCGATGCTCATGTTTTATTGACGTCATCAAACTTTGCCTTTAAGCACAGCCTATGACTGCGGATTCATTAGAAAATTAAGTGACAGTGACATTTGATACCAGCAGATGAGATGGAAAGGTTACATTTGCATGAGTCCCTGCCTCCAGCTTTAGTTTTAAGTTCTGAGTGACAAGAGTCCTTTCTCCAGTCATTAACTCCTTCAGAGCTATGTTGGTTAGACCAGCTGTAAGGAAACTAGGACCTGCCCCTGCTTGAATGAAGGCACTGAGCCACGGGAATGAACACATCATGTTTTCATCTCCATGCCCTCTGGAGGAATGAGGTGTTCTGAAGATGCCTTTAGTCACCTCAGTTACAATTCCCTTAGCTTCTACTGCAAGCCTTTAGTGTTTGCTTCAAGCCACCTACACAACTCTTGCTGCCTTCAAATTAAACTAATGACTCTCACACCTCCATCAGGGAGAGAGCTGAGCTCATCCCAGTGGAAGAACAGCCACACTTCCTGGCTGTGTGGAGTGCAGCCTGGGGATTTACAGACCATGAAACCTTCTTGCAATGCTTTGAAGTGGGACAGCTAGCTGGCCCGGAGTACTGGGGTCTGAGGAGCCATCATCAATCATGTATATCCCCCGAGTGCAAGCTTTGTCTGGGCATTTTTAAGTGGTTCTTGTGTCATACTTTATTTCACACACCTGAATTTCAGGTTCCAGTTTTTCCTTCCATACAGTCTGGAGGCCTGTATGCAGACCTGCTCATTCTGTCTTCCCTTTAGCTAGCAGCCTTCTTTTCTAAGACCTATCTTGACCACTCCCCTACCTTCCCTAAGATCTTCCTTTTTCTCTGTGCCTTTATTGTCTAATCTCTCCAATAGATTCTTTCCCTCAGTCCATTTCATTTGTTTAGCATAACCTATTCAGATTAGATTGACTTATTGATCCTAATTTAATGTGTCTACTCCATTTGTCATTATGACTGGGGAAGTATATTTTGGTTGCCATTTTTCTGCATCTGTCTGAAAAAGTGGAGTAGTTGAACAAGATCCAAATGCTTTACGGTTGTATTAGGTGGCAAACTTAGCCATAGTGGCATGGTCCTTTCTATTGGTGTTTCCACACTTTATGTCATGATCCTAGGTGACAGCATCCATGATATATTTTCCTACTTGCCTGGTTGATGTTAGTTTTAGTCACTTGACTTGCTTTGACCAGTAGGAAGTGTAAAACAAATAGCAGTATGTCAATCCCCAGCTAGGCTTCAAGAAGCATGGCATGACTAGGCACTGGTGGTCCATGCCTGTCATCCTAGCTACTCAGGAGGCTGAGATCTGAGGCTCATGGTTCAAAGCCAGCCCAGGCAGGAAAGTCTGTGAGACTCTTATCTCCAATGAACCACCCGAAAAACTAGAAGTGAAGTTATGGCTCAAAGTGGTAGAGTGCTAGCCTTGAGCAAAAAGAGCTCAGGGACAGCACCCAGGCCTTGAGTTCAAGCCCCATGACCAACAAAAGAAAAGAAAGCATGGCATGGTTCTGCTACCTTTATCTGTGGGTCTGCTGGGAGAAAAGTATGTCTCGGGGAGTTTCTAGTCATGAAGTGACATGAAGAGACACATGATATGAGACTGAACATCAGCCATGTGTGGGGACAAGCCAACCTGAGTTCATGGACACTTAAGTTAAAAATGGTTGCTGCTCAAAGATGTCAAGTTTTAGGATGATTTGCTATACAGCATTATTGCCATAAATGTGAGCTATGACACTACGCAAATCTACTCTTCCATTCCACATCATTTATTTATTGGGTAACTGATATAATGCAGAAACTTTCATCATAGGTCTCAAGGATACCACTGTGAATGAGACAAAGCGGAAAAAATAAAGAGGAAGATCTGGCAGATGCTAGAAGCGAATGAGGTGGAGTTATGTGACCGGCAGGGACAGGGACGGGGATGGGGACGAATGCACGTCGAGGTTGGAAGGTCAGGCAAAGCCCCTGAGAAGGAAACACTCAAAGGGAATGAAAAACATGGAGACCACAGCCTGATGTTGATCCAGCCATAGTGCCTGGCTGCTAGGGGAAAAGGGTTAGGGTGGCCATGAGTTTGGAACAAATAACCATGAGCTGTCAAATTTGCATTAATAGTATTCCAAAGCCTGAAAGTTAGACTGAGAATCTAGAAATAGAACCAAGCATCAAGTAGCACTGGAGGCGGAGTAGGAAACAAGGATGGCACAGAGAGGCAGGTGTTAGGCTGGACAGACATGGGTCAGATGGTTAAACATGCAAGTGGAACAGATAGATGTACAACCACCAATTTGGCTATGGTCTGTCTTCATTATTGGCATCTCCTCTTTTATATTCTTGGGGTGAAGTTTCCTTTTTAATCTATCTCAGAGATGTGTTGTTCTTACTAAAGACAATTGCCTAATTTCCCCGTTTCCTTCTAGAGTTACAGGCACGCATGATTTGTGAGTCAGTGGGTTCTACGAGCTGCGTTAGAAAGCGAAGCCATTCTCACCAGCCAGCCATCCTCTGCTGATGTTGCTCCAGTCAGATTTTCCCATTTGCCAATTAGGACTCTCAATAACATACTGAGGGCCACTTCTCCACTCACCATTACTAAGTGTTTCAAAAAGTCATGAGGAAGGCTTGGCGTCCTTCTCTTTCCTACCAAACATGTTTTATTCTGCAGCTACCACCATTTCCTCTCAGCATCATGTTGTGATACTTGTGCTTCGATAAATGCTCGGTATTTACCTTATTATCTTTGTGTATAAGCTGAACTAAGCAATACATTTTATTGTATTTGCCTTTCCTTTCTGTGGTAGGCTGTCTCTCTGATGGTCTTCAGTGATTCCTGCCTACTTATACCCCCAATTTTGTACATTCACCCTTCCCCTTGAGTTTGAGCTGGTCTTACTAATTTCTAACAGCTAAAACATGGCAGCAGCAATGGCTATCACTTCTGAGATTAGGTTACATAAAGGCTGTCTAGCATTTGGGGTTCTTTTCCTTGCTTCCTGTGAGCGTGGTAGGCAGTTCTGAATTCCCATTCCCCTGCTACTAGGATGAGATCATATTTGACTGACTGCAAAGGATTTTTTTTTTGCAGATTGAACTGGTTACAAATCAGCTGACTTTTCTGTAGAGAGATCACCTTGAGTCCTCTAGATAGGCTGATGTAAGCACAGGAGCCCTTAAAAGCAACGGCAGAGACTGATAAATGAGATAGAAGGACAAGTCAAATCGCTCCACGGCGGAAGGACTCTAAGTCCACCATTGCCAAGTTGAATGTAAAGGAAGGAGGTATCCGGCCAGGGCAAGTGGGTGCCTTTAGGCTAATTATGACCCCTCATCAACAGCCAGCAAGGGCTAAAGACCTCAGTCCTATAACCATACGACAGTGAATCTACCAACAGCCTGAATGAGTGTGGAAGTGTTTTCTCCCCTAGAGACTTGAGGGAAGAGCCCAGCTTGGCTAATCACATGAGATGCAGAGCACTAACTCTGAGCCTGCCTGGACTTTCTGGCTTAGAGAGCTGTGAGCTAATAAAGCAGTGTTCCTTCAAGCTGTTTAAATTCACAATAATGGGTTACAGTAATGACAGAAAAGGAAGACGTCACCAAAGTTAGCCAACAAGTTCTGAGCGTGCAAGGGCAATCAGGGATGTGATAATGTCAAGGATTCATCCTGATAAGATGATGCCATTGATGGAAACGTCCCCAAAGGATCACACGAGAGAGATGATTGGCCTCACAAATACCGAGAAAGAGCGAAAACATTCCTGTCTCCATGGAACGTACTCTCTGGTCAGAAAAGAGTGTGTGACTGATGATTATTTTTGTGTTCTGCCCAAGTCCACTCATAACAAAGAGACAATTCATCACTATTGGCTTGAGGGTGGTAGGAAAATTCCAAGATGAGCTGACTGGTATTTAATAAACATTTACTAAAGCCTGGGGACCAACTGTGTAATCACCAGTACATTTTGGTCTCACAGATCTTTGGTAAGGAAAACTTAGAAGTGAATGGTTATACTGTGGTGTCATCCTCACAAAAGGAGAAGGGCAGGAGGTACCAGGGGCAGGTCTAGGGTTCTAGAACCCTCTCTAGAGTACAGAGTAATCCGACATCTTACATTTATTCTAGCCTTTTCTCGTAGTCTCTGAAAATAACAAGGAAGGCAGCTGGTGGCTCACACCTAGAATCCTAGCTACCCAGGAGACTGAGATCTAAGGATCACAGTTCAAAGCCAGTCTGGAAAAGAAAGTGGATTATGGCTCAAGTAGTCGATTGCCAGTCTTGAGCAAAAAAAAAAAGTTCAGGGACAGAGCCCAGGCCAGGAGTTCAGTCCCAAGGAAACACACACACACACAGGCCAGGAGTTCAGTCCCAAGGAAACACACACACACACACACACACACACACACACACACACACACACACACACACCCCAAAGGCCATATTTTCTTCCCATCCATTTATTTGTAATTCCAGTGCAAATCTCAGAGAAGGGCAAGAATGCATTGCCCTTGAGCACTGTCTAAATTTTTATTTATGCTCCAGAAGATCAGTGCTCTCTGAGCGATTTGGCCTTGCACTGGACAGATGTGTTTATTCAACAGCAGAAGAGTAAGGTTTCCTGAAAAGCTGGATGGCTTGCTTTTTTTGTTCCTGATCACTGTGCTTTTCTGACATGCGCTGTTCCCAGAGTAATCTCATTACCATTACTCACTTACTAATTTAGTGAGAGACCATTTGCTCGGGGGAACCCTGTGCATATCTTAAAAATAGCTACACACTCTGGCTTCCTTGATCTTGTTAAGAGAACAAAAAGGATGCGGTTGAGTTTTATGTACAGAAGTAAAGGCTTTGACATCAACCTGATTTTCTTTATATATAAATAGGGGCATAGAAGTGTATAACCCGCACTGACATGTTTTCTATTTACATACAGGTATCCCTGTAGTCTTATTGCAAAATACTGCTGGGCCAAAGACATGCTTATCTTCGCATCTGGTGATGATTCTCTATTGCTATTGACCCCGTGAACAATCACCTGCTGCTATGTACCTTGTTCTTGAGGATATGAACTCCAAGCAAGGGAGAGACTTCAAGTGACACAGTGAGGCTGGAACATAAACATCTATTTGTAATTTCTGGTGGAGAAGAATTAAATGAAAAACGTCCTTCTCTTGAGAGAAGTTGGATCAGGGACAAGATGATGCGCCAGCTTCCATGACAGAATTTCAGGTAGCAACCAAGATTTCTTCTGAGAGTGCCTCCCTTGGGGGCAACCAAGATGTGATAAATAGAATTCCATTAGAGTGAATCAGACAGTCACTGGGGGTGAGAATTGGATGGGGAACTCTTATTTAAAGAAACTGTGTAAGTTAGGACAGTGCTAGCTATGAATAAAGTCCTTTTGGGATTTATAAATATGGTGCTTGTGCGTTCACCCCACACATAGGTAACACAAGTCTTCCTCAAATCTGGTGACAAGGTAGACACTCCGCTGGACTGATATCAAATGAAGAAGAAAAACAGCCGAAGGTGCAATTGCCCAGACAGGATAGAATGGTGTGAGTGGAATGAAGCTGCACCTCGGTGATGGACGCGCTCCTCCTTGCAGTGTCTCAGGGGTGGACACGCCTTCCACCTGTGGCTCTGTGACCTTCAGCAGGGGCTCCCAAGGTCTCTGTGCTCTGCGCCAAGTGTTCAGGTAGAACACAGGTGCACGGGTCAGGCTGTGAACACCTGGGCTGGTAGGTCATACCCAACACCTCAGTCACATGACCTCTTCTCACTGGAAGCAAGGCTGGGGGTCGGGGTCTATCAAGGTAGCTTGGGTAAGAAAGGGATGAGCAGTTCATCTCTGGGAAGTCTTGTGTTGAACTAAAACATCATGGTTGGAAAGTACTCGGTGCTGCATGGACTTATTTTCTTCTTCCTTGGTTAGAGCAGCACAGATGAGCTATTTATTAAAGAGCATATGTGCCAGAATATTCTACATCCATGTTTCCTGAGGCCTAAAAACCATATTTTTCAGTGGCAGGTATCTTGATCATGTGTTCTGCCTGTTAGCTCACTTCACATTTGGCTTTTTTGTGTTTGATTGTATGTTTGTTGCCAGTCCTGGGGCTTGGACTCTAAGCCTGAGCACTGTCCCTGGCTGCTTCTTTTTGCTTAGGCTAGCACTCTACCACCTGAGCCACAACACCACTTCCAGCTTTTTCTATATATGTGGAGGAATTGAACCCAGGGCTTCATGTATATGAGGCAAGCACTCTACCACTAGGCCACATTCCCAGCCCCTGTGTTTGTTTGTCTTAATGCTTAACCACATAATAAAACATCTTTAAGATATATTCTCCCTCACCTTTCTAGGGTTTGAAGCAGGCACCAAGGTTTCCCACTTGGGTGGACATTGTGAGACCTGTCCCAGAAACCCCTTCACTAAAGGATTTGTTGACCCCAGCTGCTGGCAGTACCCTCTGTGTGTCCACAGTGCTTAGAAGTCAACTCTTCAGGGACGGCTCAGCTGCAGGGAGCCATCTCATCCAAGGTCATGTCCTTCCATTTCCCCTGGTGGTCTACATCCAGTGTCTGATCAGTCCAAAGGTTTAAAGGTCTGCCATGTTGGTCTAAACCTAGACTAGCTCTGAGGAGTCATTCTAGCTGTAATGATTGCTGTGCATGGTCAAGGCAGCCACTCATGTAGCCTGGCTCTTCCCTTTGCTCCTTCCTGCCCTGCTTTTCCCAGGGCCTGAATTCCAGGGCTCCCTGGTAAACACCCTCTGACCTCCATTTCACTACCTGCTTCCTGGAGAACCAACTTGTGATGTCTGTATCAGGACACTCTTTCCTGACCGGAAGTTTCATGCTATAGGACAAATAGAAATGTGTGTTGCCTATAGCATTGATGTGGACAGATGCTTAACCAGTGTCCTTATCTTCTGCTTAAACTTAGAACTCCTCACATCATCGAAAATGTTTAGTTTTGGCTATACAATTCCTTTGATTTCCCAACTCAGTGATATTGGATGTCTGACACATATACCTCTTATTGCTTTATCCAACAATTGATTAAAAAAAAAAACAAGCAATCTAGTTGGAAAGATGGAACCTTTCCTGGTAATTGCTACTTGGAATATAGCACTATTCAAATGGCAATTTTAAAGAGTTGAGAATCTATGCTAAGTACCATGTTTTATCACCTTCCCTAGCAAGCTCTCTTGAAGGGCTATATCCCAATAAATGAATCCATGAAATTGAATCTATTTACCCAGATTTTAATAAAGTTATCCACAAGAAAGCCATTGTGGTTAGTTCGGTGTGCTTTCTTTGCAATGAACATACAGGACGGCTCTTGGTAATTGCTTTGTTCTTCCATACATGCATACAAGTGCTGAAGTGTTGTCTGCGAGAAGGATGATTACAGGATTTAAAGAGTCTTCTCATTTGCCCTCTTCTGAAAACGGAACACATGCAACTTCAATCAGTCAATAAATTGGTCATCATTGCCTCTTTTTTTTTTTTTTTGGTCTTAAAAATCTGTAAAAAGCTGGGCACCTGTGGCTCACTTCTGTAATCCTAGCTACTCAGGAAGTGGAGAGCTGAGGATCACAGTTTGAAGCCAGCCTGGACACGAAAGTTTATGAGAGCATTAGTGGTGAAGCACTAGCTATGAGCACAAAAATGATCAGGGACAATACCCAGGCCCTGAGTTCAAACTTTAGGATGTATACACACACACACATACACACACACACACACACACACACACACACACACACACACCTGTAAGAACTGGCAACATTTTGTCCCCAATATTTTATGCAAAACATGAGATTGAGTTTACAAAAAATTATGCAAAAAGCATTTTTTGTTTTTCTTTGGTCATGGGGTTTGAACTCTGGGCCTGGGCACTGTCCCCAAGCTCTTCAGCTCAAGGCTAGTGCTCTACCACTTGAGCCACAGTGCCCCTTCTGGGTTTTCTGGTGGTTAATTGGAGATAAGAGTCTCAGGGACTTTGCTGCCTGGGCTGGCTTTGAACCATGATCCTCAGATCTTAGCCTCCTCAGTAGCTAAGATTACAAGTGTGAGCCACCTGCACCCAGCCAAAAACCAGATCTTTTAAGCATTTAAGGATTATTTTGGTTACCCCTATGTACATTGTCTTTACAATAAAAATAAATTAGTTTTAAAAAAAGATTATTTGGATGTTAAATGTTTCTTTTTTGGTCAGTCTTGGGGCTTGAACTCAGGGCCTGGACGCTGTCACTGAGCTTTTGTGTTCAAGGGTAGTGCTCTACCATTTTGAGCCACAGCTACACTTGATTTTTAGGTGGTTAATTGGAGATAAGAGTCTCATGGACTTTCCTGACTGGGCTGGCTTTGGACTATCATCCTCAGATCTCAGCCTTCTGAGTAGCTAGGGTTACAGACATGAGCCACCAGCACCTGGCTTGTTAAAAGTATCTTGATAGTTTTAACAAAATTACTTGTTCTTTATTTTTTTTTATAAAACTAGAAATAGCTTATTTCCTTCACATATCAAGAACATCTTTCTAAAGAAAATAGTAGACTTCATTCTCAAGGTTGAAATGCTAGAGAAATTTCAGTTAAAATTAAAAAAAGACCTATCACCATTGATAATGTTCTATATTTTTTGATAATGTGTTAAGTTATAAAGAAGAAACTAAAACAATAAATGAAGATATACTGTGCAATTATTTTTAGGTAGTTTAACTGTAAACATTACAAGTATCTTTGAATATCATATAGGCAATAAATATTAAGAATTAGACACACTTGAAGATAGCCTGATAAAACCCACTAACTGCTGTTTAGAAAGGGAGCATGAAGAGAGCATAATAGAGGGTAAACTTGCTCCAAGTATACTGCATATGAAATTATAGTGAGCTACCTCCTTGTACTACTAATGTATGCTAATAAAAATAAGCAAAAGCTACAAAGCTATATACAGACTTTCTAATAGCAGTGTCAAGCTAAAAATTAGCCCAAACTAAATACTTAAAATAGAGCCGGGCCCTTGTGCCTGTAATCCTAGCTACCCAGAGGATTGTAGTTTGAAGCCAGCCTGGGTAGGAAAGTCCATGAGACTCTTATCTCCAATTAATCACAGGAAAAGCCAGAAGTAGAGTTGTGGCTCAAGCACTAGCCTTGAGCAAACAGAGCTCAGGAACAGCACCCAGGCCCAGGGTTCAAGCCTCAGGACCAACATAAATAAAAGAAAAAAAATGGAAAAAGGTTTATATTATGTTCATGTGATATGATGATATAATGAATATATGTGTGTGTATATATACTCATATATGTGAATATATGATATATATCTTACATAATGAATGTTATATAATAAAATATCAATGAGGCTTTTAGTTTTTAATGTGAAAATAAATTGCAATATTCATTGAAGCACTGTCATAAAAATACAATCTGCTCATCCATTCATTAAAGTCATTTAGTGACTTACATGACTACTATTTTCTAGGCATAATGTGAAACTCATGTCTTCATCTCAGTTTCATGATACATCTTTCTAAAAAGAACTATCACTAAAGTTCACCACTGATTATTCCATGTGACGGAATTACATAATTTTATTTTACTGCCTTCTCCTCTTAATTTTTCCTTTTCCTGCCCCCTCAGGCAATGAATGAAATAAATGAAATCTCACTTTTCTCCAAGACTTCCCATTGTCATTTTCCCCCAAAGATTGGGCTGTCCAAAGGCACTGGCTGATAACACAATTCCCCTCCCAGTTTATCACCAGTTAATGGTGGGGCGGGAGTGGTGGGTAGCTTAAGACACGGGAAGCTTACATTTCTGGAAGCCTTAGAAGACAGCGGGGTTACGTAAGGAGAGAGTCTTGCAGAGGGCTGCTTGGCTTCCCACTGAGATTCAGCAAAGCCACTGCTGTACATCTGAGCTCCCAGAGAGCCAGGCTGCTTAGCAACTACCACTGAAAGTCATCTTTCTCTCCTTTAAAAAAGAGAGAGAGAAAATTCCAGGCTATGCATGACTTAAATGAAGATGTTCTAGTTCACTGGGGCTTGGAGAGCAATTACTTGGAGCTGTCTTTGGCATGGGTGCCAGGCACATCAGAAAATAAAATGAAGATGCTGTCAACTCCTTGTGTCTTCATCTCCAGTGTGTGGTGAGGTGCACAACAAAAGGAATGGCTGTTCTCCCACGGTTTCATTTCTGCTCTGCCACACACAGAAACTCAGAAAACAGAGAAGAGAAGTTTGGGACTTAGTAGGCACTGGGAAACCTTGAGGGTCAAGAAGAAGGCCCAGCGCTTAATTACCCCATCATACTTGGAAGGAAGAGGTTAGGAGATCATGATTCAAGGTCAGCCAGGGTAAAAGTTCATAGGTCACCATCTCAGTCTCAGGGTATTGTGATGTATACCTGTTATCCCAGCTACATACACCATGAAACAGAAATAGGAGGATCAATGTCCAGGCTGGGGAAACAAAGCAAGACCCTATCTGCAAAAATAACCACAGCATGGGTTGTTTGCCTTTGGTTTATTTCCTTCTTGATAGACTCAGAGATCTCTCTGTGTGGCTGGCTAGTGGCTCTGCTATTGTTCGGGTCCTGCCTCTCTCCAGCTCTGGGAAAGAGGACAGATAACTATCCAGAGGTCCAGCCTCATGCTACAATGAACATGGATAGTGTGTGGGCAGCCAGTTGCCTACATCTTATACAATATGCATTTAAGAAAGAAGTCATCTAGACCAAAGTGACAGCGTTGTTGTATGTAACTTTAACATCATTGTGATTCTCTTCTGCTCAAGGATTCCAGAGAAAGAAAGGATTCATTTGAATGACAAGATTTCAATCTCAGCTTTCAGAAAACTCTGAGATTTCTATGGATTTTCCAAGCAGTGTTCTCTTCACATTTAATTTGTGTTTGTTAGCAATGAATTGTCAGTGATCATAAAGAATTCTAATTTGCTGAAATTCTAGTTCCTTTCTTTTTATTTTTTTTTTCCTGTCCTGGGCCTTAAACTCTGGGCCCTAGGCACTTTGTTTAAACTCCTTTTGCTCAAGGCTGGTGCTATACCACTTGAGCTACACAATAATTTTTGGCTTGTTCTGTGACTAATTGGAGATAAGAGTTTCATGGACTTTCCTGCCCAGCTGGGTTTGAACCAAAATTCTTAGATCTTAGCCTACTGAGTAGCTAAGATTACAGGTACGAACCACCAGCACCCAGCAAGAAATAAGGCCTGTAGTTACAATCTTTTTTGTTGTTGTTTTTGGTTGTGGGGCTTGAACTCAGAGTCTGAGCATTGTCTCTGAACTCTTTTGTTCAAGGCTAGTGCTTTACCACTTAGAGCCACAGTTCCACTTCCAGTTTTTGAGTTAATTAAAGATAAGAAGTCTTATGAGGACTTTTCTGCCTGGGCTGGCTTTGAACCTTGATCCTCAGATTTCAGCCTCCTGAGTAGCTAGGATTCTAGGTATGACACACTGGTGCCTGGCTTCATTGTTAATAAAGTCTGGGTAAGTTTCTTTAGTAGGTCCCAGTATGAATGGCTGTAGAGTAGTCATTATCCTTTGTAATCTGGATTGGCTATTCTCTTGGGGTTGAAGAAGCTGGGGATTGGTTTGGAATTAATGAATCACTGAGGTTTATAGGGCAGGGTTACATCCATCATGTCCATGGATATGGACCAGGGGTCAGAATGCAGTTGAGGCATATAAATGGAAGCTTGGCTGAAAGCCATAAGTGGTATTACATAATTAGGCTGAAAGTGTGGGTCTTTTGAAGGTGGCACTCAACAGTGAACACGCCATAGGCAGCAGACAGCATGTTCTCAGGGGCGTCAGGTTTCTCAAACCCTTTGTGGAGTCATTCTATTGTAACTCTCCTTTAGAGCGTTTCCCAACAGTCTATGCCTTACCTTCCATCTTTAGTGAGTGCTATGGTTTGAATGCATTTTCCCAGATTCACCTGTTGGAAACTTCATCCCCAGTGCCACAGTGTTGGGAGATGGGGACTGGTAGGAGGTGATTAGGCCAAAGGTGCTCTGTCCCTACAATGGGCTCTTGTTGCTAGTATAGGACTTGGTTAGTGATGACCGTGACTTCTTCCTTGACTTTCTCCCCACACGCTGCCATTTGCCACAATATGATCCAGTGAGAAGACTCTGGAATGATGTAGGTCCCTCGACCTTAAGCATCCTGGTCTCAGAATGGTAAGGAATTGCTGTTCTTTATGAATCTCCTGATCTCAGATGCAAAGAGCAGACAGACATTCAGCAAGAGACTGGACCAATTTTCTTCTGAAGAACAGTTTCCATGCCTGCTTCAGGTTGGTTCTCTATTTAAAAAAATGTTTCATTGTTATTACAAAGGTAATGTACAGAGGGGTTACAGTTACATAGGTCAGGCAAAGACTGCATTTCTTTTTGGACAATGTTACCCCTTCCCTGGCTCTCTCCCGGTTTTTCCCTCCTATCCTGCCCGTAAGTTGTTCCTTTTCATTTTCCACAAAGTGTGCAGTGAGTACCACTGCTGCATTTGTTCACCCTTTGTCCATCCGTTTCTATGCCTCCCCTCACCCTCCCAAAGACAGATAATCAAGCAAAGAGAACAAAATGGAAAGAAAACAAAAACAGCAGAAAAGAAAAAACCCTCTTGTGTTCATTTCCTGGAGTTCATTTTGACAAATATTATTTTATATGAGCAGATGCACATAGACATTGTGCCTTTCTGTCCCTCTCCCAGGAGTATCTTCCTTTGGTCTCACTGTGTGTGAATGCCTAGGGTCCTGTATAATTTATCATGCCCCATGTTTTTAAGATCTCACTTTCCTCTATGAGAAAAAAGTGCACTGTTTGCTTCACGGTTTGTTTGCACACTCACTCCTCTTTTTCTCCTGTGGAAACAGGTTGATGTTTTTCCAAAACTTGAGAATTTCCACCTATACTTTTCTTCCATGCTATCTTCAGTTGCTTTGACAAGTTACTTGGGCATTAGCCACACACACACACACACACACACACACACATACACACACACACAGAGAGAGAGAGAGAGAGAGAGAGGATAGTGAACTTTCCAACTAAGCAGGAAGACATAAGGACAGTTCCCTCCAAGGATCCAAGGAGAAGACCTATGCAAATGTACGAGGTGCTGTGCCTTATGAGCACACAGTTCTCTATGCAGCTCGGTGGTGTGAATGTGCGTGAAAGTGTGGAGTGGGTGAGAAGGGAAGCCTGCTGGTGGGATAGCAAGTAGGGAAGGGTTGTGTAAACCAGGCAGGGAGCTGGCTAGGTGCAAAATGCCAATCCAAGCAGCAAGATGAGGCTAAGATTGGATGGCACCGCATATGAAATGTACTACGATAAGTACTGAGTACAGAGTGCTATAGACTGGGTACTTTAAAGCTAGACATTGACGTCCTCACTTATTCCTCACAGTTCTAGAGGTTGGCCGCCTGACTGTGGTGCTGATGGCTTTTGCTTCCTCTTAAGGCCTTGGCTTGTAGATAGTCTCCTCCCTCTCCCCCACCCCTTCCCCTCCTTTCCCCCTCTCCCCTTCCCCCTCCCTTCCTCCTCTCTTTATCCTCCCTCTCCCTCTTCCCTACCCCCTCCCCTTCTCCTTTCCCTGTAACTGAATTCTAACTGTCTTCTTAGAAGGATACCAGTCCTAGTGGATTAGAGTCCACCTTTATGACCTCATTTTCAATTTCATTACCTCATCAAAGGTTTTATATCCAGCTTGGTACCTACTGGTGGCTCACACCCATCATTCTAGCTACTCAGGAGGCTCAGCTCCAGTGTTAGCCAGGGCAGAAACACCGTGAAGATTTCCCTCTCTAAAATAACCAGCATAAAGCTAGGTTAAAGTGTGGCTCTCTACCTAGAGAGCCTGCCAAACAAGCACGCAGAACAAGTGTGAAGTCTTGAGTGCAAACCCAAGACTGGCAAAAACTAAAACTAAAAATCTCCAAACAGTCACATTCTAAGTACTGGGGGCTAGGATTCAACTGGGGGTGGGGTGGGGGAGAATTAAGCCTGTAATAAGGAAGGTCATTCATTCATTTTTATCAAAACCTAAGCAGCTGTGACTAGTCACAGCTAGCCCATGTGATTTCGAAGCTTATTAATTATATGACCTAGTAATGAGTGTTCGGTCCTTCACTCATCCTTTACTGAAAAATCCTTCCTGACTAGAAAAAAGAAGTGATTGTTCTTTCAGAACTCTAGTTTCTCAGTTATAACAGTTATGAAATTTATAGAATTGTCCAAATCTCCTCATCTTTCAAGGCCCAACAGAAACTCAACTTTCTTTGTAAGCTCACCCAGAATTTGTTTGCTTACTTTCCTTTTCCTGCGTAATGGCACTCTATTTGTTCTTTGTGTGGAATTAAACTCACTTACAATATCTGTATCAGCTAGGCACTGGTAGCTTACCCTGTAATCCTAACTAGTCAGAAGGCTGAGATCTGAGGATTGAGGTTCAAAGCCAGCCCAAGCAGGAAAGTCTGTGAGACTCTTATCTCCAATTAACCATTAAAAAATGGGAAGAAGAGTTATGGCTCAGAGTGGTAGACTGCTAGCCCTGAGCACAAAGAAGCTCAGGAACAGCATCCATGCCCTGAGTTCAAGCCCCAGGACCAGAAATAAAAAGGGGTCTGTATCTCCATTGCCCTTACATTTATAAACACTTTTACCTGGGGTCTTCTCCTCCTCAAGGTGAGATTTTAAAGTTCTGTCCCATGGAATCTAACATGCATTGCATATTCTGTTCCCGGTGCCCATTGTGTATGACTGAACTATCTTTTGCATCTTTAAGATCTTTGCACCTTAGGGTGACCTTTCTAACTTCACCTCATCTCAACGTATGTTCGCAATACCCTGGTTCCCCCCAAGAGTGTTCAATTCCAGCTGGAAACAAGTGAGGATTTCGAAGTACTGACCACAGAGCTGCGGAGCCTAGAGGAGGCAGAAGAGACCTTCCTGAGCCCATTCCAGAGGCTGCTGTGTGGAACACAAGCCAAACGCAGGCAGGCAGGCAGGCAGGCAGGCAGGCAGGCAGAAAAGTGGTTTCACAGGCTTTCATCAAGGTCCTGTTAATGTTCTATAGCTCTCTGCAAAAACAGAGAACAGATATAAAAGAAACATAGAACAGTGACCCTTGCTAATCTCCCCGCCTTCCCTCCGCCTCCGAATCAGAAGGATCTGTGATAATCTGTGGGTAGAAGACTTCTGTCGAGGATAAAGTAGATTCTTGAAAGTCCTCCATACCCAGTAATGCTGGGTCCACTTCAGAACAAACAGAAGAGACATGCCCCCTCACACCACGTGCACTGTTTAGTGGGCAAAAGAAAAGTATTATTATGACTAACACATTAAAATTTCCCTATAAGCCCTTCCAGGAATTTTTTTTTTTTTTTTGCCAGTCCTGGGCCTTGGACTCAGGGCCTGAGCACTGTCCCTGGCTTCTTCCCGCTCAAGGCTAGCACTCTACCACTTGAGCCACAGCGCCGCTTCTGGCCGTTTTCTGTATATGTGGTGCTGGGGAATCGAACCTAGGGCCTCGTGTATACGAGGCAGGCACTCTTGCCACTAGGCCATATCCCCAGCCCCCAGGAATATTTTTATAACTGAATATTTTCATCATTATATTATTTTCCTCAATGATTGATACAGAGTCTCTATGCTGCCGAGTTATTGAAATTATTTGCAGTTAAAAAGGAGCAAGGTAAGGGTTGGGAATATGGCCTAGTGGTAGAGTGCTTGCCTCACATACAGGAAGGCCTGGATTCAATTCCTCATCACCACATATATAGAAAAAGCCAGAAGTGGCACTGTGGCTCAAATGGTGGAGTGCTAACCTTAAGCAAAAGGAAGCCAGGGACAGTGCTCAGGCCCTGAGTTCAAGCCCCAGGACTAGCAAAAAGAAAAAGAAAAAGAAAAAAGGAGCAAGCCAGGCACTGATGGCCCACACCTGTAACTCTAGCTTCTCAGGAAGCTGAGATCTGAGGATGGCAGTTTGAAGCCAGCTCAGGCAAGAAAGTCTATAAGAATCTTAGTTCCAATTAACCACCAAGAAGCTGGAAGTAAAGCTGTGGTTCAAATGGTAGAGTATCCGCCCTGAGTGAAAAAGCTCAGGGACAGAGCCCAGGCCCTGAGTTCAAAACCCAGTATCAGCTCATGCACACATGTATACACACCCACACACACACACACATACACACATATACACCATGGGACACTCTTATATGAACAATTGTAGCTGAATGATCTCTATACAAATACTTATTCTACATGTCAAAACAATGGACATTTCTGCTTTAAGAATTTTCAGTGTGAACCTGGTGAGACCTGTAAGACATGACTTCCCTCCTTTTGATTCCATTTTGATGGCCTTTTGTTTTTAGTGTCATTCCCTAGGACAGCTCTAAGGTAGGGCTGGGAGCCAGAGTGTTTGTTTATCTCTCAGCCAGTGGGGAGCAACTCCAGGATTCCTCTACAGGACAGATGAGGACCAGTGCAGAGTGCAGACAAAACAGGATATTACTTTCTGATTGAGTTACATGCAAGAATTTCCCAAAGGGCTCTCATATTGCTTCTTCTGAATCATCTGCATGGTGAAATGGCTCCGGACCCCACCCTTCCCCAAACGCTTTGCGTGTTAGCAGGGGCCGGGCTGAGTGGTGTCTCCACAGAGAAGTCATTTACAGAGACGACTGAACACAAAACACGCAAGATACTGGGGAAGCAGTGAGCAGAGGTGTTCATGGGAGATACTTGAGCTCAGCTTTGAGGGGAGGAAAGGGGAGAGTTTTGTAGACACTTACCTGCAAGCCTTTTTTTGTGATGAGGGAGGGGTTTTATCAAGTCATGACGGAAGGACACAAACTGCTTGGGTTTCAAATCAGTTACAGTCTGTCTGTCCTCCTCCTCCTCCTCTTCTTCCCCTGTTGGGTATGGACGAGTGTATAGACTGCCTTTGACATAGGATGGTGCAGCTTAGAATCTGTTCTTTTTGACCTTGCAAGGGCACACAGGTATTGAGGAGCAGCTCTGTTTCAAGCTCTGCATGTTTATCTCTATCCAGGCTAGTGATGTGGAGCATGGTCCTTCGCAGTCCTGTGAAACTGCCGGGAGACAGAGCTCCCAGACGCCTCTGGACCACAAGGGGTCACAACCAGCATTGGCACAGGGCAGAGCTATCCAATCAATGACACGAAATAGCACTTCGTTATAAAATTGCCTTTGTATCAGGGGATTTTGCGCTGCTGTAGACTAATGTAAGTGTTCTAAGCAGGTCTAGGATAGGCCAGACCAAGCTATAATGTTCAGTAAGTATGTTAAATTCATGTGGAAGATATGCTTGTATGTATATACATCTATGTTTATATGTACACAAATATATGTATATTTATTATAAACAATGGACTACTCACCATAAAAAGTAGGATGACATGGATGAATTTACCAAGTGTATTAAGCCAAGCACAGAAAGACAAATACCATATGAGCTGACTCATCTAAATTATAAAAAATATCAAACCCATAAAAAAATAAATAAACATGGTAGGTGCTGATGGTGGTAGAAATGGAGAGATGTTGATCAAAGGTTTGGTTATAAGACAGGCAAGTTCTGGGGGGCTTAAGGGACAATGGCATGGATGTCAAGGGCTGCGTTTGCCTGTGACACAATATTATTATACAAGGAATACCAAGTCATTGCACCCCTTCAATATCTATCTACCATGTTTCCTTGTCAATCAAATGCTTTAGAATACACAATCAGGTGCTCATCGTCTCAGTCCTCTGTCTCCAAACTAAGATTAGAGGCCTGGTCACGTTCCTGGATGAAAATCCCCTCATGGTGTTCCTGGCTCCGGAAACTTCTCTGGGATTATGCACACAGGAGATCCATCTAAAAGGCCCTACTCTACTTGAGGGTGAATCTTGAACAGTTAGATGCTCAAGTGGAACTCCATATAAAACTATCTCTGAGTCCTTAGGCAGGTAAATGCCTGGCAATTGTGAACACTCAATTAATTTTAGGTGTTATACTTAAGCAACTAGTCCCTCCCACCTCCAAATTCCCACTGCACTTGTCTATAGCTGACAGAGCGTACAAGTACCATTGGATTCACACTCAGATGTCTAGAAGTTCCACAGGAAGTCAAGAAGATGAATTATAACAAAATAGGAAAGAGAGGATGTTGAAAATGGAGTTCTTGTTGTCTCTTAAACAGACGAAAAATAGAATTTACTCTTGCCTGGGCAACTGACATGAATGAGGAAGACCTTTGATTAAGGAGAAAAAGAAGCAGCTATTAATCTGAATTTTTGTGTGAACTGTGAATTTTTTAAATCTTGGCACCTCATTGTGTGGGCCAAGGAAAACATGTTTGAGGGCTGTCAGAATTCATCTTGTGAGAGTCTGGCATTGTCTGTGTTGCAGATAATGCACCACCTCTCCTAGCCCGGACACCCCTTGCAGGGTTTTCTGTTGATATCAGAAACAGAGGCTTTCCATTTCTGAAGACTGAAAATGGTCTTCAAACTGCTGACAAGCTGCCCCTCCACAGCATGGCCTGCCCTCATCGGGGATCCACCATCGGAGCTGGGCAAAGTTGGCATGGCATCCCTCTCGTGAGTCTGTCGGGGAAGCTGGGCAGTGCCATCTGTAAGCCGGAAGAAGGGACATGAAAGGCTCTACTTAGAAAGGGGTGGGGCTCAGCCCTGCCTTCCCATGGCACAAGGGGTCAGGTGGGTAATGAGGGAATTTCACCATTTTCTCAGGGGAGGGGTGTTGCTGATCCTGGAGCTTGAAGTCCGGGCCTTGCCACTGTCCCTGAGTTTGTTTACTCAAGGCTAGCGCACTACCACTTGAGCCACAGCTCCACTTGTGGCTTTTGGGTGAATAGTTGGATATAAGAGTGTCACAGACTTTAATGATTGGACTGGCTTCAAACTGAGATCCTCAGATCTCCTGAGTAGCTCCACATTCTGCAACTCCACAATTCCTTTGATGAAGATGAGGTGCTTAGAGACAGATAACATGCCGATTACCACATGCAGATAGTACAAAGGTGGGAATGGAACCATGGTCATCTCTGTACCACCCAAACTTTCTCTCCCTCTTCCCTTCCTGTAGCAGACATGGCATTTAGCCTGCAAGGAGTGGAGAACACCATCTGCCTTCCTCTCCTGGCTGTCACGTGCCCAGGGATTCTGAGTCTACCTTACAGCATCTTCCAAAAGCTGTGCTGATCCCGTCTGTACCACCACCTCTCCCCAAGGCACTGGCAGCTCCCTGTCTCTCCCTCTGTTCTTTAAAGGGAAACACATAGAGAGAATATCATACATCATAAATGCAAACCTTTGAATAGGAACTTATGGAAAAGTTATGACACCGATGACTGATTTTTGTGCTTTCAGATTTACATGACACCCCCAATTTTCAGTCAACAGAGGCACAAGATGGGGCCTCAAAAGACCTAAGCTCAAAGTGGCTCCCCAACACTTCCTTTGCTAACCAGTTTGGGTCACTGCTTCCAGATCCTCTGCATCAAGCCCGAGTCGGCTTGAACCCTGTGGGGTCAAACTCCTTCCCATTTTACCTCACTGTATGTGTGAATACATTTTTTTAGAAAGTAGTTTTAGAATGGTTTTAGGTTTACAACATAGTTGAAAGGAAGGTACGGTGATTTTCCATTTACATTTCTGCTAGCAACAATTAGAGTTCCTGTTGCTCCATATCCTCTCCAGCGTTTCGTGGTGTCAGATTCTGGATGTTGGCCACTCTTTATAAGTCAAATAGGTTGTTTTCCTGGCCACTGGAATAACATCTTTGGTTCAGTGCTAATCAAGTTTTCTTGCTGGGTTATTGTTGAATTTTCAGAGTTCTTTGGCCATTTTAGAGAACAGTTCTTTATTAGATATGTTGTTTGCACCTGGTCTGTGGCTTATCTTCTTGGGGTTTTTTTGATGTTTTTAATTTTAATAAAGTCGAGCTCATCAATTATTTCTTTCATGGCTCATATTTTTAGTGCTGTATCTAAAAAGTTGTCATTATCATGCTCTAAAAACGTAGGGTTACTCTTATAGTACCTTCTAGGAATTTTATAGTGTTTTTTTTCTTTTTGATTTAGAACTATTATGTATTTCAGTTGATCTTGTGTGGGTTATAAGATATAAGACCCTGATTTATTGTTGCTTAGAAGTGTTTTAAAAATGATTCTGCTATTAGCTAAAAATCTAAAAACAAAAGATTCTACATATATATTCACATTTCTTTTCTCTAAAAATTAAGTCTATAAAAGTAATTTCTCTCAGATGCCCCTCAGTGCATGAATGGGTCAAGAAAATGTGGTATATACAATGTAATTTTGTTCATCCATTAGAAAGAATGACATTGTATCATTTGTAAAGAAATGGAAAGATCTCAAAAAATCATGTTGTGATGTAAGTCAGGCCCAGAGACAAAGGATCTTATTTGTGGAAGCTAGATTTTGCTTACTCATAAGTAAATATGTTGGGTGGTATGCAAGTGTATATAAATGTATTAAACTGAAATACACAGTAGATTCAAGGGAGATCTCAAATAGTGTAAAGCTAAAATAGTAGAAAGCTAAAATCAAAGTTCAGACAAAATAAACACCAGGAAGTGGGTACTCAAAAGAGGTGGGGTAGGGGGAAGGAGTAGATGAATGAAGAGGAGAAGAAGTGGTAAATGCAGTCCAGAATTCAATGGATAGCTTACAAAATTAAGAAGAGTGAGGTAATGGGTGGGAAGGGATTGGTGAGAATGTTGAAAGAGGTGACGTTGATTAAGATATATTGTATTCATAAGCTTCTTTGTGAAGTAGAAACTCCTTTGTACCACTACTTAAAGATAATTTTAAAACTTTGTTTCTGATAAAACACCAATAGCACAGTGATGATGGACTAGCTAGAAGTGTTGTCACTGCAGATGAGGTTTCCTAGCTGCTACATGTTTGATTTGGATTGAAGATGATCTCGCCCTGAAGGGGGTTTGTAGCAGTAGTCCTGAAGCCTGCTGCCCATATTGTGTTAATGAGTCCTCTGACAAAAGTAACTTGCAAGGGACATACATGGGAGCCCAGTGGCCTGTCATACCCTCCATGCCTTCCCTCACAATTCTGTGAGTCCACTGATTTCTTTCAGATCACTACTATCTATAGCCACAAAACTTTGGAGGCATAAAAGAGAAGGGAAATATTTTACTTGGTTTTGAAAATTAAACACAGGACCCGTCACCATCCAATCAAAACTTTTGTATGACCCAACTTGGAGCCACTGTCTTAACCAGAGAGAAACTTGTGCTTAATGTTTCTTCCTTATTAGACCAATATCTTCAGAGACTTATCTCCCATCTCAGAAGCAAGCTGGAACACTAGACATGACAAATGCATTCCTACAAAACCATATATCTCAGAAGCTCTGCAATACACAGTTCCAAGTATATTTGTGATTGCTTAGAGCAATTTAATTTGAACTCTGAGGCTGGCTAGCAGGAATCCTTAGCTTGATTATGTAAGGGGATGCTAGGACTGTGTAGGCTCATATACAGATAGGCTCAACTACGGTGTACTGGAGAGAGGGCCCAAGTTCAAGTTCCTTTTGCAACAAACTAGCTGTGCCTTAAATAAAAATTGAACTTTTCTAAGTTCCAATCTAGTATTCTGCAGAAACTAGAACTCATAAGGGTCATTGTGGTTATGTAACGAGGAAAAAAAACAGTTTGTAAATTCACGCTGTTACTAAACCACTAGCAAGTGTGAGCGTCACTTGAGGGAAGCTCTCATGGCTGGCTCATCAATTCCACCCCAATGCTTTCCTGATTCCTAGCATGACTTGACACGAGTGCCTTGGGGTTGAGCGACCCTGAGGAATACTGTGCAGATGTATAACGCGTGTTTCCAGAAGTGGGGTTCATTAAGATAAAGACCTCCTTCTGCGCATGTTTGTCCTACTGAATGATGACTGATGATGGTGGTGATGACAACTACCACAATGTAATGGGATGCTCTCTTTCTAGCTTACAAGATTCCAAAAATTCCAGAGATGTCCAAACACCATGTATACAAGACTTTTAAAGATGGCTGTAGAAAACTCCCTTTGGTACCCTGAGACCATCCTCCAGCCAGGGGTAGGGAAACTTTTTTTTCTGCCAAGGGCCATTTGAATATTTATAACATCATTCACTGGCTATAAAAAAAAAAAAAGGTCAATATAGACAGACAGGCCATGGGCAGCTGACAAGAGCCTAGGAGAGGCCTTGGTGCCTGTCCGGTCTTGCACCCAGTGATTTCTCAGGCCTTCTGCAGCCCACTGGCCAGGTGTGAGGGGATCTAGTCCCAGGCAGAGGCCGTGGGAGACATTTGAGTGGAGTTGCCTGAGAAGTGTTTATTCCACTGTCTCTGCGTGGTGGAGAACGAGACCACACTGTTTCTGCCTCTCCTTTAGCTGGGAGAGCTGGGGGCCCCAAGCGACTAATGGCAGCATCTTGAATCATAATGGCTGGGAGAACACACTGGCTAGATCAGCTTGAAGAGCAAAGGGACTGAGGACTGAGTTTTTTCTGTTCTCAGTGGAGCAAAAAATGAAATTAGTTTTGGCTCACTTTGTCTAGGGTCACCCTTAAGCCCTTTTGGTTCCATGTAGGAAGCCTGCTGGAGGAGTCATGAGACCCCCAAAAGTAGCAAACTGCCAGATGATCAGGGAAGAATCCATTACTTAGCTACAGGGAGTCTTGATTTCCTCGTCTAGGCAGTTTCAATGTGAGCATCTCACTGGGACCAGCTCCGAGGCAGCCACAGGCCATCTGAAGACAACCACCATGCCAAGGGTCCCATCTCCAGGTTATACCTAAGTAGGTAAGAACATCTCTCATCTCTTCTCATTGAACTCTCTCCATCCATCCATAGACATCGAAAACCCAGAGATAAACCCAGAGGGGGTGCTGATTAACCAGGTAAACAAGGAGAGCAAGCAAGCTGGTGCTCTACCACTTGAGCCACAGCTCTGCTTCCAGCTTTTTTTGGGGGGGGCGGGTAATTGGGGATAATAGCCTCACAGGGTTTTCTGCCTGGGCTACCCTGGAATTGTGATCCTCAGACCTCAGCCTCCTGACGAGTTAGGATTATTGATGTGAGTCATAGGCCCCAGGCTCGGGGCCCTCTATGCTTATTCTCATTAGTCTTCACATACATTAGTATTTTATTAGCATTCCCACTTTGCAGATGAGGCAAATTGAGGCTCACAGCAGGCAAGCTATTAGCTCAGGATAATACAACAGGACTAGATGGAATACATAGTACTTTGACTTTAAAGCCTGGGTTAGGATATGCTATGTTGCTTTTTAGCTGAATTTGTAAAGGATCTGTGGGATGACAGAAGGCCAGTGACCCCAGAAAATCTTTTGCAAGAGAGTCTTACAAATGCCCTTCCAGGGGGCCCACTTGTATTTTTGTGTTCTCTTATTTAAATCAACCCGAGTGCCGCACCGTTTCCTTGCATTTTATATGTCTTGCTTTGCAGTTAGAACCAGCTGAATGCTATCCTTGGCACTGAACCAGTGCTTTTGAAAATTTTGTCCTCCTGTTTGTATTCAGTCATTCAAGAGCTGTGTTCTGTCCCTGTGTGCTCCTAGGGTCAAGTTTGGCCCTCGTGACCTGCCCACGAGTGATATCCAGCCTTCTCAATGAATGCTCAAGTGCAGGTTTTTATACCCTCGTTCACACAGCCTCCCTTTCCCCTGCTTCCGGAAGCCAGGGTGCACTGCTGTCAGTTTTAGGCTCAAGGCCGAGACCTGCGTGGGTTGCTTAGCCTGCCACGGTGGCCTGAAACCTGAGGGGCATCTGACCACAGGATGTGTCTTTCTGAGGCCATTTTGAAGGGTGCTAGGCACATAGCTGCACAACTTACCTTTTATGGGCATCAGAGGCAAATTCGGGAATTTCAAGCACTGCTTAGTTTTGTGGTATGGGTGAGGGCAGTTTTGCTCTGTTTGGGCAAATGTGAAGGCAGGGGCAAAACCAGAGATTTCCCAACCACAGAGAACTGTTTCACAATTACACTTGCATGTCATTTGAGAACCTTTGTCTGTAAAGTGCTACACACACACACACACACACACACACACACACACACACACACACACACACACCAGCAATTATCACAAAAAAGAGCTAGGGAAACATCTTGTGAGTAAACAACTATAGTTATTAAATATAGAAAGTGATAACAATGCTAATAATTACCAACAATGACCAATAATGACAATAATTAAACATTTTTAACACATAGGTCTGTTTTTATATCTATTTCCATATCCACATCTACATTAGACTTTTAAAAAATGAGTACATCAAGCCAGGCAGCAGTAGCTCATGCCTGTAATCCTAGCTACTCAGGAGGCTGAGATCTGAGGATCATGGTTCGAAGCCTGCTTGGACAAAAAAGTCTGTGAGGCTCTTATCTCCAATTAACCACAAAAAGCTGGAAGTGGAGCTGTGGTTTAAGTGGTAGAGCCCTAGGCTTGTGTGCAAAAGCTCAGAGACAGGGCCCAGCCCCAGAGTTCAAGCCCTAGGACTTACAATAAATAATAAATAAAAATAAAGTGAATGTATCGTATGATATTTCTACCAGTACCTATGAGGATATTTGTTTCTCTATAGGTCAGATATATACTTATGTGTTACTGCTTGTCTTTTTTTATTCTTATTACTAATTATAGTCACCCTTGTAAGTGGGAAAGGGGTATCTTACTCATTTTTAATCTGTATTTACTTGATGAATAAAACTGAACATCTCTTCATGTTCTTATTGGCCAGATCCAAGTCTCTTATCAGATAGATAATTTTCAAATACTTTCTCCAAGTCCATGGCTTCTCTTTTTATTCTCTTTTTTTTTTTTTTAATTTTTTTTTTTTTTTTGGCCAGTCCTGGGCCTTGGACTCAGGGCCTGAGCACTGTCCCTGGCTTCTTCCCGCTCAAGGCTAGCACTCCGCCACTTGAGCCACAGCGCCGCTTCTGGCCGTTTTCTGTATATGTGGTGCTGGGGAATCGAACCTAGGGCCTCGTGTATCCGAGGCAGGCACTCTTGCCACTAGGCTATATCCCCAGCCCTCTTTTTATTCTCTTGATGGAACCAATTGCAGACCCATCTTTCCTTGAGACCTCAAAATCTTCATGGACGGGCTGGGGATATGGCCTAGTGGCGAGAGAGCTTGCCTCGTATACATGAGGCCCTGGGTTCGATTCCCCAGCACCACATATACAGAAAACGGCCAGAAGTGGCGCTGTGGCTCAAGTGGCAGAGTGCTAGCCTTGAGCAAAAAAGGAAGCCAGGGACAGTGCTCAGGCCCTGAGTTCAAGCCCCAGGACTAAGACAAAAAAAAATCTTCATGGACGTATAGCGAGATAGGGTGATTGAAACTCAATGAGAAGACTTATTTTTAGAAGGTACTATGGATGGATGCAGAAAAATTTAGTTGAGAACTGCTAGTTGTCTGTGTTGCTTTCAGTTAGACTTGGTGCTTCTTGGAGTAGCCTGTTCCTCTGTGCTGGCATACTCAACTGAAGAGACCACCTACCTGCATAAATATGAATCAAGTCCTGACTCAACAGTACTGACTGGACAGTTTTCTTCATGCTGAAGTTTTAAACAGAGACTCTGGGGTGTTTTGTTTCATTTTGTTTTGTTGATGACTGTAAACTCCTGGGTATGTTTTAGTCAAAGCAATGTCTTGGCAAATTGCTTTTGCTTATTTGGTGGTGGGATGGATGGAGAAAGAAACAAGATTGTTCCTTGGCACTATTTGTACTGTGCCCCTACCGTGGCTCATTTCAACAGAGATGGATGGTGTTTGTGTGTTTGTCTTAGACTTCTGTGCTGGAGACTAAATGAGGAGAAGGAAGGCCGTCAAAAGAGGCCTTCTGGGCTGGGGATATGGCCTAGTGGCAAGAGAGCTTGCCTCGTATACATGAGGCCCTGGGTTCAATTCCCCAGCACCACATATACAGAAAACGGCCAGAAGTGGAGCTGTGGCTCAAGTGGCAGAGTGCTAGCCTTGAGCAAAAAGAAGCCAGGGACAGTGCTCAGGCCCTGAGTTCACGGCCCAGGACTGGCCAAAAAAAAAAAAAAAAAAAAGAGGCCTTCTGCTACTCTGGCCTTGCTGAGTGGCTTTGGGGCCCAGATACCCAAGGGATACCCTGCAGTGGACAGAGCTATTCTCCCCTCTGCAGCCACATATCCTGCAGTGTGCCAATCTTCATGGGTACGTAATGAGAAATACTGGCTGGAAATCAGCTCTTTGAGGCATGGGCTGGCGATGCTGAAGGCTCTCTGGGCTAAGTCCTCGGGATAATCACATTAGCGTTTCCACAAAGGCAGCATCGGTGTTAGCTACAGCCATGCTCTTCCCTCTGCCTTGAGATGAGCAGGCCAAGAGGAGAGAATGCAGGAAAGAATGGGAAAGAGCAGAGAAGACAGCCCGGGGTGTGGACACCCAAGGTTGTGATGTACCCAGAAACTATTGGGGTAACATCTTGGGAGGAGGAGTTTGAAGTTTAACCATCTTTCTTTACCAAATTGTGAACTTTACAAAATTATCCTTAAGGAGTTGTACAGAGGGCGTTCCAGTGAGCTCTTGATGACTGTGTGTGACATCCTTTAGTTCATGTCACTGTGTGATTCGAAGTGGCCTTCGTAACAGGACTTTCAATATTCTAGCTTGCCTGTGGATTTACAGACTCAACCAGTAGTTACTCATATGGGTGATGGGTACATTCATTGGGACAAGCTATCAACTGTGATCAGAGGAGAAAAAATGGATTTAAAAAATGTATTTTATAATGAATGGAAGGATCAAGAGTGAGAAACTTCTGGAAGACAATCAAACCACAGATGCTGTAGGAGACTGGTATGGCAGGATGACATGTGCATTGTACCCATCTATTGGTTGAAATAGGGACTCACAAGCTTTTTGCCTAGTCTGACCTCAAATCCCAGATCTTTCTTTTGTGACCTTCTGTCAGCTCTCCTTCTTTGGGAATTCTTCTTTCCAGCCTCAACTAGATGAGGCATGGTCAAAGATGTTTTTGACACTTCATAAGGGCCATCTATTCTGTTTATTGAGAACAAGGGGTTATCATGTGTAGAGAAAATGACTTCTTTTCCTAAAGATGTTATCTCCACTTGTCTCGTGGAGATATCAAGTTGCAGGTGTATGCATCTTTATCCATGTTTAAATCATCTCATAGGGTCCTAATGCAGAACAGATAGTGTTCTCACTTTACACAGAAAGTTGATGAGGCAGAAACTAAGATCTTGCTCAGAGACACACAACTAAGTGGCTGAAAATAAAACTTTGAGTTCTGATATACAATACATTCAAGCACATGTCTTTAGGAAAACAGAATTTACCTTACACTCTTCCTCATTAAGGATGCTTACCTAAGACTTACAGTTCCTAGTTCTGTGTGTTCTCCTCTACCCCTTTCTAGTCATTCTCTACATTTCTTAGTCTTCAGATTAGGGCAGCAATTGTAATTTAAAGAAAAAAAAATCTGGTCTGAAGATTCCCAAAGCTCGGGTTTGTGTGCAATTTTGTGATAAATTACTAAAGAGACATTCTCAGAGAAAAGGTTAAGTGTGGGAGGATTGAGAGCTACTGATACATAAAAGGCATAAGAAAACCAGTGTAGTATGACAGTGTGTCATGAACTTGATCTAATAGAATCAAGCCAAATAATATCCACAGTCACACATGAAGGATATAGGAACTGCAATCTCCAATCAAGGCATTCCTAAGTGGATAAAACACCTCTCCTCCAGGCTTTGTCAATAGTTTGTATTAGCAATGCTCTAATCCTGGGACGGGGGTTTCAGGAAGTGCTTTGGTTGAATGTGTGAAGTTCAGAAAACAGGCTTAAAAAAACAATGAGAAATGGACATCTCCTGCCTTCCTAGAGATTAACCACAGAAAAATTGGCCAAGCAATAGGGCTTCTTGGTGGAAAGAAATGAAGTTTACAAAAAAAAATGCTCTGAGGAAATTCAATTTCCTAGGACAGAGAGAACACCGCATTTATTTAAATGGGCTGTATTTAAATGGGTGCACAAGAATCATGGAGCTCTTAAAGATTCATGCATTCCACTGGGCTCATTCTTCCTCCAGATGTTCATTCACAGGCATGGGCTTGAGCCCACGGGTTTGTAGATGTGAATTTGCTGCGATATCCTACTCAAGCCCACTTACCAACTTCGAGAAAGGCCTTAAGAAACATAGAGACCTTTGACTCTGTAGGAAATAACTGGCTATTTATAATCGCAAGAGAGCAACCTTCTGAAAACTGCTGGAAAATAACTGGCCCTGTCACTGGCAGTCAGTAAGAGCTACTCTTGCAAGAGAAAGCGTCTACACAGTACAAAGACATGGTGGGATAAATAAACAGGTTCCTCAATCACGACTGTTCCAATTTATTCCCCCCACCCCCACCCCAGGTGTCTTATCAGTTGAGATTGGTTGGCTAACATCTCTTTGGGCCACTGAGCGCTTAAAGTCACAGCAGAGTTGGTGCCAGCAGAAATAGGAGCTAGAGACCTCGATGCCCTGTAAGAAGTGTGTGTGTGTGTGTGTGTGTGTGTGTGTGTGGTGGGTAGACTCTCAGCAGAGGCAGTGGGCCACTGCTGAAATGGATGAGAATCAAGTTCTCTGCTAGTATAGCATCCGTGTTTTCCATGGTCAAGCCAGAGCTTCAGGAATGCAGGGCTGGGGAGGCTGGCCAGAGTCCTCAGCACAGCTGCTCCTTTGTCACTGGCAGCCGGGGACATCATCATTGCTGCGATTCTATCAGCAGGAGAGAATAGTGGAGGCAGGCAGGGGCTGGCATGGGCTCCCCAAAGAATCAGCCCGGGCCTTTCCGCAACTATTTGGAAAGAACTGTCCAGGCTTTTGTCTTTGTCAGAGCCTGGAAATGGGCAGATCTTAGGAAATTCTGTTTTGTGGCTGCAATCCCATATTTTTCTTTCTTTTTTTTTTTTTTTTTTTTTTTGGCCCTGGGAGGTGTGGCCTAGATGATACATGGAAGAGAAAAAGAGAGCGCTGCCTATTGACAGGTTTGCCCTTGACACCACCCCTTCCAGGCTCCGCCCCTTCCAGGCCCCGCCCCCCCGCTGTGCCGCTAAGGTGCACAGCAGGTCCCTTTGGGCCTGCTCCACTGTCAGAAGCTCACTGGGCTCTTGGTGAAAGATGGAAAATGCAAATTGGCTCCAAAGTTTTCCCCTCAATCTGTGGATCAAAGGGCATGTCTCTGTGAAAGGAACAGGGGTAGCCGACATGGCATAGGGAGCTATGTGCTTGAGACTCACAGCTGGGCTTCTCTGGACTGTCCAGGCCCAGTCCTGACTTTACCATTTCCATTGTACAACAGATCGCCACAGTGCGCACACAACCTTTTAGCATGGTTTGGAAGAGTAGCTCCAAACACACTCAGGCCCTGTAGCTTGGAAGAATCCACTAGTTCTCTGATATGGAAGGATGGCCTACCTACAGAACTCAAGGTGTGTATGGGGGGGGGGAGGGGTGTCTGTGAACCTTCTAGATATGCTAGGGACTACAAGTAGCACCTTTATGCATCACTGTATTGTTAGCCTTGTCAGATCTGCTGCTGCCCAAATCATAAGTTTACAACTCAGTGATTTTTCACTGAATAAACACAGCCACAAAACCATCACCCAAATCAAGGAATGAAACATTGCTGTTGTATTAGCTCAATGCATCTGATAGGGTGGAAAAGACAGGCAGTGAGTGTCTCAGCAACAGTGCTGGAGAAATAACAGATGTTTTCACCTATAGATGCTTTTTGCATTGACTGAATAAACACCAGGAATGTCATCTGGCATCATGAAGCTATTTTATGGTGAGCAAAGAAATGCAGTACCTTTGTCATCTTTTTTATTTTCTTTTCTGTCACTCATGGACCTTGAACTCGGGGCCTGGGAGCTTTCCCTGAGCTTTTGTGCTCAAGGCTGGCACTCCACCACTTTGAGCTACAGGGCCACTTCTATGTTTTTGGTGGTTGATTGGAGGTAAGAGTCTCATAGACTCTCCTACCTTAGGCTGCTTTTGAACTGTGATTCTCAGATCTCTGCCTCCTGAGTAACTAGAATTACAGGTGTGAGCCACCAGATCCCTGCTTTACCTTCGTTGTCTGTATGAAGGTTTTCCTAAAGGGGAAAACAATATGAAGTCATTATGCGCATGAATGTAAAGTTGCTTCTCCAAGATGTCAGTCTGTTCTCATCATTGTAACCTGTGAACTTAGGATCTAGAACTAGCATATATCAGTGAAAGAATGTCATGCTTTTGTATACTACACAGTTTCCTTCTGTTTACGGCTACTATTCCTTTGTGCATATTCGCCACATTTTCTTTCTCTCTCAGTGGACATGTAGACTATTTCCATCTTTGACTCAGTGAATGGGGAGGAGTGCTAACATCTTTTTGAGATCCTGATTTTGAGTATTTTGGGCAAACACGTTATATAGGATTGCTGGGTCACACGGTTGCTCTGTGTTAATGTTTTGAGAACCCTCCATGCAGATTCCATAACAGCTGTATTCATCTGTGTCCATTCTAGCCCCCAGTATTCAATGTCCTAAATCACCCACATTCTGCCAACACTTTGTGTCTTTTGTTTCTCATGGTGGTCCTGATGGGTGTGAGCTGGTGTCTCCTAATGGGTTTGATTCTCATTTTCCTGGTGATTCTTTTCTGTCTTTTAGTCATTTCTGTGTCTGCTGAGAAACATCTATTGAAGTCCGTAACTCATTTTGTAAAACAGGTTGTGAGGTTTTTGTGGTTGTTTGCCTTGGCATTGTAGGAATTCTTTATGTATTTTAGGAGTTGACATCTTATCACATAGAGACTGCAAATGTTTTCTCCCTTTGTATTGTTTCTTTGGTTTTTTAAAAATTTTATTTCTCTTCTCTTTCCAGGGACAGACAATCCAAGGAGAGCTGGGTAATAAAAGTCTAGAGTCAGGAAAATGAGTGTTCACTTTGTGAATGAGTAAATTAGAATCCATAGCAGATCTGCCCCCAGTGGCCCAGGGGTTCTGCTGCCTTTCGCAGATGCTGTGCTGGGAAGAGGTCCAGAATGTTCTAAATGAGCAAAAGGCTAGAGGGAGACATAACCTTGGCCACAAATGTCTGCTGTGTTCTGTGGTACTACTGGGAAGGAAAAGAAGGGCAATAATCTACCATGCCAGATCTATAGTAAATCTTCAAGAAATCCATGATTGTTTTGAGTGCCTGAGACAAGGGCCTGCCTAAGCCGTGGTGTGGGACATTTCTGCGGGGTTCTAGCTGGCTATGGATTCCCACGTCAGCGTTATTGTGAGGGTAGAGAAGGAGAAATCACGGAGCAGATGTGTCCATCCTTGGGAGGAGGATGACCACATTGTGGTGATGACATCTACCGATCTTTAGTAAACTCACACCCCAGAAAGATACACAACACCTTGCATGCTCCACAAGGTCTAATGGGAGACTTTTTGAAAAATTATTTTTTCAAATCTCCATTTTATTCAGATGAAATCTCCAGAGATGGGCATGGCTTATATGGCTCACGGGGAGCGAGCAAGCCAAGAATTACTGGTAAAGAAAATGCCTCTGGGTAAAATCAATTCCCAGTCTTTATTTTTTTCTTCTGTTCTTCTTGGCTGTTTCAATGAACACCAAGTAAGTATTTTCATAACTGTTCTTCATTAAAATCACCAGGCAAGCAAGCTGGAATAGGCATCACCTCCAAACGCATTGTTTCTTAGCCTTGCAGAAAGTAGGGGGAGAGAGACCAGGAGCAGTGTCATTCAGACTTGCTCAGGATTCAGGACGCAAGTTCTCATCCTATGCCCCACCGACTCCTTCTCCTTCCCTTCCCTCCTTCCCTCCCTCTCTTCCTTTTCCTTCCTTCCTCTCTTCCCCTTTGCCTTTCTTTCTGTCTCCCTTCCTTTCCCTCCCTCCTTCTACTTCTCCTTTCCTTCCTTCCTCTCCCCCATTTAAAGTTCTTCCAAACACATAGCAGACCTAATACCCATCCTGAAGAGAAATTCACAAGAAACCACCCCCCCCATCATCAAAAAGCATCCTTCCCTTGAATTAACTGGGACTCTGGATCAAACTCAGGTTTGGAAGTTAAGCCAGGTTGGGGGTTCGAGGCTGCTAGAGATTCAGTGTTCCTGGGCCCCTGTTTGGAGTGCTGAGCAAAGCCTGAGAGCCACCTGCTGCCACCCTGCATCTGTCACACAGGTGGCTGGCCAAGTTGGGCAGACGTGTGACTCATGCCATCTCCGTGGGACTTCAGGAAGCATAGCTGCAGACTGTGAGCACCTGGGAGGCGAAGGTCTAGCTCATGCCATCAGACACGTTATTCATATACATTTCGCCTCGCTCAGGAGGAAGAGGTTGAGAGGCAATGTGATGTATGCAGAATGCAGCAGAGGGTTTTATGTCTTGTTAGATTTCAAACAGTATTGTCACAGGGCCTTTTCTAACCTTCAAAGCAAATTTTTATGTTACTTTGGCGGTGTTAGTAAAGGCTGCTCAGTGACTATGATTTCTTTATAGAAACCAGCGCAGGATTTATGTCTTCTTTGACAAAGAGAGTAGAAAAGTGATAGTGAAATTCAGAAGTTGAAGGCAGCAGATTGAGTTTTAATTACTCGACCTTGAGTGGTTAACTAATGTATCTGGATCTTGACTTTCTGACTGCTGAGTTTCTTCATATTACCTATCCCCACTTATATCACAAAGGGATCATGAAGATGCATCGAATTAAAAATATAAAGCAATTAAATGAATAAGAAAAATGTAAAATTCTTTCAATGGTGAAAGTTACTGTTCACCTAGATCTGGGCCTGATCCCAATCGTGGAATGAGATGATTAGCTCAAGTTCCCATGACCCTCCAGAGCCCTGCTTCACTTTGCACACGCAAACTCAAAGCCAAGCTTTCTTCCCCTCTCATCTCGTGTGTGTGTGTGTGTGTGTGTGTGTGTGTGTGTGTGTGTGTGTCTTTTCCACTCCTGGCTAATGCTCTACCACTTGAGCTACAGCCCTGCTCTTGGCTTATTTTTTTCTGATTACCTGGAAATAAAGAGTTCCATGGGTTTGTCTATCTGGGCTGGCTTCCAACCATGATTCTTAGATCAGATCTCAGCCTCTTGAGTAGCTAGATTTACAGTCATGAGTCGTCACTACTCAGTCTCCTCTCACCTTTCCCATCCAAGTGTGGGCCTTGAAATAAGAGTCACTGATGTTGTTTTCCATAGCAGTAAACAAGGAAATGGGTGTCCTATGTTGGCCTCCTAGCATCACCCTGTTCATGGCCCAGAAATTCACAGAAGCATCATGGAAATGCTTTCAGGCCACGCCCAAGCCCATAGACCCTGGCTGCCATGGTTTCCTTCCTTAGATCCCTCCTGCCTGTAACTCATCCTTCCTACCAGAAGGGCAGACCCCTCCTTCAAAGGTGACCATTGCCTTTCTAAGCCAATCCCCCTGAAATATCCATGTGTAGGATTTAACAAACTATTTCTAGCTGATTTATAAGCCCCGTGAGAAAGCAAATCATTCATATTTTAGTGGTCTGGCTTTAGACCAATGGCCATTGTTTGTTTTTCCTCAGTTAAGTCATTTATTTAACAATTTTAGTACTGCATGACTTCAATTTGCTTTCAGAAATTAAACTTGAACCCTAAATATGAATTTTCCATCACTTTAAGAGTAGGGAAACCATGACACAGATATTAAAGGGAGTTCCAAGAAGGAACCATTTAGATAGTTTTTGCATTGTGGATCTTTGGAATATGTGTTTGTTTTCCTTTTTAAAAAGCAATCCTGGGAATATGGCCTAGTGGCATGAGTACATGCCTGGGTTCAATTCCCCAGCACCACATATAGAAAAACAGCCAGAAGTAGCGCTCTGGCTCAAGTGGCAGAGTGCTAGCCTTGAGCAAAAAGAAGCCAGAAGAAGCCAGGGACAGTGTTCAGGCCCTGAGTCCAAGCCCAGGACTGGCAAAAAAAAAAAAAAAAGTAATCCTCATTTGAATTCTAACATGTTTATCTTTTTTTTTTTTTTTGGCCAGTCCTGGGCCTTGGACTCAGGGCACTGAGCACTGTCCCTGGCTTCCTTTTGCTCAAGGCTAGCACTCTGCCACTTGAGCCACAGAACCACTTTTGGCCGTTTTCTGTATATGTGGTGCTGGGGAATCGAACCCAGGGCCTCATGTATACGAGGCAAGCTCTCTTGCCACTAGGCCATATCCCCAGTCCATTTTTTTTTAAAGTACCCTATTATATAATCAAGGCAGTATCTATATCAGGATGCTAACTGCTTTCAAAAGGGTATGGAATGGCTTATGATAAATACTTCTACAACAAAATTGCTATAAAAGGAAACCAAATTCATGAACAAATGATAGGAGCAAAAGACTCCTGAAACAGAATTACATTGAACATTTTATTGAATTGTTTAGGCAAAGGGGGGAAACAAAAATGGTAAAGCTCTTTTTTATAAAAACAAAACAAAACAATAAAAAGGGAATATTTTTCTTTTATTTCTGAAGGAGCAAGACAAGGTGGCTTTGTTTGGTACTCCTAGCAGCTAAAAGCTTTTGTGAACCTTACTTTTGCCTTCCCATCCCTCATTCCCCCTCTGGCTGGTTGACTTTGCAATTTCCTTATATCTCAAGACAGAGCCTCCCTTATTTGTGAACTGGAGTTGGGGAATAATCTGACTTATAAACTGAGTATAAGAGTTCAGTGTGATGTTTATAAAGCCTTAGCAAGATTCCCTGCACACTGCAAACATCCACGCGTGACACCTGTATTTCCTCTAACACCCCTCTGAGAAGATGCTACTATCTCCAGTTAAGAAAGAAGGTTCTGGCATTTATCAGAGTGTCACTAAGTGCCTGGAGAGCCAGGATTCCAATGCAGTTTTGTACTCAACAAAATCATAGCCTTTCTCCAGCACCTGTTAGTTCTAATAGAAATTTCCCTAAATAGACAATTTGGGTTTTCTAGACAATTATCTGATAATACAACAACCAGCCTAGGAAGCACTTTTATAGATTTATTTTCTTTTTAACTCTTACTAAGAGTTTCGAGGTGTACACTGGATTGTGACTCGGGAATTGTTTCTGTAAGATCCCAGGTTAGGAAGTCTAGCTTTCCAGGGAATTCCCTTAATACTGATGGAGAGCAGGGCCCCTACCACTCCCATCCTCTTAATCCTGGCTGCTCATGTAGAATGCCTTATCCAATCACTGCTGGCTTTCTAGACTTCGCCATGGCTGCAGAGAGGAGCTGTCCTGATGGAAACAGCCTCTCCCTCCTCCCTCATGGTTCCTTGCGCCTGGTGAGCATTAGAAGCATTTTGCTTTGCTCTGCGGGGGCGCCCCTCCCAATGCACCCTCTTTGTTTTGGCTCCATGTTCCACCTCCTTGGCAACAGGCTCCTGGTAGTCATTCTGGGGCTTCATCTGACAGGATTCCAGCATGTTCCTGGCAGGCACCAGGAGAGGGACAGTACTCCCTGGTCTGTCTCCTATACTAGTTCACTCTGTCAGGATTATGGGCTGGAGCCAGCACAGGGTCAGCTATGAATCAGAGGCTCCGCCCCTGCGCTGGCCCCACTGAGCTTTAGGTTCTGGGGCTGACACAATGAGCCAGGGTGTCAAGCTAAGACTTGCCCAATAGTGACTTTTCCCAGCTTCTGCTTTAGACCATTGTCACTCAGAATGTCAATTGTGCCACCACTGGGGTTTGAACACAGGCCTCGTGCTCTTGCTTGACTCTTTTGCTCAAGGTGGGTGCTCTATCACTTGAGCCCTACTTCCAGCTCAGACTGTCTCTCGGCTGAACAGTAAAATCTCTGTGCCTCAGTCAAGGCCTTCTCTTTTCCTACTGAATTACTATGACGTTGAACTTAAATGGATAGAATTGATTCGCTACTAGTGATTACACAGGGTATTTTATTTGATCATCGCAATAGAACCCTTGCAGTTTAAAATTGGTGAAGAGAAAGGCACAGAAAAATCCCGATTCAATGAATCCCTCCAAAGCCAATGCTCTTTTTGCTAGACTTTACTGCGTCTCTTTGATTGTGCTCTGGCTCTCTGGCAGATACCATATTCTGAAAACTCTTCATTAGCCACTCTCTTTGTCTTCCTTTCAATTTCAGGAAGGTCATTTCTCAAGAAGCCAGTGGAAGAGGCAGCTCCTTGTCTCTGAGCATCTCACCCTAGAGACTGGTATTAGCCGCTCTCTGCGCATGAGAGCAGTCTCCTCTTCCTCAGCAATGATGAGTGTTGAGAATGGACTCTGAGGCTTGACACAAGCCCAGCCCTGTATGCCCTGTGCTCCCTCCCGTTCAGCTTGGCTGTTTTCAGCATGGATGCACAGAGACCATGGTTCACTGTGGGTTACATTGTGATGCTGGGACCTGATTTTATTACTCTGTTTTCATAAATCAAGGCAATGGAGGGGGTTTTGAACTTAAAGATATAAAGAGACAACACATTGTTTCCAGGTTGGGGGTATTTTTAAAATCTCCACACTGAGGATTTTTCACCCATCCTTGGCAGGTTGTGTCTTATCAAACAATGTGCTACTGACAGCTGGTCTCTAGAGCCATTCTAAGACAATACTAGACGCTTCTTTCCCCACTCTTATTCCCTGTCTATTCTCTTAAACTTTCTTCTTCTCCTCCAGGCACCTTGGGCCCTCAGACCTGGCAGCACCAACAACCACATGGGGCTCAGAACAAGACTCTAGACCTGGTTTAGGATCCCAGCCTGTCAATGGCTGAGGAATCCCTCCTGGATTTCAGGTCCTCATTATAAGGATTGGTGGAGGCAGGAAATTGGGTAGGTAGACACTAATGGTCAGAGTTGCAATTGGAAAATGGAAAGAAATCAGATTTTTCTCAAGGCTATCCAATATTGTGTTGTCGAGCTGGGATTAAACCCCAGGTCTCTGTGGTCCTTGAACCTACCCCAGCACCTGACCAATACCCATGCAGAGAGCTAATGCCACTCACGGAGGCACAGCTGGCCTATAAGCACCATTGATGCGAATGACACCCCGTGACTTCCCAGGGGTGGATATTTTCTAGCACCGCATGAGGACAGTAATAGGAAATGTCTTCTCTTTTTCTTCTCCCTCTCCCACTTCTTCCAGAAATAGTAATTGGTTCAGATGGGCTGGGCTATTTCCACGGAGAACATATGTTTGCTGATGAGGGGAAACAAAGCCAGCTAATGTGAAAATGTAGGGGGGAGGGGCGTCCTTTATGTGTTTGGGTTTTAAATATCCGCTTCTGCTGTTTGTGCCTGTGTGGTTTTCTGCCTGAAATCAATGGTTATCTTTCTGGCTTTCCTGTCTCCCCGGGGTGGGAGGTGGGGTGCTTGGTGAGGGGGCCCACCCTCTTCTGCTACTGGCCATTCTCCAACAGCCAAATCATGGACTTGTATCGCAGTGTTACATGTGCGATGGAGGAAAAAACAAAACAGACAACAGAGGCGCACTGAAACCGGGTCGCTGACTGAGGACAGCCTAGGAATGCAGAGAGGCCGAGAGCCACCTGAGTGGTTGCCAGCAGCAGCAATGTGAACTCTCAATTTCCTGACTGCTGTCAATCACAGCTGGGACTCGTGTGCCCTTCCTCTAACAGTCTATCTCTGGCTCTGGCTCTGGCTCTTTCTGGCTCTGACTCCCTGTCTCTGTCTCTCTCTTTTCCTTTCTTGTAACATCCATTCATCAGGGAGCCTGGAAGAGCGTGTTCAGGCTTTATGAAAGCTGTGTGTCTCAAGATCACAAATTGAGTTTTGAACATCATGAGGGAAATAGAGCCCTTAGTCCTCAGAGTTAAATGTAGCTGTTTAGGTAAAAGTGATGAGGTAAAAGTGTGGAGGATCTTGGACATTTCTAAGTAGCCATCTTTCAGATACTCATGTAATTTGGTAAATGCTTCTTCCTTCTGGGTTTCTGGGATAACATGAATGTCTGTCCATGCTATAGTTCTCCTTCTATGCCTTCATTGAGAGAGAGGCAGGCTTTCCCCAGAGATGGAGGTGCTTGGCTTCTGTCCAAGGGGAGTTTTATGCTGCTGATATGTCAAAGAAATATGTGACTCATTCAGAATCTCATAATTTAGTGATGGGCTTATCTAGAAAATGAATAGCAAAAGCCATAGCACTGAGGTATGTATGATTGTGTGTGAGTATAGATGAGGGTGTTTATGTATGAATAGGGATGTGTATCTGCTTATTTGAGTATATATATTATCCATATATACACATATGTGTTTGCATGTGTGTACAGGTGTGTACATGTATGTATGTAAGAATGTCCTATGGCATGGAGAACATGAATTTTGTGGGTCCTAAGAAGAACACTAATGAAAGTTCACTGTAATTATCAGCACCAGTGAAAATTCTTAAAGGGATGTGGCTGAAGAGGTGTTCTGGAAGCATCCACCCAGTCTCCTTACTTATGGAAAATTAAACAAAAGCAAATTACATATTCTTTCCAGAGAAGGGAAGTGATTTGCTCAAGTTTCCAAGACATTTGTCTCCACGATGAGGTTGTATCTTCAGAAACAAGAAGAGGGCTGGCCAGAGGGACAGTTATAGTTATCACAACAAAAACAATTTATTGAATGACTTACATATCTAGGACTATACTAAGGTGCTGTAGGATGAAGTATTTTCCTAGAGACGGGTGCTCACTAAGCTGCCCAGGCTAGACTGACTTGAACTAGTGATCCGTCTACCTCAGCCTGAGTAGCTGGAATTACACTCTTGCCTCACTGAACCTGGCCGGTAGGTACATATGTATACCACTTAACTTTCTCATTAGCCATGTGAAAGGAGACACTGTTTTGGTTCTAATTTATAAATAAGAAAGTGAGACTGTGAAGAATGAGTCACCCCCGTACAACCTTTCAAGAGATTTGAACCCAGATCCGTCTAGGTCCAGAGCTCAGCTCCAGTTCCCACCTCTCTCTGGCCCCATCATCTCTCCCATGCCATCCCTTCCTCCCTAACAGCAAACATTGGCTAGTCCAAAATAATCCAAACTAGTGTGCCAGAGTGATGACTGACCCTTAAGAGCTCTATGACATCTTGGGCAAGTTTCTGAATGTATTGAAACTCGGTTCATTCTCTTCTGTAGCAAGCGCTAGGAATACCAACATCTCGTCAGGTTTTCCTTACCCTTGGTCAAACCAGAGGCTTAGATCATTGAAATCCTCTTGATTATAAACCAATGTTGAAAACTCAAACACCTACAGAATGGGGACACGTTATATAAAGGGGAGAAGGGAGCTGGAGGGAGATTATGCCAACCAGATGGTACAAACCCTGTTTGCAAAAGCCAGCTGCTCTTCAGCCACCATGTGGGAAGGGGGGCTGATGTAGCCACAGAAAATTTAAATTTTTCATGAGAAACCAGAAATCTAGATTGTGTGTGCTCACGCGCGTGTGCATGAGTGCATGTTGTAATATGTAAACATTGACCACAAACTTATATACTTTTGATAACACTGAACTGACCAAATAAAAGACATCTGAGAGTTGCCCTTGGCCCAGGGGCCCCAGTTTGTAATGGTTACCACAGACATACAGCCTTTAGCTGGAAACACGTAGATAACTTTAGTCACAAGAGCTACAGAACTGAAGATGGATTTTCACAGCTATTGCCATGTCTCTCTTAACAGGTCTAATCCTCAGCTCACCCACAGATGAAGGGCTGCATCTAGCATTTTGCTTATCTGCTCAAACACAAAACAAAACCAAGAGATCTGAGTGGAATGGAGAGCTAAGCATGGGCTTGGCATCTGATTGTGTCTAGCTTAATACAAAACGCTTAGAGACAACTGGAAAAGAAACCACCACTCATTCAGCAGGCCCTGTGCTATCACAGTGAGTTTAAATTGAGTAGAAGTGTTGAGAGTTTAATAAAATAGAATTGCAGATAGATAGATGTGTGTGTATATGTGTGTGTGTGTGTGTGTGTATCTGGATTTAGCTGATAGCTCCACCAAGGACATTGCGATGTCAAATATATTTGGCAGGTTCAATTTTCTTAGCACCCAGATTTGCACTCATTTTAAGCTGGAGGCAATTGGAAACACATGTGTTAACAGTAACTGCATGTAATGTGTGAAGATTAAGGAAGTGTGGAGCATTCACTCTGACTTTCATGGTCCTGAGCTAACCCTTTCCAGTTGTGTTGGGGGAGAGGGATGTAGGGTTACAGGATTCTTCTTAAAACAACAATAACAATTAATTTTAGGAAATAATTTGGGCTTTTGGTCTGTCTTTTATTTTGGCATTTAGGAGCCCAAGTATACATTTAAGAGCTAGGATCATTGAGTCTTATATTCTCCAGTAAGAAAAGTCAGGAGCAAGTGGGGTTGATCAGCCACTCCTGTGTAGGATGAATAGATTCTGGACACTTAATATGTAGGCTGGCAACTATTGTGAACAATTATGTTTTGTATATGTGAAATTTGTTAAGAGAATAGATCTTAAATCCTATCACACACACACACACACACACACACACACACACACACACACACACACACAGTGGTAGCCAGGTGAGGTAATGGATGTATTAAAATTAGCTTCACTGTGCTAATTATTTTCATAATGTGAAATGTGAACTAGTGGTGCATACCTCGGAACCTTTGGCTCACACCTGGAATCCTAGCTACTCAGGAGGCTGAAATCCGAGGATCATGATTTGGAGCCAGCCTGAGCAGAAAAGTCTTTGAGACTCTTATCTGCATTTAGCTACCAAAAAGTTGGAAGTGGATCTCTGACTCAAGCAGTACAGCACCAGCCTTGAGCAAAAGCACCTGGGCCCTGAGTTCAAACCCCAGAATCGACACACACACGGAAAAAGTCGACCTTGTTAACTGTAAATATATATGGATTTTATTTGTTAATTTTACTGCAATAAAGCTAGAGAAAGGAAAATGAAAGCAATGACGTGCAATTGGCTGAAAAGTAAAACAACTGCTTTTAGAGCCAGGGATGATATCAAAATAACTAAGCAGTGCTCGTCAAAGGATCAAAGTCATAAAGGACAAGGAAGGAGTTAGGAATCCTCATAGATTGGAGCCCATAAAGAAAACATGACAATATGGCATCAATATGTTATCAATATGATTTGCAAATATTTTCTCCCAGTATGCTTTGCTTTTTAAAATTTTATTAACCAGTTTGGTTTTCTGTTGTTATTGTTGCTTTGCAGTTTTAAATGTTTACCGATTTTTTCCTTCACAGATTAAGCTTTCCATATCAATTCTTAAATGTATGCCCAGCATCCAATGGTTTTAAATTTTTTAAAAGACTTGGTTTTTAGGTTTATGTTGTACATATAAGTCTGTGATACTCTGAGTAATATTTTATGGAGGATGTTAGGCATGAGTCGAGGTTTGGCAGTTCTTTTCTTCTTTTGCACTTGAAAATGTGACCCCTCCTTTCCCCATTCTTGCCTTCGTGGTTTCTGATGAGAAATTCACTGATGTTTGGATTGATTTTCCTGTGTAGGTGATGGTTGGAATTTTGCATTTGCTTGACAAACCTTTTGTCTCTAATTGTCATACGTTTAATTATTGGGCTCCTATGCATGGATTTCTTTAGGTTTATTCTGTCAGGAGTTTGCTTGGTGTTGTAAATCTATGCATTTCTGTGTCTTGCCAAATTTTTAATCTCTTTCTTTTTAGCTCTCTTTCTGAAGTACTAGGGTTTGAACTCAGCACATAACACTTGACTCTCACATCTCAGTCTCTTTTGCATTTAGTGTTTGTTATTGCTGTTGTTGTTTGGTGGGGCTTTCTTCAGCTAGGGTCTCCTAATTTTGGAGGGGGGGGGCTGTCTTGAGACCATGGTCCTCTGCCTCCCTAGTGGCTAGAATTATAGACACATGCCAGTAAACAAGACACACACCACCATAGACAGCATTTTTAGTTTGCTTGTTTTTATTTAGAGCTTAGAGACCATCTGCTTTTGCTCTCCTTTTGTTTATTTTTTTTAAATTAAATTTTATTGACAAGGTATTGTGCAAAGGAGATACAGTTACATAATAAGGCAGTGAATACATTTCTTGTGATATCTTACACCCTCATTTTTCTTTCCCTTCCCTAGATCAGGTAGGCACATATACAATATCCAGTGTACCAATATTATATACAGTAACCACGTAGGGCATGCACAGGAAATTCACCTAGAACTTTAAAGATAATGTCAACAGTAGAATCCTCCCATGTCCTTCTCTTGGAGTTGTTTTTGCTTATCCTCATCTTCTATGATCATGTGTACATAGCTGTTGAGCTATTTTGATCCACTGATAGGTTTATTCTATACCTTTTTATGTTTAGTAGTTGTTTGGTTTTAGACACATAATGTAAAGTTGCTGACCCAAACATGTGAAAATACCATTTGCAAAGAAGTTTGTTGTTTTGCAGACCTGGTCTCTACTGTCCTCCTGCTCTCCTTTTAAACTAGTGAATATAACTTGTGCAAAAGGGGTCTGGTTTAATTATGGTATGTCCATATATGTATAGTATGTACCTGGACCAAATGCAACCCATGACTCCTTCTTATCTTCCATCTCCTTGAAAGCAAGTTTAGTGGATTTCATTATTCTGTTTTCCCTCTCATTATTTCTCACTCTTAAGCAGCACCCCACCATACACACTTTGCCCTCTTTTGTTATGAGCTCTAGCTGTGAGACCATCTTTGAGAGACAATATGTGATATTTGTCTTTCTGAGTCTGGCTTGTTTTACTTAATATAGTTATTTCTAGTTTGATCCATTTTCCTGCCACTGACATAATTTCATTATTTTTTTCTAGTGGAATAGTACACCATTGTGCACATGTACCACATTAAAACAAATCCATTCATCATTGATAGAGGCATGGGCTGATTCCACAGCTTGGCGATATGAGGAGTACAGCCATGGACAGCCATGCACAGGTGTCTTGGTTGCATATTGACCTACATCTTTTGACTATAGGCCCAAGAACAGAATAATGAGATTAAATAGTAGTTGTGTTTGTAAGTTTTTTGAGGATTCTCCATATGGACTTCCATAGTGGCTGCAGTAATGTACATTCCCAGCAGCCAGATAAATGAGTTCTCTTTCCCCACATGTCTTGTCAACATTTCTTGTTTGTTTTCTTGATGAGGATTGCTTTTTCTTGAGTGAACTCTGATTCTTTGTAAGTCCTGAGAAAGAGATCAGAGGGTAATAATCCGAATGAGGGAAGCTGAGCAATCAGTGGTCACTACACTCCAAAGGACAGAGGAATGTGTCTGGGCCAACCCTGGAACATTTAAACTCAAGAAGAAGAAGAACAACAACATTCCTCATCTTGTTTGGTTGCTCAGAGTGAAAATGACATAATACATTGTTTAAAAAATTACTGTTAGTTATAAACACATCCTTTTTTTTTGGTTGGTCATGGGGCTTGAACTCTGGGCCTGGGCACTGTCCCTGAGCTTTGCAGCTCAAGGCTAATGTTCTACCACTTGAGCCACAGCACCACTTCTGGTTTTCTGGTGGTTAAACAGATCTCTTTTCAACTTAGAACTAAATGATTATATCTGGTGGCCAAGATGTCTCTAGAATAGATATATTCTATATGCATGGGATTTAAATTAGTGTCAAAATGGATTTATTAGATTACTCACTTACCACTTCCTTTGCATGTGACTTCTGTGATAAGTTCCCACTTCCTCCTACTGGGTAAGGTAAATACAGCTTTGTTGGTCTGTTCAGACCTAACCCCTAGGAGCAAGTGCATTCCTTGAGCTGGCCTTGCTCAGTCAACTTTCTCTGAGTATTTATGAGGCCCATGAATATGGGTGGCAAGTTGGCCAAAGGCTGAAAGAAGTTTTTGAAAACTCATCCAAGGGGCAGGCGGGGGGGGGGGGGGGGGGGGAGAGCGGTTCTATGCTCTTTTAAATAGTGATCTCTAGCATTATGCTTGACTCTGTGATACATTGCCTCTACGAAGTCCTGGGTTACCTGACAAAGTACCTGTTATAAGTAAGGCACATGTAAGAGGGAAACAAGTTTGATCAATCAAACTGGTAAGCAGAATGTGGTGAAGTTGTGTTCAATATTTTGACTGGCAAAGAGCCTTTAGAGCTACCAGACCCAATCTGAAGTTTACAATTTAAAAGTTTAAAAAAAAAAACAACTAGTAACAATCTTGCTTCAGGGTTAAATATACATTTTGGTTCCCAGCTGATGTCTTTTTCTAAGGAGAGAGAATGGAAATGGAAGTATGAGGTAGCCCACACCCTATTTAGCATTTTGTAGATAACTACAAATGGTCATTCTTCTCCTACTCTTATCTTAAAGGGACAGATTATGTTTTCTTATGAAGAAATTCAAGGAAGAGATGGAAAAGAACAGTGTACTATCTATGTACCTTTAAAGATTTTTTTTTTCATGTATGGCTGTTTTCCCTATTTTTGGCCCTTGCCACTACTGAAAATGAGCAGCAGTCTTGAAGAGTCATGATATTCTTCATGGGCCTTGAGAATAGCCTTCTACAACAGTAAAGAACATTATTCTTTTTAAATCTCATGCTTGATTACATGTCCTATCATCCAGTATGGCAAAACAGGACACAAACAATTCTATTACAACCTACAGAACAATAGCTGTTACACCCTACGGTGTGATGATTTGTTTTTTGTTTGTTTGTTGTTGTTTTTTGCTGCATTGGCCTCCTTTTTCATGACACCCCATTTTGACTGGGAACGATGACTGATTGACAAACTGTGGTTATTCAAGCTTGGGTACTTTCTCCAAAGGAACCAAATGAGGGAACCCATCATTTCAAGGACAACAATTGATAGCATATATTACCAGTGAAAACAATTCTTCTTGATAATATTTTTAACAACTTCCCAGGGCTTAAAGATGTCTGACTTAAATGTCTGAAATGTTCATTTGGGGAAGGTCAATGTTACAAATGTGAAAGCAGAGCCAGCAAGCCATTCCCATGCAGAGCAAGGGAAATGACTAATTCCATGAGGGCAAGATGAGCATTGAGGCTGGAGGTTGGGATGGGAAAGTAGGTTATGAGAGTAGGAGGAAGTGCATTCTAGGCAGAGGCCAAGGCTGGAGGAAGGCCCCAGCCACCAGGAGATCTGGCTCATTTGGAGACTGGGAAGGAGCATGGAGCAGAGAGGGTGGCATTATAAGAGGACTGTGAAAAGGGAAATGACATGCTCCAAGCTGTGCCTCTGGGAGATAACAACACAAGGAGACATCTGCCTTTGCTTAGCAACAGACAGCTCAGGGGTTGGAACTCTCCCTCCAAAGGAATTCCTAATGATTTCATTTGCGCAGGCCACAGCGCCTGCCCGTTTGGCACTGGGGTGTTGTGTGTGGCTTTGTTTTGACAAACCTTGGCCATGGCTCTCTAACACGAAGCAGAGCTGAGGGTTGTGACCCTCTACAGCAGGGTGCTCTCTGCCAACTGTCAAACTGAGTTCTCAAGGACAAGCCCTCTCCACCCTCACCTCCTCCTCCTTGCGCCTTCTCCCTGCGAAGGCTGGGTTTAACCTTTTCAAATCTCCTTTGATATTTTTTGAACATGTTTTATTGTCTTTAAGTAGTTGTACAAAGGAGTTGACACTTATCAAAGCAGTTGATGAATAGGGTGCATCTTAAATACGGTCAATGATCTATGCTACCACATCAAAAACAAATCTGAGCCTCGTATTTCCAATCAACGGGCAAAATGTAGGAACAGGAGGTGTGGCCGAAGATGTGGGAGGAATGCTGTGAATGAAACCACTGAGCAAAAACGTGAGGCTGTGAGTTCAAGTGCCGGCACCAATACAAAAAGAAACGAGCACATATGATTTTGTCATTCACAGAAAAATGTATGGAGAGATCACTTTGTCAAGTAAATTAAAGCAAGTCACAGAAAGACAAGTTCTCTCCGGTTTTCTCTCATACGTGGATTCTAAAAATTAATAAGAGGAATATTAATAACAATAAGTAATGAAAGTAGAAGGACTATTAAGAAGACAGGGACCAGTGAGGGGAGCAGATGTGACTAATGAAGGGGATAAATATGATCAAATTATTTTATAGACAAGTATGATGTTTTAATGAAACCTATGATGATGCATAATTGATATACACTAATAAAAAGCCAAAAGAATTTGAAATAAAAAGAAGTTTCCATTGAATGCTTACAAGGAGTTGGTTTTTAACCAAGGGCAGTTTCCTGCAAGCCCTAGCAGGGACAGAAATCCGGAACCAAGGAGTCTTGTTTGAACAAGTCCTCCCAGCCTTTCACCCACACCTCCTCTAATAGAGCTACGAGGTCCTTTTGTAAATTTCCTTGAAGGTTGTCAGCTGAGACACCATACTGTCGCAACAGGCCAATGTGCACATATGACTAGCTGGTAGTGTTGCATCTTATGTCCCTTAAGGAGGTGGGGCTGATGCTTTATGCTTCTTTATGTCTTTGTAGCCATAAAACACATCAAATTGTAATATTTAAATATAGAGCCAGGTGTCAGTGGCTCACACCTATAATCCTAGCTTCTTGGGAGATTGAGATTGGGAGGACTGTGGTATGAAGCGAGCCTAAGCACACTTGTGAGAGGCCTTTCCAAGCAATAACTAGGCCCAATGAAACATGCCTGTCATCACAGCTATGTGTGAGGCTGAGAGAGGTTTGCAAGTCCAGGCTAGCCCAGGCAGAAACGTTCATAAGACCTGAACTTGACAGAAAAATACTGGGCATGGTGATATGTGCTAAATATGATAGGAAGACTAAAATAGGAGAATCATGGTTCAGGTGCATTTTTAGACAGGAAGCAAGAGTCTATCTTTAAAACAACCAGCTCAAGATGGCTTGTATTCATGAATTGCCTTGTTAAATGGTGACTCCTTTGTACTGTTGTGCCAAGTCGCAAGACCACCACCAAGAAGACCACCGAGACTCAGACATTCCGAAATGCAAAAGCAAGGCAAGGCTTTATTCAAGCGAGCTGCAACTCGGGCCTCGTCCTACCCACGGACACAGCGGAAGTTAGGAGGCAGCCCTGAGCTGTGATTACACAGGACTTATAAAGGCAAAGAACAAAGTTACAACAATCAGGTGTTCAAGCAAGCAAGATTAGGATACAGGTACAAATCTGATTGGCTCAGGGTTCGATTCTAGGGGTGGTCAGAGTTAAACATTCCCAGTGGTTAGAGTTCTAGACCGACTGGGCCCTAATGGGCTTGTCCTGGGTCTGCTCACAGGGCCTGCTTATCTCAGGTTCGTGTGGTAAAGTGGGGTTCGCGTGGTAATATGGGGTTCACGTGGTAAAATGGGGTCTGACTTCAAAGTCTGGCACTTCAGTACAACTACTTAAAGATAACTTTTAAAAATCTGGAAAAAAAAAAACCAAGAGCAAAAAAGGACTAGGGATGTGGTTTAGTGGTAGAGCACCTTCCTATTAAGCACTAGGCACTGAGTTCAAACCCCAGTAATGCTGTATATACATATATACATGCATGCATACCTTCATAAATGTAAAATACAAATGAATTTTTCAAAAATAGTTATGCACTTATAATACTAATCTTTGGGAGAAGGAGGCCAAGGAAAGGTGTCAAAGGACTGTTCAGATTGTAAGCCATTTAAACATATTGGGGTTTTAAAATTGGCACATAGTAATAGTAAGTATTTCTCAGGTACAGTGTGATATTTCAGTACTGTATGAATTGTGTAATGATCAGATCAGGGTAATTGGCATACCCATCGCCTCAGACATCATCTCTTTGTGTTGGGAGCATTCAAACTCCTCAAACCATTTTGAAACATACATGAATGGATACCAACCATTGTGATAGAGAAGATTAGAAATCATTCTTATGCAAGTGTTCCCCTCCATCGCTTAGCCATCTTTTCTCTGCCCTTCCTTATTCCATACATCTTGATCCATACATATTACTGCAAATAACAAGATTTCATTTTAATGACCAAATAATATTCCAGCATATATGTACACACATATACATATACATATATATATATATATACTACATTTTTTACCTATCCATCTTTCTATGGACACTGAGGTTGATTCCATATTGTGTTTATTGTGAAGAGTGTTTTATGGGAATAAAGTTCTTCAATTTACTGATTTAAATTATAAATCATTTCTTTAAAAAATATCTCAATTCTAGCATGCTTCCTCATGTACTATCCATATACAAATGGATTCACAGAAACTTCAAATGGATTCAGTTGAGCCAATTATTTGGGTGACAGGAAGTAAAAATCTCTATAACTATAATACTAAACTAAGAACTTGTGTTCTCTTAATCTTGAACCCATCAAATAAAGCTAACTAAGAAGAAAAATACATTTTCCTCAAGTAGGAGTAACGGAAACAATGAGACATGAATGCTCTTATCTCTTGCTTCAGGAAAGCTCTTTTGCCTTTCTTATTGAATTGTGACAGATAGTGATGAGTGGAGAGAGAAGGAGGAGGAACAATGGGAAATTCTGAAGGAATTATAGACAACAGGGCACGTGGAAAGCACACCCATTCAGGTTGAATTTCCTTTTAGAGACATTTACACAAGGCCAGCACTCTATCACTTTGAGCCATAGCTCCATTTCTGATTTTCTGGTGGTTAATTGGAGAGAAGAGTTTCATAGACTTTCCTGCCTGGGCTGGCTTCGAACTGTGATCCTCAGATTTCAGCCTCCTGAGTTACTAGGATTACAAACAGGTATGAGCCCCCAGTGTCCAGATACCAAGTGAATTTATTCTTATCTTTCAACCCTCCTAGTCTGCCACTTACAAAAACTATATGCAAAGTTGACACACATGGTCCAGAAATATTGCTTTATTCATTTTTTTCTAGAATCAGTAAGGCATCAAGTAAACATGTTTATGCTCTGACTTCCATTTTCAGTATTAAGATGGCTTGGAAATGGGTAACTGGGAATCATGGTGGGTGTCACAAGGCAACCTGAGAAATCAAAGCTGACCCAAGGAAACAAGAAACACTTTGGTTTGTCTAGATGGGGATATCTCACGAGTTCCTGATAGACCAGCAAATGTCAAACCAGGAAGGAAGAATGGGAAGATTTGAGCTCTGTCTGCGTGTAGCTTGGTGGTAAATGTCTTTTCCCTATGATGGACTCCATAATGTGTGAATAGGAATGTTGCTGCATCTCTGGGACTCTTAGTTTGTTAGAATTTGTGTACCTCTCCATCTGATCACAGAGGATGGAGGATGGAGAACGAGGCTCCTTCATCTCATTGCTTGGAAGTAAATTTCAGCTTCCTTGTGTATGTATAGAGACTTACACTGGCTTAGGATCCCCAAGGGGGGTATCTTGCATTTAAGATGCCCGGATAATTAATGAATGTTGAGGGATGTGGGAATGTCTGTTAGGCAAAGGCAGTTCAGGAAGGAAGAAATGTAGGTGCAGAGATAGGCTTAAAAAGACTATAAAATTGTCACAACTTGCCAGTCTAATTTAAAGATCCCTGTAGAGACTCAAGGAAGCTGAGCAATCTGAGTGGCAGGGCTGTGTCATGTAGATTCTTAGAAGCCAAGCTAAAAACTCATTGTAGCCATTGGAGTAATCCACAAAGGTTGTTCCTCTGAGTGCTAAACTTTAGTAAGATTGACTGGCTCAAATGGATATCCTGATTAGAATTGGTAGATGGGGCAGATAACTGCTAAACTGCTAAAAAGCCTCGCAAACACTGTAACCCCCCTCCCCATTACATTTGTTAGAAATTAACGAGGTAACTAAATGGACTAAGACTTCATGGTGAAAATATTTAGGTGGTTGGCAATCCCCTCTTTCTCTGTATGTTATTTTCAAAGGAGATAATCTTCTATCCACTCTTCCATCCAAATTATTCCCTGTCTTGGAAAAAGAAAATGTCAAAAATGTTGGGAAAATGCACCCCACCCGTGTTTTGTTGGAAGGGCTAGTTTCTTAGTTCCTTGAGGAGCCAAATTTTAATCCACAGGCATTTCCTTAGGAAAGGGACATTGCCAAAATTTTTCCGTACGATTCTGGTAGGAACTTACAAAGAATCATTGTAAGTCAGAATCCCAGAATGTAAGAGGAAGACTTAACCATAGTAAAAGTGTATTATGAAGTATCTAAGACTTTGTTTTTCTTCAAACATAAGGATATCAGAGTTGATATAACCTGAATATTCCAGTATTCAATCAGACAACTAATTATTGATGGGGTCTCTTCAAAAACATTTCACAAATACTTTTTCATTTTGGTACCAGTCCTGGGACTTGAACTCAGGGCCTGTGTTCTTTCCTTGAGCTTTTCTTGCTCAAGATTAGCTCTCTTACCATTTGAGTCACAACTCCACTTCTGGCTTTTTTTGTGGTTAGTTGGAGGGAAGAGACTCACAGACCTTCCAGCTTTGAGTCTCAGATCTCAGCCTCCTGAGTAGCTAGGATTACAGGCATGAGCCACCAGTCCTGGTGTCATAAATATTTTTGAGCCCTGTAGGTGTGCAGTGGGCAGCAGAGACAGATTCAAGAAGCTTGCATGTAAACTAAAGATATAAAAAGGTGAATAATTACAATCCTTTGGCAAATAGTGTGAAATTGCTTCAGCAGAGGAAGTATAGGGTTTTATGGGATCATCCTGGCTAGATTTGGAGGGAGGGGAACAGTTCCTTGAAGAACTGTAACTAAGCTGACTTCTTTAGATATCATCAGAACAAGCAGGCCCTAACCCTAGAAAAATGAGCAGCCAAGAGGGTGGCGAGCACACGAGTAAAGTTTGAGACAAAGAGAAAAATGTTGCATTCAGGAGATGATGCAGTTTGTTCCAGCTATAATTTAAGTATTCACCCCATGAATACTCACTCAGAGGGCAAGAGTGATATGGCTGGGGTAGGAGAGTGTGGAATCTCTACAGAGGAAGCTAGAGAAGTAGGTTGGGGCCGGATCTTTGCCAACACTTGTAATATTCAGGACAGAATTTGCTATTTGCCCTAAGTCCTAGAAGAAACCATCGGTTGCTTCCAAGCAGAAGAATGACCATGGCTCCATGGGAATCTGAGAAAAGCCACTCCAGCCAGAGTTTAGAGAAGAGCTTGGCCAGTGTTGGCAAGCTGGAGGCAGAAGGCTTCTGAGAGCCCTCAGAGGTCATGAGAGCTCAAGTGGAAATGGAGATGGAAAGGAGGAAAGAGATCTGACCAGAAGTAGCAAAAGCCTACAGATAGAACTTGGTACTTGTGTAGGATGAGGGAGAAAGGGGATGGTTTCCCAGGTGTCTGTTTGGGGCTGGTGATCACTGGCTATTTATAAGGAGGAAAGGTAGAGGAGGAAAGCGAAAAGCATGGAGACGAGGTCAGTTGTGTTCTTAGTGAGTTCAGTATGTCAGATACTAAGTCAGATTTTGCAAACAGAACCTGATGGCTAATTGGATCTACGAACCCAGAGCTCTTGACTGAGTGGGTTCAAGAGTCTTTACTGCATAAGTGATCACGTGAGGAATGCTTCAGTTTTGGGTGGCAGAATGCCTAAGCATCCACTGGAATTACTTAGCACAGGAAACAGTGTCTTGTTCACTGAATGGCCTTTGCCATAAGCCCTGCAATGCAGTTTATTCCCTTCCATCTTTAGCATCCTGAGTACTTTTTGTTTCTTCTCCATGTGTCTCCTTTGAAGAACTCAACAGCATTTTGGATCAGCTACCCTTAATATCATCAGGAAGCTTACAGCCTCATCATTTCTGCCTCTTTAGTTCTAGTCTGAACAAAGCTATACAAGTTGCATCACATTGTACACGCACACTAAAAAATCAAGATTTACCCAAGAGAGTAAAATCAGAACAGTTAGTTTTATGCAAAATAACTGAGTTAGATTTCAAAGGGAAATGATATTTGAGCCCTCTGATAATTCATTTAAAACTGGATGTTTCCTACTCCCTTTTTAATGAAACCATTTCTTGGCCTACCCTTATGCAGGTCCAAAGATTAGAATTGCTTTTCCAAAGTACATTTGGGTACCCCCCCCCCCGCAAGAACTTGGCATTGCTGAGCTTCTGGTGCCAATACAAAGAGCACATACATTTTCCAACAATCCTCAGATTGTTGGTCCTGAGCATCAGTTCTTGGCCTTTGAAAGGAAGGGCACAGCAAATCTCTGCACAGGGGGAAGTGAGGGAGCTATTATTACATCCAGACATCACAGGCTTGTCCATTCAGAAGGGCACAAGTCAGCCTCTGTAAACCACTCAGAGGAAGAGGCTGTGAAATTGGGTACCCGGGTGACACCATGACTGCCAGCTCTCCCCTCTCCCCCGCCCAACAGCAGAAAGTGCCCAGCACACCCTAGTTTGTTACCCTTGACCTCTCCTATCACCATGGAAACACAGCACTGCCAAGAGAACTTCCTCTGTGATTATCAGGCAGAATATAAAAAATAGAATCTTGAGAAGGAAAAAATAATCACTTCCCATTCCATCTCAGCATTAAGGCCTTTTCTTTAGAAGCTTGGTACGGGAGTGAGAGGGAGAGAGAGAGTAGTATCATTGTTCCTCTTGGTGGAGTGTTCATAGTTCAGGAGGTGAGGCTTACCTGTGAAAATACTTGGAATGGACTAGATCCCGAATCTTCTGACATTCCTTTGGATTTCTACCTGCAGGTGCTCAGGCAAATAGCCATCAGTACTATTGTTTACCCATCATTCTATGGAATTAAGGCCAGAATTTGATAGCAACAGAAGAGGCTCACTTTGAATCTGCAGCAGTGGGATCACTCCCACAGAACTGGAAGGAACCATGGAGATCTAATTTTAGTGAGTGTAATCTGGAGTAAATGAACTTGTTTGGAACCATGTGAAATATATCTATTGAACAGCATTCATAACTTTCCTAAAAAAAAATCTCTTGGCATTAAGGACATACATCATCCCTTATTTATCAGCCACTTGGAACCCAGAGATTCCATGCTTCCAACTTCCTCTCTTCCTCCTCCTCTTACTCTTTTCCTCTTCCCAAAGTGACATTCGCTGTGTATCTTGAATTTTGTATAGTGTGTGAGTGGAAGTTCAGAGTAGAAGGGGCACAACGAAGGCAAAGAATGCGAAGTCATTTGGAAGTGACCCTGAGCTCACAGTGAGAATTATCAATGGGTAGGCAAATTATTTTAGAAATGGACTCTGGAGGTATTGGTCATGAGTTAACACAGATGCCCTGGCAACCCAGCAATCAGAGCCTGGGGTGTTCTTAGCATGTATTTCTTAGTCCACTGGTTGGCTTGGCCTTCTTGTCTCCAGCAGCGAAAGTGGGAAGCTACAGAGGCCCCGTGGGCTGAGACTTGACAAGGAAAGAATGAGACCCGAGACTCCCGAATCTCCCTTACCTTGGTGATGCAAATATCCTGTGCTTTTAAAATGTGTGGTGTTTCATTCTCTGGCCTGGCTGTTTTACTGGAGGTTTGGTTCTAAACACTGAGGTCCCCAGGCATGGTGATGAAGAAAATTTACAGAATAGGTGACTCCATGGCTCCATTATCACCAGCCTTAGAAAGCCATGTTTCCTTGGCAGCAAAATGGCCATCATAAAAACATATGTATGTATATATGTGTGTGTATATATATATGTGTATGTGTATATATGCCTACATATGCATATATGTGTATGTATATACTGGGTTAGAAGTTTCTAAGCTAGATGATAATATGTGAGTGGGTTAGTGCCATCATTTTATTCTTGAACTATTGCAAGAAAGAAAATATTGCCCTAATACTGCATCTTTAATACCCTAACGATTTAATAACATTGTTATTTAGCAAGTATACCTGCTGTTTGATTTACAGTAACTTCATGAGAAGTAAGATTTATTGGTAAATAATGTGACTTTATAATGGTGTTTTGACTTTGGGCCCAATAATAACACTAAAATCTATTACAGTATAATTAAATTCTGTGATCAATAGTTCCTTTATTTGCCAGTCCTGGGACTTGAACTCAGGTCCTGGGCACTGTCCCTGAGCTTCTTTTACTCAAGGATAGCACTCTACCACTTGAGCCGCAGCACTTTCAGCTTTTTCTGTTTATGTGGTGCTGAGGAATTGAACCCAGGGCTTCATGCCTGCTAGGCAAGCGCTCTAACACTAAGCCACATTCCCAGGCCCTCAATAATTGCTTTTTATATCTTGGTGTGTGAAATCTCTCTTATTAAAACTACATGTAAGTTCCACAAATCCAACATATCCATTTATGAATATGAAGCATCATGATGAAATAAGCTGTGTCATCCTTTCTAGATAAATGTACTCTTTCAGGTTTGTTTTTCATTTACAAGATGGAAAGAGGGGTTTCCACAGATAACACTCCATAGCTGGTGATAAACATTATTTTCAATGCATAAAATGTCACCTCGTATATAACCACCACTGTATTTCAGATGTTAAACCCTGATAATGCCCTGGAGATGATCATGTTGTATGATCATGTATGTTGTTGAATTTTGAATGTCATCTGCAGATCCAGTGGGAGCTTTTTGAGATAAAATTGCAGAATGATCATTGTTTTCTTTCCCTTCCACTTTCTGAACTTCAGAATTCCTTACCCATCAACAATGCATGACAGAGTGAAAACAACACAAAATGATATATGGCTCATCAATATTGTGGCAACTATAGGGGTTGGATGTGTGATGAAATGTCTGACTCATGGAGATTCCGTATTTATAGCCACTGAGTCCTGTATGCTCAGTGGTGTAGCAAAATGAACCTGCAATGACAGTGAATAAAAGGTTATTGTGGAATGACAATCTGACCCATAATAAAATGAATTAATTACTTGATAATACTGCTTCAATGAAGGAAGGGGTGTAGTTCAACACACCCTTGGCCACTCTGGCTTGTAGATTGTCAAATTGATGAGGTTCCAGGACTTAAGAAAGCTAGCACTACTTTCTGCCATTGAGGGAGTGGTTATTATAATAGATAATTCACAGCAGTTGCTTTAAATCTTTTCTATTTTTCTTAATCCTCAAACACTGTAGTCTTCTACTCAGTGGATGGCGTCATCCTTAACATGCAGCGAAAATCAAAGCTGGAAAAGCCAAGCTTGCTCATCTCCAACCACACTGAATCTCTGCTCATTCTCTCCTGCTGCATTCCAGGATGTTGACCTGGCTTCAGCTCAAACTACAGCTTTGGTCTCTTACTCACTAGTGATTCTTCATCTCATTCATCTTTTTGTGTCTCCATCTCTTCATCATTTTATCCTCAACCTATGGTGAACCAGAACTTATATTTATACATACATATATTTATATGTGTAATATTATATATATTCATATATATTCACACACACACACGCACACACACACACACACACACACACACACACAGCCTTGAGCCAAAAGAAGCTCAGGGACAGCATGCTCAGGCCCTGAGTTCAAGCCCCAGGACCAGCAAAAAATAATAAACAAATATATGTTTTAACAATCACTACCCTTAACATTTTACTTAGTATTTAACTTTTGTATTCCCTGGTAAGAGACCCTTAGAGATATTTTCACTTTCCATGATTCCATTCACTTTGCTTTTACTCAGCATGCAACCTCACTTAATTGTACTCTATTAACAAAGTGATTGATTACACAGGGTTAAATTGTATGCCCTTGTCAGGCTCTTAACATGGACTCTATGCATAAATAAGGGTAAGGGCGTTGGAAAGCATGGATCCTGGAATATGCTTTGGTTTCCAGTCAGCCCTTTGAGAAGACAGAGACCAGCATGTGCCAAGCTGTGCGTAGCTGTGTGTGTGAGGTGGGGATTTGTGGAGTTCTGAAGGCATGTCTCAGGAAGCTGGGCTCGAGACCCATGTCTTTCACCAGCCGTCTCTGACCTTTGGCAGATCTCTCGCCTGCTCTTCTCAGTGGCAGCCAAAATGGGCTAAAGTAAATCATTTAAATGTGTCCTTTCTAACTCTTGCATTGTGTGTGCCTCCTGATTCTGATGGTAGCAGATTAGAAGAACAAAAGAATGTGTTTGGACAGAGCCATGTTAAAATGGCAGATTGAATGATCAAAGCAGTGCATTTTGCCCCTTTAATAATGTTCACAAAAGAAGTTTCTGACATATGCCCTTGCTGTGTGTAAGCCTTGTCCTGTCTCTTAGCCTGTGCCCCTGGCATCAAAATGGCAATATCAAAGTAAAATGAGCTCTTTGGAAAATGCCCTGGTTTTTAGTTCTGGAGAATTGGGTTTGTATTCCAGGCTCAGTTTATTACTTGCCACTTGGCTGTGTACCCTTGGAGATGAACTTTCTTGGCCTCTGTTTCCTTTATCAGTTAAATGAAATTAGAGGGCTGGGGATATGGCCTAGTGGCAAGAGTGCTTGCCTTGTATACATGAGGCCCTGGGTTCAAGTCCCCAGCACTACATGTACAGAAAACAGCCAGAAGTGGCACTGTGGCTCAAGTGGCAGAGTGCTAGCCTTGAGCAAAAAGAAGCCAGGGACAGTGCTCAGGCCCTGAGTCCAAGCCCCAGGACTGGCCAAAATAAATAAATAAATAAATAAATAAATAAATAAATAAATAAAGTGCTAGCCTTGAGCAAAAAGAAGCCAGGGACAGTGCTCAGACCCTGAGTTCAAGACCCAGGACTGGTAAAAAAAAAAAGAAATTAGAGTATGTCCTCTGAAAGTGTTTATTATTAGTTTAAGAAAAGTATAATGGGGAAAGGAAAGGGGAAGGTGGGAGAAAAATGGAGAAGGTAACAAGTTTGATAAGAAATGTTCTCACTGCCTTACATAAGAAACTGTAACCCCTCTGTACATTACTTTGACAATAAATAAATAAATTAATTTTTTAAAAAAAGTATAAAGGAGCAATACATACGTCCCTATAGAGATAATGGAAGTAAAGCTTAAGATAATGTAAGGCTCTCAAAAATAACTTTCTAAGACAGAAAATAAGCTGTGTTTAATTTAAGTTTTACTATTTCAAAGGTTAGGAGAATCACGGGTTTCAGGAAGGCCAAAGGCCCCATGATTGAAGGAGAAGAAAATCAAGTGGGAGGGAAAAGCAGAGGTCAGACACGCAGACAGTCTGAGTATGTACTGAACATCTTATCAGATGTATGAGGAGGAGGGAATGCTTACGAAAAAATTATCCTGTCTCACTCCTATTCCCAGACTAGAACCCTGCTTTGTAAGTGGGAGCTGAATATCAGCACTTCGAAGTGCAGTTGCTCGACAGGGACAATCACCACAGTGAAGCAGACAGGTCACTCTAGCTCTGTGGCATTTTGGCCTTGTCTCAGGAAGATTCATTTGTAGCTCAAAACAATGACCAAATTTGCTTAAAGGTCAACAACAACAACAAAAAAGCATATGATTTGGTTCCAGCAAGATACTTCAGAACACTGTATGAACCTTTTTGGGAAATAGATAATCTTCCAAAATTAGACTGGTTGCTTAATTCCTGAGGCAAAGCAAACAAAGCAAGCACTGAAATACATATGGGGCAGAGAGGTGGGTTAACACTGGCAGGCGATGATGGTGGTTGTGATGGTGGTGATCATGGTGATAATATCTAGAGAATCACAAGGGAAAAAACAATGCATTTAGGTTCTTTAAAAAATGCATCCTTACTTTGCCCAGTTTTGACAGTCCTTCATCCCCAAGAGAAAACTTTGCTAGGACAAATTCTTTCACTGTCGTTATGAAGAGTTTTAATTCTATTGACAATGATTATTCTTGTCTTTCAGTTGTCATTTGTAAATACGTTGTCTTTAAAGGATTCTTTATATCCTTTCATGCTGTTTGTAGCATCTTCTGGTGTATATTTCTGGCTGCAGAACAGCTTCTCTTGTCCCTGGGCCAGTACCTCTCAATGAGGTACTTGCTTATGTGATTCATGCAAGGGTTGGTACCTTTCTGAGCTGTCTTGAGCCAGGGCTGGACTCAGCACAGGATATTGGGAAACCTCACCTAACACATGTGTCAGCTCGTACTCCAGCTTTCAATTCATGCAACAAGGTTTTTCCCCCCTCTAAGCGATCGGAATTCATTGTGAAAGTGAAATTTCTCTAGATGAGATGTTGAGTGTTTTGCTCATATACAAACATCTACAATTTATGGCATCCCCTTAAAAAGAGAAAAAGAAAAGGAAAACAGAATGAGCCTAAACAGCCACAGAGCCCCTTGGTTGGTATGCACTGTTCATTCCCACTAAATCCAAAACATGCGCCACTCCAGATGGCCTTCTTGCTCCCTGGATAATGTAACTGTAAGCAGCGCAAATCAGTGGGGTGACTTCCACGATACTTTTCATTTTCTGAGGTACTTCCTTCCACTCCTGGTTATTATTTCTGATGCCCTAGTTTAAGTGATACTTCCTCGTACTTACTTTAAAAAGGTATCATGTAGCAGAAGTAACCAGGACTTAGAGGCCTTTGGGTCCAAGTTCTGCCTTCAACCACTAGGTTTGCTGGTTTGTGATCTTGCTGTGCTACTGTGACCTTTCCTCTGAATGACTGTAGTAGTTCCTTACAACTCGGGAGGAGAAAAATTACTCATTTTTCCTTTTACCATCCTATGTTCTCTGTCAGGAGCCCTATTTATTTATTTATTCATTCGTTCGTTCATGGTCCTGGAGCTTGAACTCAGGGCTTCAATGCTGTCTCTAAGGTCTTTTGCTCAAGGCTAACATTCTACCTCTTTGAGCCACTCCACCATTTCCACTAAAGGTTTTTTAGAGTAGTTAACTGGCGATAAGAACCTTACAGGGACTTTTCTGCCCAGGCTGGCTTCAAACTTCAGTCCTCAAATCTCAGCCTTCTGAGCAGCTTGGACTACAGATGTGAGCCACTAGCGCCTGGAACTGAGGCTCTATTACAAAAAGTAAGGCTGACAAAAGACTGACAATGGCAGAAGGGTTGTGGCTCAATTAAGAGTGTTTACCTGAGTTTGAATTCCAATACTGTCCAAACAAACAAATGAACAAGCAAGCATTGAACATTAAGAAAAGATTCACAGGAGAAAAACCACCTTAGCTCCTGTCTTACAAGGTTTAAATAGCACCCAGTATCACCAGCCTGAGGTCCACCCCTTTAATCCCATTAGGCCATTGAGAAACAATCAAATACACACTGGAACCACAGCACAAAGGAAGGCAATATTGGTAAGGAAAAGGAATAGGACCTGAGGGGTCCTTGTTTGGTTGGTTTTTATGCCAGTCCTAGAGCTTGAACTCAGGGCCTGAGCATTGTCCCTGAGCTTCTTTGCTCAAGGCTAGCACTCTACCACTTGAGCCACAGCTCTACTTCTGATTTTGCAGCAGTTAATTAGAGATAAGACTCTCATGGGCTTTCCTGCCAGGGCTGGCTTCGAACCACAATCCTTAGATTTCAGCCTACCAAGGCATGAGCCATGAGGGGCCAGCTTGAGGATCCGTGGAAGGTTAATGAGAAGCATCCTGGACAGTTTGATAGGGTTGACTTGATGTGATGAGGGAGGAGACTGCAGAGTTAGAAGAATTTGGAGGGAAAGGTGGAGAGTGCATTCTTTCACACTTTTATTCCTTAAATGATTCGTCCAGCACGAGTGTGTCATATTCTACTCAGGACTCAGCACCAGGCAAGTTTTCTGATGGAAAGCAGCTATTCCATAAATAATTGGGTCGAATAATTGACAAGATGACTTTGAGACTCTTTCATAACCTCAGGATGGAAAGTAAAATTAAAGTCATCTGATAGCTTCTGTGGGAATAATTGGATTTCCTTTCCAATACACTCCCTCAACCCTCTCAGAAAGGCATGCTGAGTGGTGAGTTGATTGTAATACCTCTGTCCTAGGTATGTTGAATAGAAAGAAGCTGTCATTTTATTATCAATTCCTAGAATCTGGACTAGAAGGATGAGACATGATACAGGGACAAGAGGAATAGATTCATTAATATAAGAATGGATTTCTTTCATTACAGAGTTTTCACAGAACAAAATATGTTTTTAGAATGTTCAGTGAAAAATATAAAAGCTGTCTATCTAGGAGGCAAATGTTTCTTCTGCCTTCTTAGCAAAATTGGGGTCATAAATGCAACCTTTGAACCTTACATACCCCAACCCAACATCTCTTTTCTGGGCAGGAGAGCAAATCAAATTCTGGAGTGAGTGATAAGCTCTGGTTTATTGAATTTGAAGGTAATTATTATAGAACAGAAAGTGAAGTGATTGATGAATCTTCACACCCTGACCTTCCTCAAGGACACAAACAGAGCATATGGCTCTATTTGTAAAGAATGTGGCTAAATTCTTTACATTCTCTTGCTGAGAATTGGGGACAAGCGTTATAATAAAAATTAGGCTATGTTGCTTTAAAAGCAATCTTTTCTATTGCTCCTATGTACTGATGTATCTCTTATGTAATTAAAGTAATATGATAGTCTAAATTAGCATAGGCACACCTCAGTTTCTGATAGGCTAGAAAGTAGGGTATTCTCAGAAGACCTGGGTAGATTGTGTGTATGCTTTTAATTGAATTCTCTTTTTATTTTTAACTTTGAGAACAGAAGGAGTCTGGGTACCAAAATAATCCTACTTTTCAACAAGTATTTGAAAATATGTAGTTGCCTGATCCTACCCATTATTCAATCAGCATCTATATTGCCTGCTCTGTGTTACATACCTAGGCTGTGGATGGGAGATTTGTTGTTGTTAAATGATCATTGTTTGGGAAACTATATCTTTCAAAGTTTCTATGGACATCAGTGATGGTGACTGTTAAGTTTTGAATAGGTAAATTAGTTAATGATCAACTGTCTGATCAATGATCAGATTGAGAGGGAAAGAAAGCTCTTGGGGGTACATGAAGTGAATAATTAATTGGCAGTAGCTAAATAAAACGACTGAGAGTAGTGAATGGGCACAGTGCAGAAGAGCAATGCTGTCTGTCAGTGGGGATGTGGGAAGATGACAGGAAGTAGCTGTGTAAGGAACATCTTGTGTTGGCCATTCTTGCTACAGGGCAGATGGGATAGAGAGAATGAGAAAGAGAAAACATTGCAGGCAGACAATAAGGCCCCAGAGAACAGCTGGGAAGAGGGATGGCAGGGTGGGCCCAAAACTTGTTTCATCTGAATAACAGCTGCACTATCAAAGGGAGCAGATGGCAGGTAACCAGGACTGTGAGAGCATATCTGTTTATCTTATGATTGTGGGGGTCAACGGTTATGCTTATGTCACTCACCGTGGAATCTTTAATTCCCGGTGCATAGTAGGCCCTTCACTGATGTCTGTTGAAAAGACAATGTGACCAGAGAAGCCAACAACTATCCTGGTACAATGGCATCTCTGCTAGACACAACACAGATCTGGCAATATGTTGGAGGATGATTTTTTTTTTCCTAATCCAATCTCCATGGGGCTCCAAGAGAACTACAAAGCCAGAAAGCCATCATTGGAACAAACCATTGACTAGGGGCAAAGATACTTAGAAACTTCAGCTGTCAAATGAGCTCCCTCTTAACTAGTAGAGCAAGGGTTATAGCGAAGAGCCCAGGTCTGCACCACAAGGAGTCCTAAGACAGTTTAGTGATGCGATTCAGGATGCAGAATTCAAAGCTGAAATGGGAAACTGCGGCAGGCTTGAGATGTAAGTAAGGTAGGATGAAGTGATCTATAGGGATCTTATTAGGTTAAAAGTATTCAGCACATAATTCATCCACTGCTTCCCCCTCAAAACGTGCCCTTCCTCCTTTCTTCGCAGTCCCCATGCAGTCACTGAGTTGCATGACGAGCCAAGAACCTCTCTCGATGCCTCAGAACATGCCATTGATTTTACCAATGAAGTGTTTTTGGAATCCATCTTCTTCTCTATATTCATGTCTGGTTTGTGCCCTCACTGAAGATAACTTTTAACTATCTGGGTTATAGCAGCACCTCCCTAAGCATTCTCCCCTCCCTCTCTAGGCAGAACAATCTTTCTGAAACATGTCCCATAAATAGAACTTAATCACAGAGAATCAAATTCAATTAGCCTGGCCTAAAATGCCTTGTGCTCAATTAACCTCATCAGCCCCATGTCCTTCTCTCACAATTCTGTATCATTTGCAGTCACAACACACTCGCATGGCTGCTAGTGCTTCTGATCTTCTCCACTTACACCTTTGCTAGCTTTCTCAGGATACTCTTTTAAGTCTGTTGTACATTTGGGGGTTTTGGTGGTGGTGGTGTCTGTTTGGCAGTGTTGTGATTTGAATTCTGGGCCTCATGCCTGCCAAACAGGCACTCTACCACTCAAGCCACGTCCCCATCCCTTACTGATTGAGTTACTTTTTAGATAGAGTGTCATGCTTTTTGCCCAGTGATGACATTGACTACATTCCTTCTTTCTCTGTTAGGTGGAATTACAGGCATACATCACCATACCCCATCTTGTTTGCTAAGATGAGGATGTCACTAACTTTTTGCTTGGGTCTGGTCTTAAGCTACAGTCCTCTTCATCACTGCATTGCAAGTAGACATGTACCACCATGTCTGGCCAATTTAATGTTTATATTTTTTTTTCTCAAATTTTTATTATCAAACTGACGTACAGAGAGGTTACAGTATCATACGTTGGGCTTTGGATACATTTCTTGTACTGTTTGTTGCCTTGTCCCTCATGCCCCCCTCCCTCCCCCCCTTTCCCTCCTCCCCCCTGGTGTTCAGTTCACTTACACCAAACAGTTTTGCAAGTATTGCTTTTGTAGTTATTTCTCTTTTTTTACCCTGTGTCTCTCGAATTTGGTATTCCCTTTGAATTTCCTACTTCCAATACCAGTAAACACGGTTTCCAATATACTCAGGTAAGATTACAGAGATAGTGTAGGTACAAACATAGGAAGGTGATACAAAACATTATCTATAATAGAAACTACACATACACATAGGACGTTGAAAGTGGTTACAACTGTGATATATCACTTGTTTCCATAACATGGAGTTCATTTCAATTAGCATCATCTTATGTGTTTCTAAGGGTATAGCTATTGGGCCTTGTGATGCTCTGCTATGGCTTGCCTAAACCTGTACTAATTATTCCCAATAAGGGAGGCCATAGAGTCCATGTTTCTTTGGGTCTGGCTCACTTCACTTAGTATAACTTTTTCCAAGTCCTTCCATTTCCTTACAAATGGAACAATGTCATTCTTTCTGATAGAGGCATAAAATTCCATTGTGTAAATGTACCACATTTTCCTGATCCATTCATCTATGGAGGGGCATCTGGGTTGGTTCCAGCTTCTCGCTATGACAAATTGTGCTGCGATGAACATTGTTGTGCTGGTGGCATTACTGTGATTTTGTTTGTGGGCTTTTGGATAGATACCCAACAGTGGGGCTGCTGGGTCATAGGGGAGTTCTATATTGAGCCTTCTGAGGAATCTCCATACTGCTTGCCAGAGTGGCTGAACCAGTTTACATTCCCACCAACAATGAAGTAGGGTTCCCTTTTGGGCACATCCCCTCCAACAATTGTTATTATTAGTTTTCTTGATATATGACATTCTTGCTGGGGTGAGATGGAATCTCAATGTTGTTTTGATTTGCATTTCCTTTATGGCCAGTGATGTAGAGCATTTTTTCATATGTCTATTGGCCATTCTCATTTCCTCATCAGAGAAGTTTCTTTGTAAGTCTTTAGCCCACTTGATGAGGGGGCTATTGGTTCTTTGCAGTTTTGTTTTGGAAGAAGGTAATTTTTTTAGTTCTGCATATATTTTAGAGATGAGGCCTTTGTCTGTTGAATGTCCGGTAAAGATCTTCTCCCAGTCTGTGGGCTTTCTGTTTATCTTGAGAGCTATGTCCTTTGCCGTGCAGAAGCTCTGGAGTTTGATGCAGTCCCATTTGTCCAACCTTTCTTTGATTTGTAGCCTTTCAGGGTCTTTGTTAAGGAAGTTCTGTCCTGTGCCAAGGAGCCCAAGTGTTTCTCCTACTCCTTCCTTTAGTGTCTTCAGGGTGCCTGTTTTGATTTCAAGGTCTTTAATCCATTTGGAATTGATTTTGGTGCAGGGTGATATATAAGGATCTAGTTTTAGTTTGTTGCATGTGTTGAGCCAGTTTTGCCAGCACCACTTGTTAAAGAGGCTATCTTTCTTCCATACTATTGTTTTAGCTCCTTTATCAAAGATTAAGTAGGCATAGTTCTGTGGGTTTAATTCTGGGTCTTCAATTCTGTTCCATTGGTCTTCAGGCCTGTTCCGGTGCCAATACCAAGCTGTTTTTATTACTATAGCTTTATAATACAGCTTGAAGTTGGGTATTGTAATTCCTCCAGCACTGTTCTTTCTGCTTAGGAGTGTTTTTGCTATTCTAGGTCTTTTATTGTTCCATATGAATTTCTGGATTGCTTCCTCTATTTCATTAAAGAATGGTGTTGGGATATTAATGGGTATTGCATTGAATTTGTAGATAGCCTTTGGCAATATTGCCATTTTGATTACATTAATCCTCCCAATCCAGGAGCATGGGAGGTTTTTCCATTTTCTTAGTTCTGACTTAATTTCATTTTTCAAGCTTTTAAAGTTCTCTTCAAAGAGGTCTTTCACTTCTTTGGTTAAGGTTATTCCTAGGTATTTTATGTTTTTGGGGGCTATTGCAAAAGGAGTTGCTTTCCTGATTTCAGCCTCGGTCTTCGGGTTGTTAGCATAGAGAAAGGCCGTTGATTTTTGAAGGTTTATTTTATATCCTGCAACTTTGCCAAAGTTTTGTATCAGCTCTAGTAGCTTGGGGGTAGAGTCTATGGGATTCTTTAGGTATAGGATCATGTCATCTGCGAAGAGAGAAAGTTTAACTTCATCTTTTCCTATTTGGATCCCCTTTATATTCTCTTCTTGCCTAATTGCTCTGGCTAGGAATTCTAGTACTATGTTGAAGAGCAGGGGAGAGAGTGGACATCCCTGCCTTGTTCCTGATTTTAAAGGGAATGGCTTTAGTTTTTCACCATTTAGAGTTATGCTTGCTGTTGGTTTGTCATAAACTGCCTTGATTATATTCAGGAATGTTCCCTGGAATCCCAGTTTTTCCAGGGCTTTTAGCATAAATGGGTGCTGGATTTTATCGAACGCTTTTTCCGCATCCAGCGATAAAACCATGTGGTTCTTTACCTTGCTCCGGTTGATGTGGTGGATTACATTAATTGACTTGCGTATATTAAACCAGCTTTGCATCCCTGGGATGAATCCAGTTTGATCGTGGTGTATGATTTTTTTGATGACCTGTTGAAGTCGATTGGCCAGAATTTTGTTGAGAATTTTTGCATCTATGTTCATCATTAATGTTTATATTGATTAAAGTATCAAAGGAAGGGTTTTATTAAACCAAGTAACAAACTTCTATTGGTGGAAAAAAGGTCTATACTGAAAAAAATGTCTATACTGAAAAACTGAGATATATAACAACTAAAATATGGAGGGAAAAAAACCTTTTTGCTTTCTTTTGCCATAGAGGAGAATCTTTCACTTTGTATGTCGACCATTTGGAAATGTGGAAACACAAAAAAATTTCCTAGACAAAAATAGCAGACAGAGGTAAAAGGAGATTATGACAAGAAACAAATAGTTGACAAACGCCAACTCTCATAAGGTGATTTATGAAGGTAGGAGGGGTGGAACTCCCTAAAATTTACCAAGTGTAGTTTGGGATGTTGCTGTTGTTATACGTGCTTGAAACCAATGAAAATTTATTGAGGTGAGTGATGTCATCAAGACGGCAGAGTAGGAGGTGCCAACCTTCCTCCTCCCAGAAGAGAATAATAAAAATAAGCAGCTATTCCCCTCCCCCCCCCCCCCAACAAATGCACAAGCCAGAGAGGGCTCAATCAAATGCTGATTAGTGAAGCTCCAGTGACAGTATGGAGTAAGGTGCTGGAACAAGTCGCATAGCCAGGACACAGACAGGGTAGACACTAGGAGACACTGGGGCATGAATAGGGAAAGGCAGAGGCTGTTGGCCAAGTACTGGGAACCAGGCAGACCCTGGCTTCCTTTTCCTGCCATTCTTACCAAGAATTCCCTCTCCTTCCCCAAGAAGTGACTGCTTTTCATTTGCTTTATTAAGGAAGAAGCATTCCACATGCCCCAGCTTGCTCTATGCAGTGTCAGCCCAGCCCAGGCTCTGGGGCTGCCCTGGGCCTGCCGCCATCACACACACTGGAGCCATTGCCACACCAAGCTCGTTTTCACCCTGGGACTGGGAGCCCGGCCCTTGCTGTCCACTGTCTCAGCGGAGCCCCCATAGGAAGTTGGGTCCTACTCCACGCTAGAACTACTCTAACCCCGACAGACCTGTGCTCCTATTCTTGGCTCCCCTGGCTGATTCCCAAACATACGTCATTCCCATCCGATCCTCAAACAACTGTAGGGTGCCCTCTCCTCAAGCACCATGACCCTTACCACCCTGAGTACCCTCAGCCCCCACATGCCCAAGTCCACTTCCGGCCTCAGCAAAGGACATCCAATTCGAATTCTATCCAGTTTCACTGACAGCAAATGGGGCATCATTGAAGTAGCAGCCACACTTGCGACAAAACAATCAACCCACATCACTAACAAAGAGAGAAAAGGCAATAAAATAAAATAAAATAAATCCACTGGTGATGAAGGTGAATTGAAACTCGAATGTAAACCTGGCTCCTTGAGTCTCGCCTACCTCATCCTCCCTGTGGTCCTGTGCTCAGGAGATGATCTAGGCCTCTACAATCCTGTCACCCTCTGTGTGCTGAATTGCAGCAGCCCAGAGGGCCGCTTGAGAAAAGAAGTTTCTCAGGGTGCAACCAGGGTCCCTTAAGTCAGACCAAGAGGAAATGGCCAGCCACGCATTTCATCCTAATGACCACAGGGGCGACCCTGAAGCAGTGAAATAACCTGTGGACATGCTCGTAGACATGCACTCCTGCCTTTTGCCATCTGGTCACCTTAGAAGCCTTCATTGTGACCTCCATCAGCACTCCTGTCTTTCCTACTGGAATGTTTGCTGGGCCCTATTTGCCTCAGAGCCTCTTCTAGCTGCCATTTCCCCACAAGGGTGGCTGGGCTCGGAGCCCACAACCCAGAACGTTTGCATCTGGAAATGAAACTCCCATTTTCTGAGTAGACTTGTGGTAAGGATTGTGCAAACTTTATAAGGTTAAACGGTTCAGTTTGTTCAATGGCCCCAGACTGTGGAGCATTCTCCAAACGTTTCCCAGCCCCAGAGATTTATCTAAATTATCTAAACTTGTGAGAACAGGATTGCTCATGAGAGAAATGTGCTTTCTCACTCACAGTCAGATTTAGAATCAAGGATTCACTTTCTATGGGCAAGTTGGTGCTATGACTTTTTTTTTTTTTTGCCACAGACCCAACCAAGGAATGAAGAGAAATTTAAAAGTCCTTTTCATGTTGGAAGCTCTGTAAATTCTTTCAGTGAGGCTTAATTCAGTGATTGGATGGGTTGATAGAAATCGAATATCTCAGTAGTTACAGGAATGAGATTCTTTTAATGACCAGGGCATGAGTTACAGTTTGCTAGTACTGATTTTTACAAAGGCTGTCATCTATTGTGGGCAACTGGGTTGGAGCTAGGGGTTTGGGATTTAGGGTGAACTGTTGGGAAATATCTATGTGGGATCTAGTGTTTGGAAATTGCCTTTCTGTTACCTCTTTCTTGACCACAGCTCTGGAAACCTGAGCTTCATAATTTTGACCAATGATTGTAGTTCTCTGCACAAGTCTGTAGCTGCTCAAAACTTTCTGGTGCCTAATGGAGTACAAATCTGGCAGGAGTTCCCCCCCCACACACACACAAAAAACCCACCAAACCCAAAGACACCTAGTGCTTTGATCTCAGGATCTCAAGGGCCTACCATGCCCTTCCAGCCTCTGTTCTTCTCTCTCTTTCTAGGCTCTTTAGGCCTAAAACATGGGTGAGTCAAATACAGTAGTGTGTCATTGAAACTTACCAACTGAAACAATAATGAGCACCAAGAACCCTCCTGCCTCCCTCTTTCCACCTGTGCCCTCACTGTTCCATTCATTTGGTGAGCACTTAAGGAGTGTATATAAGGAACAAGTCTCTGTGCTCAATTCTGTGGGCTACACCCCTCTCTCTGGGCCTTCTTATGGTCCCTAGAATATTCCTTACTCCCCCCCATTCTTCCCTGCTCTAGTTAATCACAAAGCTTTTGCCGAGAATGGTGCCTTAACACAAACAAAGATTGAGCAGCCCCAGAGGAGGGCAGAACTGTGTGAAAGTTCCCAAGCTGTGCTCAGTAGAAATGTTCCATTAAATCTCTCCATCTTTATCAGGAGAACATTACAAGCTGTTCTCATCATCTGCACTCCAGCCAGACTAAATGGTGGCAGCCGTGTGGGGCCTGTCTAACACCCTCTGTCTGCCTCCTCCATCTGGAGTTAGGCTTTGGGGGAATGAAGGATGTCACTCTCAGCTCCCAGTGGTCTTTACCATGGGAACAGGGGGTGATGTCTCTGCTTCCCACAAAGGTAAACAAAGTCCTGTTCTTCCATTTGCTCCAGGATGCACCATAGTTTTGTTTTTTTGTTTTTTTCCCCAACAATCCCAATAGGTTTTATTCAGGAGAAAAGCCTAGGAAATCACATTTGGGAGAAGGGAGCAGGTGCTACAAAATTCAGAAGCATAGAAGATCATCATCTTGATACTACTTAGATTACCTCTTCAAATAGCCTTCAGATGTCCATGCTCATTTGGAAGCCAGAAGAAAAGTATGAATTTGCTTCAAGAACTCTTTAAGGTTCATGCCCATTACAATACCTGGCACTTCATGTATGTTCAAGGAATGTATCTATATTAATTGAATAAGTTGATGAGGATGTAAAATATGATACACAGGGAAAGGAACATATATCATAGGTGGGGCTGAATTCATTTTAAATTCTGGACATAGTGAAAGGGAAATGTCTACAGGATCTCCAGTGCAAGTGATTAGTTAGTAGTTAGAATTAATCTAGCATGATGACACATGCCTGTAAAACTGAGGAGAATAAGACAGGAGTATTATAAGTTCAAGACTAATCTCAGCTATATAAGGGAGACCTTGTCTTAAGATTTAAAAAAAAGCAAATCAGAGATGTGAGTATACAGATTAAGAGAGTGATCAAAAGTAATGTTCTCATTACCTGATTCATGAAATAGTAACCCCTCTGCATATCACTTTTATAATAGCAATTTTAGAAAATGGAAAATAAAGTTCTCTTCTTGCAGGAGGCCTACTTGGAGTGCACCCTCCCAATGTAATATACTTGCATGTGTCTCTCACAGTTAATTCTCTGTGGTGATTTTTATTGATCTAATGATGAATCATTAGGTCACCGGCTACTCTTTGAAGCCAGTGGGTATATTTTGTTGATTCATTTCATCTACAAGACCTAGAAGGACTCTGGTTCAAATCGAACTTTCAATGATCGACTGAATTATCAAACAAGTGGTAGCAAATTAACTTCTTCAAACCCTTGCACCATTAACAACCCACTGTCTTTCCCATCACAGTCCTGACAAGATCATTTCCTCCTTTCTCTCTCTCCAGGGCTCATGGGCTCCTTTGGGCCAGGACAGCAACCTCCTGAAGGATTCATCTGCCTTGTCCTTCCTCCAACCGACAAATTTATTCTGGATTCCTTTCCAATGGTGATTTTGGCACAGGTAGGTCTGTGTCAGATGAATTCTTCATGTTAGAAGCTTGGAATAGCTCCTAATTTCTTCCTAATTTAAACCTTTCCCTGAGGCACATAACATCTTTGAGAATTTTGGTTTTGCCCATATTTCCAACTTTCTGTTTTGCACCTCTCCATTTTCTAGGCTCTGGAGTCATATAAGGTGAGGGCAAGGTTATTCGTCTTTCATCTGGACTTTCACAATGGGTAAGTTACCACCACCACTATTACTTCTATTTCCTGTTTCTGAAGTTATTATGAGTATCAAAAATGTCAGGTACATGTCAAGAACTGGAACCTAGTGAAGGCTAGATGTTAGCTGCTGCTCTTATTACAGGCTTCTTTTTCAAATATTACCTGTCCATGTTTCTTTCTGTTCTGTTATGTGCTAGTTCGCCTTAGTTTCTGAAGATTTTTCTTCCTTCCTTCCTTCCTTCCTTCCTTCCTTCCTTCCTTCCTTCCTTCCTTCTTCTTTCTTTCTTTCTTTCTTTCTTTCTTTCTTTCTTTCTTTCTTTCTTTCTTTCTTTCCTTTCTTTCTTTCTTTCTTTTTTTGCCAGTCCTGGGGATTGAACTCAGGGTCTGGGCTCTGTCCTTGGGCTTTGTTTTGCTCAAAGCTAGTGCTCTACTACTTGAGCCACAGTGCTACTTCTGGCTTTTTCGGTAGTTTATTAGAGATAAGAATTTCATAGACTTTCCTGCCCCAACTGGCTTCAAACCATGATCCTCAGATCACAGCTTCCTGAGTAGCTAGGGTTACAAGCGTGAGCCACCAGGACCCAGAAAAGAAACTGCTCTTGACCCTACAATTCTGGGTACAAAAGTTTATGGACTCCCAAATAACTATGTATCCGTCTCTATTTAGCTCACTCTTTTATAGACAATTATTTTATAAGTAATTATTTTACAGAGTTTTAAAAGAAGAGTTATTGATATTATGTTCCTATTTCACCATGCTATAAAGTCCTCAAAGGCAAAAAGGATATTGAATAAAATGCCTAGAATACAGCAGATGTTTGATTAATGATTTCAGAAGGGAGGAGAAGTTTTAAGAGATGGAGAGAATGCAAAAATTGGCAATGTTTAAGAGATACTAAGGTAATTGGCAAAGGAATGAATTTAGAATCTGAGGCTCAATAATAACACCAGGCAGGGGGCAAAGCTGTGGATGGGAGATACAGTGTCTGGGAAAGGAAGGCTTGGCCATGGGTACCATTGCTTGAGAAGATGTACAGCAGGAGGCAAAGTCAAGGAAGGGTTGATTCCTGAGATACAGCCCTCATGAAGGAGCAGACAAACGAATCCCCGGCAAAAGAGAATGAAATTCTTTCCCTAAGTTGTAGGTATGGTTTGAACACCCTTCCTTGTGATCTGAATGCTAAGACTCCCAAGACACAGAACATTCCATCTCTCCTTCAAGGGGCAACAAACTAGGTTAAGTAAATGTTATTGAGTCATATGCCAAACAGCTGTGTCCCTCTGCAGCCCATTTCTCACCACTCTCCTGCATGAAGCGTTGGCTTTTGCCAAGTCTCCCCACCCTCCCCCAATTACATACTGTTTTTTTACCTCCACCCCCACCCCCACACTTCCATCATGGGGCCTTTGCTTATGCTGACCCTTCCCTCTGGACTTCCTCTCTCTTCTTTGTTTAGCCAGAGTCCCTTCAGCTGGTTTTTTTTGGTCTAAGATCCCTTCCCAATCTGTGGATTCTTTCTCGGTCATCCCAGTCATCTGACATCCCTGTCCTCTGAGGCCTAGGGGTGGATGGTACCTACTTTCATCATGCCTTGTTTGCTTGCTTGCTCTTAGATCCTCCTCACAAGTTTGTCTTACTGTGCTTCCTGATGAAAGGAATTGTGGCCAAAGTCATATCCAGAGAGTGTGTGCATCCTTTCTCTTCCCCTTTCCTTTCCTGGAGACTTCGGGTGGTCCTGGTGGTATTGCTCTGACTTTGTCCTGGAACGTGCTGGATAGTTACTGAACACTAGAAGTTTCCCCTTTAAAGTACTCAAAGTACTGCCTGTACTACTGTCCCAGTTTGCAGAGCTCACTCCTTCAACTGCAAAGCGATGAGAATTCACCCCCAAATCAGAAAAGGGAAAAAAATTATATAAAGAGGAAAACAAAGCATGTTGACAAGATTCTTTTTTAATTTATTTTTTGATGATTTGGGTTGATGGCTTAGACATAAACTTCAACACAGACACTCCTGCATCTGACAACTTTGGAATCTGGTTGTAGTTTGTGCATTGGCAATAAATATGATCCTAGCCAGCACGGAGCAGGCTGGGGGAGCTCCAGGTGGTCACGGAGAGAATGGGTGTGTGGTAAATGAGGCCTCGTGGCTACAGCTGTCCCCAGGGGCTCATTGGGGCGTTCACACTGTGGAATGACTAAGAACAAGCAGGTCCCCAATGCCCAGACCCAGGTCAGGCCCCACACTGGGCTGAAACTAATAAGTTCATAGAATTCTGGGTGTTCTCAGGGCTTGATAAAAACCCAATTTTTCATTTCTTACACTCCCTTCAGAACAACCCATATAAGATGGGCTTGCCCAGAGACTGTTCTGTTTGCATAGTTCCTATTTAGATTGCGAATTGGAGAACATGTTCAAGAAAGAGGGGGCTATTTGCAGCAGCCACTGTTTTATGGGTCACTTCAATGTATCAGGCAAGACAAGACATTAGTAAACACCATTGCTCCACCAAAGGTAGATGTCTCCTTCTGTTTTGCAGGAGAGCTGAGCGTGGGTCAGGCAGGTGCGACAGGATAGTGGGTAAAGAAAGACGTTGGAGCAGCCGAGTCTTGTTTTCAAGTCCCACCTCCATCACAACAGTCATACACACCTTTTCTGAGGACCTACTATGTGTACATTGATGTAGGGACCATATCAGGCAAGATCCCTTCCTTCTCTGAGCTCATACTTTATGGTAGAGTGGGAAGGGAAGGGAAAAGAATGATAAAATAAGGTTTGAAAAAAATCATTTCAAATAGAAATATAAATAGAAAGCGATAAGATTGGGAGGAAAGCAGGTAATTACATACAATCTCAGTGATGGCTTCTAGGTCATAAACCACTTATTTGTGGGTAAAAGCTATTTAACCTCTCGGGGGTCTCATTTTTTTCCATCCATAAAGTAGCTATGGCTATAGTACCCAACTCATGGCCATCATATTGTATAGGCTTTGAAGAACCTGGTACATGGTATACATTTAATGAGTACTACCTTGTTGCTTTCAAGTCCAGGGACTTAGATAAAATCACTCCACTTACAGGGTGTCTTCTTCCTGGGAATACATTTGAACTTGATTTAATATTATTGGTTTCCAAGTCATTCTAAAATCACGGTTTGAGGCTATCCTGAGTAGAAAAGTCCATGAGACTCTTACTTCCAATTAACCAGCAAAAAGCGGGAAATGGAGGTGTGGCTCAAATAGCAGAGTACTAGCTAGGCTTGAGAGCAAAAGCTAAGGGAGAGCTCCCTGGCCCTGAATTGAAGTCCAGTACCAAGAAGGAAGAAGGGAAGGAGGGAGAGAGGGAAAGGAGAGGTGGGGGAGGGGAGGGAGAGAATGTAAACTCCAAAATTAAACCTTGCAACATAATCAACGGTAGGGAATTCATGATATTGTGTTTTCCTGGGCTAAGAAAGGAGGTGGTGATTTTACACACACACACACACACACACACACACACACACACACACACACACACACACGAGGGAGGGAGAACAGAAAGGAGGGCGGTTGGTTGTTGCAGTGGGCAAAAACCACTCTGGAATAAATTCGGTCTTGAAAATAGGGATCATAACAAATCATAAGCTCGATTCTTCACTCCTCTTCCCCTCTACCCCCACAGTACTCGTAAATTCTTTCAACCAAGAAAAATATTTCTCATATGCCTGAGAGGAGAATTTACTGCCTGTGTTCTCCATCAGCCCTTCCTCGATTATCAACCCACTCAATATTTATGGTGACTTTTCCAAGGCGGGAGTGCTCTGAGTTCAGTCCCCAGGGCTCGGCACGGATGGCGCGTGTGTTTATTTCAGCTCCGCTCTCTCTTGCTTCACCCATGCTGTCTAGAAGCCATCTTTGCCTTGTGAGACAGACTTCAGGCTCTATGCTTAGAGGGTTTAGTACTTGCAAAGAAATAATACATGCTGGTGCATACTCATTAAAGAGATGATGGCATCTTCACAAAATGGAAGAAGTGATGAGATTTATCCAAGAGTTTGAAGTGTTTGTTCCCTCTTCCCCTCCCCTCAACTTTAAGGTTAAAAAATACAGTAGGGGGAGTGCATTCAGAGATTGTTAGGTCAGGGTTACAAAAGTCTGCAGCTGACCTGGATGAGGGTAGATAGTACCGTCTGCTTTCCTTTGCCTAACAGTTGAAATGAGTCTGCCCTCTGCTCTCATTAATCCAGTCTTCAGTTGATGTGTTGGGTACCTACTCATCCTTGGAGAACATGGAGTATGGGCAAACAATGGCTAGCGGGATATGACTACAGTGAAGGACATAGCTGGACACTGGTGGCTTGCGCCTATAATCCTAGCTACTAGGGAGGCTAAGATCTGAGGATCATGGTTCAAAGCCAGCCTGAGAAGGAAAGTCCATGTGGCTCTTATCTCCAGTTAATCACCAGAAAATTGAAAGTGGCACTGTGGCTCAAAGTGGTAGAGTGCTAGACTTGAGCCAGAGAGCTCAGGGACAGCACCCACCCCTGAGTTCAAGCCTATGACCAATTAAAAAAAAAAAAAAACTGGGGCTGGGGATATGGCCTAGTGGCAAGAGTGCTTGCCTCCTATACATGAGGCCCTGGGTTCAATTCCCCAGCACCACATATACAGAAAATGGCCAGAGGGGGCGCTGTGGCTCAAGTGGCAGAATGCTATCCTTGAGCAAAAAGAAGCCAGGGACAGTGCTCAGGCCCTGAGTCCAAGCCTCAGGACTGGCCAAAAAAAACCCAACAACAACAAAAAAAACTGACACACAAAACCTTCCCTACTGTAAGCAAGTGAAAGTGAGCAGTAGCTTGGCAGCCAGCTTTCTTAGATACATCCTGAGGTGATCACCACTGTCTATCGTGCCTTGAATCCCTTCTAGTCAGTCCCACAGAATCCCCAGATCAAAAATTCTCTTCAGGGCTCCTACATAGCACCAGGAAAAATCATCTCTTTCTATTTTGAAAGCCCCAGCCTTTCCTTCCACAATGCCAAGAATTTCATGGCTATAGAATAAGGGGAAACCCTCTTCCTCTTCCTCTCCCTCTCCCTCTCCCTCTCCCTCTCCCTCTCCCTCTCCCTCTCCCTCTCCCTCTCCCTCTCCCCCCCCTCTCTCTGTCTCTCTCTCTCTCCCCCCACCCCCACCCCCGGCCCAAGCCTATGCTTTTTGTAATCTGCAGCACATCTGCTCTTTGTAGTCCCCCAGAAACCTAGACCCTGTAATGTCGGTGGAAAGAGATATGTTTTATTTTATGTGTTAAAAAGAAAGCTTATTGGGCAAAGATTGTTTCTATAGCCAACTTGGGATGGAGAAAATAATGGCAAAGTCTGTTGACATCATTACCATGACGAAGCAAGAAGTGGGGAACAAAGGAATCTTATTTTTGATTCTTTGGAGGGAAAAACTGTGATTCTTTTTAAGGAAGCCACTCTTCTGAGCACTGGAGGGGGGGTGGAGGAGGGGAAATCCAGGAATAAATGATTCCATCATGAACATATCTGAGTAGAAGTGCTTAGCTGAAATCTAGCCCTTTCCCTGGGCCCTGTCCCTCTCTTTCCTGGTCAGTCAGAGGGAGCAGACCGGGGAGTGAGGCCAGAGACTTGGAACCAAGTTGTCAAGTTTGTTAGTCAAGGACTCAGGATAGGAAGAAATTGGGTTCATGGTGCAATCCCACAACAGAGTGGTTACCAAAGGGGTCAGAGCACCAGCAACACACGGAACAGGCTTAAGCCTTGTGCCAGAGAATGGCAAGGGCTAGAAAGGAGCTTCATGCAGGCAGAGCCACCCATTCATTGCTTAACCCTCTGCTGTGCAGGGAGATCACAGATCTAGAGGGTGCTTGTCTGTCACCCGCCCCCCCACCAGGGATACCCTGCTCCCCTAACACTTTCATAGAGAAGGGCAGGGCACCGCCTGGGGGCCGCAGTGCTTATCTTCCTTCATCCCTCCCACCCACCAAGCCAGGGGCTCGCTGCAGTCAGGAAGCCTGTGCCCAAAGGGAACCCATGAATCCGCTCAGCCTTTCCAATTGGCTCCAGCACCCAGAGTGACAAACCAAAAATAACAAATTGCCTCTGTTAACAACAACAAAAGACACCCCCCCCCCAAAGCCCCAAACAGAATTAAATGTGGCCTTCCTCATCTCATACCAAATTGCCTCAAATGTCTGGGCACACTCTGGAGTCAGCCAGCTGACCAGCTCAGCATTCCTCCCAACACCCGCTGGGAAATCACACCCTGCCTTAGGGGAAACTCCTACCTACTTCACCCACTGAGTCTAAGATGCCCAGGGACCCAGCTTGTCATCCCTCGTGTGAGTGGTGGTATTGCTACGCCCTACAGGTTTCCGGAGCATCTCCCCAAGAATAGCCCAGAAAGATCTAGATCTATAAGACACATTTAACCCACAAATGCAACCACCCACCCTGGGGAACTGGAAAGAATGTAGTGTCAGAGATAATTTTCTAGATCTCCTGGCATTCTGGAGCTTATTAAAATCATAGATCATGGAGCTAGGAGGCTGGAGAGGGTGGGTTGGGGGTCTTGCAGCTATACTTATGTTATTCTCTCCATCCCCCTAAGTAAGGCAGTCACTTTCATCTTTGCATACATAGCAGAAGGATGGGAGGAGAGATCATAGTGAGGACATGGCTCTAAAATAGACCTTCACCAGCTCTGCTTTCTTCCTGTCCATTCCTGTCTCTGACATTATGGGGTTTCTGTGCTGGGAGTGTTCTTGTCCTATGTGAGAGGTTCGTAAACACCTGCATGCCCTCTTAGTTCTGACCTTCATGCTCCTTGCTGCCTCCTCTGTCTCCTAGAGAAAAGACCAGTTGCACTGTCTATACGATCTAGCGCCTTCCCTCCTCTCTGCTTGTCTTTCACCCAGGCTGGGCTTTGAGTCAGACGAATGAATGGGAAAGCTGGCTCTGTCTTTAGCTATTTCACTTAGAGCAAATTACCGCTGATGGCGCCATCATCTGCCCTGTTTGTCTCACTCTCTTGCTTGGGTGTGGGGCTTCCCTGAGGTCTGGTTTTAGTGCTAGACTGCCAAGGAGTACAGTTGAATGTGTCACTAGAAACCATCTTTTGGGTGGGTCTCGCTTAATGCTCACTTCGCAGGTCAGGAAAGAGGACACAGAGACTTGTCCAGGGGCATCCAGTCAGGATGTAAGCAACAGTATCAGCTAGCTATGGCTTTGTAACAACTTACCTCAGAATGTAGTGACTTAAACATTTATCATCTCCATCTCCTTGGATCAAGAAAGTGGAACAGTATTCCTGGCTTTCTGCTTTCTCTACAGAAGTATGGTCTTACAGCTCACCTGAGACAGAGCCGCCTCCAGCTCCCTAGCAGGACTGCTGACAGGACAGCCCGAAGGGTGGGGTGGGATCGAGGGTCTCCGCAACTTAACTTTTCAATGGCAGGTGCTGCTCGACTCTGCAATGCAGCTGCACACTGTCGTCATCTTTTAAAGGCAGTGTGGTAGTACATGCCTAGGATATCAGCTACCCAGAAGGTAGAGGCAAAGGGCAGATCGTAAGTTTGAGATCAGCCTAGATAAAGTTAGGCAGACCTTATCTTGAAAACAAAATTTAAACCAAAGAGCGGGAGGTATTGCCAGGTGGGAGAGTTCTTTCCCAGCCTGAGCAAGGCCCTGGGTTCAATCCCCAGTGAAAATAAGTATAATATAACATGTACACACGTACACACACGCATGCATACATGCGTATATACATGCATGGCAGATTTTCCCCTCAGAAATTGTCTTGGCAAATTTGTCAACACCATAGTTCCTCTTCATTTTATTTTTCTAATGCATTATGTGTAATTATTTGGTTATTCCTTTTTTAAACACTAGAAGCAAACCGAGGGAATGCCAGTCAACCTTGTGTCTTCAAAATAAACCTGGAGACCTCTGAACTGACCTCCGCGGGCCCAGTCAAATAAGCCCAGGGACTGCAAAACCCAGAACTATGATTAACCCTGTTGGAAGATGAAATGGCTGATGTCAAATGCTTTCACGTCGCCCCCGCCCCCGCTTGACCTGCTAGTTCCTTCCCAATGCACTCATTACAGAGAGGCCATCATTCTGGGGTTCTATCCTTAAACATTTAATCATCTGTGCTCAGAATCCCAGAACACAATCAAACCTTTGATGGGAACAAAAGAGAAGATAGATCTAAGAAGGAGCAAGATGAAAGGGAGAGGTGTGTGCCGGGTCTGTGCTGGGAAGTGCCAAGTCCTTGTCCTTTTGTCCTCTGGGCCCCGATTTCACTTGGCTCTGGTGACAGCAAATTTATATGAGATGAAAGACCAATTTAAATGGACAGTTAAGAAGCTTCCAGGGAGTTAGGCCAAGGTGCTTTGCAATAAGGCAGGCAGTGGGAAATGACTATGAATTCACCCATCTGTGCTCGATGGTTTGTTCCAAGAGTCATTTGTCTCCGTGCAGTAAAGGCCTAAGCAATAATAGAGATATCTGTAAAAATTACTAGGATAGGAAAGACTTGTAGGGGATTAGCACATGGAATATTCTAGAATGACCTGGAGTGAGGAGAAAGAAGATCTGGTGAGCAAACCCTGGGACTCAGGGATCAAGAAACAAGTGTATGGCCCTATCTCAGACACTAAATGCCTGTGTGGCTGGGAATGAACCATGTCATCTCTCATGAGTCTCAGACCCCCCATTTCTTTTTAAATCACAGAGGTAGTCATTTAGTATTTGCTGGCTGGTGATTTTTTTTTCTGGTATTGGGACTTGAACTCAAGGCCTCGTGCTTGTTCCGCTTGTTTGTTCAGCTAGTACTCTACCACTTAAGCCACAGTTCCAGCCCTGCATTTTGATAATTACTTTGGACTTTTCTGCTCGGGCTGGCTTCAAACCACTGTCTTCCAGAACCTCTCCGCTTCCTGAGTAGCTAAGACTCCAGGCATGAGCTACCAGTGACTAGCAAGGCATTTTTTAGCTGCCATATATAAAATCAGATGATTTTCCTGAAGTGCTGGACCAATTTGCAATCAAACAAGGAGTCCTCAAACCCTTAGAACTTCACCAACCTTTTTATATTTTTACCAGTCCACTGGGTGAAGAAAAAGCATCTTGATGTTCTGATTTGTGTTTTCTTTATTATTAGTGATATCAAGTGCCCTGAAATTTTTATATTTTCTGTGAAATTGCAGGAAACTTGCCCTGGGTAAAATTGCTAGATTAAAAGATGTGAACATTTGGAAGGTGCTTGACAGTTAGCCAAACTGCCTTCCAGAAGTGATGAAAGAACCTACCTTCCCACAAGCAGCTCAGGAAACCTCCTATTTCACCCTCGCCTAGGTATTATGATCCTAAAAGGAAAATATAGGTCTTTGCCAAGTTGAAAGTCTCTGTTGATTTATGTGGGCATCCCTCACCTTCCCGTCAGCCATCAGGTGGGAGGGCAGGGGGTGTTCCATCATCCTGTAGGAACAGCTGGCTGGGAGGAGGAGGCTCCAGTACCAAGGTCCTGAAAAGGGGGGGGGGGGGGGCGGAGCTATGGTGGGAGGAGCCTAAAGATATGTCTAAGCATCACAGGAGCACTGCTAAGCATTTTTCTGTGCCCAAGAGAACTCCAGCTGCTTCAGAGGTGAGGGCGGGTTTATGTTGTCTCCTGGGGACATGGCCAGGGCACTGGGAGAGTGTTAGTGCGAAGAGTCCGACAGATGCTGCTCTAGTGAATGCATTCAGCTTTCTCTGTTGCCTCTGAGGAAGAGCTGGCCCTCAAAGGGGGAACAACTGATTGGCGCAGAAATGACCACGTGCTCCTCAACCCCTGGGGATAAGCAGAGTCTCATCCTAGGGAATGGAATGGGTTCCTGTAGTATACGCAACGCCTTCCAGACCAGACTTAAAGCAGAGCAGGCAGGAGTCTAGTGAAGGGCACCCAGAGCCATACTTATTTGAAATAGAGTCTACAATCAGGTAAGAGGGACAGTGGTGGCTTTCTGGAGAGAGGCTAGGATGTTTCGAAGGAAGAGGCTCTGTGTTTCCACATCCTAGAGCTTCACAGTCAAGTTGAAAGACCTTTTTAATCCGTGGGGGACCTCCCAGATCCATGACTGGTTCATCTATTGGTCCTAGATCAATAAACACGTCAAATGGAAGACATAAGTTCACCTCTCTTCCACCCCCCCCCCATGAAAGAGGAGAGGCTTCAAATTAATGATCCTCTGATCCCCCCAGCTAAGTCAAGCATGGGATTCAGTGTAGCTGTTCAAGAAAAATCAATTGTGTGACCTTGCTGGGTTCAGACCTGCTGAAGAAGTAAAGGGAGGAATCTGCAGGAGAGGAGGAGAGAGAAAAGGGCAGATGAGTTATGTTCTCAGTCTACAAGATGGACCAAAGCAAAGGATATACCTGTTGGAAAAGGCTTTGTGCTTAGCCAGGGCAAAATGGAGAGCAGTCCAGCGCTGAGAAACTTCCAGAATCGTTAGTCTGAGGGAAGCTTTGTGGCCTGACAGCCACAGTGAGCAGCGGCGATGCAGGATGTCCCTGGTGGCATCAGTGACAGTAGCAGCTGCACTGTATCCATGAGAATGCTGGGAGGCCCGGAAGGGGCAGGACTCTCCGAGCGGTGCTGCATGGGGCAGAGGGAGTGAAGACCACCAGGATCTGGGCATCCCTACCAAGGCCTCTCCCAAGGCCTGGACACAGTTGAGCCTCATGAGGATGGTCCATGACATCTACCTAGAGAAGAATGAAACCAAAGCATACGCTCACTGCTTGGAAGGAATGGACTCACACGGTCTTGTTTATGAAGACATCTCATCCATAGCATCCCCTGACTTCACACTGTTGATTAGGTTCTGTGGGAGGCTCCAATTCAGAATCTGGATCTCTTGTTAAGAACCCTGTAGAGAAGCCAGAATTCTTTTGCATTGAATTAAGATCCCCTTGCACACTATTATCAGCTGTTTTGGGCTGTGAGAGTGGCAGATGCTTAATGCTGTTAATTTGGCTTGATTTGATGTGTTGCTACAAGTGCACGTATTTATTTGTTAAAAGATGTTAAGCTCTGAAGATTGCATTGGTTACATCCAAGAAGACCAGTGACATCCTCCCTTTCTACTTTCCTTTCTACTACCCCTGTAGCTATCAAAGCTCTTGAGAGAACCCCTTGGCCAGGCACAGGTGGCTCACATTTGTAATCCTAGACACTCAGAAGGCTGAGATCTGAAGATCGTCTCCCAGACAGACAAATCCAAGAGGCTCCTAAATCCAACTAACTACTGAAAAACCAGAAATAGAGCTGTGGCTCAACTGGTAGGGTGCTAGCATTGAGTTAAAAAGCCAAATGAGAGTACAAGGCCCTGAGTTCAAGTCCCAGTATCAGAAAAAAAAGAACTTCTTGACTGTTTACCCAGTGAGAACTTATAAGCTTCCCATGGAGACTATATAGGATATATGTAGCAGAAGGGGAAGAAAACGGGCATGGAACTCATGTTCACAAGTGCTCCTATCCTCTGGCCCTTTCCTTTTCTTCCTCTTCCCCTAGGATCCCTTGTAAGGAGAAAACATAAAATGGAAACCCTTCACTCTTCCAGCATCTCTTCTTGAAATTTCTTATTTCGTAGAGTGCCATATTTTTGTGCATGACTTTCCATCTGCAAAGACAAACTGAGTTCAACACAGAATTAACACAGGCTGTTTTATTCATAAACGTGCAGCAAAGGACGCCATCTGCTCTCACTTTGGTTTTCAGCAGGGGTTTTTAGTGTCAGAAAAGGGGCTTTGTTTATCCAGCTAAAAAGAAGTATGGGGACAAGAATCAGATAGTCAGCCCCTCTATTGTGAGAGGGGTGGACAGATGCAGGGGGGACTGGTCTGCGGGTGCACTCAGCAATCTGTGGTCAGCCACAAAGGGGCCAATGTTTGGGGACATTTCGAAAGAGGAAACATCAGGATGACGGGCCTTCTGTGGCCATGGCCATTTCTCAAACAAGTGAGGATCAATAGAGTATTTTTTCAGAGTCCTTATGAAAAGCTGATTACCTGAAAGTTTTGTACATCTAAAGCCAGTAGTAGCAGAATACAAATGTGTAACTCTTTGACTAGAAAATAACTCACTACCATCTTGACTCTAGACTGGAGCAAACAGTAATTGGTCAATTAAAAGGAATATCCTATTTGGTTACACTGAAGTAGGTATTTATCAGAATAATGCCCCCACTTCCCGCTTCCCCCGCACTTTTGGGGCACCCTGGAGCAAAAGAAGATGTGGCTTGCAGTCTTCTCTGGTTGTCTTTGGCAGGTCAGGTTCTGGAATGTTCCCTCACTTCCCACAGGTATCTGTGCCTCAGGGGTCCTAGAACAATCAGTCCTCAGGCCCAGGGTGTCTCTTGGGTTGCACCTCACTGTAGGACAGGCAATGTATAAGCATCTGCACACATGGTGCTTTGAATCCTGCTAGCAGTGCTGCTAGCATTGCTTTCCAAGAGAGGAAGAAACAAACAAACAAGCAAGATCCGAACAAGTAAAGTAACTAGTCCAAGATCATTCTGTTGGAGAGCTATAGAGCTCAGATTCGAACTTGACTCTCTGCTTCCATGGCCTCTGCCTTGGAAAGCCATGTAGTTTGAGGTAATGCCAGACAAGAGCTCTGCTCTCTCCCTGCTGGCTTTCTGCTACATGCTCCAGCATCGAAGTCCTTTAGCTGCCCAAGCTGTATTAACTCCACCCTATTTCTCTTCTTTCTCCCCTTCTCCCTTGTTGGAATTTTCAGTCTCTCCTCCCTCTTCTCTTTCCTCTTTATTTTCCTTTTCCCCCCTCTCTTGTCCTCTTTCATCTCCTAAATTTAGAGCAAAGGTTGTGTTTTCCTGTCCACTTCAGCCATGTTACTTATGAGACGTGACTGGCAGTATGATGAAGGGGAGAGTCTCCCATCTTTTCCTGGGAGTACTTTTTGCTTTCCAAGGAGACTAATGGGGTTGTCACAGAGCCCAGATCTCTGGTGCTGCAGCTTAATTTCTTCTAAAAATGTCAGAGTGCAAGGGCTGTGTCCATATAAATGCTGAAACTATGAGCACAAGTTACAGGTCCTTGGAGAAGAAAAGTTGCCTAATTAGGTGGCTAGCTTCCAAAATTCTCCTTGGTAATCCTTCCTCGAGATTTTCTTTTTCTCTCTGACAAAATAGTTTCCAGAAGACTTTGGAATTTGCCTTTGGAGGTGTTAGAGTACCTATCATAAAATGTACTCTGATAGCAAGATTATCTGAGACAAATGATTACTGGATTCGGTGAGTTCAGAAGCTGGGCCCAAAGATTGGGAATATTCTTATTAATGGTGACCCAATACTGTATAGTAGGAGAATCTTTTGAAAAAATTATGATTCAGGTTGAGGACTAATTAATTATGTATGCAAAATAGCCTGGAATCAAATGGGTTAAAATCCCCAGGAGAGCAACAGCATTAAAAGATCAAATCCAGGGTGGTAGGTTAGCTCTACCTTATCCTGCTAAATCGGGAAACTGTTTCCCCTTCTTTCTCCACTTCAGCTTCCCCCTGACCCACACCCAGTACCTGAAATGACACTCTTTTTAATTCAAGGGAGGACAAAGTACTTGATCACACCTTGAAAGAGAAGACTCCTTCTCCTAGGTCTATAAGTCCTTCCCACAGCTTCTTCCCTCAGGAAGAGGTGAAGGGGAGAAGGGTTCCATCTTGATTTCGACAATATTTGTCACTTACTTGAGCCATTGTTGACAGCTTGCTTTTCTTTGCTTCTATTGCTTGAAGGGGAGAGTTTCTGGAAATTTTGTAAATTTAGAAGCCAAGAGGCAGGTAGCTAGTAGGCATTAATTACATCACTAATTCACTGAGCATGACCCGGGACCATCGGATGGCTTTTTGTTTTACACTCAAGCATGTGTATATTCCCTGGTTGCAGAGCAACCATTCTACATCTGTCCAGCTACCTGATAGTCTTCTTTGCTGATTGTTACCTTTGCAGTGACAAATCTCAGTGGTAACACGACAAGCCTTAGGAGAAACAAATTGCTTTAGCTTTTAAGAAATTCCTATCATCGAGGCAAATAGAGCCAATCTTTCTTTTTTAAAATAAACGTTCTTGAGATATCATTGATAAACGAAAATCATATAGAGCCAGTGTATATAATGTGTGTTGATTGATGTACATATTACATATAGTTTCCATAATTTAGCAGATTAACATACTACCCATCACTTTCCAGTTACCTTTTCCATTTTTTTTTCTTCTCTTGGCACAGTGTAGATATTTAAGGTCTACTCTTACAGTGTAAACGTGTGATTACTAGCTGTAGTAAGCATTCTGTATATGGGGTCTCCGGAATGTAGTCATGTTATAAATGAAAGTGTGAATCCTTTCGAATAATATTCCCCATTTCCCCCAATCCTAACCCTGGTAACTGCCTTTTGCACTTGGTTTCTGACTCTAATGTTTTGTAGATTGTGCACATACAATATTTCCTTTTTCTGTTGCCTGCATATTTCACTTAGCATACTGTCCTCCAGCATCACCCATGTTCTTTCAAAGAACAGGATTTCCTTCCTTCTTCAGACTCATATAAAGACTCCCAATTCACACATACACTTCTGTATCACTGTGTTTTTATCCATTCACCCATTGATTGCAATGGTGAATAGTGCTGTAGATAGATAGGCATAGTTGTGCTATGGGAGTGGCTTCAAATCCTTTGGATGTATATCCCACACAGGTATCCAGACGTACCTGGGTCACCCGTACGACTACCTGGTTTTTGAGAAACCTGCACATTGTTTCATCATAGCTATACCAAATGACATTCCCAACAGCCATGTCTAATGGTTTCCTCTCCTCTCCATCCCACCAACACTTGTGAAGATCTGTCTTATTGATAATAGCCATCCTTACAGGACTGACATGGTGACATGATCATGAGTTTTTACTGGTATTCCTTGATTAGTGATGCTGAATACGTTTTCATGTGCTAGTTGGGCATTCAGATGAAATCGCGCTTGTTTTTATTGCAGCTGGTAGAAATGAAATTCTGTTGGTAAAATCTGGTCCTTAACTAATGAGAAAGAGAGAGAGGGAGAGAAACAAGGTTTCTGGATACCTCGACTTACAAAAAAGTCAATAGCATTTCTTTTTAACAAGAAAAAAATGCAACTACAAAATATAATCAGAAATTTGATTGCATTCATCATAGCAAAAAAATGCTATGAAGTGTGTGGAATAAAATAAAGAACACTTTATAGCTCCAAAATACAGCACAAAGACTTAAATGTTTTATTCAAAGGTTTATTTTTATAATTTTGATTGAATGGAGAAGAGAGATTATTCTCTTGGCCTGGGACAACTTAGTTTTATAAAACAAAAATGGTCAACTTTTACTGAAACCAAAGTACAATTTGATGTAATACCAATTAGCATCTCTGCTAGATTTGTTTTGAGGAATGTAAAAGCAAATGTTATTTTAAGATGCATAGCGAGGAATATACCCTTCCAGGAGTAGCCAAGGCAACTTGGCTGAAAGTAGGATCAAAGAGAAGAAAGAATGTACCCTTTCTACCATCATCATAATGAAAAAAAAGGAAAACCTAGTAACAAAAACATTATAGACTCAACACATAAACAAATAGACTGACTAAATGAGCTGCTGTCCCAGGCATCTCTCTGGCTAGGATTCCAGCTAGCTAAGCCTGTAAGCCGGCACACTGTTCCTACCTCCACAGGGGAGATTTTGCCAGGATGGAAAGAGTGAATTCAAAGGCAAGACAAGACAAGGGCTGCAAGTTAACAGAAAGCAGGCCCCTGAGATTATGGGCAGATGCAGGGCAGTGGACAGAACTGGCCTGAAGGCCCTCGGTCATTGTGGAGGCTCTCATTCCAATGCTGTCTTGGGTATTGTTTTTAACGAGAGGCTTTAGGAGCAGCTGTTTGAACTAAATTGATTGGTCACTGTTGTTCACATAGTTGGGCCATCTTCTGTCCTTGGATTGACCAAATTCTCTACATAGTTTGGCCTGGCCTGTAAGCCTCCATCATGGGGCACACACCCAGTGTATTCTCTGAGGCTCGGGCCTCTGAGCCTGCAGAAGACCTTGGCCTCCATTGCCCCTGCAGCTTGGTTCACTTGATTATATGGAGGTCTCCCCACCCAGCTCTTCCTTACACAGATGCAACACTGTAACGAGCTCCCAGGACTGTCAGCTTCTGAAATACTGAAATGTTGGAGCAAAAGTTCCTTGAAATAAGTAGGTCATCAGCTGCGACCGTTTCCAGGATGTGATGCTATTTATTGTAAGGCATGTGTTGTTGAAATCAAGCCTTTTCCTCATTAGAGTCCTTTAGTTTCTTTTGCTTGTAAAGCTTACACCATCTAGCTAATTTCCTGTGCTTTCTTGATGAGTGTGGCAAAAGAGGCCAAGACTAAATCTTCCCAAAGTTACTGTTCCTCAAATACTTGGCTTCATGGGACCCCCCCAAACTTCCTCTGCCCCTTCTACAGGCTGTTTGAGATAACAAAAAGTCATGCACTTCAGAACCAGGCAGACTCTGGGGCTTGCTTGCTTCTGTCGGCTACCTTCTAGAGCAAGTTACTTAACCTCTCTGTTCCTTGGCTGCTGTTTCTTTAAAATGGGGAGCTAACGTGCCCCTGTGGTCTTGTGGCACTAGAAACGAGCTGATATATGTCAGATGCCCAAAGATAGTTCTCGGGATGGGTCTCCTTGCTTGTTTCTTTTTCATGTGGCTTTGGGCAACATGTTAAAATAATGTCAAGTTCCACTAAAGGGAAAACCTGGGCCAATGGGTGAACGTGTAGAGTTCTCTTTTACATATAAGAGTAAATTTTTGCTTTTGTCCTTAGAAGCCAGGTCTTCTGTTTGCGTTGTAGATTTGTTTAGCCCCCATTGCGTTTGCATGCAGGAGATGGAACTTGTGCGGGCATACAGAGTCCCAGCACGCACAGGAGATGCCCGGACCTCTACTCCCCTGTGCACCTGCACCAGCAGGCGAGGGGCAATGTGCCTTTCATTCTCCACGCCAGTCCAGCAGAGTGGCAGGCGCATACATGGAGCTCCCAAAGATGGCGGTCTCCACACAGCTCCCATTACAAGCCCCAGCCTGCCCCCCTAAAAGGCCTGAAAGATCATGTTTTTCCCCTGAGCCCCAAATATATGCTTTCTAGAAAGTCAAGAGAGCTAAAATGTTCCTCTTCTACTTCTTCAGATACCTCTAATTCAGACTCCCTTCTCAACACATCTTTTCAGTCCATTTCAACCACGTAAGGGACTCGCTGCAAGGTTCTGGCTCTGCCATGACCCTATAAGCCAGTCCACAGGTGATTGGCACTTTAGAGATTAGTGCTTCAGAGCACTTCTTCATTTGGGGGCAGCAGGCACTGCTCAGGAAAGACAACCATGGCCTGGTGGGGGCAGAGACTTAACACCAGCAGGAAGCAGTGATGATTCTGCCAGGCTTCTTGGGAGACCTTTGGCCAATCAGCCCTACAATCTCTGTCTCTGTCTCTCTGTCTCTGTCTCTGTCTCTCTCTGTGTCTCTGTGTGTGTGTCTCTCTCTCCTCTCTTATTTCCTCCCTCCCTCCCACTTCTCTCTCCCTTCTATTCCTCTTCTCTCCTTTCTCCCTTCTCTCCCGCTTTCTCTCATACACACACACACACACACACACACACACACACACACACGCACACACACATACACACACACACGTCCTGCCCTCTTCTGGAACAGTTTCCCTTCAATCTCTCTTCTCATCCCCTGTTTTCTCCACCCAGTGGATGCCATTTATCCTTCAAGGTGTTACATCCTTTAGGAAGTTCCCTCCCTGTGCCTTCCAGCAGGTCAATCAAGGTCAGTGATCTTCCTCTAGGCCCTAGAAGGTTCTGAGCTTGTGAGGCCAGGGCACTCATCATGCAGTGACCATATCACTTACCTGTAGAGCCAGGATGCAGATATATCTTTATGGTTGACCCGTAGTATCCTTAAAAGCACACACACACACATGCACACATGCATCATACATGCATATATGTGTGTATATACACACATGCTATATCCACTCCACATATATTGCATATATACATATACGTGTGTATGTACATATACACACATACATATGTATATGTGTGTATATATACATATTCCATACGTATGTGTGCAATACTAAGGCCTTGAAGCTTTGACAATGGAAAGCTCTTTCTAGCCCCTTTCTAGACATGGAATTTGATTCCATGAACATGTGTTGTTAGCAATGGGAAGGGAGAAGAGTGGGGAAGAAGTCTAAGGAGAAGGACCAACCCCTTAGATTGGCTCCTTGGTATCCTTGTGTTGTGGATACAGCAAACATGTAAGGGTAACAATGAAATCACAAGCAGGTGGCAGTTTTGAATCAGGTCCACATCTTTTGGACTTTCAATCACTCTTGATTGGCTGGAAGTTTGGGATGAAGGGCGTGAAATGCTAGGATTCAAAAAATAAATGACATCCCAGACCGCAAGCAGTTTCATGCTGGGTGATATTTTCACATGAAGGTAAACAGATTAGGAATCTGTGGATTGCATTCCTCACAAGTTATATAGATTTTTTAAACTAAAGGGATTTTTTTTTTTCTGGGGAAAATGTGTTTTTCATTTGGCTGCAGCAAAACTATATATAGACCTTAAAAAGTGGTAATTCTGAAAACAGCTGCTTTGTCCTTTGGTCCTTATTCAAACTTCTTATCCTTTTTTTTTTTTAAAGGAAAGCTTGTAAGAAAAGTTTGAGCTTCAGAATGAGAGAGACCTAGAGTCAAACGATCTGAAAAATCAAAAACAAAATCCAAAAACAAGCAGGCTTTAAGTCAAGACACAGAAAGGACAAGACAAGCTTTACCTGGCAAGATTACTGCAAGAATTGTCTGTTTATATCAACACAAGACTTTGCCCAGCACCTGGAGTATATGTGAGCAATGTGGTATTGCAGCATTCTTGCAAAGAAGCAAGTCTATTGTGGCACTCATGCACATTCTTGCTTAAAAGATAAAATTGAATTTTAAATTGGACAGCATGTGAATGGTAGTGGCTTCCCCGTGAGCTGTTGTCCTTTTCCTCCCTATGATCTTCTCAGTATGTTTTGTTGAGGGTTTCTTTAAGAACTATCAGTGCCCAGTAAACATGGCCAGGTTTGTTCATAAAGAAGTCGACAGAAAGCTAGGTAACAAGCAAGTGATTTGGAAAATCATGAACTATTTACAAAGGCTAAGGGAAAACCAGAACATCAGCTCTTAACTAGGACAAAGAACAAATCTGCTCTGATTTGATGGGGACCAGGGAACACCTGACCTGCATTGAGGAAAAAGTAGATAGCTCATAAAACAAAAATTTTCGGGCTGGGAATGTGGTTTGTGGTAGAATGCTTGCCTAGCATGCATGAAGCCCTGGGCTCGATTTCTCCACATATACAGAAAAAGTCAGAAGTGGCACTGTGGCTCAAGTGGTAGAGTGCTAGCCTTGAGCAAAAGTGCCCAGGCCCTGAGTCCAAGCCCCAGGACTAGCAAAAAAAAAAAAAAAAAAAGAAAGAAAAAAGAAGGTTCTACTGCTTCTATCCATTAGTATTTTTACCATTTAAACATCAGACTACTTTGAGTTCTTTCAGGAGATAATTAACTTTCCACTGGCTGGAAATGGCCTTTATTTTTTTTTCTTCAAAGGAAGATTAGCCAAAAAAAATTTTTTAATGGGGGGAGGGGAGAGGGAGGGTAATACTTGCTAGGAAAGATTCCTGCTCACCAAGTTTAATAATTTAATATTCTGTACTCAAAGCCCACGTGTCTACTGTTAGGTGATTAAAAATATATGAACTGTAGGTTATTTGACAACAGTAATTTTTCCCATATTTACCCGCCTATGAGATAAATTCGTTTTATTTTCAATATTATTGATCAGAAATTCATCATGGGATTGCTGAGGGTCCAAAGATAAGATGGAATTTTGTTTGCAAAATTAATTTTGGTAGGTGGAAGATGTAACCAAGTAGACAACAGGATGATTTATTCTTTCTAGGAGAGAATAATCCATGAGTACTAGAGTTTGGGGTAGTTTTTTGTTCTGTTCTAGTGCTACTTAAAATGAAGCCTTTGACTTCTGTTTTACCTTGTCCCATTTAGCACCCATCTCCCATATGCCTGGGGAATCCGGGTCCCCTTGAGCGAAGACCCTGAGATGGTTTCCAAGGAGACCCTAGAGCCAATTCTGTTAACATCGCAGGGAGTTGGCATCTTAGTGAGCTGGGCCAGTTTTAACGCTAAAAAGAGAAAGCCTATTGTAACAAACTGGAATTTGTGGGAAGTCGAGCAGGTTGTGTGTCTGGGCCATCTCTGGCTGGCCTTTCTGCCATCACCAGGGCCTTGCTTACCCACTGGGAGTGTCCCTGAGTCGAGTCACCCTGTGCACAACTGTCTGACTTCTCTACTCCTCCCTCCAACCCCAACATAGCAACTGTCTCTAGGCAGGCTTTCATCAGCTCTGGGAGCCTCCACCTGACAGCACCCACGCTGGGCCTCCCATCCCAAGCGGCCCCAGAAGCGGCCTCCTGGAAGTGTGGAGATGCAGGAGACAGTAGCCAGTGGTTGCTTGCCCCGCCCCCCTGCTTCCACTCCTTGGGAGATTGTAGATTTCCTGAAAGATCATCCAGGATAAAGCATAATCAACTTAACATGCACACCCCCTTCTCCACTTTTAACTCTTAAGTACCTGCACACAAACCTCCTCCGGGCTGTGCAGGGAGGGTCCGAGCTAAGTCAATGCCCCAGGATTTTCACCCAAAGTAAGCTTGTCTACCTTTCTCAGCTCTCTAAGCATGCTCACATTTTCTCTCTTACCTTTTGTGCAAAGATTAAGAGGATTCTGCTTGCAGATACTGAAGCATTTGCAATTGTACACAGAATAATCCCACTTTTCCTAGAGGGGTGGAATAAAAGCAATGCAGGCAATTCAGGGTCTATGCAGAGGGAGCATCTTCAATGACACCCCAATTTGTCCAAAGTACTTCCATTTTCTATGTATTTCAATGACCAGAAAAGAAGCACAGACCTGGCTAGGTAGTTACCTTACTGTGGTGAAGACTGTTTCTGTTGGAGAAACAGGGAGAGGCAATTTGTAAGCCTTGTGGCCTCTCAACTCATTATATAACGTGGAGCGTTGTCTGTGTGGAAAAGAAAAATTGATTTAGAAGCCATGTCTAACACAAAACAAATTTGATAAGTGACATGAAAGGAGGCTCTGACCATGTCCAAGTTGATTAAAAAAAATTGACAACAGGAAAGCCTCAGAGAAACTTCATTTTGATCTGCTCAGTATGGCCACTGGTACCTCAGTCCTTGCCCCTTCGTTAATCAACTTCATCATCTGGGTCACACAGCCTAAAGATCTGTTTAGCCTTTACCAAAGGTCTATGTGCTGTGCTGTAATTCAAGGTGTACATTTATTTGTTAGCATAGCTATGTGCCTGTCCCTGGGGGTATAGTCATGAAGCAGACAAAGTTTTGGTAAAACTAAGGCTACTCAAGGTCACAGATGAGTGCGTAATATAATTTCAAATTGGCATATAGCACAGACCTGAATTTCTCCTTATCTTGGAGAATACGATCATTTATCTGGGAGAGTTGGTACTTGTGAGATGGGATAAAATCCACTAGAAAGAGTGGAATCCAGAAAACCAACAATCCATAGGTGTAATTTCAAATTCATCTTTACCTTCTTTCCATTGGCTTTTTAAAGTATGCACTTGCTATGCTGTGATATTTCAGATAGATACATACATACATACATAGGTAAGAGTCATTTATAGTTTCCTTTTGTGACGAGTATAATTATGTCACCCAAGTCAGCATTCTTATGATTACTATACTTAGATGTTAAGTACTAAGTAGAAGTATAGGAGATTAAGCATAGGTGATCAAACATAGATGTCAAGACAGGAGTTTTGTGCTGTTAATTCCAAGATGTTAGAAACACATGATAGCAAAGACAAGAGCACCTGTTACGCTACACCTTCTCAGTCCCCTGTACTCTATACGAACCCTAAGTCCTTCACTGCTTATTTTGTTATAAAGTAGGTTGATGGAGGCAAGACGTAATAGCCCAGGAGAGAGCTGATTGCCAAATTGTTTCTTCACCTTAATAAATTACAGGCTAGTGAGGCAGCATAAATCCTGGGAATCTCAGAAATATATTATAGATATTAACTAGCAATAGTGTTGAGAAGTCAAGCATAGTCAACAACTACCACTATCGTCTAGGAAATTGCAATTAACAAAATTTCATCATTCATAAAGCTTCCTTTTTAGATACAATTATTTTCACAAAAAGCAAACCTCAAAAGTACTAGGAAGTTGATATGATAGCCTATTCAATAAATAAGAAGGATGAGCTTTACTGTAATTGGGCCACTTATTTAATGGAAGAGCCAGGCTAGGATGTTGATCTTCAGGGTTCTGTCCACCATACGATGAAACTCCCTAGAATATTAATGAATTTCTTTAAAATGAAACTCCATTGTGGTGGAGCAGTGAGAAATTTTTACTGGTAGCCTGAGAATATGTTGAGAAATTTTGTGAATGAAGGCGTAAGAACCACTGTGCCAAGGTGGAAATTAGATGCCAGTGGTGGTATTCAAGATAATCGCTTCATTCATCAATAGCAGAGTTCTAGAGCATGAAGCAAAATGGCAGAGAAATTGTTTGCAAACTTGGCCACTTGCTTAAGCTATGGAAACTTGCCAGCTGTAAATTTTACATAGTAGAAGCCAGGGTTTGTTTGTGTTCTTGTTGTTGGACTAAAAACTTCTCCTTGAAGACAAAGTACTATGATTCTTCAATGAGAGTAAGTTGATTTTCCAATAGTTATTTGGTAGAGATCAGTCAGGAAATAGGAAGGTCCATGAGGGAGAGGAAATACAATTTGCACAAGTGTGGGCCATGATGCTTTCCATAATTCCCAACAGGGTGCTGTCATTTGTGGATCAGCCTTTTAAGTCCAGCCCTTTGTGCTTTACATATATTCACTTTCTTTTTCATTTCTTTATTGTAGAGTGGTGTACAGAGGGGTTACTGTTTCATATGTAGGGCAGTGCATCCATTTCTTATGCAACTTGTTACCTCCTCCCTCATTTTCCCCCCACCATATATTCACTTTCATGTAATCCTCTCAATAATCCTACCAAGGCTGAGTGACAGGCCTGTGCTATCCAGGGAGTGAGGAAGAAAGCTAAGATTGACACCAGTAGGAGCCATAGAGATACAAACCCTTAATACCAGTGTTTTTAAACTCTTCAGAAACATCTTTGAACTGGAGAAACCATGAGTAGAAGATCAGGGCAATTCTTCTCTGAAGGAAACAGTGTCCCTAGTCACCTTCCCTCCTTTGTCTCTTTCTCCCTCCCTCCCTTCCTCCCTCCTTCCCTCCCTTCCTCCCTCCTTCCCTCCATTCCTCCCTTCTTCCCTCCCTTCCTTCCTCCCCTTCTCCCTCTCTCCCTCCCTTCTCTTCATTTCTACCTTTTCTTCTCCTTTCCTTCCTTCCTCCATTTATTTCATTTCCCTTCCTTCTCTCTCTTCCCCTCCCTCCCTCCCTCCCTCCCTCCCTCCCTCCCTCCCTCTCTCCCTTCCTTCCTTCCTTCCTTCCTTCCTTCCTTCCTTCCTTCCTTCCTTCCTTCCTTCCTCTCTTTTCTCCTTTCTGTCTTTCCTCTGTAGAGACATTACTCAGGTTTAGAGTATTCACAAAATTAATGGCACAGCTAGGATACACGAGGAGAAAGCAATCTCATTATTTGTTCAATAGATGATGGAGTCTCCATGCAGAAACCTCATCGGATGATAAACTGAAATTTAAGTAGATATCCCAAAGGGCATCATCTTAGTTCAACCTGAACTGTTACGTGTCCTTTCTGAAAAGTATGTTCTTTCAGAAAAACCCCATGGCTGCCCGGGGACTGGGCACCTAGATAGTCTTCAATACTGAGGTAATTTGGGGTTGGCTTTTTTTTTCCAGCTCTCATAAGCTCCTGGCAAAGTGCCGTGGCTGAATTGGTCTCCTTCTCATTTTCCAGCTCTCCTGAGGTCTGGCTGTGAATCTCATTTGTCACTAGTCCAAGCAGCCAGATCTGCAATCTTTATTAAGAGACACCTCATCCCTCTGAAGAAGACCCCCTCTGGATAAACTGGCTCCTTCAACCGAGCTACACAATAAGAATTTCCCTGCTGCTCTTCACAAATCTATTCTCATCTCAGCAGAGTTGTAAGTAGGAGATCTAGTTACATACAAAAAGCAATGATTGCTTTTCTTCACTCAATAGTCCAGAGATTTGACTGTATTTGTAATTGATGTGAATCAAAAAGTGCAGACTAATAGAACTGGAAATTGCCTTCAAAGCCATCCACATCCCTCCTCTCTACCCTAGAGAATAAAGAAACTGGAGCCTAGAAGTCCAGTTCCTACATCATCCCATTCATCAGTCATGGACCTGAGTCCATCGCATAGACAAGTCCTGTCCCCAGTGCTAAGGACATCACACTTTGACAAAGTTAAGCTAACACAGAAAATTCCACACATGCTTTAGCACACATCAATTTCCTACAAAATCCTTTGAGCCTGAGGAGATCAAGTACATTTCTTTTTAAGCCATTTATCTTTAAGTCTCATATATTTGGAAGACATAGGAGACCAAGGTTGAGAAGGAAATGGCAGTATGCAAGCCAGCACAGAAAGACTTTTCTCTTTTAGTTCTTTATTTCCATTCATTTTAGTTTCAAAATAATTCTACCTTTAGGGAGCATGATGTAAGATTTTTTCGCAGAAAATATATTCAGTAATGAGAAACCAAAAGAACTCTTTCATGAATACTGATGTATTGCCTAAATATTTTATCTTCAATTTCCCAACTAGTGAAGTATCTAAAATAAAATGTAAAGGCAAGGGGGAGAATGCAGTAAAAAAATTCAGTATATATCCTATAAAAGTAAGAAAAGTGAAAGAAAGGGTGGGTTGGGAGGGATAGGTGAACGTATTGTATTCATAAAAGGCTTTGTTGAATGGCAACCATTTTGCACAACTACTTAAATATAATTAAAATATTTTTGTGTGAAGGCATTGGGAGGGAAGATAGATAACCTTAAGTTGGAAAAGGGGGTTTATAAAAACATAAATAAAATATTCTGGATTAGAAATGTTTGTTGTTGTTATTGTTATTTCTATGTCCAGATCTTAAGCTCTTAAGCTTATAGAGCTCTTATAGAGCTTGAGATAAGAATTCCTGAGCTGTGACTTTCTACCCCAGAGTAGCACCAGGGAGTAAAGGAACGAGGAGAGGAGGAGGCAGGGCAAAGAAGGATGGAGAGACTTTTAAGAACCCGTGAGGGGCTGGGAATATGGCCTAGTGGCAAGAGTGCTTGCCTTGTATACATGAAGCCCTTGGTTTGATTCCTCAGCACCACATATATAGAAAAGGCCAGAAGTGGCACTGTGGCTCAGGTGGCAGAGTGCTAGCCTTGAGCAAAAAGAAGCCAGGGACAGTGCTCAGGCCCTGAGTTCATGGCCCAGGACTGACAAAACAAAAAAGAACCTGTGAGATTCTATTCTCATTTCCAGAAGGACACACTAGCCTAGATTTTAGGATGCTGTGATTGTTTAATGAATACGATGCTTCAGAGCTTCGGAAGTCAGAGATTTCTGGACCCATGGCTCCCATGGATCAGAATCAGTCCCCTTCCCAGCCCCTCATATGTTTCTGAGTGAATGGACTCATTACCTCCTCAGACAGCCTCTGGGGAAGCTAGAGATAGCAGTGATGTGGCCCATTGACGAGCCTGGGAGCTCCTCTTCGAGGACTATTTAGGTTCAATTGTGATATCCTCCTAAATTGCATGTATCATTGATAAATGAACCCCTACCACCTCATTTGAAAATAGAGATGTGATTGGCTGTGATGGTCCACACGATTGGGTAAATGAGATCATGCTTGAGCAGTGTGAGTCCCACAACTGGGGTCCTTCATCAGAGACATTGTGGATATAGATACAGAGGGAAGACAATATAGATGGGCAAAATAAAAACATCATCTACATTCCAAGAAGTTAAAGGAATGTCGATGTTGTGTCAAAAAGGGAGGAGAAGATAAGGGAGAATGGCGGGTTACATGGGATACACTTGTGGGAATGTCATAGTAAACCCCCTTTGCATAAATAATATATACCATATTATAATAATAATATGCATGTATTTGCATATATTCTGAGGAGTTCCTGGGGTCACCAGAAGCTAAGGGGGAGACATAGACAGAGCACCTGTTTATAATTCTTAGGTACAACCAGCACTGGCCACACTCTGACCTCACACACTGTCCATTTCTGCTGCCTCTGCCATCCATTTGTGCTGCTTTGTTACTTTGTTAAGAAACAAACAAGAACTTTCCCTTTCTACTCCTCTCCCATTGCATCCCTCCCCTGTTTTCCTCTAATTGTGTCAAAATTTCTCTTTTTCTACAAGCGGACTGTCCTTAGTCTACTTTTTTTGCACGTTAGAAAGGCCTTGTCCCTCTTCCATGGTGTCTACATGCAAATTGTACATGTGGTTGGGGAATAATCTTGTCCCCTGTTTGGTAACTGATACAGCAGAGATTTGCTGGTCAAAAGAGCAGCATTCTGTCTCTCCATGGCTTTGAGAAGTTAATGAAGCATGCAATCACCAGTTAAATGGTGGGTGCTAATGCTCCTCACCTTGTAGACTTGGGTCCTAAAAGGAATGTATTTAGCACAATTCCTGACACATCAGCACCTCAATTAATGAGCGCTATTAAACATACTAGCTATTAAGAGGAGCTTAAGCCATCAAGGAGCAGAGTGGGGGTGTATGGAGTCTTTTCAGCTCACTGAAATTAGACTAGACAGCTGCCTACCCAGTTATATAACTGTGAAGTCATATTTAGAGTCAACCATTAAGCCAATAACCCACATGACCCCTGTGAGCCTTAGAGGAGCTAAGAAAGCACAAGGTTTGAAGATAGAGATAAAAAATGTTTAAGAAACAACAGGATGGAAATAGTACTCAAGAACCAGTTACATTGCCTCCGCTCCCCAGAAGTTAAGTACTCAAGAACCAGTTACATTGCCCCCGCTCTCCCTATCTCCCAGAAGGGAGGAAGAATTCAGCAACTGTAGATCAGCACATCCAGTCAGTAATAGTGAGGTCAGAAGACATAGTCTTCTAGTTACCCAGGTGACTAGGTGCTAGTGACTTCGCCTCTCTGAGCCTCAGGTCTCTTACCTGTGAGATGTTATGGCATATTTTCCTGGCATTCTCTGGGGAATGTTTACAATTCCTGCTTCAAGATCATCCAATGTGTCCCTGTGACTTTGCTTTCACCGTGGAAGCATAGGACACGGTGGCTCCATGCTCTGTTACCATTAAACCATACATCAAGGATGGAGCCTCTGTCAGCTTGGTCCTGAATGTCCATACTCAGAAATTACCTTTGTGTACCACCATGAGTATGGGGTATAAGCAACCAACTTAACTTTTCTGCTTTAAAACCTGATTTATTGCAGTTGTTTCCACAGCAGCACTCCCCACACCCCAATGGGACTAAAGTAGATGGGAAGTCAGAGATCTGCATGTATATACAGAAAAGTGCCATGCTATTATGGAACCACACTGGAGAAACAAAGAATTTTAATTTCCATGAATTATCCAATACTCTTATCAATAATTAAATATGATTAAGTGAATTCTTCCCAATCCATCAAACTTCTTTCTTTCAAAATAGAACAGGGAAGAATAGGGATGGAGAAGAATTATTCACAATTGACTTTTAAAAAAATAAAAAAGAAATACCTCAGCTTCTTATTTAAGTCAGTCTGTCCTCCCATTGGTGGTTTCCAACCCCCGCCTTTAAAAAAAAATTTTTTTTCTTCTTAATTGTCAAGGTGAAGTACAGAGGGATTACAGTTTCATATGTAAGGCAAGTACATTTCTTTTTGTTTTGTTTTGTTTTTGTTGCCAGTCCTGGGTGTGGACTCAAAGCCTGAGGCACTGTCCCTGGCTTCTTTTTGCTCAAGGCTAGCACTCTACCACTTGAGCCACAGCGCCACTTCTGGCTTTTTTCTATATATGTGGTGCTGAGGAATCGAACCCAGGGCTTCATGTATACAAGGTGAGCACTTTACCACTAGGCCATATTCCCAGCCTCCCAACCCCTACCTTCTGGTTTTAGCCTTTTTCTGCATGTTTCAAATATCTGGAAAGTCTATTTAAAAATGATGCTCTCTGTTAGAAAGGCGAAACATGAAGTATGCACGTAAAGCCTCCTTAATGGTCTAGCAAAAAGAATGATGGAAGATAGGAAAGAATAAATAGGAAATAAGAGAAGGAAGAATAGGAAGAAAATAAGAGAAGGAAAGAAGAGAAGGAGGGAGGAAAGAAAGAATTAAAAGACACTTCTTTGTTTTCTGTAGAGATTGTAATGTGCATTATTTATTGCATAAACAGAATAATATTGGCATTTGTTGTTATCTTCAAATAATCATCCAAGAGAGTTTTAATTTCACAGGTGTATTCATGTGTACAGTGCATCTTGGTCATTCTTTCCATCATTCTTCCCCCCTCCCATCGATCCCTTCCCCACTCATCTCCTCAACTTTCCTAGTTCCATTTTTGTGTTTAACAACTTCCTAGACATGTATATCTCTTCTTCTCGTGTATGCAAGAATAATATTCTTTCTGAGGAGCTGATATACATGTTCAGGATTCTCCTAGATGCAGATGATGTGGTTTCAATATCATCAACTATCAGTGCTTTTAGTAGACATTTAGTTATCATAGTTAAGAGAATACGACATTAGGAAGATGCCTCCCTACGAAGTGACCCCCATAGCTACTAGCTGCCCTTGGGGTAGTTAGATCATTTCACAACTATTTGGTCTTAAGGAATAGTCCAGGGAGTGGACTGTGCCTGGTGGGGACCTTCTTTGGGTGTTTTTGTCTAGTCTTAAATTACCATAGCTAAGCTTTAAGGCCAAGAATTACAGAGTCTCAGCATTTCACTTTTCTAGATCCTCCTCCTTCTCCATCTCTTCCTCCTCTTCTTCCTCCACTTTTCCCCTCCTCCTTCTCTTCCTTCTCTTCTTTTGAAGGTTCGAACCCCAAACCTTGTGTTTGCTAGGAAAATGCTCGACCCCTGGAGCCATGTCCCCAGTCTGTGTCTGCTTTAGTGATTTCTTTCTGCAGATAGGAGCTTGCTCTTTTTGTCCAGGGCCTGACTGAGACAACCTGTACCTCCCATGGAGCTGGAACCATAAGCACAGGTTCATACACTCAACTTCGTGTAGTTCATTGTTGCCTAATTTTGTTGTGGTGGTGGTTTTGTCAGTTGTAGGGCTTGAACCCTGGGCCTAGGCACTGTCCCTGAGCTCTTTTGTTCAAGGCTAGTGCTACCACTTTGAGCCATAGCACCACTTCCAGTTTTCTGGTGGGGAATTGGAGACAAGAGTCTCATGGACTTTCCTGTCCAGGCTGGCTTTGAATTGCACTCCTCAGATCTCAACTTCTTGAGTAGCTAAGATGACAGGCATGAGCCACCAGCACCCAGCTTTTCTTTTTTTTTCTTTTTGTGCCTAAGCTGGCCTTGAACCATGATCCTCCTGGTCTCCAGCACCTGAATAGCTGAGTCAGCATGCCATGCTCCACACTCGTGTCTTTACATGGCTCCTTAGCTCAGCTCTTCTTCATCTATTGCCTTATTTTGATTTTCAGTCCTCACACTGTTCTGAGAGGCACCTGGGGGAGAAGAAAGTGTGGTTAGTGTTTGCCTTTGTGGTTAATGGCCAGCAAGCTGTGAAAGCACCAAACCAAGCTACTTGTTCATGATTCCAGAGTGCCAGAGACTTTGTGGCCCTGGGTAGGTGACAATCTCTGAATATTATTGCCATACTTGTACCATGTAAAGCTTTGGGACTGGCAATTATTTGTCCTTTGTGCAATAATGAAAAGACCAAGGCATTGAGGAAGAGCTTAGCAGATGTGGCCCTAACAACAAGCCTAGAACAACCCATGCCAGGCTAACATGGACACCATCATCATTTCTTCTTCCTTCTTTCCCTCTTCATTCTCTTCCTTCTCCCTTCCTTTCTTCCTCCTCTCCACCTCCTCCCCATCTCTCTCCTCCTTCTTCCCCTCCCTCTGTTCTCACATGGCTTCTGCTTTGTAGCACTTTGTTTCTGAACTCACTGTCTTTAACCAAGAGAAAACAATTAAGTGTATGCGAAGTAAGTTCTGCTTCTGACACCCTCCAATTTAAAGCCATAGGGAGGAAATCATTAAATTGAATCCAAGTCATAGCATTTAAAGTGCCAATGTACACCAGAGGGTCCTCCCCTCCTTTTTTCTAATATTTTTATGAACAGAATTAATCATGAACATTTTCACTGCAACACCAACCCACTGGGCTCGAGTTGGAATGAAACATTTTGTGCAGCAAGAATCCACTCAAATATTCAAATAGAGGCTACCAGGCTAAAAATAATTCCACCAACATGCATAAAATATTTGCTTTTTGAAGATCACAAATTGGATCATTCTGTCAGTTCCTGGGGACACTCATCCTGGCCACCTAGAGAGACAAATGGCATCTGAAGTACAAGTTATGAAAATAAGCCGTTCTACACTTTGAGAGGTCAGTATTTGCTGGCCAAATTGAGCTTTTTGAAAATCTTGTTTTCTATTTTAAACAGCTTGACCCTCTTCTTTCTCTCAGCATCAGCATCTGCTTGTTGCCTTGGAGAATAAGCACATTGCTTTTGGACATCTGGCCTCACATCCGATCAGATCAGGTTGAGGAGCTTATTCTGCTAGCTAGCTTTCATCCAGAGGAAACCACTTTGGATGCTGGGCTGCTTGACTTTTCAGCATCCCTGCTTTCATCAACAATCACAGTATATCCAAACGCTTCAAAATGGACTTCCAGACCATAAATGGCCACAGAAGTTTGGGGGTAAAGAGAAGGGAGATTTAGCTCACTGTGATCTCATGAGAAGTGGGTAATTTGTGGTTCATTCTACAAACAGGAAAGATTGATGTAGAGAAGATAAGTGGTTTCCTCAAGGTCAGTGAGCTAAGTGAAGGACAGAACTGGATTTGTGTTCCATGGCCCTGTCCACATTTGGACATACCGACATCCACAAACCATATAGGAAAGCACAATGATTGGTCCTCTTCAGAATGGTGACCGGTGCATTCTGGGAACTGCCTAATAATGCCAAAGGAAACCAAGAAACTTAGTGGAATCTGTCCCAGAACCTAGAAATCTTAGGCCCAACCCTTGTACTCCTGCCATCACTGGAAGACAAGGAGAGGGCCTGGCTGTAAGTCTCAGCCTTAAGGCTCCGTTCCCTGAAGCTGAAATCGCATCCCAGATACCTACACACCACACCAGTGGGCTGAGGATTGGTCTCTATCCTGCAGAAACTTACTATGCCTTGCCACCTCTGAGGCTAAGTGTTTCTTAGCTCCCTCTGATGCTGTCTTGCTCCCAGCTCTTGGCATATGTCATTTTCCTCTTTTATCAAAGCCTGTCTCCAGAACTCACTTCCTGGGCAGCCTCTCCCCTATTTTCCAAGCCCTTCGCGATGGCTGTATTCTCAGAACAGCCACACTGCTCCGGTATGGGGTGCCTTTTCAGTCCACACAACCATATTGACCGCATCAGAGGAAGATGAAGAAGCAAATTCAGACCCTGACACTTCTTTACTTTGCAACTCCCACTTCCCTCTCCAACCTCATCACCTACCAGACTCCAGACGAACTGACTTTCTCCCCATCTCTTGAGAACACCAAGCTTGCTCCTGTGTGAGAGCCTCCAGACTTCTATAGCCTTCCAACCATCACCACCACTACCATTACCACCATCATCGTTGATTTTCCCATTACCAGAATCTTTCACTTCTCAGTGCAAAATTTTCCTACTGGCAAACCTGTCCCGAGTCATACGAAATCTTTCCTGTATGCAGTGTCCACTGTGGCTCTGTAACCCAGTTCACCATTCTGTTCTCTTCATGGTGCCTACCAACACTTCTTGGTTGATTTGATGGCTTGAATTTTCACATTGGAGCTACACTCCATGAGCAGAGGGACCTTCTTGACCTGTTCCTCACTAGCTCCTCCATGCTCAGGACAGCGCCTGGCTCAAGGATGATTTACTCAGTGAGTGAAAGAAGGAAGGGAAAGAGAGGTAGAGAAGGGAAAGTGGAAGCCTGTGATGTTGGTGTCCTCTCGAATGGTATTCTATATAACAGCCCTTTCGTGTGTTCTAATTTAATTCTCACCACATACCTAATAAATACATTGTGTAACTCATTTATAGACAAAGTTGCTTCTTGAGTACCCATCAAGCATTTGGTTTTGAAGTGGAATTAAGTGATACACAGAAACATCTGAGGCACAGCCAATCATATCGTAAGTTGCAGAGTCAAGATGTCAACTCTGCCACACACAAAGGCCTTCGTATGGCTAAAGTCTCAGGGGTTTGGGCTTCTGTAATCTTTCTTTGCCTTCACCATCACCACATACCCAGTACTGTGGAGCGTGTGTGAAGGAGAAGAAGCCCAGATAAACCTTGTCCACTTTTTCATCCTTGTCCCTCCTCCACCCTGTGCTGTGCCTGGCAAGAATGATATCAGAGAGTAACCTTCAACTCTTTCTTCCTGTTGACTGACTAGGATGGGAGGGGAAGTGACTTAATTCTCACAGGCTCAAGGACAGCCCTCTCCTCATTGGCCTTTTATAAACTCATCTTTCTGGGGATCAAGTAATTGATCCTTTGCTTTGGTCTTCAGGGGAAGTTTTTGTTACTATTGCTGTGGTATGGTGGCATTGTGGGGGTGTGTGCGTGCACGTGTGTGTATGCACTGGCACTTGCTATGTAGTTCCTTTTTATAGAAACTATGGATGTTAGTATTCTAGTATAGAGATACTGGTATAGTCAAGTTGTCAAAGTAATTTTCATTATGTATTTGGTATACAAACGGTTTTCATTAAAATTTAGCAAACTGCCAAGTGTGGTGGCTCAAGCCTGTACGCCTAGCTACTTGGGAAGCAGAGATCACAGATGAAGGGTTACGGTTCAAGATCAGGCTGGAGATACAATTTTGTGAGACTCCTTTGAACCAATGGTTGAAAGTGGTGGTATGCAACTGTCATCTCAATCATGGGGGAGGGGGAGTGCAGGGAGCTCATTGTCTGGGCACAGTTGGGTGTGTCTGTTACCCCAACCTCGGGAAGCAAGAGTAGAAGGACCTCCCCTTAGGATAGACTGGGTATACATTGAGACCCTAGCTCCACAATAACCAATTCAAAAGGGAGCTGGAGATATGGATCAAGAAGCAAGAGGGCCTGCTTAGTAAATTAAATGTGTAATTGAATTAAAATTAAAATAATATTTGTGCAACTATTTCTGTTTTTATGATTATAAAGGTTATATACAGAGGGGTTACAGTTATATACCTCAGGTAAAGGGCACATTTCTTTTCGGACAATGTCACCTCTTCCCTCACTTACTCCCAGTTTTTCGGCCCCATGTTTATTTGTGTTCAGACAATGTAGAATGGAATCCTGTCTCTCTCTGAGACCAACTGTCTGACTTTGAGTTAGTCAGTCTCTCTGCACCTTGGTTTTTCACCTATCAAGTGAAACAGTGATAATGCATGCCATTTTCGTGTCACAGAGATGCCATAAATACTAAGCTATGAACCAGTCCCTGAACTCTACAATTGTAAAAACACTACTTTGTCATTATGGTGCCCTCCATGCTTAACTTTCCTCAGAGTGCTTATCTATTGTTTTAATCATTGTTTCCTGCTTGGCTCTTCCCACTAAGCTAAGTGCTCCAATAGCTGGCTGAACTTTGTCCGTCTTATTCATCCTTGACCCTCCGCAGCCAGATATATAGTAGTTTCAAGAATTAAATAAGAGGACAAAGTTTAGTACCCAGATTCCGTTTTTTTAGGCTACTAAAGAAAAATCATGCACTTTCTACCCATCTTTGAATACACGGTGAGCGATCACTTAGTGAAGTCATGAAAAGGTCTGAAGGCATGTATAATAAAAGCTTTCATTCACAATAAGCAAGCAACTGCTACAGAGTTCCAGCTGTGTCTCTGAATGAGGCGACACAAACTCGGAATGAAAGAGACAACTGAAAGGTTTTGAGCTCAAATCTTCATCTTTCACTTCAGCATGAACAGAGCCCTGGGTAGGCTATGTTCAACTCCCCACAGAGAACAAGGGTTGGAAATATTCTAAACTTAGATCATGGTTATTGTATAAGTCTGTATTTATGCCAGAAACCACTGACAAGTACCCTTTACATGGAGGAATTTTATACAAATGATAGTTCAATAAAGATATGCATTTTTTATTAAAAAAAAAAGAAGGGGCTAAATCAACCTGGATATTAAACTACCTTTCTAGTTGGCACATCTATTGTTAATATAAGGAAGCAATTCACCAAAAGACTAATAATATATGTACTGCATTATCAAAAGGATAGACATATTCAAGACACTGCATAGAAAAGCATGTAGGTCATAAACCAAACTCTTCATTTTGACAAGTGAATCGACTGGTCACCACACTCAAGGTTACACAATGAGCTAGGAACAAGCCTTGGATAAGACCCTGCGTGTTGGCAGCCAGTCTGTTGTCATTTCTCTGACATGGCTGGTAATGGACAGCAGTGGAACATGAAAAGATTTTACTTCTCTATTCAAAAGAAAGGATAAATGAATTCCAGAAACTGTGGATCACTTAATATGACATCAATTTGTATCTGCTTCTAGAATGGATTGTAAAATATGTGCTATGCAAGCCTTGAGGGGGAAAAACAGATTTCCCATGAAATCAACACCTATTTTCAAGAAAGAATCGCAAAAAAAAAATCTGTTCATTTTACCTTATTGAAAAGATTCTGATATTAGGAGATGACGCAAATGTAGTGTTTCTTGATTTAACTGAATTCCTTGAAAAACTTTTCATATGTTTTGCAAACAAGATGGGAAAATATGACTTAAAATATGATTAATATGATTAATATGAAAATATGATTAATAGTGAGGTTTGGATTATTTATTGGTTATTGAACAGGCGTGCCTGAAGAGTAAAGATCTTTTAGTCATGAACAAAAAGGTTCTGGGCTTCGTTCTAACCTTTTCCCTACTGACTGGATAGAAGAAATCAGGCAAGATAGCCATCCAGATGAGAATGATCTGTTGTTGTTAATTGAAATAGTAATGTAATTTGGGGTGGCATTAACAATAAGATCACTATATTTTCTACTGTCAAATCACATCTAGGGAAACAGTGACATATTACAATGTCTTTATAACAAGATGGCCATTATTGCCAGACATCGGTGACTCATGCCCATCATCCTAGCTACTTAGGAGGTTGAGATCTAAGGACCGAGGTTCAAAGCCAGCCTAGGCAGGAAAACTTGTGAGATTCTCATGTCTAATTAACCACCAAAAAGCTGCAAGTGGAGCTGTGGCTTAAAGTGATAGAGTGCCAACCTTGAATGAAAAAAGCTTAGGGACAGCACCCAGGCCCTGAGTTCAAACCCCAGGACTGGCACCAAAAAATAAAGGCAGGAGGCGAGGGTAGTGGCCATTGTGTGGTAGGTCTGAGGATATCGGGAAAATGTATCATGGTTTGTGTGAAGAAGGGTGGAAAGATGTAGGATATTTTACATAGAAGAATATACAGTTTGGGGGGTTAGATTATGGTAACTGTCTTCAAATATTTAATGACAGCATTCTGCTGTGTGATGCTGGATTATACTTAGCAATGGGGTACAGAGAGACAACTACACAAGGAATAGAATGGCGATGAGGGATGACTGGGAGAAACGAGAGGAAATCAAGGAATTGACATCACTGAAAGAGCCATAACATGAATAATATTAATTTGATTTGTAATCTTTTGAATAAATCCCCAAGAATGGTATGGCTGGGTCATAAGGCAGTTCTATGGTTAATCTGTTGAGGCAGCTCCAGACTGCTTTCCTGAGTGGTTGAATAAATTTACACGTTCATATCTTACCATTTCCTTCCTCCTCTCTCAGTCTTTCAATTCTAGTTTTGAAAGGCCTATTGTTCACCCCCTCCCCAATTTATCTGTAGCTTCATAATATATATAATATATATATATATTTTTTTTTGGCCAGTCGTGGGCCTTGGACTCAGGGCCTGAGCACTGTCCCTGGCTTCTTCCCGCTCAAGGCTAGCACTCTGCCACTTGAGCCACAGCGCCGCTTCTGGCCATTTTCTGTATATGTGGTGCTGGGGAATCGAACCTAGGGCCTCGTGTATCTGAGGCAGGCACTCTTGCCACTAGGCTATATCCCCAGCCCTTCATAATATTTTGATCTTTCATTTTAGTAACTCACTTCAACCTCCAGTTCGTAATTTTGTATCGTGGCTTATCTTCAGCAGGGGCATTTCCCCCTGTGGGAGTTGCATATAAACTAAGACGTAGACAGTTTCTTCCATGATTAAAGTATCAGCTTTTACCACTCCTTTCGTATGGGGGGTAGGAAGCATCCGTCCGTCTAAGACTATCCTTTATCTTCACATTTTCTTTCCAGATGAAAGGTCCTGAGGACATATTTGTAGGAAGGAAGGAAAAGAGAAAGAGAAGAAGACTAGGGGCTGGGGATATGGCCTAGTGGCAAGAGTGCTTGCCTCATATACATGAAGCCCTGGGTTCGGTTCCCCAGAACCACGTATACAGAAAATGGCCCAGAAGTGGCGCTGTGGCTCAAGTGGCAAAGTGCTAGCCTTGAGCAAAAAGAAGCCAGGGACAATGCTCAGTGCCCTGAGTCCAAGGCCCAGGACTGGCCAAAAAAAAAAGAGAGATAAGAGGACTAGAAAGGGGAACAAGGGGCAGGATGAAGACCTATTATAATAGCCAGGTTCAAAGCACACTGTTATTATTAATGGTGTGTTTTGAATCAGCATAGTATGAGGGGATTTCATGTGAGATTTGTAGACTACACAGTGCACTTTGAACAAATTCACCTTCCCTACCCTATTCCCATTGCTCCCCTCTCTCCCTCCCTCTAAGAACATACCTTCTTTAAATTGTTGCTCCCAGTTAATTTCCACATGGAGTTCTACTCACGTAGGCTGGAACTAACTCCATTGTATATAACCTGGCTCTAGTGATTGAGTGTTTTCACCACTGTAGGTAGCCTGATGAGAACAGAGACCTTAAAAGTCAGATAGATTTGGGCTGAAGTTCTACTTTGGCTAAAATTCCTCTTCATCTAGATCCCATTCATCTTGTAGCACTGGTAGAGTATAATGTTATAAATGTGTGTTCTGACTCTGCACGCTTTGGATTAGATTAAACACACACACACACACACACACACACACACACACACACGACATGTAAGATAGCCATGTCCTTTAGGGAGGTGCCTGGTCAAGAGGAGAATGTGGACACTCGTAAGTCCCTAGTCCAGGGTCATTGTGACCTTACACCCAGCATCCTCCACACACTGTGAGCCCTCTGAGAGTTGAGTTCCTTTCATTTCTAAGACTTTGGCATTTTCTTTTATTTATTTATTTTTTCCAGAAATGGTTATCTTTTTTTTATTATCAAACTGAATTACAGAGAGGTTACAGTTTCATACATTAGGCATTGGATACATTTCTTGTACTGTTTGTTTGGCATTTTCTTTGAAAAGAAGATCATTTCAGCTAGGATTTCAGAAAGGGGGAGTGAAGGGAAGTGTTATTACTTTGCGTTGTTATATACTGTCTAATCTAATGGCGTCTTTTATATAAGAGGCCATTATCCATGATGCAACAGAATCAAGGAGTTGGGAAATATGGAAGAACTATATAGAGAGCAATACATTTCCTCTATATTTTCTGAAAAGGAAGAAGTGAAACTCTGAAGATTTTATTGTTGTTGTTGGCAATCCGGGTGACTTTGTTTCTAAGAAGCACCATGTTTAAGATTCCAAATTCCTTTTTTTTTCTTTTTTGGCCAGTCCTGGGGCTTGAACTCAGGGCCTGAGCACTGTCCCTGGCTTCTTTTTGCTCAAGGCTAGCACTCTGCCACTTGAACCACAGCGCCACTTCTGGCCTTTTTTTCCCCCCTATATATGTGGTGCAGAGGAATCAAACCTAGGGCATCATGTATACAAGGCAAGAAGCACTCTTGCCACTAGGCTGTATTCCCAGCCCAAGATTTCACATTCTTGAGTGCATTGTTGTCAAAACTACCTTTCTAGCCTTATGGTGACCACAATGTGGGCTCTCATGTCCTCTGACATATTTCTTTCTTCATAGCAGAGCAAGACGCTTCAGGCTCACTTGAGGCAATTTCTGCCTTACATCAGAAGTCAGCTATTTCTCCTAGCAAATTTTGTTTGTTTGGTTGTGCTTTTTTTGTTTAGTAGGAAATCATATGTAGAGACCACAGTGCTAGGGATATTTACTCCAATGGATGGACATCATTTTTAAGGCCTTATTCCCTTTAACAGAAAGCTGTAATTTTTAATTACCCTTATAATTGGGTGATCTTGGCCAGGAATAGTCTGGGTTTGTGTGTGTTCTCACAGCATAATCACTAATGCTAACCCCCAAAGGCATACCAGTATGGATGATAAATTTTATAACCATCCTACTTATAAGTGGCTAGGTTTGTCTTTAGTGTGTATAAAAAATGATGCCTCCTTTGTTTTTAAAAAAATCCCTACAATTTCATTGGCCTAACTTTATGTCAACCATCTGAGCCAATTTTCCCAAATACAAGGTGAATTCTGTCAACATGCAAGCATACGTTGTCTTCCATTTCAGGAAAGCTATCTTGTTTAGTGGTTTCCAGGAAATGCTCTATATGATTATTTTGGATATTTCTTTGGGGATACTAAATTTACATAATGCTGATTTTTCTTTGTGGGTATTTTATGTCTATTGTTTTCTACATATTCCTACTTTTCTTTAACTTTTTTATTTTATTCTTTTCTCTATCTTACTATATATTCTCCCAGTTTTCTAATCTTTCATGATTCTTTTCATATCATCTTTATTCTGAAATGTCTTGTTTCGTTTCTATTATTATTTCTGAACTCTTGGGGGGTACTCAATTGTGGGGCTTGAACTTAGGACCTGGGTACTGTCCCTGAGCTCTTTTGTGCTAGGCTAGCACTCTACTCCTTTAAGTGACAGCACCACTTCTGGTTTTCTGGTGGTTAATAGGAGATAAGAGTCTCGTAGACTTTTCTACTTGGGCTGGCTTTGAACCATGATCCTCAGATCTCAGCCTTCCGAGTAGTTAGGATTACAGGTGCGAACCACCAGTGCCCAGCCTTCATGTCCTATTTTTCTGATATGCTGTTATTAATATTTAGTATTTATTGCAGTGTCTTTATGGAGTTTGATCACATTGTCCTTTTCTTTTGAGGTGTTTTATTTCTTCCTTCTTCTGTTGGGGGGGGGATTCCTGTGGAGTGAGGCAAGGCTACTTTTCCTACAGAAATCACCTTGAGGCTCTCTTCTCGAAAGTATCATAACCTTGAAGTACTTTACAGAAAATTTTTCTAATCTTTAAGTAGTTGTAAAACAGGTTAACTATTTAGCATGTCAGTATATGAGAAAAACGTATCTTGATCCATATCACCTTGAAGTATTTAAAAAATAAAAATTTAGGGCTGGGAATATGGCCTAGTGGCAAGAGAGCTTGCCTCGTATACATGAAGCCCTGGGTTCAATTCCCCAGTACCACATATATGGAAAACGGCCAGAAGTGGCGCTGTGGCTCAAGAGGCAGAGTGCTAGCCTTGAGCAAAAACAAGCCAGGGACAGTGCTCAGGCCCTGAGTCCAAGCCCCAGGACTGGCCAAAAATAAATAAATAAATATTTAACCTTTCAGTTTAACAGTTCTACTTCCCCCAGTAAACTCTTTATTCTCTCTCGTATTGCAAACGTCTCCCCATTTACTAGCATTGTTTCTACATTGCTTGATTTCTGTCACTCTCTCTCTCTCTCTCTCTCTCTCTCTCACACACACACACACACACACACACACACACACACACACACACACTATGAGAATTCATGTTTCCAAAGGGAAGAGGATCTGGGCAGCTATTTCTGACTCTTCTGAGGATGTAGGATGCTTAAGGGCTTCAAATACTCTTCCAGGCCCTTACTGAGTCTTCTTTGTACTTCATCAGCTCTTCACACCAGATTTCCCAAGTGATCAGGTCCAGGTTTTCTGCCTGAGGGTTTCACTCACAACGAGGACATCTTTTATGGTGGATGACTGTTTGGTGGTTATTGCTGAGTTTCAAATCCCTTAGCACCACTAGAAGCTTTATTCTCTCCCTCCCCATGTGTCTGGCTACTGAAGATAAAGGTAATTGGCTTCACCATTTCTAATGTGGGGACTTCACATCCTCAGGGAAATTCTTCGCCTTCTCATTTTGTTGAAGATCCTTGACTTTATTTGCTATTCTCTCTCTGTCTCTCAAATCTTGTTCTTGTTTATTTGATATGTTTTCTTGATAATGACAATTAAGGATATTTCAATAATATGCTGCCTCAATGACTCTGTTGTGGCTGCCACTTGAGGTCCTTTTTCAGAAACTGACCGAAATAAGCTTAGAAGCATGGGGAGTAAGATAGGAACTCCCAGAGTCCAGCCCAGAGCCACATGGGAGATATCTCAATATGGAGAATTACTTCTCACACCAAGCATAATTGTCTAACGTGGCCATCCGTGCTCTGGGCAAACAATGCACATTGTGTCTCTGGCTCCTTTGTTCCTACTACTTCATTCTCATTACACCTGGGCCAGTGAGCACAGGATTTGAGTTTTTCTGATCCCCATGTTATGGGCCATTATTAGGCAAACCCTAACGTGATCTAGTCCATGCATTCAAAGGAAGGAATATTAGAGAGTTGAACAAAGGCCGTGAGCGATACTATCTGTGGGCCTAAACAGTGTCAGGAATGGCTTCTTAAGGGCAATTACCCAGAGTCAAAGCACGATCCAGCCCGAGGCTCCTTTTCTCTGCTGCCCTGGTCTGCTGCATGTGAAATGGTGTTTGCTGCTCAGCAGGGCTGGGTTCTTGGTTAGTATAGGGAATACAATGGAGTATTTCACCTGCAGCCTTAAAAGTCAGCTATATGTCCTTGTGGTTAGCACTGCCTTTCTCATTGCCGTGGCTGCCTTGTACATCGCATGATTATGACTTGGAAATTCTCGTGGTCAGTACCTAAAGCTCAGATCAAATTCATTCCAAACAAGAGCCCAGAACCATTGTCTCATTTTCTCAAAGGAATCTATATCTGCAGCATCTTCTGCCCTTCTGATAAATTGGAGGAAAGGCAAGTCTCCTCATCAAGGCTAATCCCTCGGCCTGGGAATATGGCCTAGTGGTAGAGTGCTTGCCTAGCATGCATGAAGCCCTGGTTTGATTCCTCAGCACTACCTATAGAGAAAAAGCCAGAAGTGGTGCTGTGGCTCAAGTAGTAGAGTGCTAGCCTTGAGCAAAAAGAAGCCAGGGACAGTGCCCAGGACCTGAGTTCAAGCCCCAGGACTGGCAAAAAAGAAAAGGCTAACACCTCAAGTGTCCTTGAAAATATACCCAGAAAATATACCTAGAAAATATACCCAGTTGCTCAGTGGAAACAAACAAAACAATGTCAGCATTTACTAAGTGTTGGTTACTTGTTAGACCCCACGAGCTCTACTCATGCTATCTAGCTTCATTCCACAGAAAATTCTGTGGAGAGAGACATGATGTAAGAGACCATACAGGGAATTATATGCCAATGGGCATTTATAAGAATCCTTTACAGTAGTCCCCTTGGTTTTGTGAATATTTTTAAATCATTATACAAAAAAACCATAATACTTTACAGGAAAAATATTCAATTAGCTGAAAGGAAAGAAATTTATATTGAAGATATCTTATTTGGAGGACCCCCAAAGATTGGGACAGGTTTTTGAGGTAAAGACTATGGAATTCGGGGATGAAAACCTGAGTTTAAATCTCACTTTAGACACTAAGTAATGGAAGACATCCCTAATTATTTCCTAATCTCATTTCCTACTCTTTAAAAGGTGAAATAATATCCCTAATACTAAATAAAAATCATTAAAATAATGTACATAATCTGCCTAGACCTAGGCACTACCCAGTAAATTGGAGTTGCCACCCTCTCCGGATTAATAATTCTTATTCAGAGAATGGATCTGAGTGGAGTTTGGAGTGATAAAGAGGAAAGGAAAAAAAGGGTAATAGCTACTAAAAATATTTTAATAAATATTCTGCCTGCTGGTATACATTGGGCTTGTTGTGAGATTTCTTTGTCACTAGGGACCTATAATTTTTTCAGGCTAATTGAACTATATCATCTGAGATAAAAAGCATAGTCAGAGCTATTTAAATAGCATGTAGTAATTAGGAAACTAGTTTAATGGGGAAACTCTCAAAGGAACCATTTTTCCCTATCTGACAGAAAGAATGTTTTAACACCTTAATAAGAACACCACATTGGTTCAAGCCTTTTAATTGGGTTGATTTTCATTCTAATTGCATGGAAAGTTAAAATCACATTCTAATAAGACCATGAAGAGGCACAGATGTTTTGCAATTTTGACTTTGTGCCTATCTTTCTTGAATGGTTCAAAGAAAATACATAGTGATGTGTCTGTAGTACACATTTATTTGAATATTTGGCTGGAGGTTCTTGATGAATTATGAACTGATCAATGTGATGGCCTATGATAGGGCTATAAAACAAAATGATGTCTCTACTGAGATAAGTGAGTGGCAAAGACATGCTCATTAGCAGCTGAAGGAAGAAGGGCAAATTGAAACAATACTGCTAGCAATCTCAAGTCCAACCATCACTCTTACCTGATAGATAGATTCACTGGGCTGAGGAAGAGCTGCCTGAGGCTTCGTAATTTCTCTCTCCAGAAGCACAATGGTCTGCCTTGTTTCATCTAAACCAATTTGTCTGGGTAAACTCTCTACGTAACCCGGGCAAAACAAGCTCCCTTAGGGGTTCCTTGGTTCTCTACCAAGAGATGCCCCCACTCCATTCCAAATGCTCTGCGCCCTTCTATGTAATCCCTTCAAAGCTCACTTTGGTGTCGCATCGTGGTTTTCAAAAAGCTGGCCATTTAAATGTTTATTGGCTGCAGGGAGCTCAGAATTTCAGGAAATGCCCAAATCTCAAGTATAAAGAGGATGAGGCTATCCTACGTAAAGCATGAGACCGAGCACGTGACTGGGCTGAGCGAATGCAGGTCGCTGGAAGCAGCTCTGGCTTCAGGATTGTGATCTCCAGCCAGCCTCTACCTACCATCACATAGTTGATAATAATGCAGTGTGTGTCAGTAGAAACAAAAACAAAAGTAGCTGGTTTCCGTGGAGTGTATCATGACTGTGGAGGGAAAACAAACAAGCTAACTCCATACCCAGCCTGGTGCTAGGCACTCTATGCTCTTCTCCTATGGCACCTCCAAAACACTTACCTTACAGGTACCAAAGTCTTTCCAGTCGGCATGTTACCTGATTTTCCTCCTATTGATTCTCTGAGCTTTTTTTTTTCAGGGAAGGGAAACATGCTAATGAAATAGGAATGATAACCATCGGTGCCACTAGAGACGAGAAGCTATGCTGTGCATGTTTCAGTGCTCAGAGGGCCATCTCCATGCATCTCTGCATTTAAGACTTTCCCTTTGGTAACTCAACGACCTCTCTTTGGAAGCCAAAGGTTTATTCGTTTTGCTGTCTGGGGTTATATGTTTATATTTAACAGGGATCTGCTGGAGGTAATGTTCTAATCACGTGTTTCCCAAAATGCTGTTCCTCTTTACACCGCCAGGCATGCCTGGGGCAGGAGGAAGCAAAGCTTATGTTCAAGAGGTTTCCTGGATGCTGAAATCTACACCCTCTTCTTGCTGATGCCAGCAATGCGTTGCTGGGAACATGCCACCTTAGAGAACTTCCCGGCCTCCTGTCACCCAGCTTACCTCACACCTTTCTTGGCTGTGTATGATGTTCCAATGTTCCATAGAACACTCACTCGTTAAACGAGCACTGATTTAGTGGCCCTGTTCAGTGGTTGGCAAATCGTACTGATACAGCATGCGATGTGTTTATTAGGAAAATAAGGAGTAAGAATGTCCAATGAGGGATGTTTGAATCCATGCATTTGTCTCTAGACTTCCTAAATCATACAGTACATGAATGACTATTTTTCAACTATATGGAAGTATTCTAATTTGTTAGCCATGAATTCATATAAAAGCATCACTAAGATTTTTAGTACCTTCTTTGGAACATTCTTTTTTCAATCATCAACAACTGAAACTCTTACTATTATATGAGAGATCTCTAAAATATTTTGACGTTTAAGAGTTCCTTTAGCCACTCAGGAGGCTGTGATCTGAGGATCATGGTTCGGAGACAGCTGTGGCAGCAAAGTCCATGAGACATCGCTAATGAACCACCCAAAATCCAAGCCAGAAGTGGAACTTTGGCTTACATGGTAGAGTACTAACCTTGAGCAAAAATGCTAAGCAAGAGTGTCAGGCCATGAGTTCAAGCCCCAATACCATCCACACACATACAAGCATAAAAGGATTCTTTGTGCTAAAGGAAAATAAAAGGTGGAGAATGCAGTCCCCTAACTAAAAAAAAAATGAAACAGTGCTTCTAAGGATTGGAAATTCAGGCATGGTGCCAGCAGATAGGGAGTTTCTGAGGACACACACACAGTGAATTCTGGTTCCTCCTGAATCACAACACACAAAGCCACCTGGTAGTCCAGGAGTGACCTGGTGTGTAGGACTCGGTGCTGTGGGCAGGGGTCTTCACATCTCCTTGAGGCCATGGCTCTGTGGGGTATTTCACTCAGCATGCAAGAAACTAGAGTTTGGGATCGCAGCTGTATAAATGAGCTGCAGTGGCCAGATGTGACCGTCTTGACCCTGTTTGTGTGCATTGTGGACATGCAGCTTCGTGACCCCAGAGCTCTCGCTGGCTCTGGGATGCGATGACAGCAGACTTCTGTAACCTGTGCCTCAAAAAGTCAGCCAAACACCCATGAAGAAGAGGGGGAAAAATGTATTCACAGATGCTGTTCTCTGCAAAGAGAGGGCATGTGTAGGGCTGTCCAATGAAAGCAAACTCCACCAAGTCCTCAATCAGAAAGGTGCTCCAATGACTGCAGACAGCTAATGAGACACAGCCTCGTCTTTATGTCTTTACCTGGGACTCATTACAATCGTGGTGATTAGCACAGCATACAGATGTGCTATATATCAGGTGGCTTGGAACGTTTGTTTGTGGGTCTAGAGCTTTGAGTGTTTTCAGACACTCGGAATTCACTTGCACCTTAAGAAGTATTTGCATTTAAATCTTACTTCTCCACTCTGAGGTTGAAAAATAGAGTGAGTAACCAGAAACACAACCAGATGCAGCTAGATAGGAGTTCTGCTCTTCCTGCTGGTGGCCCCACCCTGCAGAGGAGTCTAAGCCAGGGCTATTGGCAAAGACAGGACAGAGGGAGTTGAGATTCACATTTTTCTTAATGATCCAGTGTTGACGTGGAGGCAATCCAATTCAAAAGGACAGTATTGTATCGAATTCCTTCTTTTTATTCTTGGCATAGGTTTTTGACTCTGATGAAAATTCTTTGATATCTTACTTCACCAGGTCATTTCTCCCCTTTGTGTTTTTAAATTGCCCATGTCATGTGAGGTTTATAGTTTCTGATGATTTTTCTAAGCTCCCTACTCCAAATTGTGGTTCCAGAATTTTCGATTTTCATTCTTGTTTAAAGGATTCCTTGAAAAAAGAAACACTGTAACTTTAGATAGCTAACAGTGAAAACAAACAAACACAGAATTTTATATTCTTTAATGGATTTTAACTACCAAGTTCTTTTAGTAGTATAACTATTCTTTCTTGATTTGGTCTTGTTTGGCTTTATCATTTGCTAATAAAATGATAATGAACAAGTACCTGTATAGCTAAAATTCCTAGCTTAGATGTACTTAACAATAAGATTGTTGATACAATATTAAGCACCTAGACTAATACAATATAAACTTGAAGGAGTTGAAGAAATGCAAGGTGTGAAATTATTCAATGGTTTCAAGTTGTTGGCTCCATACAAGGCATTTGGAAGAAAACTGGATATTCTAGTTAGAATTTAAGGGATTGATAAATATTTGGATTGATCATAAGCAAGATTGTTTTGGTTTTAAGTGCTGGGTATTTGGTGAAAGTATTTTTATTTATAATCATAAGAATTACTAGTTCTTTGTTCATTCGGTCATTTGCCCAGGAGTGACATCATTGTGGAGATAGACCATATATACTTACAAGAATTAGGAAGTGACAGATTCATTTGCCTTTGTCCTGTATGAGGGTCTCATAAAAATGTTTGTCAAACAGGGTTCTACTGGTCTGAAGGGGGGAAAGAGAGGGTTTTAAATGAAAATATAATATTCAACCCCTTGGGGATCTGAATAAACCAGTTTAACTTTGAATCATTCCTGCCTTATTTTGTTACTTGTTTCTAAGTATGCAGAAGGGAGGAGAATGTGTCTTCTTCAAGTCAGATAAAGATGAATGGGCTAAGTGAACTTTGCTACCATTCAGGTTCTCTGGGTATTAAATAAGAGGAAAGAGTATAGAATGGCTGTCAGTAGGCTGGGTATGCATTAAGCTCATCCATTCTTTTTTTTTTTTTTCTTTTTTAGAATTAGGGATCACATCCAAGACAAACTTGCTAGGCTACATCCCAGCATTGAACTTGTCCATTCTGTACAACACTCTAGGTACATTTCAGGGATAGTGTACAGGTTGAGGAGACTTGAAATAGCGTTGCATATGCCCTCTCAACAAGGTATTTGGGAAGTAAGTGGAGGGTGAGAAGCTGGCCCTAGAGGCATTTAGTAGTGGTTAGAGAACATCCTGGCAGAACACTGTGTCTCTGTACTTATGTTTCCTAGCTATGCTAAGAAAAATGTCCTGTGCTTAAGGAAGGTTGCACTAAAGGAAACAGGTTGCTTTATTGTAGCAGTTCTCACATCCTTTGGAATAGTCTCGCCAAGCATTGTATCTATCAAAGAGAAGACTGTACTCCCAAGTTTCCAAAAGGATCTTGACCATAAAACAGTCTTTAAGAGACATACTCGCAAAAGCTCTTCTTGTTTCTTTTTGTCCTCAGAAAAATCACTTTAGAAAATGGTGGTATGGTCAGAAGAACCCAGGATTTTTTTTTCTTATTTATTGAGAACCCAGGATTTAGAAGCAAGCATGTCAGTAGAAATCCCAGGTACCTTATCTGTGAACTGTGTAAGCTCAGGCATAGCTTGCAAGTGAGAGTCCCCTGTTTGTGAGTGGCTAAAATGTATGTTTTTCCTATGTGTGATGCAGAATTCTCATGAGAATAATATGTAATAAATATAAACTGAATAACAATATATACATATAACCTGAAATTATAAGCAGTGAAATACAATAAAACAATACTCAGTCTTAATATCGGCTCAGCTAGGAATTTGTAAGCGTCATCTGCAAAGATTTACGTTAACAACACATTTTCGCTTGCGAAGTTTTAGTTCTTAGGCTTCAGGACATTGCCAATAAAGCTGATATTTAACTGCACAAGATGCGCTTGTCCTTGGCCCACATTTTTGCAAAAGAAACTTCCTTTTTTTTGATAACCCCCAAACAGTTAGTAGTCCCAACGGAACAGCCCACTCTTTATTAAAAAATAGTTGGGGGGAAATAATCTGCCGAAGTCTACCCACAAAAAATTTGCAACCAACTCCCTGAGTATTTGGGAGGGACATGGCTCGTTTAGGATTTATGTCTGGTCTTTAAACTCTGAAATCAGCTGAATTGTGTAAACATTTTGGCACCATGTGCAGGGAGTGAAACGCATGACTCTTGGCATTATTAACAGGTGGTGTGGGAATACGCAGCTCTGGAAAGTTCACGCCGCAGTGTCAGCAGAAGAAAATGTATTTTATAGGCTTACAGAGGTGGAGGGAGGGGCCGCTGGGTCCAGAGGTCTGAGGCATGAAGATGGCTGAAAAATACTTCCAGCTGTCACAACTCTACACGGGGTCAGATGATGTCTTGTAGTATTATGAATGTAAACGCTATTCAATTAACTGTTCCAAAAGCACCAGGATGGGTCCTGAAAGAACAAGGCCTAGGTACCTGAAGTACCTGAAAATGCTATTCTTTCCCAGGTGGCTCCAGTTGAGACAGAGAGAGAGTGAGTGAGAGAGAGAGACAGTGAGAGAGAGAGAGAGAGACTCCTTTCCAATGAAGCTCTGGAGTGTTCTGAGAGTCTAAAAATAGACAGAGAGGAGTACGTTCTCTTTAATAAGCAGAGCATCTGTCAGCTTCTACAAAGCTGAGTTTGAGTCTGGATTTGTGTGATCCACAGAGCAGACTCACCTCCTCCAGCCACCCCTCCTCCCATGAAGTCCATTTCCAAATAATAATGCAAGTAGCATGAGTGGGGAAGCATTTAGACCCCATGAAGGGTGAATTAAGATTCGAATTCAGGAAGAAATTTGGGGTTCACCACTGCACGAGACCCAAGAGAGTGTTGGCATCTCCTTTGCTGCAGAAATGGAGCTGAAAGGCCCTTCCGAGAGGATTAGAGGGCGCCTGTCACATGGATTGTGTGTAGAGAGTGAACACGAGGAGTTGCCTGAAAGGGAGGACGGAATGTTCTCCACTGTGGTCTACGTAAGAAGCACTGTGCCTGGCAATGGGAAATGAGGCTGTGCAGACGACCAGCTATAGCTGAATCAGAGGTTGAGAACTTTCTGGAACTCTAAGCAGCCCAGGTTTCCTCCAGTAATCCCGGAGACCTCCTGCTAAGCAGGTGATGAGTGCGTGGCTGGTGGAATTCCATTACCCCTGCGTGAGGGGTGGGAGGCGATGCTTGATGAAGTTGCCCCTGTGACTCTAGCTCTGTCGCTCCGGAAGCCACAGGATCTCCTTCGCCCTGAGAGCGACCCCGTGGCCCTGGAGTGATTTGCCCAGACTCCGTTTTCCAATGCTCCACACCCACTGGGCTGTAAACTTAGAGCAGCTCAGTCCGAGGTCAAGAATATTGACTTTGGAATCAAAGACACCCAAGTTCAGGTTCAAGTCTTGGATCTGCCAATGAACTAGCCACGTGCCGTTGGCCAAGGTCCTTAACTTCTTTTTTTCCTCCCTTTTTTATTGTTATCTTTAAGTAGTTGGACAAAGGAGTTGCCATTTAACAAAGGAATGTATAAATACAATATATCCTGATCAATGTCACCCCTTTCAACATTTTCACCCATCCCTCCTCTACCTCCTCCTTCCCCCACTCTTCTTAATCTTGTAGGATATTTGATTGAATCCTCCCCTTTTTTTCTCTTCATTCCTCTATCCCTTTGCCCTTGACCACACCCCACACCAACTTCTTTTCACCTTTGATTTTTCATTTGTGACACTGTAAGGATGTTGTCCTCTCCTTACAAGGATTGCATCTCCAGGATTAAATGAGCTCAAGATCAACCCTATAAATCACCATGTCTGATGCTTAGTGGCTATATTTGTTCCAGTCCTTGGTGTCTGCAGAGGAGGAGTTGCTTTAAATACTTGTCCTGGGTTTGTGAAGAACCCAGGCTCCATACTACGGCAAACCAAGCTCCCCACCAACTCGATTCTTATTACCACAGAAACTGGGAGGGGGAGGTTTGTGAGGAAGCAGGAGCCCTGGGCCTCAGTGTTCCAAATCTTTACTCCCCCTTATCTCTCCCTCTTCTCTCACCCACATCCAAGACAAGTGCGATGGATTGGAGGCCAGAGTCAGGCCTTCTGAGGTTGTGCTTGGGCCAGTACAGATGATGGAAGATTCACGGGCAATTTACATAACTAGATTTGCATTTCTCGCTATACATTTGGAGATAGCGTAGGACCTGCCAACATGGATCTGTGTTTTTCAAATGGAAATGATTCAGTTGGCAGAAGAGAACACCCACACCCTTGTTACCAAGACACAGAATGACAGTATTCACAATTGTCATTGGACATGTTTTAGTATTCAGCCCGTTTTTTGCCTTCACATTCAGAAATTCTACCCCGAAAGGATGACAAACGAGGTCAAGTTTTATTTATTGCAGTTTGGGTTGCCTAATAAATCTGCTGTGGTTCCTCCAGGTGTTGCGATGGCTGTAAAAGCCTGGACCTAAGTCTCCAGCTCCAAGCTGGAATTCAAGGCCTCCCTTGGCCTGTGGGCAGTGCCTCACAGTTAGCCTCTCTTCTTGGTATCCCAAATCTCCACCCACCACATGTTTACAAACATGGGCCACTGGGCACTGGGCACTGGAGGTGGTTCTGTGCCACAGCAAAGCCGCCCATTTCACTGAACAAACATTCCCACTTGCTTTCACGTTAAGCTATTAGGTGATTTTGTTTCTTTTGTTTAGTTAACAGATCCCAAGTTCCTTAACCACTTACGATCCCAATTTCTGACCCCCCCATCTAGCATTGCCATCTCTCTGACTTGCCTAGTCCCTAGGAAATTAGAAAAAAGCTTAAAATTGGAAGCAGCTCCCATGGGGAAAGGGGCTACTTTTCCATGACTTCATATCAAAGGATTAGGTGTCTATTGTTGTTACTGATAGATCTCTATCATGCATTGAGTGCCCTGAGCTCATGCCAGCTTCTCAAAAGGTGGAAATTGGGAAGCTTGCAGTTCGAGGCCAGCCCTGACTGTTATGGAGATGAGACCCCTCCCTCAATCAATTGCAAGGCGTGGTTACATACACTTGTCATCCCAGCTACAGAGAAGGCTGTGGGTAGCAGGATTGTGGTCTTAGGATGTCTGAACAACAACAAGACCCTACATGAAAAACAACTAATGCAAAAAGGGTTGGGGGCATTGTTCAAGTGGCAGAACGCCAACCTGCCTAGCAAGTCCAAACCTCTGTACCACAAAAACAGCAATAGAAATCTCTCATTTGAGAGGTGGATGTGTGTGTGTGTGTGTGTGTGTGTGTGTGTGTGTGTGTGTATCAAATGCTATTACAGTTTAAAAAAAAAGTTGGGGTGGATGTCCTGTTTATAGGGATTTAATTTTATAGGAACAGAAATTGATAATTTAAAGCTAAGCATCATTTTAAGACAAGTAAGTCTTGAGAAAGATATAGAGAGTTGTACAGCACTCCCAGTGCCCTGGATATGTTTTCTAGATGAAATGGTCAGACCGAGTATGGCAGGGTAAACTGAGACCTGTGCAGGAAAACTGGGCAGAACACAGCCCTGACACAGAAACAGCACATGCCAAGGCCCTAGACAAACTTCTCATATTCTAGGCAGAGAAAAATAAAAGGCCTGTAAGCCTGAATGGGGCGTGGGGCCAGGAGAAAGGGGCCAGTCCATGCAAGGCTTGGTCAGATTTTATGCTGGGGCCACTGAAAAGTCTGCAAAGGACTTTTAATGTGACACAATCTGATTTTTACTCTTAAAAGTTCATCTTGGCTGCTGACAAGCGATCCCAAGGGGTGAAAGTCAGTTTGCTATTCCGAATCCAGGCGCAGGACTGTGGTGGCTTGAATGATAGAAAGAATGACAGCAATAGCAGTGGGGTAAAGAGTGATAATCTTCACAGTTTTCTAGAAAAATCCCACTTGAGAGAGGTTACAGAAGATTGACAAGATTGCATAGCGAGCTAATAACAGGGCCCAAATCCAAATATTTATCAAATTCAGATATTTATCTGTCTATATCTTCTTTCCTCCCTCCCCTCCCCCATGTTTCTGGGAATCTCTGTTTTCCCATCTGAAAAAAATAGTGGTTTAGATTAGATTATTATATAATGAATTCTAGCTCTAAAATATTAAACCTTTCTGTCTCAATGGTCAAAACTGGGTGAATTTCCTCTGCCAGGTATGCGTAGAATGCTTCTAGGATCGTCTTAGTACAGCAATCGCATGATCATATAAACCCCAGAAGCCCCGAGTCCTCCTCGCTCATGTGTGTCTTGTAGCCTCAGCCTCTGGCATAGACTGGTCACTCAAAGCATCTTTGTTCAATAAATAAAAGAATCAGTCTCCTGTTTTCCTTTGGGACTGGAGTGCTGTCAGGCCCAAGGCACCCTGCACATGTGCGCATGACAGCCAGGCTTTCCTGCCTCCACACTCGCATGCAAAGATCTTAGAGGAGCTTTCCCTTCCCGGTGGCAAGGTGTGCAATGTATGTCATCCTGTCAGAAATGGAGCTCACTCCCATTTCACAAAACCTAGTATTTATGACGTGAAAATGGACTTGGAGGTTAGGCGTTGGGGATGTCCTTGACTTTGAACGGCCTCTCAGGGAAATGCGTGCAGGTGCTTTAGGGGTCTGACTGGGGAATATAAATGTTCATTGGCTCTGAGTGCTTAGAAGGTTTGAACTTCCCACCTTCAGCTTCAAGAAAAGGGAGGAAAAAGAAAGATCAAGAAAAATGTTTCTGAGGAAGCCTGCCATGGGCTTTTTTTTTTTCCTTTTTCACTGGCTCTCAGAAAAAAAAATAGTGTGGACTTGGAACAAGACAACATCAAGAAAGCTAAGGGAAGGATCACAAATGTGTGATGAAGTTAGCAAGGGGGGGTGAGGGGGTGGGGAAGGGGACATTATTCTTGCATTATTGCTGCGAGGTGAGCCAGAGTGAATGCCGAGTTTCCTAGCAGTTCAAGTCTTGTTGAAATTAAATATACGTCCTTAGTTGTTTTGCTTTTGTAATACGGATCTCACTGCAGGAAAATATTAGCTGCCTTATTAGGAAAGAACAATTTTGACCATACTATGACTAAATTGTGAGACCTGGCAGAAGGCGAATATTGGATGTTCTATCTGCAAAGGGTAGATCACCCAGAAATGGGTAAATTGCCATTATTTTGGCCTTAGGTTCTAATTGCAGAGCTGTAAGATTAAAAGGAGGCTGTATTGTTTATTCCATCCGTTTGCACAGTACCTACTGTAAACTTATTCTAGATGCTGAGATTACCAGGATGTAGGCACTACACAAACCAACAAGCAAAAACAAAAACAAAAGCCAGTCCCAACCCCAGACAAACAGGTACACAATTACAGCCCCACATGCTAAACATCATTAAGAAGTGTGGAAACCCAGCACGCAGCGTAGTAAGCCTGAGCTCTCGGGGGAAGATTGCACGCAGGAGGAAGTGTCAGAGAAACTATCATCTGTCATTTGGGGAAGGCAGCAAACTTGTGAACTTATTTTTCTTGCCAAATGAACCAGGCAACGAGAGAACAGTAAATTATTTGAGAGGACATGGGCCAACACCATTCCCACCTTGGGCTTTCCACACGCAGTCTCCCTCTTTCCCCAAGCTCCAGCCAGCGTCCCACACGCCCACTAACTCCTACTCGCCTTTGGCTCTTGATTGAGATGTCATTTTCTGCGAGGAAGTCCTCGCTGGCCTCCCACACGGCAGAGGGCTCAGATCCTCCTGGCATTTTCTCTAACACCTGTTTGTCTCACTGTCAGACTGGTATGCGCATGCTCTGTGTGAGGCCAGCCTCTCATCTCCTCTACCAGTTCATGCAGGATTGTTCCTACCCCTAATTCGTAGGTGAGGAAACAGGTGAAGCCACTCACCGCCATAGGAAGTGACACAGGCAGGATGCCAACCCAGGAGTGTGGCTTGAGTCTGCTTTCTTATTATTCACACTGCATCTGCCCTGATGTTGGCAAACCTGCCTGTAATGTCTTCTGTCCTCCAGCTCTGGCTTCAAGTTCCTCCAAGATAGAGACCATGTCTTGCTAACACCCCATCTGCCTAGCCCAAGACTTGTCCACTGTAGGCATTTTATGATCCTCAGTACATAAGAATAATCATTGTTATTATTTTTCCAGCCCTGGGGCTTGAACTCAGGGCCTGGGCACTGTCTCTGAGTTTCTTTGTGCTCAAGGCTAGCACTCTACCACTTGGGCCACAGCGCCACTTCTGGCTTTCATGGACTTTTCTTCCTGAGTTGGCTTTGAACCATGATCCTTAGATCTCAGCCTCCTGAGTAGCTAGGAGTACAGACGTGAGCCACTGGCACCTGGCTTAAATAATCATTTTAATGAATATTAAAATACCACATGGAGGGCTGGGAATATGGCCTAGTGGCAAGAGCGCTTGCCTTGTATACATGAAGCCCTGGGTTTGATTCCCCAGCACCACATATATAGAAAATGGCCAGAAGTGGCGCTGTGGCTCAAGTGGCAGAGTGCTAGCCTTGAGTAAAAAGAAGCCAGGGACAGTGCTCAGGCCCTGAGTCCAAGGCCCAGGACTGGCAAAAAACAAAACAAATAAAATACCACATGGTCTTCACTGTTCACCAAGGCACCACTACCTCTGTCCGTGCCCTGCTAGGCTCAACAAGTTCTTCTCCTAAGCCGCAGTTACTCAATTCAATATGTGATTTCCTGAGATTTAAGAACTGAAATGAAGGGCACTGGGAAACCCTTGGGATACCTGAAGAAATATGTGGGGGAATTTTTTTCCCTACAGATGGATCTATGTTAAATCCTCTGAACCCAGAATATTTCTTTTCATTAATTTTTTTTTGTCTAAAGTAGTTTCTGGAATGCAAAGTACTGCCCATCCCCCCAATCTAGAATGGAATTTTATTGGGGCCTCCAGTTTGGGCTTGTGGTACAATCCAGGGCATGGATATAAATCTGATCCATCACATCCTTTGTGTTGCGTAGCTGCCTTCCACCCAACAGCTTTACCCGGGGATGGGTCAGCGCCTCGCTGCACTCCAGCTGCGGCCTTCTCTCAGCCGTAAGTCATGCTTCATTTTGCTCAGCTGCCTTCCTTTTCCTGCTTCATTTATGAATTCCTGGCGCTACCAGAAGTTCAGATCATACATCCTCATCTGGCTCTAGATATGCTCAGCATCTCCAGGGGAACCTTAGGGGGAAAAGACTGCGTATTGAGTGTCTTTTGGTTCATTTTTTTTCTTTTCTTTTCTTCTTTTTCTGATATGTAGAGGTGATCACATTTCAAAGGCTCTCAGAAAAGTCATGTTCAGAACAACATATGGTGAAGGGAACAATGACGATAGTAAAAGAAACCTCTACGATTGCACAGTGCACCACTGTCTGGAGGTTTAAAAGAGACTTTTTAAAAATCAGCTAAGACCCTTGACTGTTACTTGGTTATGTGAGAATTCAAAAGGGATCAGTGTAAGGAATGAGAAACACTTTGGAAGGTATTGTAGTGAAAGAAATCCTACATAGATATCAATGGCCTAGTAACATGCAGAGTAGGTCATTTTGACAAATCACAAGCCATTAACTGGTTATAACATAATATGCTCTATCTTATATATAATTATATTATTATATGTAATATATTATATATTATAATAATCATAAGGATTATTCTCATAGAACCAAAATAATTCAGTTGCCATAGTTCTTGTTTTTTATTTCATGTTCAAATGTCAATTAACATTATTGTATCAATCTTTGATAGATTAGGTACTCTGGTGAATAGAGAAGAAGAGGAGGAGGAGGAAGATGAAGAGGAGACGGAGGAGAAGGAAAGAAGTAGTAGTAGCAGTATCATTATTAGAATTAGGAGAAAAAGCATTTCTCTCTGGGTGAGCCTCAGATTCACAGGCTAGACCACTGTCCCAATCCAGTCCTATCTGCTTTGATATGTGTGTGTGTGTGTGCGTGTGTGTGTGTGTGTATCAACCTGACCTACATACATGGCTAATGTTATATGAAAATGGGTCTAAACACCCCACTCCCAACTTTCCACAGACTATTGTTCTGTCAAGGCCCACATCTAGGCCACAAACCCCTGCTATCGTCTTCACTTCCCAATCTGATACCTGAAGTGGCTTTCCTGGGTGTCAATCTTGCAGCCTTCTCTTAGGCCAGGTTTTTCATTAAGCTTCCATTTGCTTCCACTCCTAGGTAACCATCTTGCTTGGCCTCTGGGACTGCACCTGGCCCAGTCCCACAATGGCTTGCGGGGTGAGGGGAAGAGGAGCAACTAGCTTACTGACTTCATTCTCCATACACACTTTAGAAGCTGACTTCTCTCTTGGTCCACTTGAATAGTAAGAACACCACAAAAATGATGAAAGCTTACTCTAGGTCTCTGACATAAACCGTATTTTTCTATAATTGACCAAGCCATTTTGAGAGAGTTAGTCTATGCAACAATGCATTTAATTTCTAAAAATAAGTATTGACCTTAAGAAATCTTGAAGGTGAGATGCCTTGGAGTTTTTTTTTTTTAACAAGAAATAACTCTTGAATAAAGACTCTGTTACATGTTACAGATTTGTAAGGCATCATAAATTTTACTAATAGCCAAAAAAATGATGGCATGTGAATTCAAACAACTAAGAAGGTAAGGAGGAAAAAAGGTAGATTCCTCTGTTCCTGAATTGATCTGTGATGAGGGTTTTTAATGGAACTGAATTGGTCCATTCCGAGGAGTCCCAATGGCCTGGACTGACACAAGCATTGCTCTTTAATCAAAGGAGTATTTGAGTCCCTCTAAAGGTAAATTATTATAGGGGGAAATGAGACAACGTCCCTTAGGCATTCTCTTTGGCTTGGAACAGAGAGACGAAGGAGGTGTAAATAGTGGATGGGTTCCTAGCTTTACAGGAAGAAATAGCACTTAAGAGCTGCAGGATTCCAAACCGCAAGATACCTTCATAAAGACATACACAGGGAATGTGTTTGGGAACTGTTTTTCTCCCACCCATGATAAATAGCCAATGCTACCTGGCTTGAACTCTTACCAGGAAGTATTTTAAACACTCCCTTGTCCTTTAGCAGAGATTCCCTGAGTTTCTGGTGGCACTGGGTCTACTAGTTGCCTGCGGACTGCTTCGTTCTGGTCCTCATCTCAGGCATTCCTGGGTGGTTTCGGCTTATGTCAGCACAGCAGTAGCTCTGATGCCTATCTATTTTGCAATGCAAATTGTTCCTATATGTGGCCGGCGAAGCTGCTCAAACCAAATTTAGGATTGCAGTGTCTCTAGTCATGTCTAAGCAATGGGTTGGACAGACTGTGCAGGTCCCAGATCTTTTATGTGAGTTTGTTGTTCTTTGGCTCTGAAATATGTATTGACTTCTCTTTTCTGTTTTCCCAAGAAGTTGAAGGTGGCTTTTGAGGGGCCACACTGTCATTGGGGTGATCTAAGTTGTCCTAATATGCCTCACTCTACTCAGAACAGTAACAGGCAGTGGATTTTCCTATGGGTTTTTTGAAAACAGCATTTCTATTCTATGAGTTTCTGAAGTCTATCAGCAAGACTTCAAACTGGGTGGTTTGGGAAAAAAGTAGCAATTGTCTCATGGTTTTGAAGACTAGAAGTACAACATGAAGGTAGCCAAAGGGCCACACTGAGTGGAGGTTTTGGAAAGAGTCCTTCCTTACCTCTTCCTGGCATTCTTTAGCTCCCAGTCTTTGTCTGTGAGGACCCCTGGAAAGTTCTCATGCCAGGCACAGACGGGGTTGATCTCAACCAGAGTGCCCCTCATGGAGACCATTCTGGAACCAAGCAGTCTAAGGACGCACTGACAACTCCTAGACTTGACTTTCATTGCTCCTTTCCAGTGAAGGACTTGCAGATGGGAAGCAATATGGCTTTTTGATCACTAACACCTGTTGAGACAGAAAGATGTGTTCTGGGGCATGTTTATGATCTTCTATGGGTGTATAAGAAAATGGAGTGAGAAAAATTATGAGACATTTGTGTCTCATGATGATTTGCCAGGAGAAATGGCATCTTATTGGAAGCTGCTTTATGAATTTCAATGGTATAATAAGAGAACACCAGTGCTATGTATTCATCTGCAGGGCACAGAATTCTCAGGGCACAGAGAATGGGAAAAGGCTGATTTTTCTTTAGAATGAATTGATAGTTTGATATTAATAGAGATTCTAACCATTTCATTTAAGAAACTGCTTCAGAACATAATAGCCCAGAGAAGCCTATCCTCTTGCAATATTTGGCAGGACAATGTTAAGGCTTGAACTCAAGGCTTTGGTGCTGTCCCTTTACTTTTTCACTTAAAGTTGGTGGTCTACCACTTGAGCTACATCTCTACTTCTAGCTTTTGGGTAATTAATTAGAGCAAAGTCCCCTGCCTTTTCCAATCCTTGCTGGCTTCAAACCATGATCCTTAGATCTCAGCCTTCTGAGTAGCTAGGATTACAGATACAATGCACCAGCACCAGCTTCAATGATTACTTGTTAATCAGATTTTTGCTGTCCTGCTTCATCCAAGATGAGCACTTGAGCACAAGATTGGGCAACAATCCATAGTTAACTCTTTTTTCTTATTTGTTTCAAGTAATCATCATTTTCCATTAACCTAGAATTTCTCCAGCCCAGGAAAGACCTTGACACAACAGAGAATCAATGAGGCCTAAATGGTAGGTGAAAATAATATATCTCTTTAGTACTGTATTACAATGCAGTACTACTGTATTTAATACTGTATTATAAAATATATATGTGATTATGTATACTGAATTATAAGATATATATGTAAGTATATATACATATATATGATACAATATGTATGACAAGGATTCTCCTTACTTAGTAAGTATTGGGCTTGGTACATAAGTCATTCCCTAGGCAAAATTATGAAGAATCCGAGGCAGGTAAATTTGCTTCAGAAACTCTATAGTCAACAAAATGTCTTTCTGCTTTGAAAAAACAATAACTGGCCAAAATGTTTGGTTCTAAACCTGATTCTAAGGGGAAATCAAAATACAAGTTGTCTGCAAAGACGACCCCTTCTCTCTCCCCCACATCTTCTTCACCCTTACCCCATACACTCACAAGGGAATTGGCATGTTTGTGTTAGATTGGGTGATCTCAAGAAGAAATCTTAAGTTATCGAGTGTTACAACCTTTGAGAAGAAGGAATATACTGTCGGAATAGAAGAAATTGTTCTTCACGCTGTGGTCGGCACTTGTCTATGTGTGCACAGTTTGCGATCCTGTTTCCTAGAAGGCTGACCACTCCTACCTCCTCCCACCCTCCACCCCTTGTGAAACAAACTTGAAAGGTCTAGGAAGTGTTAGCAACTTGGCTATATCACTGTCATACCAGCAGAGCTGTGAGGTGGGAGCCCAGGACTGGAACTTGGCTCTAGCAATTTCTATTTGAGGAGGGGGGGAGGATGTACAGCTCCGGTATGCACCCCACCCCACTGGTCCTGGGGAGGGTGACAGGGACAGGCTCTGGGAGAGATGCTCACAGACCGAGTCACAAGTACTAAAATCTCTTCCCTTCTCCCCTACCCAAATTCTCTTGGTCTTTACTTTTCTCCAGCTATTTCTCTCCTCTTCTATGTAGAGTCAACTTAAAACTTTCCTTGGGCTCATCATCTTGGATCAATTCATTCATATATCATCGATATTTGAGTCTATGTATACATGCAAGGTACCCAGTGTTCTCTGCCCCTCCACTCTTGTCATCCTCTTTTAAACACTCTGGACGTGCTCTTCTGTTTTCTGGTCACATGGCTAATACTTGGGGCGTGTGGCGGTGCATGTATGCATGTGCACGCACATGTGTGCTGGTCCTGGGGCTTGAACTCCAGGCCTGGGCCCTATCCATTAGCTTTTTTTGCTCATGGCTAGAGCTCTGCCAATTGAGCCACTTCCAGCTTTTTTTGTGTGTGGTTAATTGGAGATAAGAATCTCACAGACTTTCTTCCTTGGGCTGGCTTTGAACCACAACTCATAGACTTCAGCCTCCTGAATAGCTAGGAATTCAAGTGTGTCGCCCAGCTGGATAGTACTTTTCATGCAGCTTTTGAGGGTTGTGCTCTTCGTATTTTATAAAAGTCTCATTTGCTGCCTTCCTTGGTCTCCCCCATTTCTAGGTTTGCTCCTTCCTCTGTTGCTTCCTGCTTGGTCTTTTTCTTGTTCCTTCGCCACCTTCTGTTCTTCTACATCCATCTTTCCTGAAGTTACATCCTCATCCCTTTTATCCTTTAACCCTTTTCCCCTTTAACATACTTCCCTAGGTTGCCCCATTGCTTCTCAAGCCTTTGACTATCATGATGTAGGAAACTCTGAAGAATAACTTTTTGAACCCTAGACATGTTTAATCAACTTTGCTTTTGCACAATAGCACCACACTCTCCAGTTACTATAGCTGTATAATGAGTCATCCCCAATCTTACAGGCATGAAAAAGAACTCAGCAACTCGGTGAGATGATAGCCAAGACCATCTGTTTCTGGGGTCTCAGCTGGGAAGACGGAAAACAGCTGGTGAATCTGTAAACGTCTCCACGCGCATGGCTAGTGGTTGATGCTGGCTGGACCTCAAGTGGTACTATGAGTCACAATTCCTCCAAGTGGCTCTTCCTTGTGGCTTCAAGTTCTTCACAGCACGTGTGGCTGTCTCAAGATCACAGACCCTCTTTCTTGCAAGTTCAGGACTCCACAACTGATGGTCCTAGCTTACAATAGAAAACGTGCATCATATGGTAATAACCTAGCTTCCAAAATCTCTCTTTCACTTCCATTTTATATTGGTTTCAAGAGAGTCACAGCGGCCATGCATATTCAAGAGGAGGGCAATTTCACCTCCGCTTGGTGATGTGTGCATTCTTATGATTATGTGACATCTATGGGGTCCTGGGGCTTTGAACTCAGGCTTTGCACTCACTGGGCTGGCTTGCTTACTCACAGCTGGGGCTCCACCACTGGTGCCATGCCTCCAGCCCAGCTTTTTGCTACTTATTGGAGATGGAGGCTTACAGATTTTTTTGCCCTGGCTGGCTTCAAATTACAGTCTGAGCCTCCTGAGTCGCTAGGATAAGCAGCATAAGATCCTGGCACCTGGCTTTGATGGTTTTTTATTTTGAGAAAATTATTATTAGTTTTGTTTCCGGTATTTTATTTCTCTTCTAAGAAATCTCCCGGACTACCTAGGCTGTTACTCTTTGTACAAGTTCTGTGGAGATATTGTTTTTATGTGGAGCTGTCATTGCCTTGTCATATGTAGAATGGGACAAAATTCCAGCTGTGTACTCCCTGAGGAGATGACAGAAGAGAAATTAGAATCACTGGGAGTGCGTTAGAATGAGAGAGTTGGTGGCTAGGTGCATGGAAGTTTATAACATGGAGCCACAGTGAGATGGAAATGATTCACCTGCTTTAGAAGGCAGTAGAAGTCAGCTCTCCAGATGGGCTTATTCAGTCCCTGAATAATCACCACATTCTAAGGGAGAGTCAAAAGTCAGTGGCTAGTGGGATTCTATAACCTTAGTCTACTAAGATTTCATAATACAATGCCAAGGCTCAGGAGTTTCAGAAGATGTTCACCAGCTCCCAGTTGAATAGTGGGGGCTTTAATGGGCAGGCGAGCTAGAAGATTTATCACTGTAGATGCAAAGTTTAGTGTCGTTTGTTTAGTTTGAAGGTGAGTCTTTAAGCTTAGCTAGCCTGCCAAGAGACAATGCAGAGATTATTTTTTTAAGAAATAACTGTGTTCTGCAGCTGCACAGATTTTTCACCAAGATGGAGGGAAGAACCCAATTAGAATTTTCCAAATCTGATTTTTCTAATTTAAGATGACATTCGGTCTCCATAAGCAAGTGTGATTAAGTCTCCTGCAACATCCCCCTTTGTATTCTGTGTGGAAACACTGTCTTAAGGGTTTCACAGAGGAAGCAAAGCCTATGGCCACCAGAGTGCCCAGGAAGTAAGACAAAGGAGGGAAACAGATACAGAGCCAGCACTACACACCTCATGCCTAGAAAGCCCTCAGATGTTCGTGTGTGCAGCAGTGTCATGTTGACCTGAGCTGGAACCTTGTGTGCCTCTTTATTACAGTCATCTCTGATAAAAGAAGATAGCTTCAGGCACTAAAGACACAGCTAAAGGACTTCTAGACATGTCTGTAAGCCAGTTTCTACATTTTCATAATACACATGTGCTTATAAGATAGAAATCTATATACTTTTTTTGTTTCAACCAAAGTTAGGGTTAAACTGAAAGGTAGTTTACTTAAATGTCTGTTTAGCTTCATGTCCCCAGTACCTAGTACCTAATACTTGGATTGACCCCTAGGAGGTGCTCAGGGACTTGAATTTATTGGCAGGGGTTGGGGATAGGGGTGTGGATTTCTAAACTTACTAGTTAGACACAGACTCTTCTGTAGTACTAAGACTCTACACAGTACTCACTGACTACAGGACATTTTAGGAATGTTCCTGGGGCAGGAGTGCTCAACCACTTGAGCTCCAGAACTCTGCACATTCTCCTCTATGGATCAGGCACAGAGACTATGTATAAGGCCAGGACAGTGGTGGCATGTCACAGTACAGAGCCCGGCAAGCACACAATCGTGCAGTTGCTGGCCTCTCAGAGCCCACAGGCCTGGGGGTAATGATTGCAGTTCCATGGGAGTAGGACCAGGCTGGCCATCCACTGGAGGACAAAGTCAAATCAAATATGGGCCTTTAGTATGATTTAAAGGAACTTTTGATTTGCTGGCAGTATTGTTTGACTTTGGCAGAGAGAGTATGGGGATCACCATGACTCTACTCACTGATTTTTGTTATTGTTGTTGTGACTGGCTTGTATATCTTTAAAAAAATGAAGATTGAAGACATCATAGAGAGCTTGGGAAGCAGCAAATGTTTAGGGAGGGCTGCGTGGCTCTTCATTTGAATTTAGATGCAATATACGTTGGCTCTGTGACCTGGGCACTTGGCATAAGCTCTCTCAGCCTCAGTTTTCTCATCCGTAGAGCGGGAGTGAAAACCTGTTCACCATAAAGGACTGTTGGTGACAAAGTGTGCATGCGCAGAACTGTGCCTGTCACCTAGCTAAGAGTCCATCTGCATTGACTATTTGAGGATTATTAGCATCATCTGGTTTGGGATAGGATCATCTTTCCACTTTTATAGATGAGTAAGCTGTGGGCTGGGGAAGGTCAGGCGAGGGACTGGGATAAATGAGCTGACTCAGTGCTGCCCCGGGGGGCTGCCCATTCCCTCAGCCTGTCACGCCCAGGCTTCCACTCTCAAGAGGACGCCACATTGCCATGTCACTTCTGGAAAACTCTATCTTACACTCAGAGGTGAGTGAAGGTTTAAAAAGTACAAAAGACAGGGGGCTGGCAATGTGGCCTAGTGGTAGAGTGTTTGCCTTATATACATGAAGCCCTGGGTTCTATTCCTCAGCACCACATATATAGGAAAAGCCAGAAGGAGCGCTGTGGCTCAAGGGATAGAGTGCTGTTGGCCTTGAGCATAAAAGTACAAAAGACATCCCGACCTTACTGAGAATTTGATGTCCAATGGAGATCCTCATGTTAAAGGAAATAAGCCATGGGGCTGGGAATATGGCCTAGTGGCAAGAGCGCTTGCCTTCTACACATGAAGCTCTTGGTTCCCCAGCACCACATATATGGAAAACGGCCATAAGGGGTGCTGTGGCTCAAGTGGCAGAGTGCTAGCCTTGAGCGGGAAGAAGCCAGGGACAGTGCCTAGCCCTTAAAAACAGATGCTAGGAATATAAAATAGGTTCTGTTTGGGAGGGGAAGAGATACAATGAAATGCACTGACAATGTTTTATAAAAGGGATGGAAGATGGGGGGAAATGACTAAGGATATACATTTGTTTGGGTTACATAGTGTACATACATAGAAAAATCACAATGAAACCCCTTTGTAAAATTAATATAAGCTCATGAAAATGGGGAAAGAATTTGGTCTTTGGATTCCCTCCAAAATGTTTTAGGGATCCCCTAAAAGACTCTCTGGGACCCCCACAAATGTCTGTATCACATTTTGAGACGTGCTGAACTAGCCCGTTGATGAACCTCTGGGTTGTACATAAATGGCATTTGATCACAGTGACATGTGTAAGATGTTTGAGTGTGTTGTTGTTGAGCTGAGTGGAAGACTAGCATGTTGTCTTTTATTAGCATGACATTTCAATCAGAAAGCTCACTAGCGGGCTGGGGATATAGCCTAGTGGCAAGAGTGCCTGCCTCGGATACACGAGGCCCTAGGTTCGATTCCCCAGCACCACATATACAGAAAACGGCCAGAAGCGGCGCTGTGGCTCAAGTGGCAGAGTGCTAGCCTTGAGCGGAAAGAAGCCAGGGACAGTGCTCAGGCCCTGAGTCCAAGCCCCAGGACTGGCCAAAAAAAAAACAAAACAAAAAACACAAAGATACATATATGGCATGCATAAAGCCTCTAGAATTTTACACACATACACATACCTTTGTATATAAATATACAAAGGTGCTTCTTTGACAAAGGTCAAAGGTGCTTCTATGTATTATATAGTTTTCAAAATGCACAGAAAACAAAAAAGTCCACATTAAGCACAGCAGCATAATTGCCTTAGAGTGGGATAAAAAAAAAAAAAGAAAGAAAGAAAGCTCACTAGCTATCATGTATATAACGTGACCATTTTCTTAATGCATTCTTACAACACTTGTGAGGTAGATTGTCCTCAGAAAAGATTGATAATTGTCTACGCTTCAGTTTAGCGCCTCCTAACTGGAAAGCTTGGGCTATCTATCAGATTATATCTGCCTCCTATCAAGCAGAAGGTATAAGAGCTGGAGCTAAGCAGTACACAAGATCATGATCTGTATATCAACATCACAATTATTTCTTTTTTAACTTAAAAAAATTTAAATTATAAAGTAGATGTACAAAGGGGTTATAATTCTGTAAGTCAGTTATGAGTCTAATGTTTCTTGGTCTTGATCACCCCTCCCTTCAATCTCCCCCGTTTTCCCTCCTGTCCTTACACACAAGTTCTACAGTTCATTGTTTATGTAGCGTACATTGACTACAATGACTGTATTGGCTCACCCTTCCTCCCTCTCTTCCTGTCCCCCACTTTTTCCCTCCCCCACATGTTTCTACTTCTCGGTATTCATTTTGATAAACAGGATAAACAGTGCATTCATTGTGCAGAGGAGTTGTGTCTTTGGATTCCTCCCCTAAGTATACCAGCGTGAGGAGGACTTCTTTGAGCTTAACTAAGTGACCGCGGATCTGATTTTCCATCTAATCTGCTAGGTAGTGGGGTCACTGTGGAAGTAGCAGGGTAATCAAACATTCACGTAGTCACCTCCACAAAGCATGTCGTGTGTGTACAGACATTTTCTGCCACTCTTGCCGGTTTTTCTGCAGCCCCCCTCTCGTTATTTCTATCTAGGTATTTGTGGTAAACCAATGAATTCATTTATTGGTGGTAACAATAATAATATAAGTTCTTCCCTGGGGTTCCTATCTGTGATCTCTGCATAGCCCTTACAACAAATCTACAGGGTAGGTACTAATTACGACTGTCTTACAGATGAAAAACTAAGGCTTCAAAAGTAAAGTTAAATAGGAAAGATGAAAGTCGAATAGGAACAAATGCAACAGTGGTACTCACGAGACACAATGCCAAAAGTGAGTGAAACAACTTGTAGGTGGGGATGGGAGGGAAAAACTGGAAGAGAACGAGGGAAGGTGTGACATTGTCCAAAAAGAAATGTGCTATGTAAACTGTTACCCCTCTGTACATCACCTTTATAATAACAACTAAAACCCATAAAAAATAGGAAAGAAGCTTCATGTGGAAGACATTAGGATTGAACCCAAATCATTAACTTTAACTGCTTTTAACCTCCTCCACAAAGATCATCGCTTCTCCATCTTATTGTTGTTGCTGTTGTTGGTCATGAGGCTTGAACTCAAGGCCTGGGCACTGTCCCAGAGCTCTTTTTGCTCAAATATAGTTCTCTACCACTTTGAACCACTGCACCACTGCCAGTTTTCTGGTGGCTCAATGGAGATAAGAGTCTCATGGACTTTCCTGCCTGGGCTGGATTTGAACCATGATCCCCATATCTCAGCTTCCTGAGTAGCTCAGATTACAAGTGTAAGCCACCAGCACCTAGCTGTCCATCCTTTTTTTTTTTTTAAACACTGCTGTAATTGTTAGTTTTTTGAGACAAGGTCTTCTTATGCAACTGAGACTAATCTTGAATTCATAATCCTCCTGCCTCAACCTCCAGTATGCTGGGATTATATACTTGCGTCCCCACACCTGGCCCTGCATTGTTTAACGCTCTGCACAGTGAGTGCTAGAGGAGAATTCAATAATAAGAATGTGAGATCTATACAAGAAGACTCCCTAAGGATGCTTGTCCTCTAAGTCACAAAGTTTGTCACTAAGTCACTCCCCATGGAGGCCCTGAGCTCTGGGCTCCCTGAATCTGGCCTGTGTCTCTTCTAAACCACCATGGTGACAAGCCCCAGAGCCTGGCATACAACATGACTACTTCTCTCATTTAAGACAGCATCCATCATTGCAGAAAGGTTGGATTCTAAAATAGATTGAGAATTTCGTAACTTTTTATTTCTGAGGTGGATGCTGACCCATTGGCTTGGACATCCATGTCACGTGCTGACAGGAGGCTGTGTGAGAAGGAAAACCATTTCCTGTGAAACCATTCAGGAGGGCATGATCGGCACAGTCCCATGACCATCGCAGAACATGGGGGTGGTGCATCTAAAATAAGCTGAAATTCTTAAAATACTATGAATCTGCTAAAATAAACTGAAAAGCTTTGGGGGAAAACATTTCTATGCAATATAGATATATATAGAGAGAGAATATAGAAAATAGAATATGTATATGCATAGATTTTTATGCATTTTTAATGCATGAATAATGTGAACTGGCAATCTACTAGAAGAAAATGTATGCATCTAGACTATACATCATCTTCAACTCTTTGTACCCGGAACATATAGACTAAAATTACCTGAATCCCAAATTAATAGCCTGAGGAGTAGCCAGTGCTTCATCCACATTTTCTGTGACTTCTAGAACATTCTCTGCCATGTAGGGGATGGCTATGCCTTTAAGACCTGGGATGGCTCTAGCCACTCCCACCTCCTTCCCGGTTCTGCCGGAAGAGAAGCCAAACCATCCCCCACCTCTCGGTGGCGAGCACGTGTGTCGTGATGGTGCCGGCTGACCCAGGAGGCGGGGCCAAGCGGTCTCCACCTCTTCGGGAAGTTCCGTGACATCACGTGCGTGATGGACACACTCATTAGCCTATCATTAGCACCTGGCCAGTCCCTCTCCTTCACATGTCATTACTGGTATAAGACTGTTAGTCCCTCCCTTGAGTAAACCAGAATGCTCATTGAAGCTTCTCCGGGAATCCACGCGCCCTTGTCTTCCTTCGCAAGTATGGGGAAGCGGGCAGGGCATCTCGCAACCACACACTGACCGAGGCTACACGTGGACCTCGCTTTCTCAGTCATTCCTTCTGGCCAGAGGATATGCGTGAGGGCGATAGGGGACCACACGGTGGGGGCCCAGGACCTCTACACGGAAGGAGGTAGAGCTTAGCCCGGCACTGCCAAGCATCTCCCTTTCCAATCATACTGCCTCAGTTCTATGTCATGTCAGTCGCGGCCCTCAGCCCAGGCTCCATGGCCCTCCTGCCCTCACTTCTCAATCCACTGCACCTAAGCATTGGGCAACTTTAACAACTCTACCACTCAGTGACTTAGGGATGTGAGTTTGGGTTGGTTTTGATACTTCATGCCTCTGACATCAATTCTTTCTTCCTTTCCTCTTCTTCTTTCCACTTTCTCTGGATTGATAAGAAAATTCTTCCCTTATATATGAAGACTAGCAGCATGTTTATGCCCCAACTATTTGGTTTCTTCCCCCCTCTTAAATCTTGTCTCCTTTCTAAGAGGAATTCTGGCAAATAAAGTTGTCCTATCTTTTTTCAAGTGTAATGAATTCATCAACAACAAGGAAAACATCTATGGTTCTTTGGAACTCTTACATGTTCATGGAGTAGGATTCTAGTTTTCCAAAGGGCAGAAAAGCCAGCTTGAACTGACAGGCCACAGCTGGTGAGATTTGAAAGTCTAAAATGTGTTAGCCACAGGGGAGGTGTGATGTTTGATTTTTCAGACAGCTCCACAGAAAAGATGTTGTGTTACAAAGTAGCTCCAAGAAATAAAGAAACAAAGGGTACAAGTATAGGAAAGAAGCTATTGGAAGGAACCAAGAGGAAATAAATTTCAAACAGTAAAAGAAAAAAAATCCAATAATGCAATCTAGGAGCTTCTCTCGATTTCTGTGGACTGCAGAAACTACAGCAAAGAGAACAACATCTGCTTTTGGTTTGATTATCTTTGTAAAATACCCTGTTTTAAAGAGTTGCCTTTAATAAGTCCAGAGCTATGAATGCTGGGGTTTTTTTTATCTTTGCTGCTTCATTTTTGGCAAGCTCTGGAACAGTGAATATTTGAAAACTTTGATAAAGACAGATAAAAGGTAGGTCAGGGGTCCTATATCTCCTAGAAACATCCATGCTCTCTTTATTCAACTAGACAATCCCTGGTGCTGGTGCTGTTGCTGAACACAAGCCAAATGACGCTGCCTTTAGCCCCACAGTTTAAGGCTGTTCTCTAGCATCATCCATTCCTCCCACTCACCAAAGAAAAGGGCATGTCTGCTGGGACCCTATGTATGAGAGCATTCGTTGATTTTTTTCAGTAGATCCTGTAGAATCTCTACTCAATGTTCGCAGTTCTAATACTAAGGCCAACCACAGCCCTGGATCTTATTCTCCTCAGGGCAACTTGGACTAGGCCCAAGTGAGCGCTAAGAAGTAGGGGGTGGGATGATAAACCAAGCTTATACACAGGTGAGAATGCCTTCCCCCCCCTCCCAAACACCCAAGCTCCCTTACTTGAGCATGGACAGATGAGCCAAGGGCAGGGGCCATCTCCATTGACTGTCACCTTCTAATAACTCATTATTATAAACTCACCCTGACCTTCCAAGTCCTATAGAGTATTTCTGTCAAGGTAAGAAGACAGAACATCTTTTACAGAATAGTTGCTTACCCTCATTTATAAGTTAAACTATTTAGACAAGCATGGAACACTAGATTCCAGTCCTACTCTTGCACCAGTCATGTCAGGAATCAGTCACGATAGTAGTAGTGAGGAAGTAAAATTAAGAGAGTAGAAGGTACAGCCTGTAAAAGGCTCACGGATCAAAGGCCCTTTTCCATCCATGTTCACATTCAATATGTGTCCCAGAATGAGGACTTAGAACCTACATGACGCAAAATAAATGTTTGTTAAACCCTCGGATGAATTAATAAGAAACAACCTGGCTCACTTCACGTTCAGATCCATGAGTAGCACTGTGGGTAGGGTGTCATTGGGGGTATACAGGGAGCATGAGCGTGATGGGGTTAGGACCACCTCCCACCCTGCTCCTATTGGGTCTGCACACCATCTTCTCTTCTTCTCCTGCTATCCCAGCGCTCTAAATCCCCTTGTGCTGGTTGTAAGATCTCTGTTCCCTGGAGCTCTTGTGCAGTGTTTTTTACCTTGAACCTTGTTTTACCCCATTCTCAGCCAATAGCAGGCAAGAATAAGAACTCCATGTCTCTGTTCCCCATTCCTGTAGCAACCTCCATACAACCACCCCTTTGTAGAGATAACTGTGAATGTTTCTTCTTGTGACATGTGGCAGCAATCACTTTCCTTCCTCTCTCACCTAACTCAGGTGCTCACACTCAGTTGGCAGGGAGGAAACTTTGCTGAATATTCATTGCATGGGTTTTTGGATGTTGCAGAACCCTGTGAGAACAGTTTTATGTTCTGAATTCTTCCATAAAGGCTTTGGTGTTTAGAGCGTAGGTTCTGGCACCAGGCTGCCTGGATTCTAATCCCTGCTCTGCCACTTCCTACATGTGTGAGTTTATGCAAATAACCTCAGTTTCCTCCTGTGTAAGATGAAAATGGTCTTAACACCTGCTTCACAGAACTTGGGTTCCATAGGGGTTTTTTTTTTCATTATTTAGGGAATACTTTATTCATTTCTGTAATTAAACCCATGTAGATAAGACCTTACATATTTAACACAGTGCATTTACCCCTGCACAAATTGGAAAAAAAATAGGTTTAGTGTTTCTAAACCAGTATGTCTATTGATTTCTGCACAATGCCAACTCAACATGGTAAACTGGGATACTTCTCCCAAAGTTGACGCACAGCTAAATCCATGAGGTTTAAAATGTATAAAGTCAGAAGAGCTCAGACAGTACTACATATATCATAAACACCTAGTACATGTTCTTATTTCTTTTTGTCTTATCAATTTTACTTGATAGATACAGTCTTCCCTTAGTATTGGTAAGCAATTGATTCCAGGACCCCAGAAAATACCAAAATCCCAGAATTTTTTTTCTTGTGCCAGTACTAGGGTTTGAACTCAGTGCCTGTGTACCATCCCTTAGCTATTTTGCTCAAAGCTAGTGTTGTACCCCTTGAGCCAATCTCCACTTCTGTTTTGGTAGTTTAAAGGAGCTAGCAGCATCCTGGACTTTCCTTCTCTGGCTGGCTTTGAACCACGATCCTCAGATCTCAGGCTCCTGAGTAGCTAGGATTATAGATATGAGTCAGCAGCACTGACCTTCAAAATCCAACAGTGTTTAAAGAACAGATTGTGTATTCCATGTTGACTTAGATCCATGACACTGTAAATTAAGCCTTTAATTCAAGGTCTACAGAAGTAGAAGTATTTCTTATCTTAATATGAGGTTTTAAGGATGAGTCCCTTATATAAAATCAGGTATCATTTGCCTACAACCTATGCAATCCCTTTTGTATACTTTAAATCCTCTTTAGATCATGTGGAACCTAATTCAATGTATAGAAGTAGTTGTGGGTGGGGTAATGACTAGGGAAAGTGTACAACCACCTGTGATTGGTTGGAATCAGAAGGCTTGAGTGGAGTATTGCTTCCATGTTGTAGATACAAAAACTGGTGCTTGGAGAATTCAAGTAATGAATACAGCCTCCCAGAACTCTGATGTGGTACAACCAAAATTCAATGCAAGGATCATCCCTCCAGGCTAGAGCTGTTGACTCCACACTACACAACCATAAGACAGTTACTAATGCCCTGGGACTCAGCGTGATGGAGACAGGAGAGCAGACACCAGGGGGATACAAAGCCCTCAGTCCCAACTGCACAGGGAAATGGGAAACATGACTAGGGAAATTCCTCAAGTCCACTGCAACTTCATAACTGCCCACAACTTCCTCTGGCATCAGGAATACATTGTGCTTGGGAGATCCACGTTTGGCTGCACAACTTCTCCACTAGTAGCTATGAGATGGAAAAAAATGGAGATTTTCCAACAGAAATCCACAAAATATTAAGACATACTAGTGTAAGAATCATGGGGTTGGCTGGGAATATGGCTTAGTGGCAAGAGTGCTTGCCTCCTATACATGAAGCCCTGCATTCAATTCCTCAGCACCACATATATAGGAAAAAAAGCCAGAAGTGGCGCTGTGGCTCAAGTGGCAGAGTGCTAGCCTTGAGCAAAAACAAGCCAGGGACAGTGCTCAGCCCTGAGTCCAAGGCCCAGGACTGGAAAAAAAAAAAAAAAAAGAAGCATGGGGTTACACAACTAGTAGGCACTCAATAAATAGCTGAGAACCTGCCTACTTTATAGAATATTCCTGAACTGAAAACTAGCCACATTGGCTCCTCCATGCCCACTACATTCAACCATACCCACAACACCATAACTAAGTTTTTAATCAGAAGACCTAGAGAAGTAGAAGCACTTTGTATCTTTTTTTTTTAATCAGTCATTGGGCTTGAACTTGGGACTTGGGCACTGTCCCTGAACTCTTTTGCTCAAGTCTAGTGGCCTACCACTTGAGCTACAGTACCACTTCCCAGTTTCTAGTGGTGAATTGGAGATAGGAGCCTCAGGACTTTCCTGCTGGCTTCAAACCATGATCCTCGGATCTCAGCCTCCTGAGTAGCTAGGATTACAGGCTGAACCACCAGTATCTGGCCACTTCATATCTTCAAATGAGTTTTTAAATACCATGGTTCTGGCATCCTAGATTTCTTTGTGTTAAGAAATTATTTTTAAGAATATACATCTTGGGTTTAAAGGCATGGTTCCAATGGTAGCACACTTGCCTGGCAAGCCCAAAGCCATGAGTTCACACATCAGTACCACTAAAACAGAGAGAGAGGGAGAATGTATGTCTGCCAACCTCACACAGAGGGAATATTACAGAAGTAATTCCTGATGCCAATATAAAGCAGACATGTATAAGCAACAACAACAGAATGTTGTACTTCAATTGCTCAGTGAGTTGATGAGATGTTTCTTCTTTTTTATCATGTCAAGCACTTGGTCATAATTTTAGTGTAATTGTGGACTGAAAATTTCTTTCTTTTTTCAAACATTTTTGTTAATCTGAATTGGTAACTCAAATTTAGCAAGTCTTTGAAATTCAGATGGTCAGAATAGATGATTGTTGTCATCTAGTAATAGAAACCATAAACCAATATCTAGTAATCTAGTAATAGAAACCATAAACCAATTTAAATACTTCAAATCATAAAAGTTTGTTCATTGAAAATTTCAGCTCCATTTTCCTAAAGTTAAAGAGAAATAGCTACAGAGCCTTTTCTTCTCCTTGAGTTAACACTTGGTGAACTTATGCAAAATCACAACAAAACATACCAATAAAAGAGCCAGCAGGGTTTATACTAAAAGAATCACAGAATCAATTCAATAGGTCAAAATAGTGTTCTTTCCAAGAATAGTACAGAAAAGGTGTATATCATCTTATAATACAACAAGTTAAGGCTATGAATTATTGCAAGATTTTTTTGTTTCAAGTATGAATTTGGGAATGGGTTATAGCAATGGGTCCTGTTATGCAACATGTGTTTTTATTTAACTGTGAGTCGTTGTAAAACGTATTTGAAAGTCCTGGCTAGAGAATGTCCTGCAGGTGACACTTCTACCCATTTCTGGATATCATGGAATGCGCAGTTTAGTACAGTCATGAACTGTTCTTTGAATTCATCTTCTTGATCATGACCAAGTGACCCTGAATGACCCAAAGCTCACTTATGTTCACCATTGTAAACTTCAACACAAACCAAAATGAGGGTTGGTATTTGGGTGAACTCAAAAAGAAGCTAAAAAAACTTAATTGACTAGAAAAGCCTATTGTTCAAACATACTGGTTGTTATTTAGAATGACCCTTTGAAAGCCTGAAAACTACTTCCTTAGTTTCCTTTCCCACATCCTGTACACACACTGATAAGTTATTGCATGGCAGGGGGCATATAGGAAGGATATGAGTTAGCACAGAATTTTCATTCAAGGAAAAAAAAACACATATATTTGTTTTGAGAAGAAATGTCACATAAGAATCACACAGATTCATAACCTTTAAGCCATGTGTACTTTCCAAAGCTTGACAATATCTGATTTTTGGCACATCAGTCTATTTAAATGTGATCAACTTTCCTTGTTATTTATAAATTAATTTTGAGGCAAAATTCCATCCTAATTACATAAATGTGTTATCGTGAACTTTATGCTTAAGATTGTCTTTAATCTGTGGCTTAGAGCATTACCCAAACTTGCTGGTATTATTGGATTCTACATATGCAGTGAAAACCTTTTTTGAAAAATAAAAAAATTAGAAAGGGCCACTCGCCCTTAACTTTGAAATTTTTAGGTTATTTTTGGGTGGGGGGGTGGAGAAATATCTTGCACAGAGCAGCTCTCAGTAGATGTTAATTAACTGACAGGTTTGGGGAGTTCATAAATGAGGTAATAAAATTAGCTAGGGCAATAAAAGCAGAAGCAATAAAAATAGCTGAAAGGCATTGAGCACCTGCTAATGCCTACAACACAGTTAAGCACTCTTCCTGTACTTTCTTATCTGATCCTTTTGAGGGTGTAGACACACCAGTGGGTGGCAATGTACCCATCTCGCAGATCAAAAGGCCAAGCGCTAGCTTTTTCAAGGTCTGATGGATAGGAAGGAGAGAGACACACATGTGATCTAGACCTTGGAATGGGAAATACATTTCAACATGGAAGCTCAGTTCTAACCCTCTTAAGGAAAATCCCTTGGAATGCCTTTCTTTTTATAATGTCTCTTCTCCTGCCATACCCAAAGACCAGACAAATTTGCCCACGGATTTGTGGAGTATTTGAGAAACTGAATACGCATCTGAGAGTGGAGGGAGCATCTGAGAGTGGAGGGAGGAAGACTGACTGGGGCCTGCACTGATATTTACCGAGTGACCTTGCTGTGGTGGAGTTGGGAGGAGGTGAGGGGTTGCAGCGAGGAGTCTTAGCCCCCAGGCTAAGGCAAGGATCTGCTCAAGGCAACTTCTCCCTTTCATCTTCAATGATCCCTGACAGCTTAGAGTCCAGGATATGTCAGTCATGTTTCTAGTCTGTAGAAAATCTGAAAAAATATACACATATATATGCATATATGTAAATATATATTTATGGACCTTCTCTGTTATATACGTGATGCAGAATGATGTCACTGGACCTTTTTTTAAAAAAAATTATTGTAAAGGTGATGTACAAAGGGATTACAATTACATAAGTCGGACAATCAGGACATTTATTTTTGAACAGTGTCACCCCCTGCCTTATTTTCTCACAGTTTTTTCCCTCCTGACTGACCCCCTCCACCTCTCCCCAGCTGTACAGTTCATTTCCAACATGATGTCTAGTATCACTGCTGCATTAGTTCACCCTTTGTCCCACCGTTTCTGTGTTTCCCCTTCCCCTCCCCAAATCAGATAAACTTACATACAAGACAAAAGGTACAGAAATCACAAACAGTGACAAAAGGGAAAAAAAGAACCACAAATAGTACAATAAAATAAAACCCCTCTTGTTTCCATTTCTAAAAACACTCTTGTTTCCATTTCTTGGAATTCATTTAGATAGGCATCCTTTTATATAATCATATGCACATAGCTACTGAGCCCTTGTGATCTTCTCCTAAGAGTATCCTCCTTTGGTCTCACTGTGTGAATGTTTAAAGTCTTGTTTAATTTGTCATGTCCAAGTATAGGGGGTTTTTTTTGTTTTTGTTTTTGTTTTTTTTGGTCTTTTACTATCCATTGGGTTTGCTCGTGGATTGACAGGCACATTCTAATTATTACAAATAAAAGAACCCATGGGTCTGGCTTACTTTGCTTAACATCATTTTTTTCCAAGTCTTTCCTTTTCCTTATAAATGGGGAAATGTCATTCTTTCTGATGGAAGAATAGAATTCCATTGTGTATATATACCACACTTTCTTGATCCATTCATCCACTGAGGGATGGGAGAACTTCTAAAGGTGGAAGATGGCTTTCCAAATGGAGAGGGAAACACCAGTGAAGGCTGAGAAATAAAAGCCTACCTTCCATCACCATCAGGACCTTAGCCCTGTATCCCTAGCATAGACACATGCATTTCTATGATGGTACTTCTGTTCTCCCCAGGTTAGTCAGTGTACTAACCCTGAATACCATGAGATGGTTGAGTGTCGGGACCCAAGCATGGAGTCTAAAGCTGTCCTGGATTCACAGTGAGCATTCAGGAAATGAGCATTTGGTGTATTTTTAAAGGAGGGTCTGGGTATGTTTTCCAGATGAGAGGGAAAGGAATGTATAAAGAATATCTGCACAGAAAAAAAATGCTTTAAATTAATGAGACTATTGGTATAGAGAAGCTAGTGTGGTCCCCCCATCCACTGCCATTTTCCCATATGTCTTGTATTTTGTGTTTTGTAAAATAGCAGAATTATTCATTGAATTTGATGAGAACACACAAACAAACACACATGTGTGAGGGTACACCACACACATACACACACACATACACACACACACACACACACACACACACACCCCAAAAGGGGCAACGCAAGATGTATTTTCCAAAACTCATGTAAGACATGTGTTCTGGTTACCAATAATGACAAAAAGGAATTTTTTAAGATGGGAAATAACCTGTGCTTGTGTTTTTAAAGATTCTTTCTTTTTCATTAAGAATCTTATAACCTGGATTCATAAATACTCAAAGCAGAAAGCCCAATACCAATGTTATACATTTTGAAGTATATGGCAGTGTCTTTCTTATGGTTTTGAACTCTTTGTTTTCATAACTATATTTCATTATTATCTATCACAGGGGTCTTTGATCTATTCCCTGTCCTTCATGCAAGACAGTCAAAAGGCTGAATCCTAATATTAAATCCAGAATATATGGTTTGAATTAGAAGCTATAGGAAGATGCATCTCCAGTATAAAGTCATTTGTAGGAAAATATTCCAAGACACTATATGTGTAAATTATTATCAAATGCATTCCCAGCAAATATTTTTCCTACTCTCTCGTTCTTTTGAAACAGCAGGAAAAAATATATTGCCAATAGCAATATTTTTATAACTTCATTTTTATTCCCTTTGAGATAAATCTTTGGGTACTAGTTTGTGAGATCTCTAGTAATAAAGTTACTTATATATTCTAACAATTATTTAATAGTTTGACTTTGTACAAAAGATTAAAGCCCATAGATTAGAACATTGATATTGACATTTTTATATAAAGAAAGAAATGCCAAGCAATCATTCAATATTACCATAGGGAAGTTTTCTAACCTGAGGGTTTAGCAAATATTCTTATTTATATAAAAAACACCAAGTAAAATTGATTTTGTTTCCTTTTTATTAAGTAGCAGTAGGCAATTGTCTGCTTTTGCATCTGAGAGGTGTTTGTCTTCTTGCTTTTGTTCTATATGAAATTTTCCTGCAGACAATACAAAAAATAGGTAAAAAAAATAAAAAGACATCTCATGTTTACATACCAGATTCTAGAGAGAATGGTTTTGAAAGGAGTCCAAATTTTATTTTTGACTTCTGAAAAGCAATCTTCAGTGCCTAGGCAGAGTGGACAACTGATTAATTATCCAGTAATTTGAACTCAAACTTGTTTACTTAGATAACTCAAGGAGCACAAGCAATATTTACTAACTCCTCCCTCTAGCCACTCCACAAACATTGCCTAAGGCTCACTCATGCCAGGCACTTAGTCACAGTGAAGAACAGGATAAGCAGAGAATTATATTCTGTTCAAGAAGTGTGCGAATACAGCCAAGAAAAATCAGCCAGAACCAATGATAATAATACCAAAAATAGCTCTATAAAAAGTACCTGGGCTTTACATTATTAAGTCACTTCTGACAGAACATTGGTCAAAAGAAACATTTGCCTGAAACTTTATTGCTCATGACAACAATACTGATCCCTAAATGACTGCACATTTGCCATTACTATGGGTTTATGTTTTGCAGGACAGCCTTAGAGTATTTTATCCTATACAGAATGCATTCTATTTGGGCAGCTGTCTGAAGGGCAACACATGGGAAATCGAACTGAACCTCTAGCCTGCTTTCCTCTTGTGAAAAACCACTTGTCCCTGCATATATTCTCGGGAGATTGGTTCAAGGATCACCAAGGAGTACACAAACCTCAAGTGTTCAAGTCTTTCAGATAGAACACTGAAGTGTTTGCAGATAACCGATGTACATCCTCCTGTATGCTTACAATATCTGGAGATGATGGATAATGCCTGTTACCATGCCTATGCTAAGCAAACAATTGTCACACTATTGTTTAGGGAAAAGAAAACAGGTCAATATAGTTGCAACTTTTAAACTAGTCAACCTCTGATTGGTTCAATCTACAGATGCAGAAACCAGGAATAGGGAAGGTGACAGTATACACACAACTTGAGGAAATCCACCACACAGGGCAAGATTTAAATCTTAAAAACCTATACAGCACAGGTTTCTATCTGTCAGCTCTTATTTCTGATGAAGTTTCATTTTTCTGTATGCTCCAACCCAGACCTTCCCTTCTTCCAAAGAGAAAACACTGGCCTCTCTTTTCTCTTATCAGGTCAAAAGATCTCATACCATAAATATTCTCTGATGGCTGGCATTGAAAGGTTACTGCTCCCATTCCTTGAGACTGATTCTGACTGTCCAAACAGAAGCAACGAGTAATGGCTGCTAATCCTGGCACAGTTGTCATTATGGTTTTCTCTGCCCTTTTTACTACCCACTTCCACCACCAGATGTATAAAAATAAAATGTCCACAAGCCTATAAGACTTAATTTAGGAAATAGGATTAGTGCTGATTCCTACCCTAACATTCACAGCTCTGGATCATGGAAACAGGTAAACTGGAGAAGGCTTCAAGAGCTTAGAATTCGCCACGGAATCACACGAAGCTTGTGCCCCTTATTTCAAGGATATTTGATATGCAATGGCTAGCGTATTCTGGACACATCCAAGGGTTATTTCCAGGAAATCAAGCCCAGAGCCTCACATGGGCTAAGCTAAAATACTCTAGCCCTGAGCTTTATCCACAGCCCTTGACTGTGTTTTAAAAAGACTATTAACACTAGGTTTTTCTAACATAGCCTTAACACTTGTAAAATAGTGAAAGTAATCACTGTAAATTGTTAAATAGATTTAGGAGTGAGAGAAGAGAATTAGCCAATATGCTTCTCATAATGGTAGCAGTGATATAAACTGTCATACAGACCTGACTTGAGTCAGACGGTTTGTGGAACTGTGTGATTCAGAATAAAAAACAGTAGGCTGAGGTGTAGCGCAGCGATCAAATGCTTCCAGACACACATAGGACTTGGTGTTCAACTCCAGTATTTAAAAAGATTTAAAAAATAAGAACAAGATTCTAGACACACACACACACACGCACGCGCACGCGAGAAGTGAGACCAAAAGAGGAGAAATACAAAGACGCAATGCCTACATGTCTTTTTACACTTACATTGTGAGTGTGTGCATGAACTTCAAAACATGGAAATGAGATCCCTCTCTCTTTAAAAAATATTTTTGATGATTCTGTCTTCTTTAGGTATGTGTGGGGGGCACAGAATTGGAGGGGAAAGAGGTGAAAAGTGCAGCAGTGGAGTTCACTGGACACGGATGAAAATGAACTATATAACTCATAGGTGGAGATGGGAGGGAACGAGGGAACAGAACACACTGTGGGAAAGGAAATGCACTCATGACCTGACTCAGGTAATGGCAGTCTCTCTGTATATCACCTCTCTAATAACAAAGTAAAACTTTTTTAATCATACAAAATAATTAGACCCAGATAATTTATTTTTCATTCAAGTTGGACAAGTCTATCTTAAGTAACTTGTTTCTGTAATAAAATTTTAACATAAAAGGAAATGTACAGACTCAACTGTGGGCATTTGTTTTAAATAATAATAATAGCAGTTTCTACTGGATACTAATGGAATACCCCTATAATCCCAGCTACTCAGGAAACTGAGACCTGAGGATAACAGTTTAAAGCCAGCCCAATATCACTAAAAAATACCTAAACATAACAAGTATCACTGAAATATAATTTGGTATGATATTATGTTACGATGTATGATTCTGATAGGACCACAGAAAGTTCTATAGAAATCTGGAAGGTTAGTGAGTCACTCTTTTTTTTACAGTATGTTTATAGATATTTATAGTTTGTTATGGTGTTATGCTAATCAGGGGGCAGAAGCCTGGTTCACCCCACACTGGAGGGGACAGAGCCATCACAGCAGGTGCCTGGACCATTGTCAGGCTAAATATGGCTTGCTAATTTGGAGCACCCATAGAGCCACTCTCCAGAAAAGAGAGGACAAAATGGAATATTGCTAATAACAGATTTATAACCGGAACAGCAAGGGACCCTATATGTGAACACATACAGAATTTCCCTAAAGACTTTCAGAACTAAGTGAGAGGAAATTAAATGTAGCTGGAAGCTCTTTGACTTTTCAGATAAAAGCTAAGCCAGAAAACATAACTTCCCATTTACTAAATACTTAGCTAGATGCTATATACTATTAATGACTTGATGACATTGAATTCTATATTATTTAAGCCTCAATCCTCTGGTGTAGATAATATTATTCATATATATATTCAGTTAAACTAAAACACAGAGTAATTTTTTTGCACAAGGAAAAGAACAAGGAGGTTAGGAATAAAGCAGTAAGTCTTCAAATGTACCACAGCCCTGATCATCGCTACGCTTTCTGTGTAAGACCTTCTGTGGTCCTTCATCCATCCATTCCAACTGAATTCTGCATCCAAGCTCAAGGTCATAGAAATCTACTCTGTATCCTGATTCAAGGTCAAAACAACCTGTTTCTGCCTGTCTCTCTATTTTTGGTTATCTTTCTGCTGGGACACAAACTGCTCCCAAATGTTGTGGCTTAAAATAGTCACCATTAGGTGTATTTCATAAGTTTGTCAGGTCTTTGGGCAAGGCTCAGCCAGATGGCTTTTCTGTTGTATGAAACATGTACTGGAGCCCCTTGGTGGTATTCAGCTGCTCCCAGGTGGCTTTGCTCCATTGTCTAGCCTCTTGGCAGGGACAACTAGAAGGCTGGGCTTAGCTGGGAAGTGGTAAGCCTTCTTACATGCCAGTTAAGACCCCAAAGGTCCAAGAGGGAAGATGCTGTTAGGCATCTTAAAGACGAGACTCGGGATTGGTATTCCACATGCTAATGGGCATAACAGTCAGAGGCCAGCCCAGAATCAAGATGAGGCAAGTGTCCCGCCTCTCCCTAAGAGGCATCTCAAAGAATGGCTTCAATCTACTCTATGTCCCACCTCCTCTCCTACTGCTCCCCTGTCGATCACCATGTGATGAATTCTTTGGGTTTCTCAAGGAGGCCAAGACTATTCCTTTCAGGGATGTGTGTATGCGTGTGCCCGATGTGTTCTTATCCTGGCTGACTCTGTTGCATCCTTCAGATATCAGCTTAGATGCCATTTCATAGAAGGTACCACCTCACCATCATCTGATGGTCCTCTCTGATAATCCACACTAGCTCCCTAATTTATTTCCATAGGACTAATGTTATCATTGTCACATGGTAACAAATCCCTCTGGCTTTTTGTTTTGTTTTGGTTTCAGTTTGCTTTTGCCCTTCCCAATTAGAGTGGAAGAGAAGAGGAAGGAGTTGGTCTATGCAGCTCACCCCCGCATTTTCAGCATTTAGAACCACACATGACACAAAATCAGTCCTTCATAAACATTTGTCAAATGAAAAGACAAGCAACAACTGGGATTCAAAAGGAAATCATCTCATCAATTCCAGAGCTAAAAGCAAATGTCCTTGTAATTCTTGATGTTCCAGGCAGATGATATGGTGAACTTAGGCCCAGAAGTAAAGGAGTTTCATAAAGAAGATAGCTCATGGACATAATTTAGCAAGGATTCGCCATTTAAGGAAGTTGTCACCAGGCCAAACTACATTAAAGATTCAAAGAGAACAGTCCATTCTGGCAAGGCACCAATTTCTTTGTCTGATTTCACTTTAGCCATTGTAATCTTGACTGTTGGAGACGAAAGATCACCAAAGAGTGGCATGACCTCCAAGGCCACTTGAAAACCAGGTCTGGTTTCTGGCCAGGCTGCTGTGGCAATCGGTGTCCCAGGGGCCACACCGGTAAGTGTTGCCTTGCTCAGCGTGGAACAGGGCCATGGCCATGTTTATACTTTAGAGAAACATGGTTTACAAATGCTGGTTTCCTCTGAGTCACAGCATAGACATCTCCCTTCAGAAGCACAAACATCCCATTCGGTTTTGTAACTGGGAAGAAGAGGGTAGAATCTAAGGCTAACTGGACCAGGTTTGAAAGGAAAAGGGAAGTGAGAAAATTTTGAAATAGATTTGTCTATATTTGTGAGAGCCACAAAGGAACCCTTATCTGGATCTCAGATGCATACACAAAGTTTCATCTTTATTTATTTACTTCCCTTAATAAGAAAAGGAAAAGTTCACAGGGTAAATTTTCCCCCTCAAGTTTTCATTAAATGCTGGAAATGTGGTGAACACTTTTGCCAAAACAGTTTATGAACAATTAAACCACATGAAACCATTTTTTGAATGTGCTTTATAAATCTTTTCATAAATGAAAAGGAATTTTGCTTCTAATTTCCAGGCATTGTTAGTCGTATGATTTTTAAATAACTATTTTAATCATTACAGTAAGGGTTTTTTTTAAATAAATGAGGCAGTTGAGATCAAAGCAAACGACTTATTTCTGCCTGTTAAAAACACCATTCTACAACATGACTTAGTTCCAGGATTCTTGTCTGTAGAAAACGGCTTAGAACAACAACCTTTGTTCATATATAACTCATAAATGTGTTATGCAGGCCAGACACAATTAATTCATAAATATAAACTATGTTCCCTAGTTCATTTGCTAGCCACTTGTCTTTGTATAAATTGCCATCGTGTTTGTTAAGCTGACACATTTAAGAAGGGTCAGATAGGTGCTTGGCACCTATATGATTATTAGAGGAGCGGCCAGTCTCTGATCTCAAGGGACCAGCTCAGGGCAGAAACCAGATCTGACCTATCTGAGCCACGGGTTCTTCACCCCTACAGGAACATACTTAATATGAGGACCATGTACAGTTCCAGTTTTATGCCCAAGAGTTATTTTCAGAAGCTCCCTTTTGCATAGCATTCACATGTACACATACAGAAAGAGGAAGACAGACAGACAGAGAAACTCTCTCCTATGTCTAGAGTTGAACATACTCTTCTGTACATCATTATTCCAAGTGTATGCCTGATTTTAGCATTGATTTCGAGATAACATCAAACTGAGGGTCTCTATTGGGTGGGGACCATGTGTTATCTTCTGGCATCCCCAGAGCCTGACACAAAATGGATACAAGATAAATGTTTTAGTTGTGAGTATAAATAATGGGAAAAAATAAAATTTAAAAATGAAGAAAGAAGGATTTAAGATTCTAGTGACTTTAATTTAAAGCTTCATGGCATTTGATGGGAAAGGAGGGCTGTATTTTTTTTCTTTTGGTCAGTTGTAGGGCTTGAACTCAGGGCTGGGCACTGTCCTTGAGCTCTTTCTCTCAATGCTAGCGCTCTACTTTGAGCTACAGCTCCATTTCTGGTTTTAGGATGGTTAATTGGAGATGAATCTCCCAGATTTTCCTGCTCGGGCTAGCTTTGATCCATGATCCTCAAATCTCAGCCTCCTAAATAAATAGGATTACAGGTGTGAGCCACCATTGCCCAGCTAGGGAGGATTAATTCTAATGTTAGGAATTAATTAGGAAATGATCCCAGTTAGAGGAGATTGTATAAATGTAACATATATGAGAGCAACACGATTTTCATTGAAAAGCGATAATATGCATACACATACATATGTAGAGAAGAGGCTGGAAGGAAATATTCCAAAATGGTTAATAGAACTTGAGCTAGAGTTTGGGAATTGTGGGTGATCTATTTTTGGTGATGGGACCATCTTTAAATCATCTTCTATAATTTCTTTAACAAAGCTTTTAAATTAGAATACACATTAGAATTCCTGGATTTCCCTGGGCTCATTAAGCAGCCTAGGGACAGAGTTAGGGCAATCTGAGGGCTGAAATTCCACTTAAGTGGAAGGATTTGAGAATTCTAATCATGGACTTGGGTATATAGACCATCCAGGTCTAGAAGAATAGAAAAGTCCAGAATAAAGTCATAGTCTGAGAAAATGTGGTCAAAGAAGAGAAAGTTACCATTTTAGATCTTGGCCAAGCTTTCGATATAATAGCCAAATTGAAACACATGTTATTTTGTCTTATTTTAGGACATTCCAGTACATTAATTTATATGGTTTCCCAGCCTACAGGAGATTTAAAATGTTTAATTTGAAGAAGTATATGGAGTAAACTGAGTTAGATGGCCCAAGCTGCTAGATAAAGTTTCTCCAACAAAGCTGACTCAAGAGAGGCAAAAAGACAGGATATCACAGCAAACTTTGGAGGAGAAATATTGCCCACACCTCAACAGATGTTCAAGATGTCATTATATTATAGTGTGGTATAACTTGTAACAACTTACACCTGGAACAGTATTTCCTGTACCACAAGCATCTTCCTTTAACATTGTGAAAAATCAAAGAGAAAGTTCAGGAAAACATGCTCTGTAATTTGTGAAATGCTATTGCAATTGTCTAACTGTTCATTTGCTACCCTTTGTATAAAGTCAGTGATAAATATATATTTTAAGTGCTTCTATCCAAGCCAATTCTTTTATTAGCCCATCAAACTATAATTTTCATTTATATGGAAGTTTTATTTATATGGAATACCTCCTTTTCTAACTGCTGATTTTTTTTTAAGAAACTATTGTTCCCTTGGGGTTCTCTCTCATAATCTAGAACAAGTGACTTATTCAGATTCTTCCCGGAGAAACTTTTGAGAGAGAGAGATGGAGGAGAAAGGAGAGAGGGAAGGCATACTAGCTCAGGGTATCTGGGGAAAGCCATGCCACCGATGTAGAAAGAAGGATCCAGAAGCAGCAGTAAGGTTGTCTAACATAAACTTCCCTTGCTCTCCACTTTGGCTGGGTGTTACCTGGTGCCAGGGATCAGGAGGGCCACCTAATTCCAAAATAAATGGTTAATGCAAATGGTTGTGGAGATTGACACATGGCCAGCCACACAAGGACTAACTCAAAACTCTTCCCAAATGCAGTCAGGATGCAGGCAAATCATAATCATTGGGGTTAGAGGCATGGTTCCGTTGGTAGAGTGCCAACCAATGAGCAGAAACCATAGGTACCAAGTTCAAGTCCCCGTCTTGGATCCTAAAATAATCATCATCATCATTGTTTCTTAGTCCTTCCTCATTAGATATCCTTGCTGTGACTTCAGCGCTGGGAAGTATTTTGATTGGCATAAAGGAAATGATTATTATGAGCCTTGTGTCTCAAGTGAGGCCCATTCCTGAATATGGTCACTTCACTTGTCTTTGAGGAGAATCTGTACACTGTGATGTGGTCAGATTTATACTTGTAGGGGGAAAAAAAAAAACACACTTCTTGAAATATCTTAACTTTAACTAGCTCAAACTAGATCATGTGCAGAGGACTGTGTGCCCAGGGGAATAGACAACACTCAGAATGAATATTGAAATACCCAATCGTTATTTGCTCTGGGGTACTGCCAGCGCTGCCTGCAGTAGGGGAGCTGAGTAAAGGGTTCCTATTTTAAATTCTCAAAGTAATTCTCTGTGGTCCTTCTCAGAGTGAACAAGATGAATCCCTTGGGGTAGAAAAACAGATAAAGCAAAATAAAACATACTTTGAAGGGGGGGGGATATCTAGTAGATTCAAAGATGCTGAGTTGATCTCTCTCCTACTCTTCCCACCATGTGTATGTAGATGAAATCGGCAGAAATAAAGGAATGTTCAAGGCACCTATGAGAATGAGAGCTACACAAGAAACCGTAGGAACAACCTCCACAAATAGTGTGGACAGAAGTAGACAGACAGAAGCACGGCTTTGACGTCCGCATGCTTGTGGGGAAGCTCTGGGCATGTTAACTGGTGTCCACTGTGAGTGGCTAGATTGTGAAAGGCAGAGCACGCGAAGCCTCACAGCAAGAGAAGGGGCTACAGATCCTGCAGGCGCTTTCCTAATTCTCAAAGGTCATTCTGCTTAAATGCAAGTCATTTCATGGGCTGGTGGTGTTTCTGCCTTGGGTAAGGACAGACACACTTGGGGCCAATCACAGTATTTAAGATCCTCCGGTTGTAGGGACAAAGACGAGTAATGCAGAACAAACCTGATTGCTCTGAAGGAAAAAAAAAAAAAAAAAAAAAAAGCAAAGCAAATGAATTTTCCCCTTTGGGCTAATATACTCACCATTGTAGGGAAACAGCTCTCACTCCCAAAACAGATCCTATGCTTTCATTAGGAGCAAATATTATTTTAATTCCAAGAGGCAGCATCTCATTTAATTATAAAAGGCACCATAATTTTTTTTTAATGGATCTCCTTTACCTAGCCCAGTGCCCTTGAAGACTATAAACACTTAAGAGTCCAGGGGCCTTGCTTGCATGAGACTGGGTTAGAACACTAGGTGTGAGTGAAATATTCCTCATGGATAAAAGACTGGACTTGTGCCAGGGGATGGTGGCTTTCGATTGTAATCCTAGCTACTCAGGAGGCCGAGATCTGAGGATTGTGATTTGAAGCCAGACTGGGCAGGAAGATCTTATTCCCAATAAGTACCAAGATGTCAGAAGTGGAGCTATGGCTCACATGGTAGAACCCTGGCCTTGAGCAAAAGAAGCTCAGGGACAGTGCATATGTCTTGAGATCTGAACATTAGGACCTACACACATATAAAAAACAAAAAACTGGACTTAGTTACAATAAAAAGCAGCTCTGTAACCATGGTAACCAAATCAGATGCACCTACTAATGGTAAGCAAAAACAATTGGCTGTTTGCCTAGGAATCACTTAGAAGCATTAGCTTTTCCTGAGGTGAGTGCTGGGAATCAAACGCCTGCAGAATGGCCATTCAAGAATGCTTATGTTCAGATGCATTTCCTTGTTCTCCCTGAGAAAAACCACATCCCTGACAGGGGACAGATGCCCCCTGGGACTTATTGGTGTGGAAGGATATTATGAGGTCAAGGTCCAGAACCCTGGGACTAATTTCTGAGATGTCATACCTCGTTCTCATTCATTGTTATAAGAATAAAAGTATAAGCCGGGTACCAGTGGCTCCCATCTGTAATCCTCCCTCTTTGGGAGACTGTTCATTATTGAGAGGATTAGATTCCCAGTCTGTCTCAGGCACCGAAGTTCTCCGTCCATAGCTGGGCATTGTGGCATAGGCCTGTCATGTGACATGGGAGGCTGAAATTGGGAGAATAGTGAAATAGTAAAATTCACATCTCCATCTCCATGGAGAAAAACTAAATGTGGTGGGCATCTGTGATTCCAGAAACTACAAGAAGCCTAAAGCAGGTGGATCACGGCTCAAGCAACCCCAGGTGGGAAGCAAGACTTTACCTCAAACATAACCAGCAGAAAAACAGAACTGGGGGTGTGACTGAAGTGGCAGAGAATCGCCAGCCAAAAAAGTACGAGATTCTGGGTTTAAACCTACTCCGAGCTTAAAACTGTAGCATGGCTCCAGTTACCTCTTGCCCCTCCCTTTTAACTGAAGGAATTTGCAGACATGGACAGGTCTTGGAGCCAGAAGCTCCATCCATGTGTCAGAACATCAGGGCAGAGTGAAAGTGTTCTGCAGGCTCATCGTCCCATCCCAGGGGCTCTGAACCACTCATTAGTGAGATGTTTGCCTGCTTCCTGCCAATCATACCAGCAAGCAGAGGGAAAATCGAAATCAAGTCCCTTTGGGCATTTCTAGGGGTTAAATCTTCTTGACTTTGCAATTGTGTCATGCTTCATTATCTCCCATGAGTATTGCTTTTGTGGCCAGCGTGGCTGCAGGTATTACAGTGCTCCTGGCCCAAAGTAAGTCCTGGAGTGATGACTGTGTCTTCTGAAATGGCAGGTTAATCGTAGCTGCTCTTATGTACTTTGCACTACAAAATGTGAGCAATTCAATCTTTTAAAAACAGGGGTCACAAAGGAACATGGACTCTATGGTCTCCCTCATAGGGAATAAGTAGCACAGATTTAGGCAAGTCACAGCAGAGGATCACAAGAGCCCAATAGCTATACCCTTATGAACACATAAGATGATGCTAAGTGAAATGAACTCCATGTTATGGAAACGATTGTTATATCACTGTTGTAACTACTTTCAACGTGTTATGTGTAACTGTAGCTTCTATTATTGATGATCTTCTCGTATCACCTTCCTGTGGTTGTACCTACACTATCTCTGTATCTTATATGAATATATTGGAAACCGTGTATACTGTTATTAGAACTAGGAAATTGAAAGGGAATACCAAAATTGAGAGACACAGGGTAAAAAAGACAAACAACTACAAAAGCAATACTTGCAAAACTGTCTGGTGTAAATGAACTGAACAACTCATGGGGGAAAGGGTAAGGGGGAGGGGGGGGAATGAGGGATGAAGTAACAAACAGTACAAGAAATGTATCCAATGCCTAACATATGAAACTGTAACCTCTCTGTACATCAGTTTGATAATAAAAACTTAAAAATAAAAACAAGAGTCATAATATTAGCAAACATCCCTAAAAACTCTTGTGGTATGAAGCACCATTCCAATCTATTTCAATGTCATGAATTTTTAGTTCATTCACTCACTAGCTCTGCAAGCTAGGTGCTTGTGATACACTATTTAAATAACTTATTCAAAATCATGTGTCTTTGTAGCAGAGCCACCAGCATCTAAATCCAGGTAGTAAGTCTGGTTATATGCTCTTAATTAATTATTAGACTATTGTTATAAAGGGACAACACACACAAATTCCCAGATCTTATTATTTGCGAATGATTTCACACATTTTCTTCTCCTTCATGATGAAAAGTTTCACTACCTAGATTTCTTTTCTCCTTCCATCTCAGGAATAGTCAACAGTCAAATGATTAACAGAGGGAAATAGAATTCTCCTCCCTCCCTTCTTATACATATTCCATGCTTATTTGCTAGGAATTGACCTCAAAGTACAATAGGAACATAAAAACATTGCCATGTAGTTCACAACCTACAGAGGGAAACAGACATATATAACTATCAGTTTTAAGTATTTTAACTAGCAGTTCTAAATATTCTAATAGAAGAGTGAACTTGTTCAAAGAATACTGGGTGCATTTATAGGATGATCACAGTGAAATCCCCTGGTACTATTAAGGTATACTAGAAAAATAGCATTGAATAAAGGAAAAGAATTTCCTCCGTTCCACCTTCCACAGGATCTTTAACGAAGTATCATCAATTTTGACCAGGAAGACAGAAAAAGACAATTTGGGAAAAGGATTTGGGAAAAGTACAGAATTTAGTTACTAATGAATTCCCAGTGAGTGAAAGTCATTTCAATAGCTTTTTATAGAGAATATACAGTGCGTTTAAGCATTATATTAAGGGCCCAAAGTAGATGCATACAATCAAGAAGCATACAATCTCATTAAGAAAATGAAATTTGCCAGGCGCGAGTGGCTACTACTAACCACTACTAGGGAGGCTGAGATCTGAGGATCACAGCTCGAAGCCAGCCCAGGCTGGAAAGTCTATCTATGAGACTCTTATCTCTAACAAATCAGCAAAATGCCAGAAATGGAGGGGTGGCTCAAGTGGTAGGGCATCAACCCCTCCAGCAAAAAAATTCAAGGACAGCACCCAGTCCAAGAGTCCAAGCCCCAGTACTGGCACAAAACAAATTTAAAATTTGTACCCATAAAATCATTAGAGATGTGTGATAAAATATGTGATAGAAGAAAATGACATCTGTACCCATAAAATTATTAGAAATGTGTGATAAAATATATGAGCTACTTCATAAATCATACATGGAGGCCTCCGTTTCCTCATTTGTCAGTTGATATTTCCTGGGTTTTCCTTATGCATATTTCTACTCACACCACACTTTTTTTTTTCTCTTTTGTAGCTTAAGTGTATATTAGCTTTTTGCCAGCCAGATCAATCTTTGGCTAAAAGAAAGTTTCTAGCCAACTAAAACTTCCAGACATTTTTTCCAACATAAATCATTATTTATTTAAGGACTCAATCTCGTGCTGTGCAATTCAATTTTAATGTTTTTTTATTTATTTTATAGGCTAAACATTCCTAACTTTTTGAGCACCAGTACAATATCACAAATAGAAAGTTCCACACCGATCCCATTCAGTCAAAACACAAGCACACCAAAATAGTGCATAAAATTAACTTCAGAAAGGCTTGCATAAGGGGTATAGGAGACATAAATTTGGTATTTTGACATGGGGTCTGTGGCTAAAAATATGAGAATATTCTAAAAAAAAAATCTAAACTCTGAAACACTTCTTGTCTCAAGCACCTCAAGTAAGGGCTACTCAATCTGTATTTCAAAGCACTTGCATGAAGCTCAGCATCCCAATGTGGTAGCATTGCTTTAAATCTTAAGTACCAGATGCACATAGCTATTGAGCCTTTGTGATCCTCTCCTAAGAATATCTTCCTTTGGTCTCTGTGTGTGTGAGTGCCAAGAGACTTGTATAATTAATCATGTCCCTATGTATTCTTTTTTTCTTTTACCATCCAGTATATTTACTTGTAGATTTATAGGAACATTCTAGCTACCACAAATGAGGGAAAACAAAATAATATTTGTCAAAACGAACTCCAGAAAATGGAAACAAGAGTTCTTTTTTCTTCTTTGTTTCTGTTTTCTTTTCCTTTTGTCTTATTTGTTCATTTATCTGTCTTTGGGGAGATAAGGAGAACACAGAGATGGTGGGACAAGGGGTGAACAATGCAGCAGTGGTGCTCACTAGACACGATGTTGAAAATGAACTATCCAACTTGTGTGTAGGGATGGGGGTGAGGAACTGGGGAAGAGCTAAGGAAACAGAGACATTATCCATAAGGAAATGTACTCTTTATCTGACTTATGTAACTATAACCCCTCTGTACATCACCATTACAATAAAAACAAGCAACAACTTTTTTAAAATGTCTTAAGTATCATCTCTAGCCCTCCGTTTCCTCCCAATGTTTGATACATTTGTAAATTCGGTGGCCATGCCTTCCACATTTTCACCAAGGACTGGTCCTCATACCACCCCAAAACACATCCATTCGTGTTATGATTTAGGAAATTATCACCATTTTGTTATTTAACCAACTGAAACTTTTATTTCATAGTCATATTTCAGCTTTTCAGCTTTGCTGACCAGACATTTTACAAGGGTATCACCTTCGGTAATGAGAGACTATATTGTTTTGTTAAAAATCAAGATGTATTCCCCTAGATCTATTAAACACACAGCTGGATCAAAGACTGGAATTAAATCCTTTTGAAATTTTAATTCCTAACAACCACCTTGTGTGCCCTACGACTACCCCACCTGTTCAACTTCTCCACTACCGACCTCATGGGCTCCACCAGGTCAGACACGTAACTTGATGTCTATACTTCCTGGAATGTGACAGAGGATCAATACATTTTCATGGAACAAATGAATGGAACCATCTGTTCTATTTGGTTTAGAGTCAAACTTTATATGAAACATTCTTTTGCAAAGTGTAGTAACAATTCCAGGCCAACTATGTGATCACACTTTGGAATGTATGGACTTAGGGGTTATGTTATTAATACTAGTAATTGTTGGTATTCATGTAAGGATGGTGGCATCATATAAATGGTTAACAAAGAGAAAACAGAGCTCTATTTCTGCTTTACTTCTACTCATTCATGGAAAGTTAACAGCTGTGTTGAAAGGAGGTAAAAATAAAATGGGTGAGATCCATAGAGAAATCACCTGTCTGCTCTTAACAAGCTCAGGTTTCTCCATAGATTAAAACTGGGGAATTTAGAAATACTGCAAAGAAAACCATTGTATCCATCACAGTGGTTTGTAATACGATGTTGACAAGAGGGTCTTAGAAAACTAGAATGAGTAAAGTTTAAGCAGCATTGGAGTTTTCTAAAGGAAGTAATTCTGTAACCGGAAGTGATCCAAGGACTGTTGAACACCTAGAATAGATGGGATGATGTCCAGAGAGCCTCCATCAATTCCTCTCATTTTTTCTCTGATGGTGTCACTGGACTGACCTGACTGTTGTTCAGCAATTGCTGAACTGAATTCTGTGTCAGACACTGTCAACTGCTGGGACTTCAACTGTCAGCAGGGCAAGGCGACCCTTCCCACCCCATCTTGACAGCAAGGATTCTGACATTGACTCACAAGCCATTAGTACCAAGAAAACATTAGGCTGATAGAGTAGTTGTATTCAGTTGCCACATTAAGTTGGAATTTACTGTGATCATCTAGATTCCTTGCTTATTTTAAGGTAAAGGGAAAGCTAAAGACTATAACCTCAAAGAAATGGACTTTCTTAAACAGTTATCTGTTCAGGCTTCAAAGGTACCATCAATCCGTTCAGTGATTTAAATGGCACCAGCCTAAGAACTGTCTAGAAAACCTCCCCAGGGAGCAGTGCCTCAGGCCTGTAATCCCAGCCATGTGGAGCTATATATAGAATTGCGGTGTGGCTCACATAGTACAGCAGCTGCCTCACAAGCGCCAAGCTCTGAATTCAAAACTCAATATTGACAAATAAATAACAAAGATAAATCTCAGCCAGGCACCAGTGGCTCACGCCTGTAATTCCAGCTATTCAGGAGGCTAAGCTCTGAGGATTGTGGTTCAAAGCCAGCCCAGGCAGGAAAGCCCATGAGTCTTTTATCTCCAATTAGCCACCAGAAAACCACAAGTGGCTCTTGTGGCTCAAGTGGTAGAGCACTAGCTGAAGAGCTCAGAAACAGCACCCAGAGCCAGAGTTCAAGCCCCATAACCATTGAGAGAGAGGGGGGGGGGGAGAGAGAGAAAGAGAGAGATCACAATAATTTCAGTGACTCCATGCAGCCTCAGAGGAAAGGAGAAATTTCTGATTCAAGCTTCCTCATCAGGCAGGGGATAAATAATTCTGTCCCCAAGGGACTATGTGAATGCCAAGAATGTTCTAAGCATGGTGATGAGTTCTTGATTGATCATACCCTTATAACAAGTTCACTTCTCAGCCTCAGCAACTGTTGACTGCTCTATTTAATAAGTATACTTCTTTTTAAAAATTTTATTGTAGGGGTGGTGTTCAGAGGGATTACAGTTACGTAAGTAGGGTAATGAGTACATTTCTTGTGGAACATTGTGACCCCCTCCCTTGCTTTCTCCCACTTTCCCTCCCCCTGACTCCCTCCCTCCAAGTTGTAAAGTTCATTTCCAACCTAGTGTCTTGTGAGTATTGCTGTTGCATTGGTTCACCCTTTGTCCTTTGTCCTTTGTTTCACCATTTTGTGATTCTGCTTCCCTTCCCCAAATCATATACATGTATATACAAGACCTAGGGTACCAAAATCAAAAACAGTGACAATAGGGGATAAACCAAAGGGGAAAAAAGAAAGAACTTCACACAGTATGCCTAGGACAGTCTGAGCAGAAGATCACAATAGTTCAATAGCCATGTACACATGACCATATAAAAGGATGCTAATTGAAATGAACACCAAGATATGCAAACAAGAGGGGTTTTGTTTTTGTTTTGTTTGTTTAATAAGCATACTTCTGAACATCCAAAGTTATACCAGGCGTGGTATGAGATGCCTTTAGGGACACAAGATGAACAAGTCACCCTGCCTGGGAGCAAGCTAAATGAAACATCTTCCCCATTAGGGGCTTTGATGCCTGCGGGGAGGGCAGCAGTTCTTGAGACATCCAGCCCCAAATGAGCTCATGAGCACTGACATTTCTGAGCACCGCAGGCCTAGGTGAGTCTCTTGCGAAGACCTCAGCAGAGCGAGGGGAGCAGTGCCCTGGAGCGTTTCTTCGGCTCTATTTGCCAATGTGTCTATGGCCAAAGTTCCCACGTCACAAACGCATCGCCACCGCTACCACCACCACCACCACAACCGATGGCAATTTGTGGGAGATTCTGAATCTGAAGAAGAAAGCAAATATACACAGTAGAAAAGTGAAGATCCATTCTTCCCAAATAGCAAAAGTCCCAAGATATCCATACATGTTTTGTTATTATTTGACTATGTTACCTTTATACTAGTCTGTTTGTTTGATTGTTGAAATAATTCTTTGTTTTAAAACCCTATGAGAGGCTTCTGGTATGACAGTAGTTGCCACGGTTTGGGGGAGAAGAGAATGGGGGTTTATCATAGAATATGTGCAGAGTTCAAGTTTTGCGAGATGAGAAGAGTTCTGAGGAAAGGTAGTGGTGGCACAGTGATATGAATGTACTTGTACCACTGAACTGTACACTTAAATTTTTCCTTGAGTGTGATTATGTCGTTTGTGATAAATTACCCTGAAGGGATAATAGCATATGAATATTTGGGGGATGGGCTATTTATTCAGCTTGGTTTAATGCCTTACCCCCTTTCTTATTATATATATTAAATTATACACTATTCGTAGATTTCATGGTGACAATTTCATATGTGCCTGGTAGCCTGGTACGTACGTGGATTCTATTCATCGCTATCATCTTACCTCCTTACCCGACTGCCGCCTGATCCCCATCCTGGTCCCTATAGCCCCCTTTTACTTTCATGCTCCCCCCACCCCCCGAATCCACACAAGAGACTCTTGTCCACTAAATTTGGAATTCATCTGCTCAATTCACTTAACATGATGATCTTCAGTTCCATCCACTTTCCTATAAAATTGGACATGATTTTATTCTTTTTTTGCTAATACTCCATTTCCTTGAATAATACTCCATTGTGCATCTATCTACACCGCATTTCATTTATCCATTCATGCATTGATGGCAACCGAGGCTGATTCCATAGCTCGGCTACTGTGAAGGGTGTCACAGTAAACATGGATATGCAGGTATCTGTTATATTCGGACTTTGATTCTTATGGGTATTTACCAAGTAACAGTATACTTGCATTATATGTTCTGTTTTTTAGGGTTTTTTTCTGATGATGATGATTATTATTATTATTATTATTTTTGCTGGTCCTGGGGCTTGAACTCAGGGCTTGGGCACTGTCTCTGAACCTCTTTGTGCTTAAGGTTAGGGCTCTACCACTTAGCCACAGTGTCACTTCTGGCTTTTCTCTGAGTAGTTTATTGGAGATAAGAATTTCACAGACTTTCCTGTGCCAGCTGGCTTTGAACTGTGATTCTCAGAACTCAGCCTTCTGAGTAGCTAGGATTACAGGCGTGAGCCACTGATGCCCAGCTAGTTTGGGTTGTTGTTGTTGTTTTTCAATGAACCACCATACTATTTCCATAGTTACTGCATTAATTTATATCCCCATCAAATGTGTATAATAATTCCATCACCCCACAGATTCACCAAGATTTGTTGGTGTTATATTGTTGTTGTTGTTTGCTTTCTTGGTTATAGACATTCTGACTGGGCTGAGATGCCTTCTCAGTGCAGTTTTGATTTGCATTTCTTTTATGGCTACAGATGCCATTTTTCACATTGTAGTTGAATATAAAGCAAGAGAGAGGAAGATGTTGCCCAAGTTTACACCTCTGAGTGATTGACAGAAAGGGCAGATGAGAGAAAGAAAAGCACTCTAGTGAGAATGAGGAAGTGCTCTGTGGACATTTTTGTATCTTTTAAGGGAATGATATACACCTGGAGGAAATGTGATTGCTAAAATATGTAGTGGAAAATACCTGAGTGGCTTACATCAGTGGCCCAACCCTCCTTGAGAACTGACTTTGCTTATGCAAGGCCTATGTAGAGGTGAGCAGCACTAGGCCACAGTGGAAGGACAATACAAAACTAAACTTACTTCTCATCGTTCCCACTTCCAGACCCGAGGTCTGCTTGAAGAAAAGCTCTGAGAAACAATCAAACATTACAACATGCTTTTCAAGAAATAAAATGGACCAGAAATTAGATTATACAATATACCAGATAGACTTGTAAAGCAAATAGGGCAATCTTGTACAGACCAGACCACAATTTCAAGAGTGATATGTCAATGTATTTCTCTGAAGTGAAGGCAGAGTATCATTCTTTTCCAGATATGGTGATAAGTAATTTTTAATAGCAGAGATCTATCAGAGGCATTCAAATCCTATCAGTCCATATGATAAAGACTCTAGGAGACAATCTTATGGACAGGGCTTCTTCTGTTATATATTCCATCTGTAGTGGGGGAAAACTCTGTGGTTTTTTTTTTTAAATTTAATTATGAGGAGCCTCTCTCTTGGGCTCTTTTAAGCCATTAAGCAATTTGTCTGCTATAGATTTCCTTTTTTAGGAAAAGGTGGCCACAGGAGTTACAAAGGGTATTGCAATCAAATTGCACAATGTACTAACAGAAGAAGGTTTAAAGCAGTTGATCATGTTACTTCTCTACTATAGGCTGTTAGCCATACAATTGAAGGTCTGTTTTCTACCTTGCAGCCTTAGGCCAAGCCTTGGCAAGTTTGGCAAACCAGTGCTTTAATCTAATTCCTTCCCTTTCTTCCTTCCTTGCTTCCTTCCTTTTTTTCTCCTTACATATATTTCCCCTTCTCTTCCTTCTTTTCCTCATTCCTCTTTCTTCTACTCCCCACTTCCTTCCTCCCTCTTCCCCTTCTCCTAGCTCCCCTCCATTTCTAAATACAGATCTAAAGTTTTAAAAGACAGCACCTTGACAATGACAGTTCATGAGACATCATCCCGTGGAGACTCAATCTTGTGTTCTAGCACAGACCAAGATATTTGTGTAAAGCCTCAGTCAGTGAAATAGTTAAATTCCTATTTCCTCAGTTGCTCTCCTTGGGTTTTATTAACATCGAGGATGAATGCTAATATTTGGTTAAGTGAAGACCTGCCGATGCTCTTTTCAAAGGAATATAAAAAAGGTAATACCTACTGTAATTTTACCTAATCTTCTCTGAACATCCCTGCACAGAGCAGTAATGTGGCCATATCCATAGTCCATGAGGCAGTGGGTATGTCTTCGTTTGCTATTCTCTTTCTACCAAGCATCATCCTTTTCACTTTGTTCTTGGGTTCACTGGAGATAACACCTAATAATTCTTCCTCACCAAAAGACTCAGAAGATGATGTATTATTGCTTTAATGTACCCGCCCAAAACAAATCTGCATTTCTTTCCCTTCCCTGCCACACACAGTGATGCACACCAGAGGTTTCGCCTGATCGCCTGACTGAGGTTTCTGGCTAGCCCTTAAGCAATGCCATTTGCCTAAGCACATTTCTGTGGAATTTAATTTGCTAAAAACCCCATTAAAGATTCATGTAGAGCCTATTTCCTTCCATTCTTTGATGACTACTAAAGCATTTCTGGCTATCAACATAAGCACTTTCTTTTCTCATCTGTCGCCTCTTTCTGCTCTGTTCTTTGAATTATGAAAGCACTCAGCACGCACTGAATGGCGCGCTATCTCAGCATCATTGGAGATGGCCTCCTGTGTCTTAATGATCAGCTGACACAGGAAAGGAATGTATGCTAGGGTTTCATGACTGGGGAAGTGATTTCTTACCGTTTCATCCTGATTTCATATTCTGATTTTGGAAGGCCCCTATGCATTGCTTAGGAAAGATGCACATGCAAGGGCCTGTCTTTTCTCTCTTCTTCCTTCTCTCCTCTCATTATTCCTTCCTCTTTCCAGAACATAGATTGTGCCTGTTCCCAGGACTTGGGAACAAACTTGTAAAGCTCTAGGACAACCACTAAAATTCTTGAGAAGGACATGGTGGTACACTTCTATAATCCTAGCTACTCCCGTAGAAATAGGGAGGACTGTGGTTCAAGGTCAGCCTGGGAGGGGAGAGAGGGGCTAGTGAGATCCCTATCTCAACAAAGAAATTGGTCCTGGTAGTATGTGATTATAATTCAAGCTATGTAAAAGGCATAGGTAGGAAGACCACAATCCAAGGCCAGCCAGAGCAAAAGGGGTGAGGCCCTATCTTAAAAAGAACAAAAAGGACTGGGTGCCAGTGGCTCACACCTGTAATCCTAGCTACTCAGGAGGTGGAGATCTAAAGTTCTCCGTGGGAAGCTAACCTGGGCAGGCAAGTCCATGAGATTCTAATCTCCAGTTAACCACCAGAAAACCAGGAGTGGTGCTGTGGCTCAAAGTACTAGCCTTGAGCAAAAAAGCTCAGGGACAGCACGAAGGCCCTGAGTTCAAGCCCATAACCACCAAAAAAACCAAGAGGAGTAAGGGGTCTATCTCAAGTAGTTAAGCATTGGCCTAGCAAGCTCAAGGTCCTAAGTTCAACCCCTAGTATAATAAATAAATAAAAGCTATATAGCAAAAGATATGCTAAGAGAGAGAGAGAGACAGAGACAGAGAGAGACAGAGAGAGAACAAATAAAATCATATGAAATGCTCATTTAAAACCAAACAAGTCAGAAAAAAGAGTCAAAGACAAAAAATGAGGACCAAAGTAATAAATAGAAAATACATAGTCTGGAACTTAATCCAATGATAGCAATAATCTTTTTCAACAATTGTGCAGATGCACCAGTTGAAAAGACAACTAGAAAGCAAGGAATCCATCTTAACAAACTTGTGAGAATGAGCACCAGACACATGTCTATTCTCAGACCCACAGTATAGTTAAACAAGAACTCAATAACAGAAGAATGAGCAGAAAAATAATCATATTCTCCCAGAATAGGATGAAATAATGCACAAGTCAAAGAAGAACTCTCAAGAGAACTTTTCAAATATTTTAAGCTAAAGACAAATGTAAAAGAATGTCAAAATTTGTGAGATACAACAAAAACAGCTCTAGCATTGCTGCAAGCAAATAACTGAATATAATAAAAATATTCACTACTTAGCACTGTCAGTTGATATTGAATACAAATATTTAGAGAAGAGGAACATCTACAATCAACAATAACCCTCTGCCTTAGGAAGCTATACATAGAAGAATAAGTTAATCCAAGTGAAGAAGAAACAGTAAGAATCAGTACAAAAGAAATCAACCAAATTGATGAGGGAAAATTAATTTTAAAAATACTGTAATAACTAATTGATAAATGAGTACTCATTAATTTGGCCTAGGTCAGAGAACAATCTAAACTGGGATGAAAAACATATTTCTCCTCCACCCTATTTATAGTGGAAATATCAACTTGGCTTTTGTAAAACATATTTTAAGTGAGTAAGTTATTAAGTCAGCCATCAGGTTGACTATAATCTAAGTAGTAATTTGAGGTCCTATCTAGTTTTATCTCATGTGAAAATGGATAGAGCACAATTCACGGAAGTCTCTTGGTATAAGAAATGAAAAGAGGATTGTACCATCAGGGCTTGCGTCTGGCTCCTGCTTTCCACAGCTATATGGTGTGTGCGTGTGTGTGTGCGTGTGCGTGTGTGTGTGTGTTCAAGTTTGAAGTCAGGTCCTTGTGCTATTGCTCAACATTTATGCTTGTCGATGATACTCTACTATTTGAGTCTTACATCCAGCCTGGTATTTTGCTGATGAATTGGAAATGGAATCATACAAGCTTTTCTGCCCAGGCTGTTTCAAGCCAAGCCTGCCTCAGTAGAATAAGTACTTTAATATTTCTCAACACCAAGCTCTTCGTCTATATAGTAAGCACTAAAAAATACAAGCCATTAGGATTGTTTTGAATAGTACAATCGTATGTGAAGTATTTGCCCCAATGACTGGGCCCCAAATCTCGTTTCCATCCCATCCATTCCAATGTCTCTCATTTCTGTGTCACCCCTAATGTCTTCCCTTCCCTTCAGTATTTAAAAAATACTCCTATCTATAGTTCCACCCCGTGGATGTCTTTAAAGTCCCTATGTCTCTCCCCAGTGGCTTCTTTCTCTTTCCTAGCATAATCATACTTCCTAGAGGATTGGGCACAACCCATATTCTCTTCATCTTTGCTCATCAGTTTCCAACCCACTCATTTCCCTCAGCTGTTCTAGATAACATTAATGACTTCCTGGCTGATAAGAACAGTAGTTTTCAGTCTTTGTTTTTTCTTTGCATTATTGATCACTTTCTCTTCTTTGAAACACACTTCTTTCTGTTTGTTGTGTTCTGTTGGTCCACATGAAGATGAACAGCTCTCTCTTGTCCGATCTTTAATAGCTCTGCTTCTTGCTTTAGTAACAAAACAGACCCACTTCCTCTAGTCGAGACTGCTTTTGCTCATCAACGTGTCCAGCTAAGCTTCCTCAGTAGGTAGCCTCAACATTTCCCCTTTCATTTGCACTTTAGTCTCTTTACCAGCTATATCTCTTGTAGCATAAGACCCAATCAACAATTTCTCTTTTCACACACACACGCACACGCACACGCACGTTATTAGGTTGACTCTTTTTGTGAATGTGTGCTGGTCCTGGAACTTGAACTCAGGGCCTAGACACATCCTCTGAGCTTTGGTGTTCAAAGTTAGTGTTCTACCACTTGAGCCACAGCTCCACTTCCAGCTTCTTTTTTTAACTGTTTGCATGGAGATAAGATTCTCTTGGACTTTGCTACCCAGCAGGGTTCAAACCCATATCCTCAGGTCTCAGCCTCCTGAGTAGCTAGCTACACTTACCTGTAATTGCCTGTAATCTTTTAAGTGACAAATATTTATTGTGTCAGACACTGCTTTAGGTATTGGAATTCAACAGTGAATAGAAACAACAACAAAGACAACAGAGCTGGGTGCTGGTGGCTCACACCTGTAATCCTAGCTACTCAGGAAGCTGAGATCAGAGTCTTGGTTCCAAGACAGCCAGAGCAGGAAAGTCTATGAGATTCTTATCTCCTCTGATTAAGCATCAAAAAAGCTGGCGAAGGTGGAGCTGTGGCTGAAAGTGGTGAAGTGCTGGCCTTGAGAAAAAGAGTTCAGGGATCTGCGCCCAGGCCTTGAATTCAAGTCCCACTACAGACAAAAACAAAAACAAAAGACAAAAAAATTCCTGCCCACTTGAAGCTTACATTTCTCTGATATACACATAATAGAGACTAAATATAATAAGTTACCTGAAATGTTGGGAGACAAATATCATTGGAATTAAAATGGAAAACTGGAAGTATCTATTCATGAGGGACCTTAACTTTCAGGTCATAAGACGATGATTTCAACAATAAATAAAAGGCATAGCAGAGCCCTTTTCAGTGTACCATCGTGATAAACTCAGGCCAGTACAAAGTTCCCGGGCCTCACGAGCTGGTCCCATCTGAGAGATGAGTTCCCCTTGAAGAAACGATGTGTGTGGTTGCACAAACTTGTAAACGAAACTCATGAACCCTGCTTTAAAAAAGGTCAAGTGCACCAGGCTTGCAACAAGGAGCGGGAACCCCAGGGTTTGGTGATGGCGGAGCTAGCCCTGCGCTTTGTTTTGGACAGCACCCACTCCCCTGCTTTGGAATGGAGCTGGCCAGAGTCCTATTCGTCTGTGACCTGTCCCAATAACAGCTCACTGGCAGTCCCCTCCACGGATCCCCCCAAACAAACTAACCTCACACGCCCAACCCAGTATCCTAGAGCCGGGGCCTTCCTCATCAATCTGCCTCCTGACTCCAGGGGAAGAATGCCACCTACCGAATCCTGCGCACGCAGCCAGCCCTGCAAAGCGCAGCCATGCGGGGCGATCGCCCCGACTGGCTCCAAATTCCCTCCCCCCCCCACACACCCCCCAAAAGGAAAGAAAAGAAAAGGCCACTATGTGGACAGACAGGAAGTTATGTTCTCCCGGGCAGATATCTGACAAACACTCCCACGTGTTGTAATCTTCTCCAAAGCCAGGCCACATTCAGCGTCCCCTCCCCTCCGCAATGGCCTTCAGTGCTCTTGTTCCCGCGGCTCCCAGCCTCTGCAGCGAGCTGACAGCAGGAAGCTCTGGTGCAAAGGAGCCAGGCAGGGGCTGCTGCCCTCCCCTCCCCGCCCCCCTCCCGCCCCTCCCCCCCGATGGTGGGGGTCACCCAGACCAGCTCGCTAGGTCGCGATTGCACAAGAGGGTCGGGGCTTCCAAATGTGCACAGCCCGGGCTGGGCCAAGTCCAACCCATCCCCAGGCCTCAGGCGAAGGGAAGAGGGGTGTCGCGGATTGGGGGGTGGGGGGGCTCCCCCAGCAATCACAGCCACTCTGGCTTTCTAGCTGTGGTCTCCGTGGGTAGCGCCGGTGCCTCGGCCCCACCCCCTGCGCGCGCGGGCGGGCGCGGGCAAGGGTGCGCGGTGCGGTTGAGGGGGACCCGAGGAGACCCCGTGTGTGACACCGCCCGAGGGCCCTGGTGACCTGGGATCTCGCACGGTGGATCTGCGCTGGAGCCCCGCGGGGCGGGCCCGGGCGGGAGGCGGCGGGCGGCGCGGGGCGCGGGGCGGGCCCGGGCGGCGCGGAGGGGCGGGGCCCGGGGCGGGGCGGACGCCCGGCCGGTGCTGCAGTCGTCCGCTGCAGCCCGCGGGGCGGTGCGGAGTGAGCGGAGCGGAGCCCGGCGCCGGCTGCGGTTCATGGCCCCGACGGGAGGCGCAGCCTCTGCACCCCGTAGCTCGGTTCCGTGCCTGAGCTGAACGCCCCGGGGACCGAGCCTTGCGGCCTCCGATCGCGCGTCCTCGGCCCCGCAGCCTCCGCTCCAGCCGCTGGACATGACCGCGTAGCCCTCTACTGGCTGGGATTTGCTTGCAGATTTTCTTCATGGAAGCGATGTCCCCCCAGCAGGATGCTCTAGGGGGGCAGCCGGGGCGCTCCTCTTCCCTGACGGGCGTATCTCAGCTCGCGGGAGGACCGGGCACCAGGAAGGTGAGGGCGCGGAGCGAGCGGAGGCCTTGTGTCCCCCACCCCACCCCGCATCCCCGCAGGACCCCCGCATCCACGCACGACCCCCCGCCCGACTCCTGCACGACCCCCGCATCCCCGCAAGCCCTCATCCCCGCGGGACTCCCGCATCCCCGCACAGCCCCCGCATCCCCGCACAGCCTCCCGCATCCCCGCACGACCCCTGCCTCCCCGCACGAGCCCCGCATTCCCGCACAATCCGCACAGACCCACACACACACGCACCCCGCACGATCTCCTCCCGACCCCCGCATCCCCACCCGGCCTCCCGCATTCCCACGCTACCCCCCCCCGTCTCCCACGCCCCCTCCCGAGGCCTCCTCCACCACCCACGAGCCCCGCGGGCGAGCACTGGAGGTAACCGTCCTGCCGGGCCCCTCACGTTCCCGCTTTCCCCGCTCCCCCATCCCAAGGGGGCTCCCCATCTTCCTGCTCTCCGGGGTCCCTGGCGTCTGGGCGGGGTGGGGAGGGCGCACCGCCCCCACCCCGCTTCCAGGGTCCCCCAAGGCGGCCTTGGCTGGGGCTGCGGCCGAGCCGCCTCACCTGGCCACTCGCGCGCCCTGATCCAGGGTCCCCGGCGGATGCGGGATTTGGGGAGCGCGGGCGGGGGGCGCTAACGACCCCCGCTCTGGGGCACCGACCAGCCTGGCGCTGGGCTGTGGGGGGGGGGGGGGTGGAGGCGGCGGGGCGCCTTGACCCCAGCTGGTTCCGGGACTCGGTGTGGGTGTGAGCGCGGGGACGGCGCCCCGGGTCCGGGCAGCCGACGGATGAGGATGCAGGGACAACTTGTAGCGTTTGCTGGGGGTCAAGGCGGCCGCGGCGGTGCTGGGAGGAGATGGGGTAGATGGGTGTCCGGTTTCTTTGGCAGGATTCCCAGAGCAAGTGCAGCTAGCCTTGGCTTGGAGTAGTCCTCTTGGGAACTGCTTTGGGGGGTTCTGGCCCCCTTCTGCCGTCCTCTCCTCCTCTCCCTCTGCTCCTGCTCCTCCTTTTCTTCTCCTTCTTCCCCCTCCTCCTCCTCCAGCTCAAGACCTTCGTGATATTTGGCTCATTTTGTTGTTGCTGTTGTTGCTGATTATGGTGGTGGCCTTTCCAGATTCTCTGATAACCAAGTTGGGGTGATTAAAGAATCACCTAGCTCTTCCTTAGGAAATATTTGAAGACGTGGCATTGCTATAGTTAGAGGGTTACACAGGCTCCCTTGCTCGTTCAGATTTTACAGCCTGTCATAAATCTTCCCACCAGGCAGATTGGTGGCTTGGCTGAGGGTCACATGAAGGGAGGCTAGAAAGGTGGGCGGGGGGTGGGGGGGGGGAACGAGGGGCTGGCAAGTGTGCTGGGAGTGTGGAAACGCACACTGCCAGCAGCCCAACAACCTTGACCTTGAGGCAAAGCCATCTAGGAGTGTGTGTGAACTTGATGAATGGGTTGTTGTTCCGGCTCTCAGTGTTTGATGTATTGAGGCTGCTGATGGTCTGTCCCTCCCTTCAGAGATGGGGTGTGTGTGTGTGTGTGTGTGTGTGTGTGTGTGTGTGTGTGTGTGTGTGTGTGTGATATCAGGGGTTCCCAAATAAACCCTGAATTTACCAGGGTGTCATTATCTTTAGGATGGCAAGTGAAGATGCCATAATTGATATTGATTCTTAAAGCATTGTTTATTTAGATCCACTTAAGGAATTGGAAAGAAAAAAAATGAAAGGATTATCTTCCTGAGCAGTAACTAAACATGTAACTAAATGTAACTAAAAAGCATGCAGGCACAAGGAGAAAGCACTGGAGAGCAGCTACATCCTCTGCCACCATAAATGAAGACTTAGGTAGCCTCCTTCCCTTGTCCTTGCTATGAAGAGAGCTCCTGTCTCTAAGATGGCACCACTCATCATAAAGCATAATGGGTTGATGCTTTACCAAACCAGTGCCTACTTTTGCCAAGATGACTGAGTAAAGCAAATGAGAAATTGAAAGGATTAGTATTATTGAAATGGCTTAGGCTAAGCCAAACCACCACCAATGCTGGCTTTGCAGAAATCACTTGTCTCTCTCTCTGACACCTCTCTTGTCCTTCCTATGACCCAGTCCCCATTTAGTTGCACCAATGCAATCTGTGAAAATGGGAATTGAGCTAGTCACGTGGTACACGCATACAATCTCTGCCCTCTGGAGTCGTTTGAAGAGGTTTTGTGTTTTGTTTTGTTTGTTTGAAGTTCAGGCTAACCTGGGCTGCATTGTGAGAACCTGTCTCAAACAAACCAACAACAACCACCACAACAAAATGTAAATTGATCATGTTACTTACCTGCTTAAAATTCTGATGCAACTTGACATCCCATTGATGATAAAATTTAGACTTCTTGGCCCTGTCTCCTGCCCCTTTCCTCCCTTCCCTCCTCCTGTGTATTAGCCAGCCCTATGGACCTTCTTTCTCAGAATCAAGTCATCATATCCCTTCCTGTTTTGAGAGATCAGTGTTTCCAGATACCCCTACACCTGCCCCAGTTGTTGACTCTCTCAGACCTTACAGCCTCTCCCTGGGAAGTTCTTACTTACCTAAAAGGGGGTCACCCAGCCAGTTGTGCCGCCATTCTTACTGTCCTCTAATTGTTGCATGTTACCTGTGGTTTTCTTACTTGTTTCTTATCTGTTACCTGCACCAGAGTATGAGAACCATGAAGAGAGAGGCTCTTTATCCTAGGCTTCCAATTTGTCACCTCAGTGTTTAGGCAATTCATGGGCATTGTCTGGGTTAATTGTAGAGCAGTCACCAGGACAGGTATGGTCTCTGCCCTCAGAATTTATGGTTCACTGCAGGCCTCATGGTCTCAGATGCAGCTATTTTAGCTTTGCCTAAAGCAACAGTAACAAGATGTACATGAATGGGCCTAGCTGTGTACCAATAAAACTTTACTTAGAAAAACACATTGTGGGACCCTGTGGGCAGCTTCCTGACCCCTAGTTTGTAGCAGTGTTGTTGAGGAGGACTTTGATGGTGAAACTTTATCTGCAATGTCTTGTTCAGTAGCCACTAGCTACATGTGCCTGTTGAACTCTTGCATTGTGGCTGGTGCACCTGAAGAGTTGATATTTGTTAATAGCTTCACTGAGGTATAATTGATGTACAATAAACACATATTGAAAGTATATGAATCTTAAGGCCATACCACCCTGAACGCGCCCGATCTCGTCTGAAAATATATGAATCTAGAGGGTTTGATACGAACCTATGAAATCAGATCTGCATTCTGAGGCAATCACTAGCCCAAGGTCTGTCACTGTCGATTACATTTTCAGTTTAAAGACTTTGTGTGGGTATGTGTGCCAGTCCTGGGGCTTGAACTTGAGGCCTGAGCACTGTTCCTGAGCTTTGTTGGGGTTTTTTTGCTCAAGACTGGAGCTCTATCACTTAAGCCAAAGCTACACCTCCAGCCTTTCTCACAGACTCCTTGACTGGCTTTGACCCTCAAGCCTCCGATCTGAGCCTCCTGAGCTAAGATGACAGGTGTGAACCATGGGGCCTGGCCTATAAAGGACTTTTATAAATAGAATCTAGTTTATTTTCTTTTCTGTCTCCCTTCCTGCACTCAATATAATTATTTTGATTTTCACAGTGGATTCGGCAGTGCCCTTGACCATTGAGTAATTGATTTTACTTTATCTACAGTGCTTGGGACTAGAAGAATTTCAGATTTGGAGGTATTTGCCTATGGAGAATGAGATATGTCAGGGATGCCACTCAAGTCATGGCATGAAACTCATTTGCACATCCCCTGGAGGTCATTTTAGACGGTGTTGCCCACTTGCCTATGTTAGGACTGTCACGTGAGATCTGGATTCAAATTTTTCCTTATGACATATCGTCCCTTGGAAAATTTCAGCATCTGGAGCATTTGGGATTTCATGCTTCCAGTTTAGGGATGCTCCACTTGCAGATGACAGTTCATTTATCCATTCACCTCTTGGTGACCATTTGGATTATTTCCAGTTTTTCGGTGCTGTAAACATTCACTTGTACATCTTGAGCAGAAGAGCTCACTGACAGCGCCCAGGCCCATGACTGGAAGAAAGAAAAGACTCTGGGGTGTCCAGAGTGCCCCCTGTTTATCATACATGCATGGTTGAATGAGTGCAATCATCTCGCATGGTCACCATGGGAGAAGGTGTAGGAGGTCTGCCCTGTTGGGGATTATTAGGCAAGGAGCATCCCCTTGGCCCTTGGCCCATGCCCTTGAGTATTATTGAAAGGGAATCATGACCAAATCTTGAGTCTGGTCGCCAGACTGAAGAATAAGATCCAACTAATCCAAAGGTCCATAGGGATAGGGCAGAGATACAGAAAGAGGGACAAAGAAGAATGCAAAAGGGACATTTCAATGGTCTATGCATAGTATGTATAAGTATGTTACATTGTCATAGTGCTTTTCATTCCAGAGACTTCTCATATGCAGTTTTCCCTCGGCTTCCTTCTGGTGGGTAGGGCAGGGATCATAATCACTTTAGGGAGAATCTGAGAAGTTATCCTGCAGAACTGAGGCCCAGTAGTTAGGTCCCACTGTCTGCTAGCCCTGGGGCCACTCTTACACTACATAGTTTTGTATGCTCGTGATTACATTTCAGAGTGATTGTTGTCATGTGGGAAGAGGAAATAGCTACAAGAATCATCTGTTTCTTCTTTAACCTCAGAAGGAATTTGAATCCTCTCTCTGTAGTCTGTATTTTGATAATGCATGTTTTAGGTAGATGCACAAACTGATTCTGGATAGGATGGCTGATGAACAAATAAATGTAAGACTATATTTAGCTGAGCATAGTGGCACCCATCTCTAAACCCAGCACTCGGGAGGCTGATGGAAGAAGACCGTGAGTTCAGGGCCAGCCTTGGCTATATAATGAGTTGAAGACCAGCTCCTAGGCTACATAGTATACCTTCCCAAAAGATTACTTTTATCACAGGCCAAATTGACAATGAGAAGCTTCGGTTTGCTGAGTGGTCCAAATATTGTTATCATAGAACAGAAGTGAGGTAATACTTTTGAATGGTAGAGCTAATATTTTTGAACTAGGACTGTGCAATGGCTTGAGTATAACTCCACAAAAGATTGCTACAGGCCTGAAAGAAAGGTAAGAGAATGAGTACATTTTCACCACAGTGTACCAACTAGCCTCTAAAGGAAGAAGAGTCAAATTTGCAGAAACTGGTTTGTAAATTTGATGATTCGATTCCATATTTCTCTAGCCTTGAAACTATAGATTTCTCTTAAAGTCTTTCCTCAGAGCCCTTATTTTAATGCTCAGCTTATTTCATGTTAAATGCTTGAAAGTCACTTCCGCTCCCATCTCACTTAAATTTGACTGAAGTGTGTAGATTCTGATTCTAGACAAACCATGAAAAATTGCCATTGACCTCTGACTTCAGTCTCCTATCTGTTACTTTGATACACTTTATTTGTCTTTAATTGCTGTGAGAACTAAGGAGGATTTAGGTTCACAATGATTTAGAAGCTGTAAAAAAAACACACAAACAAAAACAAACAAACAAAAAAACCCATGATGGTATGTCTCTGGGTTCTTAAGTTAGAACCTAATTCTATCCTCAGTTTTTATATTAAAAGTTTTTCTCTGAATTGTTAGCAATAAAAACAGAGAGCTTATTTCCTCAGGTTACATGTTTACAACTTCATTCTTCCTACATACTTGCACCTGGGTTGCCTCCTTAAAATACAACATGCTATCCTTTCATTTGCTTACTGCACTATTTTTTAACAATTTTACATAGTTATACAAAGGAATTGCCATTCGCCAAAGCAGTTTATGAACACAGTACATCTTGATCAATGTTATCCCCTTTCAACATTCTCCCCCGCCCTTTCTCTTACTTATCTTAATTTTAGGTCATGAACTGAATTTCTTGCCTGCCACTGAACAAAGCATTTATATGTACGATACTGTTTGATCTATATCTGCTCATGAGAATTTTCCACATGCTACCCTTGAGTAGGGCTGGAAGAGATGGTGCAGGGTAGCCAGGCAGGTAAATCCCTAAAATCTCTGAGGAATTCAACTAAGAGAACAACTGACACATGATGTGATGCAAACATGGGTAGGCAGAAAGCAAAGAAGAGATTCTGCACTTTCCTATGCTATACTTTGTAAGAAAGTATACTTTATAAGGAATAAGGGGACTGGGAATATGGCTTAGTGGTAGAGCCCTGAGTTCGATTCATGAGCACCACATAAACAGAAAAGGCCAGAAGTGGCAAGAAGCCAAGGACAATGCTCAGGCCCTGAGTCCAAGCCCCAAGACTAGCAGAAGAAGGAGAAGGAGAAGGAGAAGGAGAAGGAGAAGGAGAAGGAAAAGGAGGAGGAGAAGGAGGAGGAGGAGGAGGAGGAGGAGGAGGAGGAGGAGGAGGAGGAGGAGGAGGAGGAGGAGGAGGAGGCAGCTTACAACTTATAGTTTGACTATAAACAAGTTTGCTGGAACAGAAGCCAGTGGTTTGGGAGTTAAGTAGTGAAAAATTGTTGTTGTTGTTTTTAGCAGGTATAATTCATATATTAAACAGTTCACTCCCTTACACTTGAATGGGTTTTCGAGTCATTGCAGAATTCCTCAATTTGTTTTAGAGCTATACCTCAAAAATGGACACCATACATCCTGGTCATTGGTTCCCAAACCTCCAGCCCCACCCCCACCCCCAAACCACAGAAAGACACGAGTCAATGTTAGGTCTATAGATTCAATTATCCTGAATAGTTTATATAAATGGACTCACACAATATATGGTCTCTTAAGACTGTTTTCTCTAAACGATTGTAATATTTTTCAAAGTTCAACTGTGTTGTAGTACATATTCATTCATCTTTTATCAGCATTAATATTTTGTTGCATAAATATGCCATTGTTTATCCATTCATTGGTTGTCAGACTTGGTTCTGCTTTCTGCTTTCTGTCTATTATGAGTAATGCTGTTCTGTACATTTGTATTCAAAGTACTGGGTGGAAGTAGCTCTTTATTTCTCTTAAATATGGAATTAGGAGTAGAATTGCAAGATCCTACATGGCAACTCTCTGTGTGACCATTTGAAGAACTGCCAAGGGGGGTTGCAAAGTAGCTGTACCCACTTATGTGCCCACTAGCACTATATGGCCATCCCATTTCTCCACTGCCACACCAGTGAATTACTTCACTTCTTTATTATCATCATCTGAATGTGTATGTCGGTATGTGATTGTGGTGTCCATTTGCACTCCTTGTGGTGAACAAATCTTCATGTGCAGTTTGGAGTTCTTCTTTGGAGAATTGCCTTTTCAGATCCTTGGCCTGCTTTTATTGCCTGCATATTGAGTTGTCATATTCGTTTGGCTTCTCCTAGGCTTCACTTACCGGGCCCAAGGTATGCGATCTGTGTATCTTTCACTCTCTTCATGGTATACATCTCTTGAAGCATGGAAGTTTTCCATCTTGCCAGGGTCCAACTTGTCTGTTTAATTGTTGTTGTTGTTGCTGCTGCTGCTGTTTGGGTGCTGCACCTAGAATCCTATCGATTGCCGCATCCAAGGTGACCTACCAGTGGCCTCTGTTTTTGCTATGATTTTCTTCCTTCCTTTCCTCCTTCTTTCCTTCCCTCTCTCCTTCCCTCCCTCCCTTCTTCCTTCCTGTCCTCTCTCTCTTTTCCTCTTTCTCCTTCCTTCCCCTCTTCCCTTTATTCTTTACTCCTCCTTCATTCCCTCTTTCCCTCCCTCCCTTCCTCTCTCCCTTCTTCTAGCCCTCCTTTCTTCCCTCCCCACTCCCTCCTTCCCTTCTTTCCTTTCTTCTTTACTTCTTTCCTTCCTGTCTGTGTGTTGGCACTGGGACTTGAACTCAGAGCCTCTCTCTATTGTTGACCTTTATCCACTCAAGGCTGGTACTCTACTACTGGTGTCACCGCTTTATTTCCAGCTTTCGCTGGTTAATTGGAGATAAGAATCTCTCAGCTTTGTCTGCCTGGGCTGGCTTTGAACTGTGATCCTTAGATCTCAGCCTTCTGAATAGCAAGGACTAACAGGCTTGAGCCACTGGCACCCAGCTTGCTAAGATTTTCATCATTTCAAACTACAACTTTTAGGTCACAATCAATTTTGAATTCATTTGTGTGTGTGAGGCAAGCAAGAAGCCCAGCTCTGTTCCTTTGCATACAGTCATCTGTTATCCTAGCGCCATTTGTTGTTGAGTGATTGGCTGTTAGTATCTCATCAGATAGTTGTTTACAATGCCAACACTATGTTTAAATAATGTAATTTTCATTGCACAAGCTTGTCACTTGCCACCTTAACAACTGACTATATTTTACTTAAAGATTCCTTCCCAGCAGAGCCCCTTAGAGATTTGTTTTGTTTTTCTGTGTGTGTGTTGGGGATGGTTGGTATTGGTAGAGTGGATGGACTGGTTTCTTGCCCATCTAAACCCCCCATTTATTGGGTTTGTAGTTTGTGCCAGACATTAAACTAAGCCTTAAGAGGTGGTTGTTGTTGTTTTTTTTTAATACAGATTCCAAGTTCTGTTTGTATATAACCTTATTCTTCTACTTTTTGAAAGGTTAATTTTTGTTTCTATATTTAAAGCCCTTGTATTATTAGTCAATGATTCATGTTCAGCATTATTGGAACCATTTGCCACTACAGAAAGAGAAATACTTATTTATGTTTTAATAAAACTGGTGTAGGAACATCAATTAAAAAGAGTTTTTTAAAAAAATATTGTGGAAGAAAAGGAGAAATTTTGAGACAGAGTCTCTGCCCTCTTGAAAGGAGCAGAAAAAATAAATAATATAACAAAAACTATTGAGCCATACTATATGAAGGATGACAGGAGTTGAGTGTGTGATAGATATTGATATAAGTATAGAGATAGGTAGATAGGTAGAGATAGAATGATAGATAGATGATAGACTTCTAGTTGCTTAAAAATGACTTCAGTAGCACTTTGCAGATTTATTGACAGTCTTGCTACACTTTGTGTTATTATTGAAATATAAACAAAAAATGAATTATAGGCTTTTACTTCTTATGTTTAGTTTAGGCCTCTGTTTGCTCTTGGACTTTTTGATCTTCAAAACGGAATATAACTTTAGAGGAAATAGTACAGAAAATTGACAACCTAATTTCTCTCTAATGTCAATACCATATTTTCTTAATAAATGGCTGTTTGTAGTAAAGAAAAGAAAAAGACAACAGTTTTTTTTCATTTTAATTACCATATTCTTATTCTCTGTTACAAGTTCTTCCTTACCTTTTACCTTGTAGAGGAATAGACAGATACAACTTTATGATTGCTTATTTGTTAATTAGAGCACATGCAATTTTACTTAATTAATTAGGCTTTTAGAGACAAGGTCTCACTATATAATCCAGGCTGGCCTTGAACTCAAAATCCTCATATGTCAGCCTTCTGAGTGCTGGGATTATAGACACATGCCTGTTTAATTTGGGAGGATGGGTTGCTCCCTACCAGGTAAATCACACATTATCAAAATCATCTCCAAAAGATTAATGCAGGGCTGGGGATATAGCCTAGTGGCAAGAGTGCCTGCCTTGGATACACGAGGCCCTAGGTTCGATTCCCCAGCACCACATATACAGAAAACGGCCAGAAGCGGCGCTGTGGCTCAAGTGGCAGAGTGCTAGCAGCCTTGAGCGGGAAGAAGCCAGGGACAGTGCTCAGGCCCTGAGTCCAAGGCCCAGGACTGGCCAAAAAAAAAAAAAAAGATTAATGCAGTTGGTTCTTTTTTTTCTTTCCTTAGCTGGATGTAAATAATTTTCTCAAGTTCATCTTTTTAAAAATATTGCCTTTCTGAATGTATATAATTTTCTCAAGTTCATCTTTTTTTAAAATATTGCCTTTCTGGACAGCATCCATGGTTTATTCTGTATCATCTAGATACACACATCAGGCAGGCACTTATGAATGCTGTAACCGAGAATGGAACAACACAGTGGAGAGTGATATTTTTAAGCTAACAAAGGAAATAGACATGATTTGAAGTTCACCTTTTCTTTACCTGTGAGGCAAAGCTTCATAATGAGCCATGTCACAGAACAACTGGAAAAAAATCTGTTGTTTGGTGCTAGCACACACATACCCTCGCCCTGTCCTGACAAGTCCGCACTATTGTGCAGTTATAAGACAATCAGTAGTCATGTTCTCTTTGATGTATTATATTTCATGTAGTTGTTAGAAACATACAGACACTCCAAGTCCTTATTGTCTAAGTGAAGACAGTGAATTTATTTGAAAGCTTCCCCTTGGCTTTTTACCACATGAGCAGTAGAGACCTGTATATTTTGAATGAATTAATAGCAAAATCTCTATGCTAAACTTCAGTGCTATGGGCTGATGCTATGAGTTTTCATTACCTATAAACAACATAAGTTATGTGAATCCTAAATGCATGGTGCATATAATGCATATTTTCTTGCACACACAGGGAAAATATTAGAGTTAGAAAACGACTAAGAAAGTCTACAGTCCATATTTTCCCATTTTGTAGACAAGGAAAAATGCCCAGAGAAGTGATTGAATATCTTACTTGGAATCGCATTAGTAGCTGAGTAAGTCTGTTTACAAATAAAAGGACGTGGAATGAAAAGAATAGTCTTCCTGTAGTTTGACTGCATGCTTGCTCATGAATCCAGCTGCATGGAGCAGATACCATCAGTGCTTGACCTTTTTGCACATCTGTTTTATGACTGAGGAAACAGTCTAATTGTAGTGTGTCTAAGTGACCTTCTAGCATTAGGTTCCTGTAAGAAAGTGGTAGTGAAAGCACTTTTTACCAGCTGGGCACTGGTGCATCCTACCTGCTCTCCTAGCCGTGTAAGAGGCTGAGTCAGAAGGATCATGATTTGAAGCCAGCTTTCTCCCTTCTACCTCTCCTCAAGATGCCAGATTCTTGCGAATTCTGTTTGTGAGGGGTGTGGCTGAGCCGTTACAAAGAGTAAGAGGCTACTGAAATCACTCGTCCTGGGAAGACTTAGACTCAGCTAATAATCTGATGACAACTGTAAACCATTTCTCTGTGAGAAAAGCCCCAAATGCACATAGTACAGAAAATTTAATTTTTTCTTGTTAAATCTGTAACCTGGAACTGAAACTGGTGCCTGGAATGATACCTGTCTAAGGTTTTTGGTTTTTGGTTTTTGGTTTTTATTTGTTTCCTGGCCTAGGCATGTTTTCTGTAATTGTTCCAGCTGACTAAGTTGATTTGGGCCTATAGTTTCCAATTTATGAACCAGAGATTGAGGAGGGCAACACCAGTACGGAGTAAAGATGTGACCAATAATTGGGAGAGATCCCTGGGAACACAGTGAGTTTGTGGGAAAAGAAATGTGCCAAGGCTATTTGGGGTTGAATAAGGTTGATATCCTTGATATGCACTAAGGAAAGAGAACCACGGCACCTGCTGGAATTGTTTTAAGAAGCAATGAGGGCAATGAGAGAGAGCGATGGCGTGGAGGTGAATTGGATCAAGACATACTGCATGCATGCAGGCAATGTTTAAAAAAAGAAAATGTGCCAAGGAAGTGCAGTATGTCTATCTCTGATTCCTAGTCAAATCCATACTAAGTGGTAGACTGTATTTACTCCCTGAGAAGTAGTTCTTTTGTGACTTCTGTGATGGGATACTGACACAGAGCCAGCTGGTTAGTTTTGAATATTGAATATTCCTATTAGAACACAATGTGATTCTCAAGCATGGCTTGCCTGGGTCCTTGGGCAGTGAGCAAAACCTCTGGCCATGAGCAGGTGAGAGGGTATGGTGGGAAGAATGGCTTTGATGACAGCCATGGACAGCCTATATGGTTAAATATACCCATCTGTCTCTTCAAGGTAGGCCCTTCAGCTATATCTAGAGTTGTTAAAATATGTAAGCCTGAATTTAGAGAGTAAATACCTAGATCATTCAAGTTGAATAAAACTTCATTTGCCAAAAATAGGAGGTCATTGAAAGTGAATACAGAGGTACCTACCAGTTTGTCTTCTATTTAGATGTTGCCTAAAAGAAGACACTGTATTTTTCCCCTACATTAGAAAAAACACGTCTATTTGGAAGAAGGTATTCCTGAAGGTATAAATATTGAAATTTAAAATAAAATGTTAAGGTCCATTGCATGTGTTTGTAAGAATCTAATCTATAGCTGGGCACCAGTGGCTCACACCTGTAATCCTAGCTACTCAGGGGGCTGAGATTTGAGGGCTGTGGTTCAAAGCCAGTCCGGACAAGAGAGTCTACAGGACTCTTAATTCCAATTAACTTCCAGAAACCAGAAGTGGTGCTGTGGCTCAAAGTGGTAGAGTGCTTCTAGCCTTGAGCTGAAGAGCTCAGCGACATCACCCATGCTCAGAGTTCAAGCTCCACGACTTACACAAAAAACAAAAACAAAAAACCAAGAATCTAGTCTATGAGTTGGCTTTAGTAGTTGTCCTCTTTCCTCTACTTGACCTCCTAATGTCTTCTCTTTTATAGCAACCCAGCTAAGGACATACTCTTCCTATGAAATAGAGTTAGTAGTATATTTCCTGGTGACAGATTGGGGTATGTATGAGATAATAATTCACATTTAAGCCAGGTGGTTCACACCTAAAATATTCGCTACTCAGGAGGCTAAGATCTGAGGATGGAGGTTCACAGTCAGCCCAGGCAGGAAAGTCCCTATGAGTCTCTTACCTCCAATTAACCACTCCAAAACCAGAAGTGATGCTGTGGTTCAAGTGGTAGAGTGCTAGCCTGGAGCAAAGAGCTCAGGGACAGTGCCCAAGCCCTGAGTTCAAGCCCTACAATGAACTAATGATGAAAATACCTATTTCACCTTTAGCATAGTACCTGACAATAATACACAATGCCAAAAGTTACCATTACACCTTTCCCAGATATTCCCTTCATCCCCTGGTGTGAGATATACTGCCTCTGTAGTGTATCATACCGTCCTACTTAAATGTGATCGTTTCGTAATCCATGATGCAATTGTAGGCTCCTTCGTAGGCAAAACCAAACATGTGGAATTAGATTGGAAGCCAACCATTCCTTCCCTCCCAAGCCATCTGGTCTTCATGTGTGCAATGTTTCCTCCACAGAAAATGAAAACCCTCGCTGAGAGGAGGAGGAGTGCCCCATCTCTTGTCCTGGATAAAGCCCTGCAGAAGCGGCCCAGCACCAAGTGAGTACAGAGCTCAGAGCACTGGGCTGGGAGGTGCTGGGGACCTGGGATTGTGTGAAGGTTTCCCAGGTGTAGGGTCATTGGTTTATAAGCGCCAATGGTGTCTGCTGAGTTTTGTTTGCTGGTTTGGATTTTTCTCAGGACTCTAGCAAGCAGCACACAGATGATGTGAGCCATGAAACATCTTGTGTATTTAATCCAAAAGTATTTAATTCCCATATCACTTGCAAAAGTCCTGTGTCCAGTATATCTGTAAAAAAGAGGGGGAGGGGAAACACTATCTAATTATTCATGCCTATTATCATTTTCTAGATAACACACAAGTCGTTTTGTACATTTTAATGGGTGCTACATTTTATAGAAGCACAGCTGGATTTGCTCTGTTTAAAGCCATTTCCAAAAATCACTCGGCTGTACATTATTTTGTGCACTTGTCACAATGAGCAGCTTCTTACCATCTTAAATTTAAATATAGCATGTATACTGATTATAAGGAGATCATACATCTGACCACTTCATCATCATTCAATGTATTCATGTCTAAACGCACACACACACACACACACACACACACACACTGAAATGCATCATTTATTATTCTTTTTTTTTTTAGGTTGGAAATGCCATGAAATATAAAGCAACAAGATAGTTTATTGCCATGGAAAATGCATATAACATGTCTAGTTAAGAGGGTTTTTTGATGAATTTATTTTTTATTTTTTTTAATTTTTATTATCAAACTGATGTACAGAGAGATTACAGTTTCATATGTTAGGCATTGGATACATTTCTTGTACTGCTTGTTACCTCATCCCTCATTCCCCCTCCCCCCCTTTCCCTTCCCCCCCCCCATGAGTTGTTCAGTTCATTTACACCAAACAGTTTTGCAAGTATTGCGTTTGTAGTTGTTTGTCTTTTTTTATCCTGTGTCTCTCGATTTTGGTATTCCCTTTCAATATCCTAGTTCTAATACCAGTATACACGGTTTCCAATATACTCAGATAAGATACAGAGATAGTGTAGGTACAACCACAGGAAGGGGATATAAGAAGATCATCAATAATAGAAGCTACAGTTACACATAGCACGTTGAAAGTAGTTACAACAGTGATATAACAGTTGTTTCCATAACACAGAGTTCAATTCACTTAGCATCATCTTATGTGTTCATAAGGGTATAGTTATTGGGCTCTTGAGAGTGTCTCCACAGTTTATATGTTGGACAGTTGAATTCACTCATTCATATATTAGTGATACTTAGGGTGGAACCCTTTAGAAGGTAATTGTGGATAGGTACAGTCAGGAAGGTAAGGTGTCCATTATGATATTAATGGCTTTATGAGTAGAAGGAAATACACTTGAACATTCCAGATTCTGTCATAAATAGTCCTTCGCACTGTCATGACGTAGCAAGGAGACCCTCACATAGCAAGAAGCTGCCAGTGACGACATCTTCAGAGTGTCAGAAAATGAAGTAAATAAATCACTGGTTTTTTTCACGTTTTTCAAGGATTTTTTAATAAATTTGTAACCTATAGAGACAGCTGTTCTGTAATTTTACAATTCAGTTAAGCTATTAATTAAATATTTTCAAGATTTCTATGTGGAAAGAAAAATTCTGACTGCCTAGATTCTGAATTAGCATAGTAGTTCATCATTTATTATTCATTTTATCGTTCCTTTATATTATTGTTAGTGTTTTCCTTGTATTTCTTTCTTTCTTTTTTACCAGTCTTGGAGCTTGAATTCAAGACCTGGGAACTATCCCTTAGCATTTTGTTGCTCTACCACTTGAGCCACAACACCACTTCTGGCTTTTCCTGTTTATGTGGTACTGAGGAATTGAACCCAGGGCTTCATGCATGCTAATCAAGCATTCTACCACTAAGCCACATTCCCAGCCCTCGTATTTCTTAAATTATGTTAAAAACCTGTGAATTCCAGAATATCGGTGGCGACATTAAAACATATGTGTATGTATATACCTTCATAGAACAAAAAGGAATTGGGTGCAGACATGGAGAACCACTAATGTAAGGGTGGTGCCATGCTGACAGAAATGCTAACTTGCAAGTAACTGGAACGCCCCATTTACCATTGCTTTGGCTCAGAGAAGCAATATACTACATGGTCCCCCCAGGCCCCCCCCAAACACGTCTGCAATATTTGGTGCTTCTATTAGAGCCACTTCCTTCTATAGGCTCAGATTCCTTCTACAGTAGTTTAGGATGCATTATTATTTTAATAGACATTTTGTTATTTTACTACACATCGTTTTGTATTGTTCTTGTAAAGGTGAGGTACAGTGGGGTTACAATTGCATAAGTCAGGCAATGAGTCCATTTCTTTTTGAACAATGCCACCTCTTCCCTCATTTTCTCCCAGTGTTTCCCTCCCCACCCCTCTCTCCCACAAGTCGTATAATTCAACACAGTGTCTAGTGAGTATCACTGCAGCATTTGTTCACCCTTTGTCCCAAAGAAACATAGGTTGCATGGTTTCCCTTATTTTACTAGAATGTGACTATAAATCTACAAATAAACATACTGGATGGTAAAAGAGAGAAGGATACACTGGGACATGATAAATTATACAAGACTCTAGACATTCACACAGTGAGACTAAAGGAGGATATTCTTAGGAGAGGATCACAAAGGCTCAATAGTTTTGTATATGTTTTAAATCAGTTAATCTCCTATTTCTCTAGGGAAATAATATAAGTGTACAACAAGACCTGGGCCTGTAACAGTGATTAGGCTGAATATATACAGAATATTTGTAGTTATTAACTAGTTATTACTACCAACTAGTTATGCTGAGTAATTAGTAACTACTAATTATACTAACTAGTATAATTTGGGGATTTGTTCTTTCCAGTTTTTAGTCCTTGTCTTTTTTGTTTGTTTTTTTTTTAAATTAGAGATCAAGCCAGGTGCTGGTGGCTCCTGCCTACTAAGTCCTAGCTACTCAGGAGGCTGAGATCTGAATCACTGTTCAAAGCCATCCAGGGCCGACAAATCTGACAGACTCTTATCTCCAGTTAAGCAGCAAACAGCCAGAAGCAGAGGTGTGGTTTCAATCATAGCACGTCAGCCTTGAGCAAAATAGCCAAGTGAGAATGCAAGGCCCTGGGTTCAAGCCCCTGTAATGGAATAAAAATTAGTAAATAAATAAATTGGTGATCAAATCCCACTACATGACACATGCAAGAATGCCTGAATTTTGTCCACCATTATACAATGCATGTTCTCGAAAAGTTCCACAAGTCAGATTTTTATGACTTATCAGCAAATTGTTTTACTAAGGGATTTCACTACTGTTTGTCACAGGTGTCAAAAACAATACAGTTTTGCATTTCTATTTGTTGCATGCTGAAAACAAGAAACTTTTTTTCTAAAGTGCAAGATGATGGATGACTATTTCAGGTAGAACTCAATAGAGGAAAATCTAAGTACCTCCTTCCAAATCACGACTGTGTCTCTAGAAGCGAAAAGGGAACTATTCTTGTATAAGAATGACTTTGTCTGCAATGCAGAGAAGCCGTGTTCTTTCTATTGGTGTTTCATGCATCTTGACTTACACCCAGATTTGATCTGAGCCTTGAGGTAGAACTGAACTATTTCTACTGATACTGCCTGGTTCTTACTTCACAATTAATAACGCGTAGATGATTTAAAAAAAAAAACAACTTTTATCCAACTTCAAGCAGACATCTGCAGAGGATTTAAAAGGAGGCTTTCATCTGACAGCAGCTGCATCTCAATTTAAAACGAAAAAAGTTTATCGAACAAGCTGGATTTCAAGAAGAGGGAAGACTTAGCTGAGCTGCTGAGTTAACTGTTGGCGTCTTGAATGGTGTTTTTCCTTCCCAAGTTTCTTTGACAAACCAGGGAGTATAAAAGGGAAAAAAAGTTTCAGATTTTTAAGGTGGTTTTTTTTTTGCATGTGATCACTACTTAGAACAGCAGAAAGTCGTTCTCTGCATTGTTTTTAGACTGTGTGGTATAGCACATGACAGACATCTCATATATGAAGACATTGAAGGTTTTCTAAGGTGAGCTGGGGTGGCATCGTTCAGCATACCCGGATGCTTTAGTCTTCAGCACAGCAGTGTTGAGTTCTGGGCATACCCTTGCTTACGTACAGTGGTTCCCTGTGGTTCCTGACCCTCAGGACAGGTACAATAAAGGCATTTGTTTTCCTGAAAGGTAAATGAGTGTTGAACTATAGTAACTTGTTGAAATCTTTCTAATCCTACAGTGACATAATTGTTTGTCATAATTGTAGTTGCTCAATAATCATAGTCTGAATCCTAATTGCTGCTTCCTAAACACATAGCCTTTGAGCTCTGGCCAAATACTTCTCTCCTAGAGTCTCAGCAAAGATACAGAAAAATAGGGATGAGGTGAGCAGTCCGTGAGTCTCACATGAAACTAGCACAGCAGTTTACCTACCACTGTTAGTTAGGAAAGTGATGTTGGGAAAGCAAAGTTCGTGCAAATCCTCAGTAAAGCCTTCCAGGGTACAAATACTCTTCCTTCATTTGTAAGTGTAATTTATTGTTTACTTTGGGCTATTATTACAATTACGAGACTAATCTGGCAATGAAACCAGAAATAGAATGATGAGGGATTTGCACACAATAGAAAGGGAGATGGTCTGAACAGGAGTGTGTGTGTGTGTGTGTGTCTGTGTGTGTGGTCATTTACACAACAGGACCCTGCTGAGATCGAAGATAGTGGTTGTGACATAAGAGCACTTGGTTATAACTTAAAGAAAAAGCTAATTAAGAAGGGAAATGCTTAGAATTTCTTTTGGAACTCTGGGAAGTTTCTGTACCTAGATAGAGCTTTCCTGGGATAAGACATTTGAATAAGCTTCTTAGTTCAGAAGGAGTTTATAGTTTTATAATTGTGAAGGCCTTCTCAAAATGACACCGATGTATTACCTGAGGAAAGCCCCGCATTGGAACTATCCCTTGCACTGTGTCTCTTTGCATCCCTTCCAGTTGAAGTGGTAGAAAGTCTAGTTCCTACAGCTTTGGATAATGTGTTCTGAGGTTTCTCACGGAGAAACCCGTAGATGCTCCAAAGTCTTCAATGAGAACCCTTAAAAAATGCACTAAATTAGCATTTTCCCCTGTGAAGACGTGCACCCTGCGAAATCCCTTTTATCACTGCGATGACAGACTTTCTGAGTTGTGAAAGTCAAATGTAAAGGAAAGACACTTCATAAAAGTGGTAAAATGGGTCACATTATACCAAATGGAGTGAGTTTGGTTAGGCAAAAGGCTTTCTAGACACCCATAGTGCTTTTGATCCTTTTCAAACTACTTTTGATTCTTTTTCAAAATTTAGATTCTTCCAAAATGTCCAGATGTGTGTGTCTGTGTGTGTGTGTGTGTGCATGCGTGCACGTGTGTGCATGCTATTTCTTCAGTTACATGGAGGTCTTGAGGAGATTATATTAAGTTTTTCCCTGTCCTCCTGGACTTTAACAGGAACAAATTAGTTGTTTTTTTATATTTGCAGAACAGCACATCCATTTAATTTCTCCATTCCAACTCTAGCTTATTTTTTTTGCTAATTGCAGTCATGATTCAATTTTATCTTTCATTTTGGCACTGGGAAAGCGCTGGCTCATTAGTACATGCCTGTTTCCCTCCCTCGCCCTGGTCCAAAGGAACAGCAAGGCCATCCTAACATTCCATTACTGCCTTTATTGGGCTAGATTCTCCCTTCCCGGTGCAACTTGAAGGTTTTCCCAGAGTGCTTTTGGCACTTTACGATTGACTTTCCCTCAGAACCTTGAGAAAAAGACACGAAGAAAACAGAAGAACAGATGTTACAACTTAAGGAGGCGCTTCAGACTGTGGTGCTTCAGAAAAAGTGAACCCTGGGGCCAACTTTGGAGCGAGCATTGACCCTTCTGATTGGCTGTGAAGACTTTAATGAGTTACATTACTTTGGGGGGACTCTGCTCATCTCTAAAATGGGACTGACCCCATTCAAAGAGTGACTATCACACTCTATTTCGTATAGTTTTGTGGTTGGGTACATTTTTGTTGAATCTAATTATGAAAAATATGTAAAAATCAATATGGCCCCCCAGTTATCAAATGTTTAGTTATTGGAGGGTTATAGATTTATGTCTTGCCTTCCCAAGTTGATCGTCTGCTTCTAGAGTAAAGAAACCCTGAGAAGATGGAGAACCCATTCTTATCACAGCAGTTCCATGGCATTATGGCCTGGGTAGGATTGTGTATCCTTCCTGTAGCTGGGACTATTTCCTCCTCTGCCAACGATGTGACAACATTGGTGGAGTTGGGGGTAGGAGAGATGCAACTTTTGTAAGCCAGATCCTACAGCAGCCCTACAGGATTCCTTGTCTGGTGTGGTCTCATCGCTTGTGACCCTATATCAGAATCCATCTGTAAGCCATAAAATAAGTATGGTCACTTCTGGGGTTAGGTTATAAAAGACTGATCTTGCACCTGGAGTGCAGTCCCTCCCTCTTTCTCTGATCACTTGATGCGGGGATCCCTATCATGAACAGCCCACAGGACAGCTACAGTGGAAAGAGCCTGGGAAAGGCAAACTCCAGCTTTTAAGAGAATGCGCTCCTTTTCTTCCTAAAATGTCTGCTAGTAAACACCAGTGAAATTATCTAAGGGATAGGTTTGGTTTGGGAAGGTTTGGTTTTTTGTTGTTGTTATTGTTTTGTTTTTTTCCCCCTGTGGCAACTTTTTTCCTAGATAAAATGAAGAAATAATTGGGTCCTTTCCTGGGTCACTTTTAGTTATTTGGCCTTTCGATGGAATGAATACATAATATTCTTTTATGGGTTTGTGGTGGTGGTTGTTTCTTTGTCTTTAGGGGTGGTACTAGGGCTTGAACTCAAGGACTTATGCTTGCTAGGCAGGCATTCTAATGTTTAGCCATGGACTTTTTACAACTCTAACAATAACTCCGACTTTTCTGCCCAAGGCTGACCTGCAACCGCAACCCTCCCACTCCCAGACTCCGGTGACACTAGGGCAACAGACATAGCCACTGCACCCAGCTATGGATTCTAAAGGGGGTCTTAGGAATTTTTCTGCCAGAGCTGGATTCAAACCCTAATCCTGATCTCAGCCTCCCAAGTAGCTGGGATGATGACTATGAGGACTGAGCACCAGGCATTTGTTACGGTTTTACAGTATATGAGATCTCTTAATAAAGTTTCTCCTTGCATCTTTGATAGTAGTCATTTCCACCTTCTCTACTTTCTCCTAGATTAGTCTAGGCAGAGGCACATCAATTTTATTTAACGTGTCCGAGTACTGGGTTTTGATTTTGTTGCTTTTCTCTATGGTGTTTTTACTTTGTTTCATTCATTTCTTTTAAGTTCTTTTTATTAATCCTAGTTGTGTACAATAAAGCACACATATTTAAGCTTTACAGTATGATGTTTTTATGCTATATACCCATAAAACTAGCACTGCAGTCAAGACAATGAATAGTTCTCTCATTTCCAGATGTTTGCTAATTTGCCTTTGTAACTTGCCAGGGCTTGAACTCAGAGCCTAGGCTCTATCCCTGAGCCTCTTTGTGCTCAAGACTAGCTCTCTACCAGTTGGACCACAGCGCCACTTATGACTTTTTCTGGGTAGTTTATTGGCAATAAGAGTCTCACAGACTTTCCTGCCCAGGCTGGCTTCGAACCATGATCCTCAGATCTCAGCCTCCTGAGCAGCTAAGATTATAGGTGTGAGCCGCCAGCACCCGGCTCTCGTTGCTTTTTCTTTCTTTTTACATATTTATTTTTAGTAAGCAATAATAGATGAATGTTGATTTCATCTCAGTGGTTGAACTTATAGCCACATAGTTCTTCATAATATTCTTTTATCCATGTAATGATCTACAGAATCTGTATGAACATTTATTTTAAAAATGAATGTTGAAGACAACTGGGTGCCAATAGTTCACTCCTGTAATCCTAGCTACTCAGGAGGCTGAGATCTGAGGATCACAGTTTGAAGCCAGCCAGGGCAAGAAAGTCTGTGAGACTCTTATCTCCAATGAAATCACAAAGTCAGAAACGACCCAATGGCTCAAGTGTTAGCATGCTAGCCTTGAGCAAGAAGGAACTCAGGGATAGCACCCAAGCCCAGTGTTCAAGCCTCAAGACTAGCAAAAGCAAAAACACTATATCATCTTGAAGTATAATTTGGATCTGTTAATTCTGAGTGTTGTTGAATTTTTCTTAAACTGTGAACTGTGCCCAAATATTTCCATATCAAAATTACAGGAAGAAGTAAAATTGGACTACACTGGCAAATTCAACCCATTGGCTTTAAAGGGTTTTTACAGTGATCTTCTGGGTGTGAATTATTCCTTGTCTTCCTGCTTGTTTTTTTGTTCCCACTGCTTTTCTTTCCTCTTATGTTTTGGCTAGACACATGTTTTTCATTTATTATATAAAAATGAGTTTATGATTATGTTTGTGCACCTGGCCCCTAAAATAGGCTAATTCCTCTTGAACTTAATCCTATTGTCTATTTTTTTAATTAAAAGAAAAATAAGGTGGAGATGGGGGAAATAAGATGAAGGAATCAAGAAGAGATTTTCATGTTTTAACCTCCAGTAAGCATCAGGCAGATTGGATAACTCTTAACTGGAATTTCTGGTTCAACAATAGTGTTCTGATATATTTGTGTTAGAACTGTGCAGACTTCTGAGTCTCAAAAAAATCTGAGTGTAGAAATATGGACAGTGTTTTCACTGGGCTGACTTTGTTTTCATTCTGACAATTAGAGATAGCTTTATTTGGGGAGCTGACCTTCGATTGTTTTCTTACATTTTAATTACGGAATTTTTAAATATGAAGAAAATAATTTTATAAAATAGAACAGTAAGCACTCCTATCTCCCCTACCACTAATTAGCAAGTCATTATCACTAATTATTCCTGTAGCTGTTGACATGTTTCAGTGTGTGCCATATGAGTTTTTCCACTGGGTTGCTACCAACATAGCAGTCAACTTCTGCCATAGCAGATAAGGTAAGAGAAAGACACACACGCATACACTCATGCACACATTCTCCCTTCCCTCCTCTGTTGTCCTCCCTCTCCCCCTCCTCCTCTTCTTGTTCCTCCTCTTCCCACCATCCTCCCCCACAAAGATAAAATCTAGAACATCTTTTACAACATCATCTGAAAGAAGATTGGTTATTAACACCATGGAGAAGAATTCTCTCCAATACCTGAAAATGTCTCTCCTCTAACTATAAAAATGTTTTTACAGATTTTAACTCCATTTTATCTATGATGCTGGGAGAATGCCATGAGGGCTTTGTAAACAGTTCTACTCAATAATAGCAATACTAATTTGTTGGTACTTCCTTTTACTTAGAAAAGTTCTTTTGTGTGCTTCCAAATTTCTTTGGATATCTTTTTAGTAATTTTTTCCCAAAATGGAATCTGGTATCCTTGCAGAGTGATAAATTACCTAAAAAGTTGATATGAATGTTAATCCAGATTAGAATCATGTCTTCCTCAGTGTCTGTTCGTAACAACTGAGCTTTCCTTTGCCGTTAACTTCCTGAGTCTCTCCTTTCTTCCCTCATCTTCTGAGCTTCCAGATGGTTCATTCTATTTGGTTCCTTCCTCTCCTAAATTTTAGAAGTGTTAGAAGTACTCAGGCTTCAGCACTTGAACCAGTTCTCCATCTCTCCCATCTCCTTTGATGAACCAATCTCTTCCTTGAGATTTAAAACATTTGCTGTGAAGCCTAAGAGATATTTCAAACCTAACAGGTCAAAAATGAAATTCCATAGCTCTGCCTCCACCTGAGTTGTGGATATCAGAAATTTTTTACTGTCAAATCCTATTAAGTTCTGCCTTTGAAACATATCAAGAATAGAGCTATTTCTTCCAACCTTCATGGCTTCCATTTTTGCCGGCAAAATGACAAAACAAAATAGGACCAAGAACAGTGAGTTTCAATGTCTGCTAGAGACCAAGCTCAGAGACTATACCCAAAGTTTCCTGACAGTAGGAAGTAAATCTAGCTTATTTCTCCGCCACCTTCACTATTTAACACAATGCCTAGCAAACACAGGTAGGTGGCTCATGTAGATATTTGTTGGGTGAACAGTGAAAGTAAAGTAAATAGAAGCTAGATTCTTTTTCTCATGCTCAATTATGTCTCCTTCCTCTTACTACCTCAACCTACCCCCATCATGCACACAGTTAAATCATTTACAGATTTTGTCTCTATTGTCAGTAGTTCTTAATGTGTTTTGATCTATTCTTCCCTAATGGCTCTCCTTTCTTCTAAGTTGCCTTCCTCCTATATTTTCACATATTTCAGCATATTTCACATCACAGGGTCCTGCTTAAAAGCTTTAGAAAGTGACTTGAGTTTTTTGAAGTTTTTTGGGGGGAGGGGATGTTCTTTATCAGTTGTGTTTGTGTGGCTTGAACTCAGAGCCTGGGCGCTGTCCCTGACCATTTTTGCTCAAGGCTAGTGCTGTACCACTTGGAGCCATAGCTCTACTTCCAGTTTTCTGGTGGTTCATTGGAGATAAGAGTCTCATGGACTTTCCTGCCTGGGCTGGCTTTGAACCATGATTCTCAGATCTCCGCTTCCTGAGTAGCTAGGATTGCAGGCGTGAGCCACCAGCTGGCTGAGATACCCAAATATGGTAAGAAAACACCTGTGATCGAGCTCCATCCCTATCTACCCGGGCCTTTCCAGGCCCTCCTTACCTTAGGCTGCCTGAATTCCCAACAGTTAGGGAAACATGAGGTCCTATTTGTGCTGCCCCTTGCCCCTTCATTGATCTGTCTGTCCAGCCCTCAGACTTGGAGTCCTCTAAGAACCTGAAGTCATTCAGCCTCAGACAGGTGCCCTGTTTTCCTCCTCTTCGTGCTCCAGCCCTCTGTGGTTTATCACGTTTACTTACCTGATCCCCTTGGACTGCTAACTCCTGGAAGGCACGGGTCAAATCATGCCCCATGCCTGTGACATAGCAGGAGCCCAGCAGAGGCATCCTTTATTACAAGGAATTGATGACATGGGATGCTCAATAGATGGTGAATGAGAACTCTTAAGAGACAGGAGGAAGAAGATCATTCACACAAGACATTGACACGCAAAGATTTAATTGAGATAAAACTTTCATAGAAGAAATGGCATTTGGAATAGGCTTTGAAACAAGAAGGATGTTTTGGAAAGTAAATTGTATTCAGCTATTGAACAATTACAATTACTGAGTGGTGACTCTGTACTAGTTACTATGCCAGGCTCTGAAGTTGTCTGGATCCTATCTAGTGCTTTCCTCAGAATCTCTAACTGATTACTGTTTCTAAACAGCCGTTTCAAAGAGTTTTAGTTGACTTTCTTTGGTGATGTATAAGAAGCAATAGCATTATCACATTGATAGCAATAGTTTCCTGTTCCTATAGGAGGCTGAGATCTGAGGATCATGATTCAAAGCCAGCCAGGGCAGAAAAGTCCCCATAAGACTTAATTAACCACTCAAAAACTGGAAGTAGAACTGTGGCTCAAAGTGGAAGAGGGCTAGCCCTGAGCAAAAGAGCTCAGGGACAATGCCCAGGCCCCAAGTTCAAACCCCACAACCACAAAGAAAAGAAAAAAAAACTTCCTAAAAGTGAACTCCTTTTTAAAATTAAGCCTCAGTAATAACATCAAGAAAAATTACTCTGGTCAGGTTTCAAGGAAGCTGTTAGCTACTTTTTAACTAAAGTAAAAAAGAAACAAATACAGTCCTAAAATGCCTTACCTTCCAGAAATGGCTTCATTAACCCACTGGGAAAGGGAATGTTAATATATAAATAAGCGGCAGCAGAAGGTTCATTCTTAGCCTCTGCCTGCCATCTTGGTAAGATCATTTTAGAGCTGCGTTCACTAGAACTTGAAAATCCTCACCAGGTTGTATGAAGAGGCTACCTAGGTCCCTCATTTCCTGAAGCCCATCGCCATTGCATGCCAAATGAAAATGAATACTCCAGAGTCATGAGTCATCTTACTATGGAATATACTTGTACGCAGAAAGCATTGATTGGGATTACAACTTGAAAAGACAGGTTTTATTTCCTCCTATAAATGTGAGTGTTGAGACGTTTAGTGTGGCATATAACTTTTTTTAAGCCAAGTCTTAGCTTGCTAAAGTTTTGAAGTGTCTCTTATACATGTGGATATGTATCTGTGTATGTATGTATAATCAGTAAAGACATCAATATGGTATTTGAAAATGTATACTGTTCTATATTTCTTGGCCAGCTCTAAGCAACCATTTTATAAACCTTTGTCTTAGAGCCGACCATCTATTTCACTGGCTGATATGCGGCACGCACACTGTTCCAGGGACCAACTCTTTGAGCAGCGGTTTTCTCAACCTTTGTCTTGGCGTTGATCATTTGACTAACAGATCTGCACCGTGTGATCCGTTCCAGGGACAGCCCCTCGGCCAGCATTGACACGTGTGCATTCCTGTCATCATTTGTGTGCTCCAACAGGACGCTGCTGATTGATGGCCAGGTGGAACTCAAAAGAGGCCTGCAGAGGCAGGAACGCCACCTCTTCCTATTCAACGATCTGTTCGTGGCCACCAAAATCAAGTGAGTATACCACAGCCTCCTCTTCCAGTTATCATTGTAAAATTGCATCCCCACTAACAGATAGCATTCAGTGCCTACTCAAAGCATGCCTGGCCCTCTGCTATGATCGCCAATGCCTCGAGTTTTCTGTTAGTTTTGCTTTTGGAAAAAAAAATAGGGAGTTTCAATTATTTACTCATTCCATAGTGTGCTTCCAATTTTCTTGGCTATCTTTTTACATAATTTCCCCCTCAAAAAAGTATTGGGTTCCTATTTGTTCCAGGACCCAAATACATGTAAGGGGTAAAGAATGTCATGGACATGATCTTTCTCTTTTACAGCCTGACCTGTAATGCAGAGGCTTTGTAGTTTATGGAGAGTGGGGGGAGGGGGGCAGTTATTTCTTTTTTCTAAAATAAAACAACAATCAAGAAGAACACAGCCTCTACAATACCACGCCCGTGTCTGTCATGTCCCTTATCGTCCTTGACTGGAGGGGCAGTTGGAACCCTGGATCCTTGAATGTGCTGAAATAACTTGAGATGAGCACTTTGCACTTGCGGTGGCACGTCGAAGGGGACTTGGTATTTCATCAGCTCATCTTCAGACTTCCTGTGGCACCTGCTTTTCAGCCTTCAGGTTGAGCTTACAGGAACAAGCTCAAGGGGGAGAAATGATGACTCCCCGGCCCTTGCCACCTTGTTTTAAAATCTGAGTTAAGCTGGAGCCAGTGCATTGGAGAACGTGTGAGGTGCCCCTTGCACGGGCTCAGCTATGACATTTGCGCCATTCTGTGCTGGATGTTGACCGTATTTGCTGGAAATTGTTTCGAGTCTTGTCATTCTTTCCTGTATGAAATGAGAACACATATTAAAGCCAGATGGGAGCCTTCTCCACCATTCTTGATATTCATTAGAAAGATAAATAGTTTCTCCAATAAAATTAGGGCCTTTCATTTTTTTTTAATGATGGGATCTGTTTTATAAGCATTTAATTATTTAGAAGGCAGCTGGTATTCTCTGTTATGAGTCCCAGGCCAGCCTGAGACCATGATTCTCTTTCCTGTGCCTCCCATGTAGTTGGAATCGCCCTGCAAACCACCATACGCTCAGCTTCTTGGCTCTGATGGAATCTAGTTAACTTTTTGCCCAGACTGACCTCGAACTGTAATTACATCCCGGGTAGCTGGGATTATAAGCAGGAGCTGCCATGTCAGCTTGGTTCACCTAGTGTTATATACGTAAATGTTCCTAACATTTTTCTCCATAAAAAGCAAACAGTCTTATCAAGAAAGTCCATCATATTCTATGACATGAACTCCAAGAAAAGAAAACAAGAGACATTATTTTTAGTTATCATTGTTGCTGTTTTTGTTTTCTTTTCCTTTTGTTTGTTTGTATTTGGGAGGGTAAAGGGGGGCATATAAAAAGTGGAACAAGGATGATCCAATACAACAGTGGTACTCACTAGACCTATGTGGAAAATGAACTGGATATGTTGTGGGTGGGGAGGGGAGGGAAAAACTGAGAGCGAGTGACAGAAGGGGAGACATGGTTCACAAAGAACTGTACTCATTACCTGATTCATGTAACTGTAACACCTCTCTATATTAACTCTACAATAACATTTTTTTTTAAAGAAAGTCTTTAGCTCTCTGTGATAGGCAAGAAAGTAGACCAAAGTTACAAGATTGGGGAGGGGGGGAAGTGTAGTGATTCAGAACTGAGTGATTCAGAAGTCGGCTCCCTCTCCAGGTCTCTCCACATTGCAGCTCTGATACACTTAAGCTCTTTGGCTTTCAATACATTACTCTCTGTGGCTCCATTTCCTTATGTATAGAAGGTCCTAAATTTCCCTGAGTATTTTTTATTGTAACGCTTATCGGTGCTTTTTAACTCATTAAGTCTCAGGCCCATCATAAGTATGAAATATATCAATGAGGTCAAAAATATATGATGATTTCACAGCAGAGGGCCTAAGGGAGAAATTGTCAAAAAGCAATTTTACTGCTGACTAAAAGTAGGTCACTTCCAGGTCCCCAGAGATGAATGTTAATCACGCCAATTCCACTCTCCTTCTCTCTCTCTCTCTCTTTTTTAAATTTCTTTTCTTTCCTTTTTTTTTTTTTTTGCCAGTCCTGGAGCTTGAACTCTGGGCCTGGGCACTGTCCCTGAGCTTCTTTTGCTCAAGCACTCTGACACTTGAGCCACAGCGCCACTTCTGGCTTTTTCTGTTTAATGTGGTGCTGAGGAATCAAACCCAGGACTTCATGCATGCTAGGCAAGCACTCTACCACTAAACCACATTCCCAGCCTTTCTCTCTCTTTTTATTCTTTTCTAGTTTAGGCTCTGATTTTAGGTTACAGGGGTTTTTTGTTTTTGTTTTTGTTTGGGGGGGGGGTCCTTTTTGTCTTTTTTGCCAGAATACAAAGGAAAATGGCCAATCAAAAAAATTTTTACAAAATAAAGTTAAAATAACTTACTTTTCTAAAGGCTGGCATGTCTTGCTATGACTCAGTTCAAAGTGTATTGTAATTTCCTGTATTTCTAAGGGGTTCCTTTAATACATCTTTCATAAGATGGCAATTGTTTTCATCATGTCAATAAGTTGTACATTTTAATATCTAGCCACACAAGTATTTTTTAACATTTTATTTATTTATTTATTTATTTATTTTTATTTATTTGCCAGTCCTGGGCCTTGGACTCGGGGCCTGAGCACTGTCCCTGGCTTCTTTTTGCTCAAGGCTAACACTTGAGCCACAGTGCTACTTCCGGTTTTTTCTGTTTATGTGGTGCTGAGGAATCAAACCCAGGGCTTCGTGCATGCTATGAAAGCACTCTACCACTAAGCCACATTCCCAGCCCTCTTTCCTTGCCTTGCCTTTCTTTGCCTTGCCTTTTTCCTTTCCTTCTCTCTCTCTCTCTCTCTCTCTCTCTCTCTCTCTCTCTCTCTCTCTCTCTCTCTCTCTCTCTCTCTCTCTATCTCTATCTCTCTCTGTGCTGATCCTGGGGCTTGAACTCAGAGCCTAGGCACTGTCCCTGAGCTTCTTTTGCTCAAGGCCAGCACTCTACCACTTGAGCCATAGTTCTACCTCCAGCTTTTTTTGGTAGTTATTGGAAATAAGAGTCTCATAAACTTTTCTTCTCCCCAGGCTAGCTTTGAATCACAATCTTGAGATTTCAGCCTCCTGAGTAGCTAGGATTACAAGTGTGAGCCACTAGCAACTTGCTATCTTTAAGAAAAGCATATTTATTTGGAAGATGACATTATCAGCATGCTACTTGAGCAGCTGGGTTTTACAAGGAAATCCCTCTGGAAATCCCTCATTTGATGTCTTCCAAAATATATTCCCACACACCTTGTTCTGTCCTGAGACCTTAAATTTCAGCCTGCAGTGGGGCAGAAAGATGTTCCTGTCTTTGGAGGAAAGGCACCTTTCTAGGGGAGGGGTGGGTGAGAATATTGATCAAGAGATATCATATTCATAGACTGCTTTGTAAAATGACAGCTCCTTTGTATACCTACAGCATAATAATGGTAAAGATAGTGTAAGTAAAATAGTAAGGGATCATAATAAATACATAAATAATAACAATAATAAGTAATAGTAAAAGAAAGGCACCTTTCTTTTTTGCACACTTTTGATATAGAAACCGTAATCTGAAAAAAAAAAATCCTGCAATTATAATTTGTCCTTACAAATGAGCTCACAACTTGTTTTGCTTTCCTCTTCCTAGGTACAACAATAACTTTAAGATAAAAAACAAAATAAAATTGACTGACATGTGGACAGCCAACTGTGTGGATGAAGTGGGAGAAGGCCACACCAATGCCACCAAGTCCTTCGTGCTGGGCTGGCCCACGGTCAACTTCGTGGCTACTTTCTGGTAAGAACCACAGCTTGTCCTCTTCTTTGCTTGGATTGACTACACTTGAAACCAATTTTGTCCCACTAATCTTTTTTTAGAGAATAATCTTGTATTCTGATTAGGTATTTAAGCCAATTACTCCTGTGCCTTATTTTTTTCATCTATACCTTTTAATTAGAATATTTAAAAATAAATGATAAATACCAGGAACTTTTAGAGTTATTTCCTTGGTGTGGTTGGAAATATTGTTGTGCGTGGGTTCTACTAGAACAACTGGCATATGTGTGTGGAATTGAGTGGTCAGTTCTCCAGGAACCTCTCTGCTTAGTGCAGTGTCTAGGTATTTGTTTTATCTATTGGACCTTAAGCCTTATCCGTCTTTGCCAGCCACTGAAAGAAATCTTCACCCACGAAACTTTTGTAAAATAATCCAGTCTAAGTTTGAGGAATGGGCTTCCCCAGATAGTGCTCCTAGATTTTCCAAAGCAATAGTGTTGTGTTATGAAAATAGAATTAAATGTTGTGCCATTACAAGTTCCCTGAATTGTCTGTCTGACTCAGTGTCTGTAGAGATATGACCATCAGAAGCGAATTTATGAGGTTAAGGAGTAAAAATTAGTTTCCTAAGCCTCAGTCTGAAACCTGGAATGTGGCAGAGAGTAGATTCATGAAACCAGAATATGTGTCCTTTTAACTGGGAGGCGATTAGTTAGAATTTGTTGATTCACACCTATGGCTTCCAGCGATTGTGTCCATACTCCCATCTACATTTTACACTTCAAGGTAAATACACATGACTTGAGGCTTTTTGTTCTGCTTCTCTTTCCAGTACCAACGAACTATTCGGGCATCATCCTGAAACCAGACAACTAAAATATCTTCCTAGCTGTTAGTCTTTTAATAAGGGACAGGAATGCCATTAAATTCTTATGTACTACTGGCCTACCACAAGATTTTAAGAGCTTATTAGGGACAAGCATGTTATTGGGGGTCATTTTCTGCATATTTTTTGGTAAAAAGATTTCTACAGATATTATCACTTCCTGTTGTTTAATCTGTTTGGTGAAATGAGAAATTCCAAATGATCTTTTTTTTTTTTTTTTTTTTTGCCAGTCCTGGGGCTTGGACTCAGGGCCTGAGCACTGTCCCTGGCTTCTTTTTGCTCAAAGCTAGCACTCTGCCACTTGAGCCACAGCACCACTTCTGGGTGTTTTCTGTATATGTGGTGCTGGGGAATCGAACCCAGGGCCTCATGTATACGAGGCAGGCACTCTTGCCATTAGGCCATATCCCCAGCCCGCAAATGATCATTTTAATGAAAGAATTCCTATGCAGCTTCAAGAGGGAGAAATGTAGGAACAAGTTTTCCTCATACTGTGTGGTTCAAACTATGGTTCTTTAGCCAAGTAGTCATGACGCATCATCAGTAATGTCATAATGGTGACATGGACCCTTAATATAAAGTGATGAGGAGAGCAATTCACCTCCGTAGGGTTTCCCTCCCTGCAATGTTAAAAATAAATTTTTAAAAAAATCCTAGTCTAGCCCTGAGGAGACCCTATGCCAAACACAAATTGAAAAAGAATCTGTAAGATAGCTGACCAGTACTCCTCAAAACTGTGAAGAGCTAAACCCAAAACGGGAAAAACTGAGACACAGTCCTAGACCAGTCCTGAAGAGACATAATAGGTAAACATTACAGGGAGTTGGGTTGGCTTCAAGAACAGAAAAAGACTAGAAAAACTGACAAAATCCAAGTCATAGCAAGAATTTATTTTTAATGTGTGCCAATATTTAAGAATTGGATCATAAGAATGTAAAAGGACCTAAGAAACTCAGTGTATGAACTCTGTGACCATTCTTATCTAAAGAACAAAAGAGGATGTAAATAGGAGCATTGTATAATGTATACATGTCTTGACATAGCACCAAAAACAAGCCCATACTGTACAATTTGTGTGAACTAATAAAAAGTACTTTCTTTCAAAATCATAAATTTAATTTTAAAATGACTTTATCTCTCAAAGTAAACTGTTGAGGAATTCTGCCTCTGGGATGGCAGAGTACAATCCTAGCAAACTGACCAGCCTACAGGTAACAGCTCTCAAATCTGAGCAAAATACAAACAATTGAAATTCAGCAAAGGGTTCTGGAGAGGTGACAAAAGTTGGGTGTTTTGGGAGAAGAATTGGCACTTGGAAGTCGGGAAGGCAAGCTACAGTCGTGGGAGGATGAAGGGTTACTAAAACTCACAAGCCCCTGCAGGCTCTCTGGCCCAAAGAAGCAGAGTCAGAATCCACCAAGGTGAATGGAAAGCAAGAGGAATAAGAGAAAGGAAGCTCTGCTGTTCAGTGCACTGATTGCTGAACCCCTCACATTTATGAGATGGACTCAAAGCTTGAAGCTAAGACTTAAAAGAAGTGGTGAGACAGAGTTCATCACTCCACCCCACAAAATTAGTTGTCTGCTGAAACAAAAGCAGCAATACAGTCTGAATATAAAGTCAAGCACTGAGACTAATGTGCAGAAGACAACAGAAAATTCCTTGACACATAGAACAGACAAAGGGAGGAGATCATCAACAGAAACCCACCCTGAGGCGACTCGTCTCTGAAAATAATTTTTACAAGTACAAATAACATGCCAAAATAAAAAAGAATTCCAAATGAAATTAATGAAAAGATGGGAAATCTTGGCAGAGAAACACAATAGCCAAGAAAAAGCCAAATGAAAATTCTACAACCGAAACTTACAGAACATGTTAATTTGTCTTACAAATCGTGTAGCTTATTTACAGAATGGAAATGACAAGTGTTGGAGAATTTACTTGGGAAAAAATAAATCAAATGTTGGCATAAATTGTTTATGCTATTTAATCTTTCTTTTTCATTTTCTTTGTAGTTCTCCAGAACAAAAGGACACGTGGCTCTCTCTCCTTCAGAGGTAGTTTTTCTTCATTATACTGATTTTTAATCTTTAACCTGTGGCAAGTGAAATTAAAATCACATACTAAAGGGTTGTATCTCCAAACTCTTCCCTTTACCCTTACTAGAAATGATTCGCTTGCCCTCCAAAATATCATCTGTTGTTTAGATTGTATAGTTGTAACCACTGGCTGTAAATAATGTTCTCTCAATGTAAGTCTTTCTAGGAAGGAGAACACTGAGATCTGTTTTGGTCATTTTAGACAGAAATTAAGTCATCTCTCTTCTACCTCTTTCTGACATCCTCAAACTACCCATTGGTGCTAATAGTTTCCCTGAGATTTGTTGAAAGTGCATGCTTTTCTTCAGTCAGCCTCACAAATCAATTCTCCCTCCCATTAAGTATATAGACTGAAATGGCCAACTTCAGGTCCTCAGCTAAACCTCTAGCCCTTGCCCTGTCCTTTTTCCCCTCTGTAAGCAATGGGAGAGTTGAGATTTACATGCTGGTAGAAAGCTAAATGGGAAATGAAAAGTCATTGTTCTGGGTTGGCCTAGTAAAGTACTGAATGTATTCTCACACATAACGTATATGGGGCCAAACCTGTTCAGAGAAGGCAGAGAGACTTTAAGGAGAAATATATAAATGTATTTGTTATGTATAGCACTCACAGGTACCTTAAGCTGATTACGGTTCTCAAACCTCACTTAGCAAAATGCATGTCCCATTCTTGGTTTTGTGGGGGCTTTTTTGGTTTTGTTTTGTTTTTTTGGTTTTTCAGTTTTTGTGGTTTTTTTTTTTAATGCCCATGCCTAATGTCCTGAAGAAATTTTTATTTTTTTAATTTTCTTTCAACCCATATTGTAATCTGATTTGGCTGAGTCTCGTGTGTCTTTTTTTAAAAGTAGTACTTAAGCCGATTGCGAATGTGATCAAAAGCGATTGATTTTGTGAAGTAAGCCGCCAGCGAATTCCATCTGACTCAGTGTTGTCTTGGGTTGTCGTTGCATTTGATTAGATACATCAATCTAGAGAAAGAGAAGGACTACCCGAAGAGCATTCCCCTCAAAATCTTCACCAAGGACATTGGGAATTGTGCCTATGTAAGTGTTTCTCGGCCAGAAAATTCAATTCCAAGTCCCTGTCTAAGGGAGAAAGCACCATGGAGTCAAGGAGAGACAGACAGACAGATAACAGACAAAGTGTGCATGTGCTACTGAACTACCACAGTGGGGGGAAATGCTTTTTCCTGAGTCTGTGCAAATCTTTGTGTGCATGGAGGGGAAACCCTTGCGAGAAAGCAGCAAGAGGAATCTGTGTTCAGCATAGTATTTAACATTCACCCATGGAAAGATGACGGCCCGTAAGATGTATCTTTTCTCTCCTGGCACAAATGATACTGGGCGCTTTGTGTTAGCAAAGGGTAGTTAGTAAGAAATTTCCACAAGGAGATATTTCTTGTACAGGGAAGTATTCTTCAGGGTTCCCCTCCGTGCCCACCCCTCCAACTTGTTGCTTCTTCAGTCAAGAGTGCTCAAAAGTTCTTCATGCTTTGAGATTTGGGGGATTGAATCTCTCAGGTGAAGAAAAGGTGGGTCACCAGTGGAAGGTGGCATTGGTAAGGGATGGCATGCTTCCGCCTCCCATGCTCCGCTCTGGTATGGTCTTTAATACCAGCCTGTGCAGTGGGGGGTGCTGAAGTTATAGTTCAAGAGCAGAGATGTTGTGAACAAGTCCAAGACTTAGTGTGTGTTTGTGGGGGAGGGGCACACGTGTGCACACACACATGCGCTGGTACTAGGAACTTGAACTCAGAGTCTGGGTAAGCTGTTTTTTAGCTTTTTCACTCAAGGCTAGTACTCTTCCACTTAGCGCCATAGCTCCATTTCTGGCTTGGTGGGGAGGGGCGGGATGGTTAGGCTGGTTCCAAACACTGCTTACATCTAAGCCGCCTGAGTAGCTAGTATTACAGGCATGAAACACTGGTGCTTTGCTGGAAAATTCTATTTTTATGATGCTACGGACTGTCCATCTCAGCAGCCCTAGATCCCATGGAATAGTTCTTTGGGAAGTTACATAACTCTGAATGAGTTATGCTTTGGGCAAAAACCAATCCAGATATCTGGCTTCAATTCTTGAAGGAGATACTCATATGTTTATGGCATGAGACTACCCTGATGTGTTTGTTTGATAGAGTGGAGGGGTACTACAGTACATAAGAATTTTTGTGCAAAGTCCCCTGACTTATTTATCATTAAAAGCCAGGCTACTTCCAGGATGAAGTGACATGTGGCCAATGTCTTAGGGACCATTGCTTCTAGAAAGAGATCACCCCCAATAGAAGTAGTGTATGTGTGGGAAATAGGTTATCCTTGGCCTTTCCTGGTGCGAAGCCTGTCTGAATTCTGCTAATCTGGCATGGAATGGTCATGTCTTTGCATTTTCTGCTATTTGTTTACTTGCCAAAGCACTCACCCGCTGCCATTCATTTGTTCTGACTCCCAGAAAGACGTTCAGGGAAAAATATGTTCCCTGTAATTACTATGTGGACAGTAGATATCTAAAGTGCAGCAAAATTAGCTTAGTAGCCAGGTAATTGGAAAGATTGTGTACAAAAGACTTTATGAGAGAGTTTCTTTCAATTGAGTCGAGGAGTCTTGTAGACTTGAAGAACAAAAGCAGAAGCCAGGGGCTGGGAATATGGCCTAGTGGCAAGAGTGCTTGCCTCGTATACATGAAGCCCTGGGTTCGATTCCCCAGCACCACATATATAGAAAATGGTCAGAAGTGGCACTGTGGCTCAAGTGGTAGAGTGCTAGCCTTGAGCAAAAAAGAAGCCAGGGACAGTGCTCAGGCCCCGAGTCCAAGGCCCAGGACTGGCAAAAAAAAAAAAAGCAGAAGCCCTTTCTAAAACTGTGTTTGGGACAGTAAGAAGCACATTTTGAAATCCGTGCATTTGAAATGCTTAAAAAAAAAAAAAACCTAAAGTAAAATTCAACTAAAAAACAATTTGTCCCAACAAGTACCTGACCCACAGAAAAGGAAGACTTGAACAGAATAACAACTGATACAATTTCAGGGGAGTTCAAGCTTTACTTCTCTATTTTTAATTTCACTTTGTTTTTTCCATGCCACTTTTTTTGGTGTATCAAGTAATCCTTAGCAATAAATGCCAACTGCTGATTTATCTAATAATTATCCTGAGTAAAAACCTACCTGCATAGCAAAAGTGTTTTGATAGCATACATAGTCCTTCTTTTTTTTTTTTTATTGGTCGTGGGACTTGAACTCTGAGCCTGGGCACTGTCCCTCAGCTCTTCTGCTCAGGGTTAGCCCTCTACCACTTGAGCCACAGCACTCTTCCAGTTTTCTAGTGGTTCATTGGAGATAAGAGTCTCATGGACTTTCCTGCCTGGGCTGGCTTTCAACTATGATCCTGAGATCTCAGCCTCCTGAATAGCTAGGATTATAGGCACAAGCTACCAGTGCCCAGTTACATGGCCCTTTTTAAGTCTATTTCTACAGAGCAATTCCCACTGTAGTTTGCAGCAGAGAGCTATGATAGGTGTTCGTCTCAATGAAAGAGCTGGTGAGAGAATTGAGATTTCTAAAATGTTTAGTTTCACTGATTCTTAAGTCCTCTCATGAAAATCTTAGTAGCCACAAGTGCTAGACACATAGAACATACTTAGATACCAATGGGCTTCACATATATTTTGTAACCAGTTTCTATTCTGACTTCCTTTGCTAATTTTATACCAGGCAAAGACATAGAAGCCCATATTGTAAGTACAGAAAGAGAGACAAGCACCCTCTCCTTTCTTAGATTTCCCATTGCAAAATGCAAATGAGGCAGAGGGACACATCTACTAGCAAAAGAAATGTTGTAAAGGGCATAATATAGCAAGGGGTAAAAGTAACTTAGAATTAAGGGTCTGTGTCCTACTTTAAGTCTCATGCTTTATTCTGTTCGTGCTCAAAAGTAAGATTCACCTTTGGGTCGTCATTTGGCAATGATTATTTGTCTTTGATTTCCTTATGTGTAGATGTATCTCTTATTTCTTTTTTTTCTCCTCTACAGTCCAAAACTATAACAGTAATGAATTCAGATACAGCGAGTGAAGTTATCAACATGTCATTACAAATGCTAGGGATAACTGTAAGTTACTCTGCTATGTATTTTTTGTTTTGCCTCTACTTCCTAGATCCTAATTATAAAGAAACTTTTGATTTGGAGTAATATTTAGTAAACTCAGATGTAAATACTATGCCTTCTCTTACAAGGTAGCATATACATAAAGATATATGTCCTATTTAGTTTCCCAAATGAAGAAAATAAAGACAGGAGAACTTTACTGTAAGTGTAATATATATCTCTATTCACACACAAAAAATCTTTCTCAGAAGATTCTTCATAGAGTTTCAACCTCCTTTTCCCCTTCCTTCTTGGCATTATTTGACTGTCTTCCTCATAATTGGTCTTGGGATAATGACACATTCAGAATAATTTGTTCTAGAGTAGTTTTTTTTTACATCAAGGACAGTGGAAAGTTGGGGAGAAAAGAAGCGATGGTATTGGGGAGGAAGTGAATATGAATGTGTAAAAAAAATAGACTAATAATAAAGTATATTGAAATTTTCAATGGGGGATAAAAAGAATTATAGAGGGGTGAATTTGACCAAAGCACATCATCTGCATGTATGGAAAGAACACAGTGAACCCCCTCTGTATAATTAATACAAACTTTAAAAAAATAAAAAGAACACTCGTCATAGGCCCTATTGATTGGTTACAGGTCCTGATGATAAGATGGTTTATGGCTTATGAGATTCATAGGGGTTTGTAAGTGAATTGTGGTTCGGACTCTGTCATGAACTTGAAGTTCCTTAGTGGGAACACAGTCTTCCATGTTTTGCTTGTAGTTTCTGCCCTTTTGTTTTCTGAGGCAGAGGTGACTTTTGGAAATGTTACTAGTGGAAAAGATGGGCATATCCGAGCATAAGGTAGAAGATTAAGGATCGGGAGGTTTGTCCCGTGGTCTTCCTGCCAGCTATGTAAAGCCTGTGATGAGTACTTTACTTGAAGGCAAGGGCTTCTGAGGAACAAAAACAAGGAAAGAACCTGAACATGTCAGTCAAGGTTTCCATGAAAATACTCTTATGAAAATGATGCGGCCTCGCACGCCTAACATCTGCCTTAGTGTTATTGCTGTATTTAGATTTGCTCTTCACGGTGCTATGCTAAAAGAACTCAATGCGACCGCAAGTCAGAATGCACAATCTGATTTATTTGTAAAAATTTAGCAAAGTGGGTAACTCTGCATTGAGTTCCAACCTCCAGCAATAGATCTTAGAGAAGAGCAGTTTAAGGGGTAGGGAGGGAGATTAATACATGAATCTTTTTTTTTTATCTATACTTCCTTATGGTTTTTAGTCTGCTGTGCAGACAAAACTAAGTTTAATTTAGTTAGGAATGGGAGTTAACTTGGTTAATCCTGTTTTGAGGGATTCTTACAGTGTTTTCAATACTGCCTAAAAGGTAAAAGTTTTGTTAGATTGCTCTTACTCTCTGATGAAAGGATGGTAATGAGGAAGCGGATTCTTGGGTCAGGAAAGATGAGTTGTAGGAACTAGGAAAACCATCTTGAAAAACCATAACCACCCCAAGACCTTGTACTTTCTTTTTGCAAAGCATAAAAATGCCCCCCAATGGGGCTGGGGATATGGCCTAGTGGCGAGAGAGCTTGCCTCATATACATGAGGCCCTGGGTTCGATTCCCCAGCACCACATATACAGAAAACGGCCAGAAGTGGCGCTGTGGCTCAAGTGGCAGAGTGCTAGCCTTGAGCAAAAAGGAAGCCAGGGACAGTGCTCAGGCCCTGAGTCCAAGCCCCAGGACTGGCCAAAAAAAAAAAAAAAAATGCCCCCCAGTGTCAAATGTGAAAGATATATTGTGACTTTTAATTCTTTTATCTCCAAGGGCTCTGAAAAAGATTACCAGTTATGGGTTAATTCTGGGAAAGAAGCAGCACCGTACCCACTCATTGGTAAGTTTCTGGGGAAAGCTAAGCCGGCATTCTGTCATAACTATATTCTAAATGTCTTGGAAGTCATCCCAATCCACAATATACCTCTCTCAGGGGATATGCATTTAATACCTACTAATCATTTACTATGTGCCAGACAATTGTTTTTTCAACTCCACAAGCAAATGGTACAGTTAGGGAAAGAAATTTAAATGCTCACTCTGCCTTTTCACTTTGTAGGCAGAGCTGTCTTGTCACATTTTCTAGTCTTCTAGAAAAAGCATATGTATGAGAAAGCATATGTACCGGTATTCTTTTTCTCCCTATGTATGCTTTTATACTCACTTCTTGAAGTCCCTGTTCCCTTCCTTTCCTAATATGTTGCCTGCACAGGAAACCACCTGTAATCCATCATCAATGAGCAGCTAATCACCTTTTCTGTGCCCAGAACTTTTCCTAAGCCTCATAAAGAAAATGGTACAAATAACCCATGTTGATTCCTAAGAGTCTTTGGAGACTAATTTACAAACTAATGAACTATACTGTTTCTCTAGCCAAGTTTTCCAGCATTTGTTGTAAGGAATGCTATTTTAAGACAGAGGCTCACTAGGTAGCTTATGCTGGTCTTCAGCCCACATTCCTCCTGTTAGTAAGAATTATATAAATAGGTGACAACTCACATTATTTCAGGTACATAGCTTACAAAAAATAAGAGCACATCTTGATCAGCAATTTCATTCAGTGTAGCTGATAGATAAAGATTAGTTACAGACAGTGTCAAGAGCAGATTTGGAAATGATTGCTTACTACCTGCTGGGCTTTGTGTAAGGCAAGCAAATGCATTGACTCTGTAACCCTGTCACTACCTGAGTTATATAAGACCAAAGGTTCGTGCAAAATGTTTCTGTCTATTCTAATATAAAAGAGGAAGCTGGACAGTGGAGCTAAAGGCAAGACTGATTGCATTTCAGGTTTATTTTCTTTTGATGTCATTTTTTATTTAAAAAAAGTGAACGAACAATATAAGTTGTCATTATAGAATCAAGTGTCTAAAGTAACAACATAATGTAATTTATTTAAAAATCAATGAAAACTAGGGAGATGGTAACTTTTAGGGATAGCACCATTTAAAGCTCCTACTGCTACGTCTTCCTAATAAGATGGTGCTCAGGCCATGCCTGTAATCCACTGTAGGAGGCTGAGATCGTAGGATCAAGGCGTGAAGCCAGCTCAGGCAGGAAAGTCTGAGATTCTTACTTCCAGTTAACCACTAAAAAGGCTGGAAGTGGTGCTGCTCAAGTGGTAGAGCATCAGCCTTGAGCAAAATAGCTCAAAGACAGCACTCTGAGTTCAAGGGCTAGGACTGGTACACTAAGAAGAAAAGAAGAAATGATTGTGCCAAGATTTGGCAGAAGACTTTAGTTGTATATTTCAGTGTGCCTTGCAGTACAATTTGTATATTAGCTGCTAGCTATTTTGATAAATGAATTTTGTATTTATGTTTGTTATAAGAACGTTTTGGGACTGGGAATGTGGCTTAATGATAGAGTGCTTGCCTAGCACTCATAAAGCCCTGGGCTCAATTCCACAGTACCACATCAACAGAAAAAGCTAGAAGTAGCGCTGTGGCTCAAGTGGTAGAGTGCTAGCCTTGAGCAAAAGAAGCTCAGGGACAGTGTCAAGGCCTTGAGTTCAAGCCCCAGAACTGGCAAAAAGAGAGAGAGAACCTTTCGAGCCTCAAAAGTTTACCAAGTTCAATAATAAGTAAACTTACTCTCTGTGCTTAAAAATGGCATAGAATAATAGTATTTAGTGACTACACTAAGAGAATGGAAAAACTTACATTACTGCAGAGCAAAAATGCCATGTTCTAATCAGACGTCCAAGGTTTTTTCTGGTTTGTAAATTCCTTTTTGTATCCATTACTATGACTTTAATCTTCTATGGCCTGCCTTCTGATTATTGCCTATAAAACCCAATCTCAGTGAGACAAAGGAAAAAGGATGAAGCAATGCAACAGTGAAATTCACAAGACAATATGTTGGAAATTAACTGTACAACTTGAGGGGGGTTGGGGGAGAGAAAGGGGGATAAAAATGAGGGAGAGGGTAACAAGTTTGACTAGAAATGTACTCTACTGCCTTACGTATGTCACTGTAACCCCTGTACATCCGCTTGATAATAAATTAAATTTTTTTAAATCTCAGAAGTCAGTGGGAGGGAAGTATAAAACAACCACTCCCAATTGCATAACTAACAATATAACAATGTTCTTGAGCAGACAATTACGTAACTAATAAACAGTCATGAAACAGTGATGCTCCTTAAGCATCATTTTTGTCCTGGTCGTTAAATCATCTCAGCCACTAGCGTTTACTTATCTGAACCTTATAGTACTCACATATGACAGAGCGCATTATGCAGGGTAACTATTTTAAATCATGGATTGCCCAGAGGTTTTCAGATCTAGTGTCAAAGAAGAAACTAGAGTACCCTTAAAAATGTTCTTAGATGCCAATCTATGCACTCAACTCTGATGTATGCTATCATTCTAAGTAAAAAATTCTTTTTTTTTTTTTTTTGGCCAGTCCTGGGCTTGAACTCAGGGCCTGAGCACTGTCCCTGGCTTCTTTTTGCTCAAGGCTAGCACTCTACCACTTGAGCCACAGCGCCACTTCTGGCCGTTTTCTGTATACGTGGTGCCGGGGAATCGAACCCAGGGCTTCATGTATATGAGGCAAGCACTCTTGCCACTAGGCCATATCCCCAGCCCTAAAGTAAGAGATTCTTAAAAGATACTTTTTTTCCTTCCCTTTACCCCACCCCCGACATAATGACACTAACTTCCTGGCAGACCCCCTGAATTTGTGCAGTGGTTTCTAACTGGTTCAGGCAACCCAAGGATTCTCGACACCAAAAAGTCACAGGAATAAATGGTGACACCGTCCAGTTCGTAGTACACGTACTCACAAGGCTAACCAGCCCCACATCTGTGTTTGTGTTTTCTCTCTTGGTAGGGCATGAATTCCCCTATGGAATTAAAATGAGCCACCTTCGAGACACTGCCCTCCTGACACCAGGATCCAGGGACTCTGGCACTCCTCCAAACCTCCAAGAACCTTTCCTCATTGAGCCCCTTCCTCGAGACATGCAGTGCCAGTTCATCCTGAAGCCCAGCCGCCTGGCTCTAAGCCAGCAACTGAGCGGTGAGCTGCTCTCCCCCTCCATCAGCCAGCCTTAAGCACAAGCTTTCATTTCCCCCAGCACAAATGTAGCACCTAGGCCAGGACCCCAACGTCTGCCTGGAGCAGGTGCACTTTGTCCTTTGAAGTTGCTAATTCATAGGAGAGCGCTTTACAAGGTGATTTTATGAATCAGTAGCAAACATCACTGACTTGTATCCAACAGCGCTCATTTGCCCCATCTATCCTCGCCATTTTGTTCCCCTCCTTTAACCTTTCTCCCTGCAGGTGCTTCAATGCCTCCTTTGTACTTATCATCACCCTCCCCCCCCCACTGTGTGCTCCCTTATGATTACATTATAAAAAGAAAAGAGGCCTCAGTGCTGAATGTTAGAAGGCTGATCCTGCCTCACCTAGAACCTGTACTGATGAGCAAGCGGGAGGATGAATGGTTTCTGCAGAAACCGCTCTCCTTCCTTATTAGCCTTCTATTGTAACAGATTCTCTGTGAACGCAGATTTCTCTAGCCCCATAATAAAGGCTCTGGTATTAGCACAGTGGGTTGGACATAAAACCACCCAAACTTGCCCTGATCCAAATGAGAGGTTTAAGTATTTGAACCAACCAGGGGACCCAGAGAAGAGCAGCAGTGCCTTTGCAAATGAACCCACTTAGGAAGCACACCTCTCAAGAGAAGGCAGCGAGGCCTCCAGACCTCACCATAGCCCCGCCCTGCCGCTCGTACATCTGAGTGCCACATGCATTTCTCCAGCCGTGTCGATCCACGGGCAGAGCCTTAATGAAAAGAGGCATGGCCTTTGCATGTGTCCAGTATTTTCATTACCTTCTAGTAGCTGTACAAAAGAGTTGCCATTCGACAAAGCAGTGGATGAATACAATGCATCTTGTCCAATGTCACCCTTTCCAACATTCTCACCCAGGCCTGCTACCCACCCCTTCCCTCACTCTTCTTAATTTGTAGGATATACATTGGATTCTTCTCTGTCTCCCTTCTCCCCTTCATTTGTCTACCCCTTTCTCCTTGAATCATAAACCCCTGCTTTAGGTGTCAGCCAGGGATGTAGAACAAACTGACCTACAATACCTGGGGCTTCCAGGATCAGGCTTTCTCTTTCTAGCATTTTCCAGGGGTTCTGGGACTACCTCTGGTCTCTAGTTCTTCAAGCCAGTAAGAGTTCAGGTTACTTTCTAGAATTTATCACCAACTACCTGGGCCTGGAGGCTTCTCTCATGTTTGCATCTGGTGTATCCTGCCGTAAACATACTTTGTGAACTAAAAAGATACATGAGGGTTTTTGTAAAACATTAGCTTCCGTCTCAGTAACAGAGAGACAAATCAGGAAACAAGAGCATTCTAGAAAACAATGGATGCAAACTCCTCTCTCATTCCTGTTCTGCACTTTAATCTTGTTTTTGTCTTTGCCTCTTTCTCCTTCCTCTCTTCTTTCTCCTTTCCTGTCTTATAGTGAAAGGGGAAGTCGTGTTGGCATGAAGCACATTTTTCTTTAATAGAGCCTTCATTTTACCTTTGAATTCAGGACCAAAATTCTAAAAAGATATCCATTTCAGAGTCTCCGCTCTCCTCAATGGATAAAAACCCACACATGGGTCTTCCTTAATTTGTAAAGTATTATCATGGAATCTCATAGATTGTCTTGATAGAGCTTCCAGACACCATTTTCTATTTTCCGAGCCTTGGTAGAAAGGAATGAGGTGACATGAATTAAGCCACTTTCCCCAATTATCTCGCATCTTTTTAGATTCCAGTCAGAAGACGTATCGAAGGAGACGGTCTATCATCAACTGGGCCTTCTGGCGCGGCTCTAGCACTCACCTGGACAATTTGCCTATCTCACCAACATCCCCCATGCCAGGACAGCTCTTCGGAGTTCCTCTGCCAGATATCTGTGAGAACGAAAATCTGCCCAAACCTGTCTTGGTGAGACTCCTTTATACCTGTCAACTACTGACAAGGGACAGCTCTGGGAGGGCAACCTGGCCCCACATGGAAAAAATGACTTGCGCCTGCCCCCCTACTTCATAGGAAAGAATCTTCCTTCTTCAAATATAAATAAAAATATGATTTAGCTATTGAAAGATCTCAGAGAAGACATGGATCATCTAGTCTATCGATCTCCAAAGATGAAATAAATTAGAATTTGCTCTGTAGACAGAATCTCCATTGTCTCTCCCAAAGGGGCTTGGGTTCTTTGAGTCCCTCGCCCCAGCTCCCGGTCCTCCAAAGCTTCCACTGTTGCCTCTAGAAGCCAGGAAAGCCACGTACCTGCCCTCGTGGGTATGGGCTACATGCCAATGGCGGGTTTCCTGCCCTTGCTTCCTCACAGGCCATGCTGTGCTTTCTGAACCACAAAGGCCCGCTCACGAAAGGCATCTTCAGGCAATCGGCCAATGTGAAATCTTGCAGAGAGCTAAAAGAGAAACTGAATTCTGGAGTTGAAGTAAATCTCGACTGTGAATCTATTTTCGTGATAGCATCTGTCTTGAAGGTAGGAAAAGCTCCCCCTTTCTACCCACATTGGGCAGGCCTGCGGCACCAAACACGGTGTTTCATTATGAGCTTTATTCTTATCTGCAAAGAATCCTGATAAATTGGACTTTAAAAGCTACTGCCAGCCTCATTGGTGGTATCCACCTATAATCCCAGCACTTGAAGACTAAGGGACTAAACAGTGCAAGGCCAGCTAGGGCTGTATAAGGTGACTCTGTTGGGGAGGAAGGAGGAGGAGAGGGAGGAGAAGAGGGGAGCAATGAAGCGGCCATGGGTATAGGCAAGAGAGAGGTGAGAGGGGTAAGAGGGAGACTGAGAGGAAGAGAGGTGAGAAAGAGGGAGAGAGAGACAGAAAAGAGAATAGGGAAGTGAGAGAAGAGAGGCAGGGAAAGTTAGGAAGGTAAGAGAAGCACAAGGTGCGAGGGGGGGCAGGTAGAAAGAGGGAGGAAAGGAAAGGGGGGAAGTGGCCAAAGGCAAGAGAAATAAGGGGACAACAGGAAGGGAAAGAAGAAGAGAGAGAGAGAAAGGAGAGAAGAGGCAGACAGAGAGGGGGAGACATGCAAGGGAAAGAATGGGAGAGAGGAAGAGAGGCCAGAGAAAGACCACTCAAAGAGAAAGCGGAGAGAGGAAGGGGGAGAGCAAGCGAAGAAACGAGAAAGAGGTAAGAGAGAAAAGAGAAAGGAGAGAGTGCAGAGGTGAGGGGCAAGAAGAGGTGAGGGGCAAGGCAGGGAAGCAAGGCTAGGAGACGCAAAAGATAGAATGACAAGGAGATGAGGGAGACAGAAAGGAGCATAGAGAGACAGGAGAGAAAGAAAGGGGAGAGGATGATGGGTCTGAGAGACAGGTGCGAGAGGAGAAAGAGGCAAAAGAGAGCCCCGCGGGGGAGGGGGACAGGCTGAGAGAGAGGGGAAGAGAGTAATAGAAGCGAGGTAAAGAGCTGAGAGGGAGAAGAGAGGAGAGTTGGTTAAGGGGAGGCAGGGTGGGAAAGAAGTGGGAGAAAAGAGAGAGGATAGGAGTAGAAAGAGGAGGGAGAAGGAAAGTGTGGAAGAGGAGGAGGAGAAGAAAAGGACAGAAGGAGAAAGACTAGAGGAGGAGGAAAGGAAGAGAACAGGAAGAAAGGAGAACAGCAAAGGATAAAAAGGAGGAGAACAGGAAAGGAAGATGGAAGAGCAGGAGGAAAGAAATAAGAGGAGAGGAGGAAGAGGAGGAGGAAAAAGAAAGCAGAAGCATGAGGAAAGGAGGTGAAGAGGAGGAGGAGGATAAAGAAAGTGGAAGAAGGAAAAGGAAGATGGAGAACAAGGAGGAAAGGATGGGAGAGGGGCAGAGGAAAGCAAGAAGGAAAAAGAGTGGAGGAGGAGGGAAGAAGACAATGAGGAGGAAAAGAGAAAGGGGGGATGAGGAGAGGTGGAGGAGCAGAGGAGACATGAAGAGAAGAGATGGCGGGGGAGGAAGAGAAGGGAAGGAGGAAGAGAAGAGGACGAGGAAGAGGAGAGACTGGGAGGAGAGGAGGTGGAGTAAGAGAATGACAACAGGATGAGAGGGGCAATAAGAGGAGGGCATGGAGGAGGAGAAGCAGGCCAAGTAGGATGAGGAGGACCACGAGGATGAGGAAGATGAGGAGAAGAGGAAGGACAGGAGACTGAGGAGGAAGAAGGAGGAGGTGGAGGAGAGCAGGAGGAGTAGGAGAGTGGTGAAGTAGAATCCACAGGAAGAGATGCCTGAGAAAGAGATGCAGAGAGAGAAGTGGGAGATGGTCTGGGGGGGGGTGAGAAGCCAAACGGGAGCGTAGAAGAGGGACGGACAGACAGAGAGGCAGAGAGGGAGAGAGATGCCGATAGAGAAAGGCAAGGGAGAAGCTACAGTGGGGGGGGGGCATTAAGAGAGAGGGAAAGAAAAGAGAAAAAGAAATGGAAGTCTGTGGGAGACCACAGAAGGGTCTCTTCAAATCACCTTGAGAATTTGAACCAAAACTTTCGTTTACTTGTAAGCGTTTTGTAAGCAAAGACCACATGGCTTGCGTCATTGCTTAGACCCAACCCTCCACGCACACAGGGCTGACGGCAGGAAGGGGTGTGTTCATTATTTGTATAGCATGCTTATATCACTAATATAAAATTGATGTCAATTTATGATCATAGCTAATTAATTACAATTATAGGGACACCCTCTCCCCAACTGCAGGTGAGCTCCTCCAGGAGAGGTGAGGGCTAAGCCTCCATCCACATGAAATATATGAGAGCTCTCAGATGCAGAATACATAGAGACTATGTCTTAGCGCATTTGTGCACCAATATCACTAGAGAGAAGATCTTATGTCAGACAAAGTATCAATCAGTGGGTGAGCCGGAAGTACATGAAGAATGATTGGCACAGATACAGTGATACACATTTCCCTGAATTCACCATTTTAAGACAGAGAGTAAACTTCCAGAAGTTTCATCCACAGTAGACAGGCCTTCATTTTTCTGTACTATAATCCAGGTTTCAAATTACTTCCATGTTGGTTGTTGTTGTTAGAATGAAATCAAGTCATGTAGGATGCCAGTGGCTCATGCTTGTAAATCCAGCTACTCAGAGGCTAAGATCTGAGGATTGCAATTTGAAGCCAGCCTAGGCAGGAAAGTTTGTGAGACCCTTACCTCCACTTAACCACCAGAAAATTGGAAGTGGAGCTGTAGCTCAAAGTGGTAGAGCACTACCCTTGAGCAGAAGAGCTCAGTGACGGCCCAGGCCCTGAGTTCAAGCCCCATAACCAACAAAAAAAAAAAAGTCAAGAGTTGGCCAAGACATCTATGTACTACTTTGAAAAATAGACATTAACTATTCCAACAAAAATGTTTTGTAGTTTCTCCAATACATATTTTACGTGAGAAATAATGGTATCAAATATGTGTTTTGTTTTAATCTATGCAAGGACTTTCTACGAAACATTCCGGGAAGTATTTTTTCATCAGATCTCTACAGTCACTGGGTCTGTGTAATGGATCAAGGAAATGATGAAGAGAAGATAAATGTCATTCAAAGGTGAATTATCCTCTGTCTCAAAAATGCTTTTAAAACTCATGTGTTAAAAGCTTGTCCATGTCTGGGAATGTGGCCTAGTGGTACAGTGCTTGCCTAATATACATGAAGCCCTGGGTTCGATTCCTCAGCACCATATACATATAGAAAAAGCCAGAAGTGGCACAGTGACTCAAGTGGTAGAGTGCCAGCCTTGAGCAAAAAGAAGCCAGGGACAGTGCTCAGGCCCTAAGTTCAAGCCCCAGGACTGGCAAAATAATCCCCTCCCCCCAAAAAGCTTGTCCATTGAGGTTGTACTACATCTGTCACTGATGTTTTCTCCCTATTCTCTTAGGATGGGCTACTTACATCTTTTGAATCTCGTAGGTGCTGAAATCCATTAGTCCACTAGCTAGTCATTCATCTTAATCTGGGTGGAAATAGTCAGTTAGTAAGACAATTCCTTATTGATTTCATGCAGTGACTGAAATCATATAGAGAAAATCACCTGTTTCCTCCTCTTTAAGATGTCACAGGTCTGGTAGAGTGGCTAGGGGACTACAGTTAGATAAATGCCAATCATCTGTGCTATAGAAGATATTTGTCAAGTGCTTTGTGAACACAGCAGAAAGACGAGTGAAGAACTCGGGAAGTTGCAAAGTCTCAATCTGATAAGCAATGCGATGTTGATGCTCATGAACAGGGAGATTGCTGAGGAGAACTGGCCACTCCATATTCCCAAGTGCTCTCTGTACTATACGCAAATAGGAAAGAAATGTCTATTAACAAATGACAACATAGTCCCGGGGTTGGAGGTAGAGTGCTAACCAATAAGCAAAAAAGCATCAGGGTACTGAGCTTCACCAATAAAAAAGCAATACTTCAGTCTCTATGAAAACCTTTGCATCCCATTATTATTTAGTTGCTTGTGCTTGTTTAGTGGTTTTTTTTTTCCTAGAGCAGCTTTCAAATACCAATTATCTACAAATTGCTATTAACATACAGTGTTGGACTAATAATAGTCTAATTGGCAAATGTACCAGAAACCAAACACAGATAATCCAGTACTACCTCTATTTCCATTACAGATTTGATGTAAACCATTTGAAGAGAACATCAAATTCTATGCTTGGTTGCATATTGTCCAAAATCTTGTTTCCTATAGAGCGATGTTTGTGAAAAATGTAAGATGATGACATTGGTGCAAATAAACGTGTGAAAGTTTCCATTTAACTCATTAATGAACTGATAAGATGTTACAACCTATCCAAGGAGATTTCAAAGTACCAAAATGTAGATACACTGCTTGCTGTTCTCTATACCTTAGACATTTAAAATAATCCAAAGTCTTAGAATCCCAAATCAGAAAACACAAAATCACACATATGAGTGAGATCTTTTTCCACTGAATATACACAATAATCTCCTGATCTATTACAGCATTTTTCACAATTTCTCCTTATCAACCTGAAGTTGAAGAAAGGTCTGTGATTTGTTCAATCCGACTTCATCAAGATTCTCAGAGAAATAAAAACAACAGTCATAAGTACTAGCGTATCAACAGATCTAAGTGTGTGTTTTCAGCATGGTACTTAAAACTTATTTCTGTGAACGATCACTTTAAAATCCATATCAATTATAAAATAGTTCCAGTAGAGAACCTCCTGCTGTAGGCTTGACTTGTATGTGAGACCCAGATCCAGAACAGAATTGAATTGAAGCTGAGGGCCAGAGCAGATACAAGCTTTAGGAACGGATCTGGAAGTCTTAAGGTCTAAGATTGGGTTCTTAACAAGAGATAGCATTCTTATGTTGCTACTTGGAAATAAAGGAGCCATTGAAATTTTATCAGGAAGCTTCTGTTGGTTTTAATTGAGACTATTCCAGAATGTTGCAGGATTTGTCTAAGTTAAACACATTGTACCAACTTCAGGGAGATTCCTCAGGCAGCATTTTTAGTAGACATTTTCTGCATTCTTTTGCATTCTCATTGAGTTATAAAGACAATTTACAACATTTTTTTTAAACAAGAGCAATTTCCAAGTGCTTTTCTTGCTCTCTTTCTGTATCTTCAGTTCGCACTTTGCATGTTACCACATTAACTGAATGCCTGGCATGTCTGAGCTGTGTTCTTGATTTGTCTTTTCACTCTGCCTGGCTCCCTCTGGTAAGTGAGGGGTATCTGCCTTTAGTAGATTTTAAATTAAATGTTTTGCTTAAAAAGTCCTTTTCTTTCTGTCTTTAGGCTATTAGATCAACTTCCAAGAGCCAACGTCGTCTTCCTAAGGTATCTGTTTGGGGTGCTGTACAACATTCACCAACATTGTTCATCCAACCAGATGACTGCCTTTAACTTAGCAGTGTGTATCGCTCCAAGCATTCTTTGGCCTCCGACTTCCTCCAGCCCAACACTAGAAAATGAATTTACAAAAAAGGTAATGAAGGGCTCTATGTGTTCATGACTTAGAGGGTCTCTGTCCCCATTCTGAAGCAAATTCAGAGTATAATGAAAGCCATTTCTTAAACAGCTGGAGTGCACCTCCTTGCAGGTGGCACTTGTTAACAATCAGGGGTTTGATCCTATTCAGGAAGTGGTAGCCTCCTAGACTAAAAACCAAAGAGTAATAAGAAAGCAGAAGTAATAAGAAGACAAGTGCGATTCAGTTCTTAGCCCCGCCCCCTGCCAGACGTGCCGTGGTGGGAGACGTTATACAGACTCCATGTCCTCATCTGAAACAGTGAGGGGATGATGTACAGTGAATATAGAAAGTCACACCCCCAGTGTTCATTAGGAGATTCCACATAAAGGTCCCCTTTGCTCCAAGCATTTCTTCTGCCCCTTGGCCTCAGCTACTGGGACAAAGAAACTACAGATTGCTCTTGCCTCTTCCCTCAAGAGTATTCAATCAGTGAGCAGAGTTCTGGCAATGCATAGATAGAAGAGATTCATCAGGAAAAACCCAAGTTTTCTTTCTAAGCTGTCTCCTTCCCTCGTGGTATACCAACACAGGAGCCCAAGCTCCTGATAACAAAATATTTTTTTTTACCCCTAACACCCTGTGAAGAATACGTGATAGGACTCAAAATTTAAAAGACAGAGCCTCCAAAGGCTGGTGGCTCATACCTATAATCCTAGCTACTCAGGTGGCAGAGATCTGGGGATCACGATTCAAAGCCAGGCAAGAAAGGCCATGAGACTCTTATCTACAATTAGCCACCTAGAAATTAGAAGTGACACTGTGGCTCAAGGTGGCAGAGTGCTAGTTTTGAACAACAACAACAAAAACAAACACTCAGGAACAGCACCCCGGCCCTGAGTTCAAAGCCCACAAGTCACAATAAAGGACAGCGTGTTTTTTTGTAGCATTGTGGTGCCACAAACAGTAACTAGGAAACAGTAACTAGGAAACTGAAAGGGAATATCAAAATCAAGAGGCAAAGGATAAAAAGACAAACGACTACAAAAGCAATACTTGCAAAACTGTTTGGTGTAAACAACTCCTGGGGGGAGAGGGAAAGGAGAAGGGGGGAGGGAGGAGGTAACAAACAGTACAAGAAATGTACCCAAGGCCTAACATATGAAACTGTAACCTCTCTGTACATCACTTTGACAATAAATACGAAAAATAAAATAAATTTAAAGCCAAAAAAAAAGAATAAAAAGACTTAGACATAAAGTTAGAGTCTGGGTAAGAGGTGTAGTACTCTTTGAAAGGGGAAAAGGCAATGTTGTGTCTAGTGACTTGTGGGTCTGTAGAGAAGGGAAGATAAAGCAGTTGATATTTGAGGTGAAGTATACCAACTCAGAGATACTTTGTATGGCCAGTGGCACTAAGGACTGGCCTGTTTTTTTTTTTTTTTTGGCCAGTCCTGGGCCTTGGACTCAGGGCCTGAGCACTGTCCCTGGCTTCTTCCCGCTCAAGGCTAGCACTCTGCCACTTGAGCCACAGAGCTGCTTCTGGCCGTTTTCTGTATATGTGATGCTGGGGAATCGAACCTAGGGCCTCGTGTATCCGAGGCAGGCACTCTTGCCACTAGGCTATATCCCCAGCCCAGGACTGGCCTGTTTTGACCTCCTTCTTAGGACAAGAAGCATATCTTAGTATTGTTACCAAAGTATCCTGCTTGTATGAAATAGAAAGTTTACATCATTTAGTAACTTTACTTCATTAGACTCCACATTTCTTGGATTTGGTTTCAGCTGAACCTTAAATCCAGAAAAAAATAAAAAAACAGTAACTTCAGCCTACTGTTTAGAATGTCTGTGCTCAAACTACTCTTGAAAGTTATCACAGTTATTAAAGGATGCTTGTATTTTTTTCTTGGGATTTTTTCTGCACTTATTGGTCAAAATCATAATTTATATGTGAAAAGAGTATGTTAATTGTGTCCTTTTTTTTTTGCACAGGTTTCTCTGCTTATACAATTTCTGATTGAAAATTCCTGTAAGATATTTGGAGAAGAAATCACTTCCCTCTTAGGGGAAGTTTCGGTGAGCTGTGACTCGAGAGAGACTGCCTCAGGTATGGTGAAGAAGTCCCATAGCAAATAGGCATGTGTCTGTGAGTTGTTTGTCCAGGAGCCCATGGAGACAAGGAAGAAGGGAGCCACATCTGACCTGGGTCTGTGAGGCTTCTATTCCCTTCTACAATGCAGGCTATTTTGATGGAACATGTTCTCAGCATGGCAGGGTGGCTAAGAAGTATAGACAAAGAAGCCCGAGAAATTGGCTCTATACTATGCTATAGTATGATGATAGTTTGAATCTGTTAAAGATACTTTATAAGGAACTAAAGTATATATATATATATATTTATATATAAATACATATTTATATATAATAGCACTACATATATATAATAGCACTACAGTGGTTCAAACAATTGTAAAAAAAAATTAAAAGGTAATAGGGGAAGTCAAGTAGCATATATTTCTTCTTCTTTGTCCTAGTGGATACTGAAACTCTCCAGAATTTTAGTATGCTCTTAAATAGCTGGAACACAGCTGGCATCATTGGAGACAGGTTGTGGAATGGATTCTGGATTCAACAGCCTACAACCTATATAGAATACAAATTCCTAAGCCAGTAGTTATTTTTCTCTTTTGCCAGTTATTCTATGCCACTGAACATCAGTATCCTCATCAGTAAAATATAGATTACAACAATGTCTTTACTTTTCCATGCTATGGCTCTAAATCAGGGCCTAGTGCTCTTGCTTAGCTATTTTTGCCCACGTCTGGTGCTCTGTCATTGGAGCCACATCTTCATTTCCAGCTCTTTTCTGGTTCATTAGAGATAAGAGTCTCTCAGGTTCTTCTACCTGGACTACCTGGGGTTCTCAGATCTCAGCCTCAAGAGTAGCTAGGATTACAGGCGTGAGCCACTGGTGCCAGACTGACAATGTCTATTTTCTCTGGTTGTAATGATTAAAGAACTTTGTAAGAGAAATAGATAGGCTTAGTAAATGGTTGCACCAAGACTACAGATAATTCTGTGTGATGGCCAGCAGTACCACCCACAGTCCCAGGCAGAGTTTTACAACAGAGTTCATATTTGACATCCATTCCTTCATAAATGTTTCATCAACCCTCTTAGATTCAGGATGTATATTCATTGCCTTGAGAAAAATCAAAGTTATCTCTGTTCCTCCTTCGATAAGTAAAATATATCACAGTAGGATTTGGGGGGGTTGGGTGTGTTTTATTTTTTAATCTTCTGCACTTGGGAAAGCATTTTTTTTTTTTTGCCTTCTTGTGAATAGAACAGAAGTTTGGCTTTGAAAATATCATGGGCTATATTCATGGAAGCCAAAACATGAACCGAGGGTTTGATTTTTCTTGACAGATACATCTTGCTTCCAAATGAATGACTCCTCCTATGACAGCTTGGAAAATGAGTTGAATGAGGACGTTGATGCTCCAGGTCGTGACTTGATCAAGAAACTCGGCCAAGGGAGCCGAAGTATGGACTCAGTCTTAACCTTGAGCGACTACGACCTCGACCAGCCCGAGGTCGAAGGCCTGTTGACCCTCCATGATTTTGATTTGGACCACCCCAAAGAGGAGGACATTCGGATGCAACAGTCCATCCAGTCCAAGCTGCCGTACAGGAAAGATTCCCTGGGGGAGCATGCCAGGAACCCCTCTGGCCCGTGCACACCCACTTCCCAGTCAGTGGGTACAAACCACGCTCCCAAAACCCCACGGCGACACCGGCGCTGCTCCGAGCCTACTATCCACTACCTAGATTCCAAACTTTCCTATCTCAGGGAGTTTTACCAGAAAAAGATGCGCAAGTCCAGCTGTGATGTCGTCCTGTCTCAGAAAGATGAAGACTCCCTGAAGCAGCATCAGCCCCTCCACGAAGGGGGTCAGACGCGTTTGAAACACAGCTTAGTCACAGGCACGGACATTGGCAAGAAAAATGCCACTCATCAAAACACCAGGAAGAAACACACACCGGGTCCCCAAGGACATCACGCGGTGAAATTCCCCAAGTCCAAGCCAGTGGCTATTTCTGTGGCCTCTCTTGGTCACATGACTTTCCAGGACCATGGTGGCAATCAACCCTTTGGGACAGAGGCAGAAGGCTACTCTCCAGCGGACACCCTCAAGAGTTCGGGGACATGCCGGCGTTGTTCAGAGCCCAGCATCGATGACCAGAACTGCCAGCTGACCTATCTCAGGGGAATTTATTCCAAGAAACTGCACAAAACCAGCTGCGAAGCTGGTCTCTTGCATGCAGAGGAGGATTATCTCCAACGGCATAAATCTTTACAAATGGAGGGCCAAAAGCTGATTAATCAGAGTTTGGTCATGGGGATTGAGGTGGGCAAGAACAGCGCCACGAATCAAAGCACTGAGAAGGTTTTGCCTCCAAGACTCAACCTGTGTCCCAGGACTAGCTACTCCAGCTTATCTTCCCCAGGCACTTCCCCCTCTGGGTCTTCCGTGAGCTCCCAGGACAGTGCTTTTTCACAAATTTCTGAACACTCTGTGTTCACACCCACTGAAACGTCCTCTCCCATCGATTGCACTTTCCAGACCCCAAGCAAACAGGAAGCGCTTTCTTCTGAAGACTTTGTGGGCTCCAGCCTCCTTTCTGGAATGCCCGGTCCGTCCACAGAGCAAGCCGGCAGCCATCTGGCCTCAACAAGGAAAGACATTTTCGAGTGGTATTCACAAAGGCACTGTGTCACTCTTCACCCCAGCACATGGCTGAGAAGTGGCTTAGCCAGTTTGAAAAACTGGTCCCTCAAAAAGAAAGTCAAAACAGGCAGGCCAGAGGAAAAGAACATAGCTTCTCTCAAAGAACTGTCCGAGTCCCTGCCCCAGGCTTCTGATGGTCCAGAAGCCAGCTCTGTGCAACAGAGACCAGAAGACACACCCCTGAGGGCAGCTGAAGAGCTGGCCGCCACCGGGCAAGCAGCCCAGTGCGAGGGTTCTTATCCCTGTCAGGACACTCCATTCCACCTGGGGGAGAGCAGGCCCAGCGAGGGAGAAGAGGACCAAGAGCAGTGCCCTTCTGATCCTCCACCTCAGGAACAAGCCTCGTCCTGCTTGGTAGCTTCGGGTCATATGGCCAGCCCCAACCTCGAGGCAGGGCCTACTGTGGGTAGTGGTGATGGGGACAGACATTTAACCAAAGACATTTAACACAGAATCTCCCATCGTCTACGAGGACCGGAACTGAGCTACTAATAGCAAGACCACGGTGATGATGACTCTCCTGCCTGCCCACTTTTGTAATGCCAATACTGAGGACAAAAAGAATACTTGATTGAGATTCCTTGGCAAAGTCTTCAGGCTAAAAATAGAAAGAAAAAAAAAAAAGATGTCATCCCTTGAAAGCTTGGGGACTTTTCCTATGAATGCTGGGGATTGGTTGTTTTCTAATACTTTTCTTTCTTAGAGGTCCTAACAGATAGCGAGAAAACATGCTCTCTACCAGACTGTGTCAACGGGCTTTGAGATTGGTGTCCTGATTATGAACCAAGGAGAAGGGGAACAATACAGAGAAACTATCATCACACCTTAGGATACTCTTAAGAGGTAGACCAAGAAAATGGCCACTAATCAAAGCACTAGGAAGAAAGGTATATATGGTCATTAAGGACATGGCGTACAACCTTTCCCCCTAATTTAAGCCATTTCTCTAGCACTTTCTTACCCCTATGTCTTTACAATATCATTTTAGGATCCAGCTATAGTGGAGAGAATAGAGTTAACTCAAGAGCCATGAATGAATACCATGACACCATGTTGTTTTTAATCGCCTCTGTTGGTGGGAAAACAAATTGATTCATGTTGAATTGATTTGCGAAAGCTCCAGGAAACATATCCTGGGGAAAGGAGGAAGAACATACTCCAAAAATTGTAATTCTTTATATAGAAAGTGGCCCTCTGGTGGCCATTGCTCATAGAACAAAGGAAAAGACTGCTGTGCAAACCCCTAGAGAAAGGATGAGAAGTAAAATTTCCCTGGTTTGCTAATCGAAACATCAAAGCTGCAAAGAAATAGTTCAACATGGTTTGCTGTGTTGGTAGCAATATTCTTGTAACTGAAGACTATTATTACATTGGTATCAGCAAGAAAAAATGATTAAAATATTAAAAAGAAGTTTCTCTGTCAGGAGGTGGGTACTGCTAGCAGTAAAGCAAAGGATGAAGGCAGAGACTAAATACTGTCCAAATAGATAATTTGCAATTATATAAATAGAACAATGTAGCAGGTGCTGGCTCACTAATCCTAGCTACTCAGGAGGCTGAGATCTGAGGGTTATGGTTCAGATCCAGCCTAGGCTAAAAAATCCAGAGACTCTTGTCTTCAATTAACCACCAAAAAGCCAGAAATAGAGCTGTGGTTTAGAGTGCTAACCTTGCACATAAAAGCACTGGAACAGCACCCAGACCCCCAAGTTCAAGCCTCAGAATAAGAAGTTATTAAATCATTAAAAAATAAAAGATCCGTGAGCCCTGTTGGGAAGAGGGACAGGAAGAGCAACCAAGGGCATGGAATGGATTGACTGAAATACAATGTACAACATAGGTGGAAAGCTGAACAGTGAAACTCGTCCGGCTTCCCTGTGTGCTTCATAGAATCTAATGAAGGAAACCATGCACCCTTTTTCAGAGCCCGTTCCAGTGGCTGTATTGCTGTGGTGTCTTGTAATCACACAGCCTCCCAGGAGGAATCCAGGAAGCAGCTCTTTGGTTCACATCCACCCAGCTACTCTCCCTCGCACCCAGGCACTGACCTACACTTCGTGCACACTTTCTCATGAGCTGCTTCTTCACCAGGCAAGCTCTGCTTTTTCACGTTTTTATTCACAAAAATCTTCAGGTTTGGTATCAGTACCATAGTACCCCTTTCTCAATTGCATAAATATTGCCATCAATCCATGGTATGTCTCAGAAGCAGTGCTTTCCTAGAGCCCTGCCCCTTAAGATGTTGTTAGCCAGGAAACACACACACACACACACACACACACACACACACACACACACACACAGCTTATCCATCCCACTTTCCCTAATTTTCATTGATTTGCAAGCGTGGCTGGTTAGAAAGAGTCACAAAATATAATACCGAAGCAAGGGATGGACGGGTCTTCTCTAAGGGCCACTGGCTTTTGGTGTCCCTCTGGAACTCCCTCTGCCCAATATTTATGTCCCAAATGATGTGTGGTTTCTAAATAATTTTATGGGGGGAGGGAATCTATTGGTTTTAGACCTATTATCTCTTCTCTCTTGAAGATTCACACCAGTGAGATTCTCAGGCCTTGCCAACCAGAATGGAGGAATAGCCTCACAACTAGATATGATTCCTGCCTCCTCTTCCATTTTAACTACTCACCCCCTAAGAGGTTGCCTCGAGTTCAACCACAGGCCTTGCCTCCTGCCACAAATAAACATATTCCAAATTATTGTCCTATGTCACATGGCAACTGTTAGATCCGATGCTCCACCCTTCTAAAGATTGGATTTTCAATTATAGGATTAAAAACGTCCTTGTCTCTAAGGACTTATATCAGTATTAGCTAAAGAGTCAACCTACCTCTCTAGAACCTGGCCTTGTTTGCTCTAAATCGTTATAATTAATGTTTAGAAGTCTCTGCCCAAAGAGTCCCCCACCCCCATACCATGACACAGTCCCTCTCAGCCAGATGGAAGTCAGATTCCACCACATAACCAGCCCTACTGTGCATACATCTTTTGTGGTATATAATATGGAAGTCAGCAGGGACTCCCCTCACCTTAGGGCATACTACTGACAGAACTGCAAGATGTGAATGAAGATCTTATGGCTTAGAGTGTCTTACTGGAAAAAATTAGTTCTCTGCTTACCAAAAATAGTCTTCTCTTTCATAATGGCAGGTAGAAAAAAAAAAAAAAAACCCACCCACCCCACTGGGCACATGAAAGAAAATAGTCACTAAGTTTTTTTTTGGTTTTTTTTTTTTTAGTAACTATCCCTACACTCAGTGTTCCCTAGATACTCCTGTGATACTTAATGTGAATAATCTGTTAATATTGCTGTAAATTATTGTATGATTGGAAGACAGACTATGTGTCATTTTATTATACTCCCATCAATCTATAATATATTGGACTTTAAAAAATGCTTTGAGTTTGTATAATATATCTTGAAGAATTTTATTACCATACGTTATGTAACAAATGTGTATTTTTGTACTTGCAGAAACTGCTGCTAACTTTTAAAGTTGTTTGGTTTTCAAAGGCACTGATAATGGATATGTATGAAGTCCATGCTGTCTGTCAAATAAAATACCCTTCTGCAGAGTTCACAGTCCCACGGAGCATTCATTGACTTTGGGAGAGGTGGGTTCATTGATGAGCTAAACCTTACTTTGCAATGAAAACTTCATAGAGTGCAAGCTTTGAGGGTGGTAGTCAGAAGTCATAATTTCTCAAGAAAGAGTGTGTTTTCTTCACTTTTTTAAAATCTTGTTTACCAAACAAGTTGGGTTTAACAGTTTATATCAGAAATTACATTTGCATCTGTTCTTCAAATGATATACAGCCTATGCTCTTACACCAAAGGAATGATAAGCCCAGTTTTATTGGTTGGAGATTTGCTTATCTAAGATTGAACCTGTCGGCTCAAGTGCTCTACTGACTTTAGACACACACCAAGACATGAGTGCTTTGGGAGTCATGAATTGGCAAACACCACTGTTTTTTCATCACTGCTTCATCTTTGCCTTCTTGGGGTCCCTTAAGGTTGTCTCTAAGGATGACCATTTTGAAAGAATTCCAAATATATATATATATATATATATATATACTGTCTTAATCTATTTAAAAAAAATTGTTTTCCTCTAAGGAGCAAGGACTACAGATCTGCTGCACAAAGCCTATGACCTTTTTTTAATTGGGGGAGGGGGAGGGCAGTGTAGACAGATATACACTGGTATTTATTTCTATCTAAGTTGTACAGGAACACAGAATTTTGCCTTTGGCAATCTAATGTTTTGAGTAAATGAAGACATTATCTCCTTGATACTTTCCAACTTTTCATGGCATAATGTCGAATGACAACAATTTAATGTCTCCTTGGCCCAACAGTATACTTTTTGTCTGTTGAAATTTCGAAGAATATTATGTATCTTGGTCCAAATTCTGTTAGTAAGTGTTTAATGTTTATTTTTCCTACCAGACCATGTTTGATGACTGGAGAAAACTTTTTTTTTCAAACTGCCTATTTTGGTACAGAGAAAACTCATTACCAACATATCCTTGTTATGTAAATGTTGTCTAGTAAAAGCTGGGCAACATGTTTACTTCCATTACATATTTTATATTTCTTTGGTTCTGGCTAGGAGTCCTTCTCATAAACTAAATTTCCTGCTAAAAGGAAAAATGTCATGGAGTTTTAAGACTTTCTCTGCTTTTGACAGTATGGAGATTCCTCAGAAGGCTAAACATAGAGCTCCCCTATGACCCAGCAGCCCCACTTTTGGGTATTTACCCGAAAGACCACAAACAAGAACACACTAAAGCCACCAGCACAACAATGTTCATCGCAACACAATTTGTCATAGCTAAAATATGGATGCCCCTCAGTAGACAAATGGATCAGGAAAATGTGGTACATATACACAATGGAATTTTCTGCCTCTATCAGAAAGAATAACATTGCCCCATTTGTAAGGAAATGGAAGAACTTGGAAAAAATTATACTAAGTGAAGTGAGCCAGACCCAAAGAAACATGGACTCTATGGTTTCCCTCACAGGGAATAATTAGCACAGGTTTAGGCTAGTCACAGCAGAGAATCACAAGAGCCTAATAGCTATGCCCTTATGAAAGCATAAGATGATGCTAAGTGAGATGAACTCCATGTTATGGAAACGACTGTTATATCACTGCTGTAATTGCTTTCAATATGCCATGTGAAACTGTAGCTTCTTTTGTTGATGATTCTCTTGTATCCCCTTCCTGTGGTTGTCCCCGTGCTATCACTGTATCTCATCTGAGTACCCTTGATACTGTATATACTGGTATTAGAACTAGGGAAGTGAAAGGGAATATCAAAGTCGAGAGACAAAGGATAAAAAGACAAACGACTACAAAAGCAATACCTGCAAAACCATTTGGTGTAAACCAACTGAACAACTCATGGGGGGAGAGAAGAAGGGGATGGAGGGAGGGAAGAATGAGGGAGGACGTAACAAACAGTACAAGAAATGTACCCATGGCCTAATGTATGTAACTGTAACCCCTCTATACATCACTTTGACAATAAATAAGTAGTTATTAATTTTTTTAAAAAGACTTTCTCTGCTTTTGAGTGAGTCACGTGCCTGTGGCTCATGCCTGCAATCCTAGCTACTCTGGAGCTGGGAGCTAAGGATCACAGTGCAAAGTCAGCCTAAGCAGGAAAGTCCATGAAACTCTTTTTATTTTTTTGTTTTTATTTTTTGGCCAGTCCTGGGCCTTAGACTCAGGGCCTGAGCTTCTTCCCGCTCAAGGCTAGCACTCTGCCACCTGAGCCACAGCGCCCCTTCTGGCTGTTTTCCATATATGTGGTGCTGGGGAATCGAACCGAGAGCTTCATGTATAGGAGGCAAGCACTCTTGCCACTAGGCCATATTCCCAGCCCCATCCATGAAACTCTTATCTCCAGTTAACCATCATAAAACTGGAAATAGCACTGTAGCTCAACGTGATAGAGTGCTAGCCTTGAGCACAAAACCTCAGGGACAGTGCCCAGGCTACAAGTTCAAGCCACAGGACTGGAACCCCCCAAAAAAGTGTTGCATGAATATTTGCAGGAGGGCAGGGGAAGGAGGAGGTGCAATCAAAGGCTAGTTGTCTTTGTCTAGATTTGATTTTAGATTACATGAACTTGGGATTAAATTTAGAATTCTCTTTGCAGCCTCTAGATCTTCTATTTGAAGGGCGTAGAACTTTTCACTTAGCACTGAGAAAATAAAATGTGTGCTATAAATACTCCCCCTCTCTCTGTGGTATATATGAATGGGGAGGGGGGAGAGGCAGTACTGTGGTTTAAACTCAGAGCCTCGCACATTCTAGGCTGGTGCTCTGCCACTGAGCCATGCCTCCAGCCCTGTGTTGTGCCGGTTCCTTTTAGGATAAGTTCTCACTTCCCATCCAGATGCATGCCTGGACTGGGTGATCTGCCTACTTTCTGTTTTCTATAGTTTCTGGACTGACAAAAACTATAGGACTATGGTGTGTGCTGCTGCATTCAGCTTCCCTCTATAGAGAGTCTTATGGACTTTTCTGTCCAGACCAACCTGGAACCACAATCCTTCTAATTTCACTCTCCTACATAGTTTAGGACAACAAGTGCCTACCATTACACCCAGCTAGGGGTTTAGACCCTTTTCACAAACCTACCTGCCAGGGCTGGCCTCTAATCTCAATCCTCCTGATCTCAGCCTCTCAAGTAGCTAAGAGAACAGGCATGAGCCACTAGCACCCAACCACTGCATATACTTTTCAAGAAAAAAAAGAACTATTTTCTACCTTTGCCCAAAACTGGAATAAATATCAAGAGAATATCAAGGCAGATGAATATAGAAACTTACTGCTCTGAGAAACTGCCATGAATAGAGTTTACTGTTCCTCTAACAGAGCTCAAAACAAAATCTGAACCTCAGGGATCTCAGAAAATTTGGAAAGAGCATGGCAAGGAGAAATGGGAAGTATTAAAAGGTCAAAACACTATTCAAGCCATTTAGTTTTTATTAAATACAATCCTAGACCTTAATGGTATCAATGGAGAAAAAAAAAATGGTTTCTGTCCTCGAGGCCTTTAACCAACTAAGGGAAAATGTGGAAAAAGAACATCATTAACATTTATTGGGCACTTACTGTTGCCTTCATGTACTGGTAATAAATATATTGCAGGTACTATTTAATACTCAAAATAGTTCTTATTTGCTGGGCCTCTGGCTTGCACTGCATTCTTACTTTGACATCTCCCTAGTTCGCATACTTTCACTTAAAATGGAGGTGGTAATTCTCCTTCCATGATCAAGCACACAGGATTATGTGCATGAGACTCATTCCCAGCTTTACTAAGTTACTGTATCTAGGGTGGGTGTGTATGTTCCAAGAAAGTCGCTCTGCATTAGAAACAATTTCAAAACTTGTGTTCCAGGCGACCTGGAGAAGCCTGGTATCTTCTTTCCAAACAAGGAAAGGTCCAGAACCAGACAGACTTACTGCTAAATCCTATTAGAACTTTAAAAGAACTTTAAAGAAGAACATTTCAAACTCATTCCATGAAGCCAGTATGAACCAGATACCAAACCAAGCCAGTAAATAAGAAAGCTATTCGGTAATATCCTTGATGATAAAATAGACTCAAAACTTCTCGATAGACTTCCAAACCCAATTCAGCAATATTAAAAAGAAACAAAAAATACGATTGGTTGGTTCAGCATATGGAAATCAATTAATGTAATACAGACATAAAGAGAATAAGAATTGTTAAAAAATCATATGGGTGGATACAGAGACAGGCCTGTGGCAAGAGTCAACATCCTTTCCTGATTAAAGCACTGAGGGAACTAAATAAAAAATGATCACACTTTGGCATCATAAAGGGTATGTACAACAAGCCCCCAGACAACACCACACTGAATGGGGAGAAACCAAATGCATTTCCTCTAAGATTAAGAATAAACCACACACGTGGCTTGTGCCTAGAAGCCTAGTTGCTCAGGAGACGAAGATCTGAGGATTCAAAGCCAGCCTGGGCAGCAAAGTCTATGAGACTCTGATCTTCAATTAACCACACACACACACACACACACAGAGAGACAGAGAGAGAGAGAGAGAGAGAGAGAGAGAGAGAGAGAGAGAGAGAGAACCAGAGTGGAGCTGTGGCTTAAGAGTGCCAGCCTTGAGAACAAGAAAGCTCAAAGACAACATGGAGGTCCTGTGTTCAAGTCTCAGGATAGGTACACGTGCACACATACACACACACACTCACACAAAAAAGTCAAGAATGAGACAAGAGTATCCACTCTTACTCAAAGTAGCATTTGAGATGAAGGCAAGGAGGAAGAATAAAGGATGCAAATATGAAAAGAAGTCAAATTACACCTTTTGAAGGTAAAATGATCCTGTAGTGAAAATATCCTTCAGACTTCATCAGAAGATTTGTAGAACAAACTGAGCAAAATTCAGGACACAAAAACATAGAAAACCATGTTTCTGAATATCCATAAAAATGTGCTAAGAGAGAAAGTCTCATTCATAATAGCTTTAAAAATATACTAGCAGATGCTTTGAAAATAACCAGCAATAAAGCAGGGGTGGAGATGTGGCTCAAGTGGTTATAATGTCAACCAAGAAAGCAAGTTGAACAAGAACAAAGCCCTGAATAAGGAGAAAAAGGAAATAATAAATATCAGAACAGAAATGAATGAAACTGAATACAGAAGAAAAAGTCAACACTTTTCCATTGAAGAAAATCAATAAAGTCATTAAACCTTTACAAGACTGATAAGAGACAGTGTATCTGCACACGCACAAATCACTAACACCACAAATAAAGTAGAACTTACAGATCCATAACCATTAAAAGATTACAAATCATTTTACACTCATATATTTGACGAAATGAGTCTTTCCTCAAATACCACTAACTACCAGTATTCCACACAAGATGAAAACTGATTATGAAGTAGCTCAGTAACAATCATTAAACATAGCAAAACCTGAAAATCTCCCAGATCCTAACAATGTTGCCAGAGGATTCTAGCAAATATTTACAAAAAAATACCAGTTTAATCCAATTGTCTATAGAACACATCTGTTATGGAAAAAAGTAGGGGCCAAACACTTATAAATCATTTGATGAGATCAGTATTCCCCTAATACAAATGGTAAAGACAGTACAAAAACCAAATTTACAATATGGGCGCTGATGGCTCATGCCTGTAATCCTAGCTACTCAGGAGGCTGAGATCTGAGGATCATGGTTCAAAGCCAGCCCTCCAGAGCAAAGAAGTCCATGAGACTCATCTCTAATTAATCACAGAAAAAGCTGGAAATGGCACTGTGGCTCAAGTGGTAGAGTGCTAGCCTTGAGCAAAAGGAACTCAGCCCCTGAGTTCAAGCCCCAGGACCAGCAAAAAAAAAAATTACAAATCAAATCTCATGAAATTACATACCAAATCAAAAAAAATTCAAAATAATAGAAAACTGAATCCAATAATTAATGAAAATATTACAGTATGGCCAAGAAATTTCTCCAGATATATAAGGTAGCTCAACAGCACAGAGCTGCTTAGAAGAGATGAGGACCTTTCTCACCAGAAAAAGTACAACTCCCTATCCACCCCACATCTAATCGCTGGAAAGAGATTTCTTTTTTTAATGGGGCGGGGCAATGGGTGGGGTTTCAACTCTGGCACCCCCTTCCTGCAGTGGAGACAGGGCCTGGATTTGAACATAGTATCTGGAGTTGTTCAGTTCGAACATCATGAGCTATGAAACAAAACAAGACCGCTGAGTTACTTAGCTTGTGTACTTTGTAATCATCTTCTCACGGGGAAAAATGAAAGGTGCAGGACAATCAGGCCCAGCCTGGAAGAGAGAGCATTTTCCCTACATATTGAAGCTTCGGGATCATCACCATCTGCTAGGCCCCAGGTTTGGTTAGCAGAGGGGCACAGAAGGAGGAGCTGTGATGTGTGGTGTGGTGTACCCCCACCTGACAATTTGGGGACAAAGGCCTCCCCAAGTCACCAGCTCAGCAGGGTGTTTGCCAAGTGTGCCCAGTGAGAGAAACAGATTATCCCATCACACACTGACAATTTGCTTCATAAAAATAGTCTCTGCCTTCCTGGTCTGAGAGGAGAAAGAAAGAAAGAGGGAAAGAAAGAAAGAAAGAAAGAAAGAAAGAAAGAAAGAAAGAAAGAAAGAAAGAAAGAAAGAAAGAAAGAAAGAAAGAAAGAAAGAAAGAAAGAAAGAAAGAAAGAAAGAAAGAAAGAAAGAAAGAGAGAGAAAGGAAGGAAGGAAGGGAAGGAAGGGAGAGAAAGAGAGAGAGAGAGAGAAGAAAGAAAGAAAGAAAGAAAGAAGAAGAAAGAAAGAAAGAAAGAAAGAAAGAAAGAAAGAAAGAAAGAAAGAAAGAAAGAAAGAAAGAAAGGAAGGAAGGAAGGAAGGAAGGAAAGAGAAAGAGAGAGAGGGAGGGAGGGAGAGGAGGGAGAGAGAGAGAGGGAGAGAGGGAGGGAGGGAGGGAGGGAGGGAGGGAGAGAGGGGAGGAGGAGAAGGAGAGGAAGAAGAGGAGGAAGAAGAGGAGGAAGAAGAGGGAGAAGGAGGACCAGGAGCAGGAGGGAAGGAATGAAGGAAAGAAGGAAGGGAAGGGAGGAACAGAAAATGAGAAAGAAAAAAAGAAAGAGAAAGAGGAGAAGAAAGAAAAGAGAAAGAGAAGAAGGAGAAAAAAAGGAAGGGAGAAAGAGGAGGAAGCAAAAGGAGAAGGAAAAAGAAGAGATAAAGAGAGAGAAAGAAACAAAAAGAAAGAAGGTTGCACAAGTGTCTGGCAATGTGGGTGCCCTTGGGGTTGTACCTCATTCGTGATGTCAACATGATAACTTGTAGGAAAATAAGACCTTCTCCTGACAAAACCAACTACTTAACTCATACACGTGAGTGTTTTGGTGGAAAAGAATGTTAAAGCAAAATGGGACTTGGAGATAAAAAGAAGGTATGCAGTGGGTGGCTTGCCCTCAGTGGCTTGCCCTTGGTGGGTGGCCCTCGGTGGGTGGTCCTTGGTGGCTTGCCCTCAGTGGTCACCCTCAGTGGGTCGCCCTCGGTGATCACCCTCAGTGGCTTGCCCTCGGTGGGTGGCCCTTGGTGGGTGGCCCTCAGTGGCTTGCTCAGGAGTTTATTCTGTGTCCCCGTCAGTGTCCAACCTCACAGCTGCTCTGAGGACTTCCCACTGAGCCAGCCCAGGGCCTGAGAGACCTTCCCAGGGCACAAACCCACTGCAAGGGTACTTTCTAGAGGTACACGTGAACGAGATGGATATGGATCTTAAATTCTTTCCTTCCTGCCCTCTCTCTTCTGTCCTTGCCTACAAAGAACAAAAAAAAAATGCTTTTGAACACTAGATGCTCAGAGCTGAGGTTTGGAACATTAGATAACACAAGCAGGGTAAAGAGCTACTCTAAGGCCAATGATAATAGAATTTTTATCACTTTCCTGAGTACCTGAAAGCTGTCAAGAGTTTATTCAGATCCACTTTTCACAGCCCACTATGACATGATCTGAGGCAGAAGGATTACCCTCCATCATACAGATGAATACATTGGCCAATCAGCTAGTGAATGGCTGGCCCAGAGCTCGGGTGGGTCTAGACCTCATGATTACTGGCTACCTTTTGCCTTGTCCAAGCACCAAGCTGCAGGCTCTGATACAATTGAAATGTGAAGTTCTCTCACCCAACTCCTTTCCCTGTTATTCCAGGTGCTTTTGTGGGGAGAGGCCTTTCTTGAGGACATGAGACCACCAGCACCTACTCAGAAAATGAAAAAAACAAAAAACAAAAACTGATCAACTGGTATCATCAAAAGTAAACATGTAGGTATTGGCGGCTCACACCTGTAATTCTAGCTTGCTCTGGAGGCTGAGATCTGAAGATTGAGGTTAGAAGCCAGCCCAGGTAGAAAAGTCCGAAAGACTCTTATCTGCAATAAACTACACAGAAAAAGCTGGAAGTGGTGTTGTGGTTCAAAGTAATAGAGCCCTGGTGCTGAGACCAAAGAGGCTCAGGGACAGTCCGCAGGCCCTGACATCAAGCCCCAGGAAAATAAATAGCAAAATAAAAAAAAAATGTAAAGCAAACTTGTCTTTTCTTCAAATGACACCATTAAAATGACAAACTCCCACAATCTGTTTAGATGGAGACAGTAGATACGTACTAGCAAATCTAAGCAAAGAAATCCTGCAGGTCAAGAAAACAATCCAGTTTATTAAGTGGGCAAGAGATCTCAAAAGATGCTACACCTAAAGAGATATGCAAATGTCCATTTAAGAAAAGCACAATGAGATAAAATTACAAAAAGATAACACTACAGACCTACTGGAATGTTTAACCTTTAAAAGATCGCTGTCACTAAAGGGCGTGGAGCAACTGGAACGCTGACATGGTGTCAGGTCAAGATGTGAAATGGATGCTTACTTTGGCAAACTGATGATTTCTTATGAACATATTTAAATAGTTACTTAACAGAAGCAAATAAATGTATGTCCATACAAACACTTACACACCAAGATTTACTACCTGGTATGATGGCACACACCTTTAAACCTAGATACTCAGGAGGAGAAAACTAGAGAATCCAAGCAACATTGAACAGACTATCTCATAAACCAAAACACAAGCCAAAGAGCTGGGGGTGTGGCTCAATTGCTAGAGTACACAAGGCTCTGGGTTCAATCCTCAGTACTACCAAAAAAAATACATTCCAGCTTTGATTCATAAGTGAAAAACTTTTTAAACAGCTTAGACATTTATTGACAATAGGATGGATGAATGAAAGTTATATTCATGAAACAGAATATTAGAATATTACTTAGTACTAAAAATGGATGGATTTTTGGCGTATAATAAAATACATTGCTAAGAAAAAGAAGATAGAAGTATATACCATATGATTAGACTTATATACGTCCAACAACTGAAAATACTAATCTATAGAAGTCAGAAATGCAAAAGGAGGGTGATGGATTAGATCAGAAAAGGCATAAAGCAAATTTTGGGGTAAAGAGTATGCTATACCTCATTTGGGGCAATGATTACCTAAAGTCTACAATTATCAAAACGTCTCTCACTTAACCCTTAAGATCTAGGTGTTTCATTGGAAATTAATAAGATCTCAATAAAGTTAAAGAAAAGATAGACACCCCCCCCCCAACTAGATTAGCTATAAGAGTCTCCACCCTCCTCCTAGGCGGCCAGCTTCTTCCCCTTTGACCCGGAGAACTGAGCTAAATAGCCTGGGAATAACAGTAGTGCCAATGATTCCAACAGGTGGGTAGGAAGAAGCACTGTCATCTCCCGCAAAAGGCAGGACCCATTTCTGCCCAGTGCAGTGGGTTTAATGTGTTCAGGGGCGTCGATCATGCCGGGCCAGGCTCTGCCTCAAGATTGGCATAAAAATCAATCCAGTGACAGCTCAGCCCTGAATTTCAGAAATCTCTAGACTCCACCCAGAGATTACCTCTAAATTTTCAAAAAAAAATATATAGACTGATGGCATCTAAACATACACTGAACACCGGAGTACCATGGCTACCCAGAAGGCTGAGATCTGAGGGTCAGGGTTCAAAGCCAGCCTGGGTAGACCAGTCTAATTGAAGATAAGAATCACTTAACCAGCAAAAATCTGGGAGTGGAGGTGAGGCTGCCCTGAGAGTGCTGAGAGTGAAAAGGCTGAGTAAGAGTGCAAGGCTCTGTGTCAAGCCTCAACACTGGCACGAGAGAGAGAGAAAGAAGAGAGAGAGAGAGAGAGAGAGAGAGGTTCTCAAAATCTAAGAAGCTTCCTACTTGTATGTTCTTCTATTTCGAGCCCTCCTGAATGCCAATACTTTCTTTTCCTCTACAGGTAAACTCTATTGATCAACATTTTTTAAAGACAAAAAGAAGCATGCTGGGACATGAGAATGATCACATAACCCTGAGGTAACGTAAATAGCATAGATTAAAAATAAAATGCCCAGTTTCCATGCTGTTCTCTGAGAGGGCAGAATGCTAATTTGTCTTACTTCACTAAGGAAAGTCCACTCCTTCTGCATACGGTGTGGATTATGGACACCGCTAAGGCCGGAACTCATCACCCGCCACCTGGCCCTCGGCTCTCCCCAGCCACGCACCTTGCTCTCGCTCTCTTCTTCTGCAATATGCTAGACCCTGCCAAGAAGGTGCGGTCTTCTCAGAGAACACTCTGAACACACTGCGGAACACTGCTGGGAGGTCACACGAGGGTGCCAGCCACGCTTAAGAGCTCAATACTGTACACATGGCTGAGAGCTACTGATTTAAGTCACCTCTCCCATTGTTAACAGCAACCAGCACTGTGTCTGGCCAAAGTTTTATGGAACAAATGCTTGTTAAATCAACCTCACCATCAACTGCAGAATTCACGACCCCTTCCTCTCTCTCTATCTTCCCAAGACAGTGCTAAGAGATCTGACTCCAAAATGGTTGGGTGGGGGGCGGCATAGGGGAAGATTTGAACTGTATCAAAGGTAGCTCTAAGAAAATAATATAGCCCATTTCAACTCTGGGTAACAAAATCCAAGAACAGTTGCCCTGGAACTTAGCCATTTTCCTTTACCATTGTCTCTACTGAGAAAAGTTAACTTCATCTCACTCATTTGGAAAATTTTATTAAATGCTCCTAGTTACTGAGCCATGAAAAGTGCTAAGGAGAGGAAAACCCATCCTGATAGCAGATGAGCCATAGGGTAAATCGCAGGTTAATGAAAAAAACAATCCTAGCCAGTTCACACTATACTAGGATTCCCTGAGATGCCACGTGAATATTGCTTCAGCCATGTGAGTGTTTCGGATAGCAGAAATTGTTAAGTATAATTCAATATCAGCATATTTGTAAATATCTTAGTAAATGTTTGTTAAATGAATTAAATAAACAGATAGATGAGGTAGATAGGTAGATAGATAAATGATAGACAGACAGACTGATAGATCGGTCTTGAAAAAGGCTGTCCTTGTTTTGTTCTTGCCAAATATGTTTCAGGAAATGTGGGCTAGGTGATGGAGGCTCACGCCTGTAATCCTAGCAAGTCAGGAGGCTGAGGTCTGAGGATTATAGTTTGAAGCCAGACTTGGCAGGGAATTCCATGGGACTCTCTATAGTAACCACTACAAAGCTGGAAGTGGAGCCGTGGCTCAAGTGATAGAGTGCTAACCTTGAGCAAAAAAGCTCAGAGACAACACACAGGTCCTGAGTTCAAGCCCCAGGAGTGGCACCAAAAATAAATAAATAAATAGTGGTGACTATGGTTCCTTGATTGTCTATCCCTACATGGAGAGAACTGGGGTCATTTTTTGCTTCTGTGATAAGGGAGACTTTGTTAGGCTGAGTCAATTGTACCTATTCCTCCTCACCAATCTGCTGGTCCCCAGCCCAGCCTACATAGCCTGCCAGGGGTTCCTGTGGCTTCTCTCTGCTTTCCTATCTCTGCCTCTCCCATGCTTAGCCCAGGCTGGGTCCCTAAACCACACTTCTCCTGGTTCTCTGTACAGTGGGTGTCTGTCTCCCTCACAGTCTCCTCCCCACTTTCCCTCTGGAGAAGAAGGTGCTACCTTCTTCAGACAGCAGGCATCCCACAGAGCCAACGGGAATTGGCTGCCCTTTCCCAGAGTACTGAACATCTTGAAGACATTTGTAATTCTATCGAGACTGGAGGATATAATTCATTGCTGGCGGAATCAAAGTCTACCAGCTGCCAGGGGATTCCAGAGACCATTTGTGTGATACTTAAAAGTCAAAACCAAACAGAATGATTCCATTCTCACCCCATTCTCCCTCTCACACACAAATCTATCACTCACAATCAACACGGGGATTCCGGCTCTCAGAGTAAACAAACCACACCACTTCCTGTTTGTCCCCAGATTTAGAGCATTGGATCTTCCCTGAGAGATGGTCCAACATCCAGGCTTGGTGGACACAAGTCATACCTGGGCAGACAGCAAGATTAGGAGTGAAATACTGTCAGCTATAAGGACTGAAGGATCTCAGCCAATTGGAGGGAATACGTTCTTGCTTTCCTATGCCATTAATCATCCCCTGTGCAAAGGAATATAGGTGAGACTCGGCAGGCAGCTCGCTCAGGTTCGGCTTCCAGCTGGGGCCACGTGGGCAGAGCACCCTGAGCAAGCCCTGCCCCACCTCTAGACCTTGGGGGCCGGGAAAAGCAGACCCCTAATCACCAGGAGGGACTGGGGACAAGAGCTCACTGGTCACAACTATTCCCTCATTGACTTTTCTGTGGTTTCCACGTGCAGAAGCTGAATGAATGGAAATGCCCAACTGTATCCCAGAGATTTCTTTCCAAACCTACTTATGCTGGGTGCCCATATCACAACACACCTGTAATCCTAGCTACGCAGGAGGCTGTGATCGGAGGATCGAGGTTCAAAGCTAGTGGGGCAAACAAATCCAAGAGAGTCTTCAATTGACCAGTAAAAAGCCAAATATGGAGATGTGGCTCAAGCAGTAGAGTGCCAGGCTTGAGTGGAAATACCAACCGAGAACACCAGTGCACACACACTCACACAATCAAACTGCTTCGGTTCACTAATAACAAGTGAAACAAGCATGCTGTAATTCCAGCATTCAGGAAGTTGAAGCCAGCTTGAACTACATAGTGGATCAAATCAAATCCTGTCTCAAAATAAACAAAATCAGAGCAACAACAAAGATAATCATAACCGGGGCTGTCATATAGTGATGGCTCTTTAGGAGCCCCATCCTGTGAATGATCTGTCCGTTTTTGCTTCACTCCTAGAATCATAACAGGCCAGGGGACTTGAGTGACAGCTCAGGATGGATGAGGGGGGCGGGGGAACCATTCGCTGATTTTGTGGCTTTGCCCGGGTCACAGCACTGCAGCGAGTCTGCTTGCCTCCAAGTGGGAAGAGTGATTCTGATATGAGAAGAGTATTGCTCAGCCACGGGCGGCATGTCCACATCAAGGCCCCTTTAGAAAGCATGATCTAATCGGGTGATTCAGGCAGGCTTCCCAAATGCATTACAGATCATTGATGGGAAATGTGAAATGGAGTACAAGTCTAAACAGCCCTAAAGGTTACTCCAGGGGCTCCAGAGCAGTACACCATGGCTATCAAGCTTTGGGCTCCTGGCCACTTGGCCATGGCACTAGGTCTGCTTCAGGATTTCTCTGTTCAGATTGGGTTTGACCACAATCTGATTAAATATAGCCACCCAGTGGCAAATGGAAAGGAAGAAAATTATGTCAGGGGTTAGCTATTCTGCCTTCTGTTCCTATGCCGCAGCACTTAGCATGCTCCAGTGTCCAGCTCAAAAAGTAAACCGTATCAAACCTAAAGAGATTTTCTTTTTCCTCCTAATTTCACTACAGGTTAAAACTAGATCTCCAGACACGAAAATTGTGCTCCTGGCCAGAAAAAGGCTGTAGGAACAGTAGAGGCCTGGGAAGAAGACAGCTGATGGTCCATGATGGGGTTTGGGTCTCTTTACTACCTGTGTCCTTTGCTGCAGTCATTCCTGCCTTGGTTTCCTCTCCCAAGGGTCTCCCCTGTCCTCCTTGCAGATGACCACACTGCCTTCACCTCACGCACAACTGCACTTAAGCCAGGGAGCCAAGTTTAGCATCTCCTGCAGAAGAACAAACTGACATCATGTTCTTTCTCCTTCAAACAGAAACAAACAAACAAGCAAAAAACACTACTCATCTATGGTGTAACCCCAGCAAAAGGTTTCACTGTGATTTAATCATGGTGAAGCAATCGGATGTGTTTGCCATGTAGGACATTCTGAAAGACAACTGGCCTGGACTCGGCAAATAAGTTGATGTCATGTTTATAAAAAGTCAGGAACCATTGTAGGTCAAAAGGAGATTAAAGAAAAATCTAAATGTTATAGGTAGGTGAGCCTCTATTGGATTCTGGTCCCCCACCCCTCCAAAAAATACAGTTAATCTTCATTAGTCACAAATTGTGTGTGTGTGTAGATTTTGCTTGCTGAAACTTATTTATAAGTTGTATCCCTTAAACCAACACACCCATGGATTCAGAGGTGGCCTGCATAAAGCAATGAAAAATTGAAAATTTCAAGTAAAAAAAAATGTGCATATGCCTGGTGCTGGTGACTCACACCTATAATCCTATCTACTTAGGAGGCTAAAATCCAAGGATCACAGTTTGAAGCCAGCCTGAGCAGAGAAATCGAAGAGCCTCTTATCTCCAATTAACCAGCAAAAATCTGGAAGTGGAGGTATGGCTCAAGTAGTAGAGTGCCAGCATTGAGCAAAAGAAAGCCAAGCCCAAGCACAAGGCCCTGAGTTCAAGTGCCAGTATCTGCACAAATTAAAAAGAGAAGGAATTGTACACAATCCCAGCTTGGGTCAAGGAAGTTGACCTCAATCCTGGCCTCTTGTTTCACACTGTAAGTCCCTTCTGTGAACCACTCTGTGCTACAGTTTCGAGAGTGTTGGGTTTTTATATACTTTGCATTTTGTGTTGATGATTTTTTCCATTTTGAATAGCCTCAAGCACAATGCTAAAGTGCAGGGCTCCATGTGCAAGAAGGCTGTGGTGTATCAGGTGGAGATAAGCTTAGTTCAGATATGAATTGCAGTGCTGTTGGCTGTGAGCCCAATGCTCATGAATCAGTGATATATATTAAGATGTCCTTAAACCAAAACACACGTGAAGCGGAGTTAATGAAAACACGAGCAGAGGTTTGCAGAAATCTAACTCTATATGGCCCTTGGGAATAATTGTTACTTATTCTCTTACTTCAGGGTGAGCTTATAGAATGTAACTACTGTGAGTAGTAGGAATTATTGTGTGTATGCCTGCAGACACAACTACATACACATACCTACACACACACATCTACACACATACTGTGTTAATGGGCTTTCCATTACTATGACAAAATGCGAAGGCAAACAACATAAAGGAGGAAGGGTTTACTTTGATTCAGGTCAGAGTTTTCAGTCCCTGGTCACTAAGCTCAGTTGTTTCTGAGCTGTGAGGAGAAGTATGTGGCCAGGAAGCAGTGGGGACGGGACAGAGAGAGGATGTAACCAGGAACAAAATATAGCTTGCAAAAACACATCTCCAAAGATCTCCTCCCTTCAACAAGGTCCCACCTAAGTTTCTATCACCTCCCAAGGGCCAATCAGAGAATGAACCCATCCCCAAAGGATGAAGGATGAACCATCCACCTCAGAATACTGCTGCAGAGGGGACCAAGACTTCAGTACATGACCTTTGACCTTTGACCTTTGGGGACACTTTGGGTGTATTTCCTTGATGTGAAGAAATGATAATGTTGTTAATGGTTGTGAAATCTAGGGAAAGAGTAGATTGATGATGATGATGATGAAGATAGATAGATAGATAGATAGATAGATAGATAGATATAGATAATAGGTAGATAGATTTTATACACACACACACTCACTAAGGAAAAAAATCTAATTTATTATGTTTTTGTGCCAGTACTAAGGCTTGAACTCAGGGCCTGGCCACTGTCCCTGAGCTTTTTCCACTCAAGGCAACTGCTCTATTACTTGAGCCATACCTCTACTACTCCTTTTTTTTTTTTTTTTTTTTTGGTGGTTAACTGGAGATAAGTCTCATAGACTTTCCTGCCAGGGATGGCTTCAAACAATAATCCTCAGCTCTCAGCCTCCTGAGTAATTAGGATTACAAGTGTGAGTCATCAGCACTCAGCTTAAAATGAGATATGATTTTTAAATCTTACATTAAGTGGTACAAACTCCACTACATGCTCATTATCTACTGCAGCACAACCAACTACTCAGTCTCAAGTGTTTTACATACAACCATTCATCCTGCTCATGCAGGTCAGAATTTGGACAAGGGACAGCATGGTGGGCTAATCTCTTCTCCGTTAAGCATAGGACCTCAGCAAAGAAGACTGCAATAGCTGGGGGGGCGGGGGTGGAAAAGCTAATTGGGGGTACTTAACAGAGGAAGCCTCTTACCCAAACTTCTAGGATTCATCTACATCTGATCTCATCTGAACTCTCCTGTATTAAGAATGAGTGAGTTCAAAGCTGACAAGATGGAACTTAGTCACTTTAAGAGAAGGCACAAGATGCATTTCATATATGGTGAGAGCATAGAATGATGGTGAGCACACAGGGCCCCCATGCTGGCCTAGTGTGTGTGTGGCAGGCATCTATCCCTGGGAAATAGCTCCTTGCTCACACACAGACAAACAACATCCGGGCATTCTAAAGCAATTTCACACCTCCCCCAGGCCCCTATTCCCCTTCCCTTACTTCCACTCCGTGGTTAATTGTATTTGGGAGGTAGAGGCTAATTTTCTGGGCCCATCGATCTTTTCTAACAGATATTAATGAACATCACAAAAGAGAAAAATAAATAAATAAATAAAAACTTGAGTCTGGTGTTTGTTCATTGTTCTATTCTTCTCCTCAAGTATCATGCCCAAAGCTGCCTCCTTCATCATAGCCGTTGCTGTAATAAATATTTCACATTCCTCTTTGAATGTGTCATAATCTAACAAGTTTGTTGTTCTACTACACGTTTCATCCAACAAGACTTCAGAACTATAAATCTCGGGTTGTATAATTACCAGCGGACTCTGGAGACTTTTATTTGCTTACATGCAGAACGCTTGTCATACTTACAGTGAGTCGACACAAATGCATTCTCACCCACAATCACAGATGAAACGAGTCCCTCACAGACCCGAGGCCTCCGCTTGAGGCCCAATTCCCCTTTCTAAAGCACACACCAGGTGGTCAGTGGTGCTGAAGATGATGAGATGTTTCCAGCTATGGGAAGACCAGAAGACAGGGTCCTTTGCCAAGGCCTCCATTGTAGGTGGCAGTAGGTGGAGTTATTCCCAAATCTGTGTATTTGTCATCATCGTCATCATCAAAATATCATTTTGAACTTTTTCTGTAAAGATCTCCTTGTGCACACTCTGGCCTGCAGTGAGCCTTGCCCCCAGCTCACTCTGCGTCAGGTGGAGGCTTGGCTGTGAGATGGGCTCCAGGTTCAAATCCCCACTTGGGAATCCTCATCCTCAGGGAATCTGAATCTTACTTCCTACAGTAGCAAAATGGGTCTCATGGTACCTAGACCTCACTGGGTTGTCAAGAGAACTGAATCTCTCATGGATGTCTCATGGGCTGTGGTTTAGTGTTCGTGCGGTGAGGCCAGCAAGACGTAGATCCAACCTCAAACCAAGACTCACTCACTCACTAGGCAGGTGACTGTGGGACAGTTAGCCCTAACTTCTTCAGCTCCCAATTGGGACTTGTCATAGTGTTGCATTGTAGGGTGGTTTTAGAGCATCAATGATGTACAAGACTATGAGTGAAATGCTATGTGCACTGCCAGACATACAGCACCCGTGCAGATGCATGCAAGGGCATGTGCACCTGCACGTGCACACACACACACACACACACACACACATACACACACACATCCAGTTCATATTCTGGATCCTGCTGTCACTTCATCTCAATCATATCTTATTCCTGCTTTTCCAGGGACTACGCTTGTAAGCAAGATAATTATGGCACGAACGGCCTGATTCAAGCAGGGCCCTTGGTGGAGCCCCATGGCCTCCGAGGTCCCTGCTTTTATCCACTACATGGGCAAGAGTTAAGGGCTCTACAGAAGCAAGCAGGCTCAGGTTGGCAGCAGTCTTGGGCTCTTGGAGGGGGAAAGGGAGACTGGAAAGGTCCCTCTCCGGCAGTCCACATGTTTGCTGTGACCAAAGAAGCTGAGGAAGGGAAAGAGCCATCGCAGCATTCCCTCTTAATTCTTTCCCACAGCTCATTCTCTATCTTTCTTTTTTTCTTCTTTTTCAAGTTTTGTTGTTGTTGTTGTCGTCATTGTTGGTTGTGGGGCTTGAACTCAGGCCTTGGGAGCTGTCCCTGAACCTCTTTGTGCTCAAGGCTAGCACTCTACCCCTTGAGCCACATCTCTACTTCTACTTTTTAAGTGGTTAATTGGAGATGAAAATCTCACAGGGACTTTTTATCCCAGACTGGCTTCAGACCATGTTCATCAGACCTCAGCCTCCTAAGTAGCTGGGATTCTAGGAGTGAGCCACCAGCACCTGACTATCTTTCTATTTTTAATTGTGCATGTTTAGGGGATACCACATGATCTTTCCTTCCATGTGTGTAAGCTAATTGGTATAAACATCACTTAAAACATTTATTTCTCTGGACTAAGAATTTTCAGGGGCTGGGAATATGGCCTAGTGTCAAGAGTGCTTGCCTTGTGTACATGAAGCCCCGAGTTCAATTCCCCAGTACCACATATATAGAAAATTGCCAGAAGTGGTGCTGTGGCTCAAGTGGCAAAGTGCTAGCCTTGAGCCAAAAGAAGCCAGGGACAGTGCTCAGGCCCTGAGTCCAAGGCAAAAAAAAAAAAAAAGAATATTCAAAATCCTCTCTACTAATCATTTTGAAATATATCATTAATTTTATCACCTATAATTATACTACTGTGGAATAGTAAGAGAGTACTGTGTTGTTCCTTCTATCTTACATCACCTCTGCCCCCGTGCCCATTAATCACCCTGTCCATCTCCCTCCTCCCCTTCCCAGCCTCTAGTGACCACCACTGTCTACTTGTGTTAAGACCAACTTTCTTGACTTCCACATGTAAATACAGATATGAAGTATTTCTATTCTGTGCCTGACTTATTTACTTAGTATAAAGCCCTCCTGTCCCACCACATATTGCTGCAAAGGACAGTGTGGCACTCTTTTTGTAGCTGAATAGTATTTCATTACACCACATTTGCTTTACCGATTCATCCATCAATGGATACCGAAGTTGATTCCATATTTTGGCTATCATGAATAGCGTCACAGTGAACAGGAGAGTGTGGTAACCCTTTGACATGCTGGATCCTTTTGCTTTGGATGTGTACTCAAGAAGTAGAATTGCTGGATCCTGTGACTGGCAGTTCTATTTCTTGTCTGTCTTTGTTGTTTTATTATCATCATGTTTAAGTAGTTGTACAAAGGCGTTACCATTGAACAAAGTTGCATTGAATACAATGCAACTTGATCCGTGTCACCCCCTTCAAGGTTGTTTTGAGAACCCTCTATACCATTTTCCATATTGGTCCAATGGGTCAATCTTGACAAATGTGAAATCCTACAAGGACTCTTTCTTCTGGCTCCCTGGGTCCCCAGCACAAGGCTCCCTTTGTCTTGGTTTCTGGCAAGTGACTGCTTTAAACTCAGAGTTCACAGAAGTGTTTAGAGAACCAGAACATGAGGTGGCTCAGCTAGAGCCACTCAGCTAGTTAGAAGCCAGGGAAACAAGGACATGGCTCAGTATGTGCTAGAGTTCTATGAGCCCAGGGATAATCCAAAGTGTCAGAGGAGAGGTGAAGTAATGCACGTGTTTGTATATACATGCACATACTTACATATACCACAAGGCATGTCATTTATAGCTTCTACTCATTGAACCTTTTCCCAATACTAGATCCTAATGAATTCTTATAATATCACTGTGAGGTGGTTGTTGTTCTTATTTTACTGTTGAAGGAATAGAAGTAATATGCCCAAAGTTATAAAGCTGGCGAATAAGCAAACCAGAATTAGAATTCAAATCTCAGGAACTCCAAATCTATCTCTTCACCACTAAAAAAATGAGGGATGAGAGATTGCCTGTCTAATTCAGAAATGAAGTCATGTTGGGAAAGACTGGCTGGTACAAGGGGACTTTGCACTTCAATAGAAATTGAGCCGTTGCAATGATTCCTGGAAATTTCTTGCAAATCCAGAAGGGAGGAGGCAAAAACATTTAGTGATGAAAGATACCCAAAGTCTTTTGGAATAGAGAGCAATCTGCTTTGGGTCAGAGGACAGAGCTGGGGATTGGGAGGAGAGGCAAGGCATCATGGGACTCCCCCACAGAGCATGCCCAAAAGACTGCTGGAAGCACATGACCAGCCAGGAGCCACAGAGGATACTGACCAAGATGGCCCAGAGACCTTCAATGTCTAGCCTGGTGACATGGCCTTTTCCTTTATTAAGTGGCCAATGTAATCTCCACAGTAGGAGGAAGTCAGATCAAAACAAGTTTCTTGTTAGGTCATCCTTAATTTAAAATGTTAGAAATGGTACTGGGCATATTTTATAAGCGATGTTTATCTTTTGTAAGAATTTTCTAAACCACAATGATAGCTCTATCTATAAGGAAACAAACCTCCCAGCTCTAAGAAATATGTTAATAAATGGCAGCACGAACCTGCCCTTCCATCCCCCTACCACACACCATGTCCACATTCATCACCTATGTACCTGAGCATAAGATTAAATCATTTGTGAGCTGCTGACAAGTCACCTGAGGTACATTTCTCATGGGAGAATAAAGTGTGCTGTACATTTAGAGAAAACAGTTTCATTTCTTCTGTTCCTCCCTACCTCTCCTGTTTTTAAAACCCATTTCTGTTCCGATCTATACAGCCCTCAGATGGCTAGCGACATACCCACTGATGGGGCCCAGTGCAATATTGCTTCTCCTGTCAAAACTCACAGGCTTCAGCAGACCAGCCTCTGTTGGTCTCATAGTCTTGATAGATTGGCTTTTTTTTTTTTTTTTGCTGGAGTTGTACCAAGAATTTCTCCATCTGTCTTTGCCAGCGTGCATGTTTTCAATTATGCAAAGACTCTTCAGGAGAAGTTAACTCCTTTTTGGATTGGCTAAAGCAAGATGCATGGGTTGGGACTGCATCCCTGCAGATGGTGCAGGAGCGTGTGCAGGGGTGAGTGAGCTGGCGCACCAGGCCCCTGGTCAGAGCCGGTTCCCCTCCCAGTCAGCAGCACAGGTGCCTGGCACCATGGGGTACAGGGCTGGGTTCCATTATGCACTGTTTTCAGGCGAAATGGGAGATGAATGCAGTGGGAAAATGTGCCTCTGTGAGCAACTGTGTTGGGTAGGTGGCTAAAGGCAGAAAGAGGTGGATCTACCCACACGTTCATCCGTACCTCCACTCCCTTGCCTTTCTAGACAATCTGGAAGCAGGATTCTAGATTGGTAGTGCAGGGAAAAGCAAGGCCTAGTGACAAGCAGGGTAGGAGAGTTTTTAAAGCAATGATATTCTCCTTCTCTTTTCCCATCCAGAGTCCTGGCCCTTCCTCCCCTCCCCTCCCCTCTGTCCAGCCCCTGGCTGTCTATGCCAAAGAATCTTTCTCTCTACCACTTCCCCTTCCCCAACACATAGTCAATATTTCCTCAAGACTGTCACAAACACTAAAGCAAAGGGCAGGGAAGGTTGGATGATTCTAGAAGCCACAAAAGGGTCAGGTCTTTTGCTGTCCCTCAGACTAATTTCTTCTAGCCAGAAGCCTCATCTCTTTAGCTTCTTATTAGTTCTATGTAGATCAAGGATCCAAGTATGGGTACCAGAGTAAAAGCAGAGTAAATTTGAAATTAGCCTCCCTTCCACTGGTGGTTTCCACTGAGCAGTTTTTTTTTATTTTTTAAAAAAGTACAAATTTCTTCTTTAACTCTCAAATCAGCCTCTATAAGCTGCCAATTTTACATATTCTCTGCATAAAGATAATGCCCTGGGTAATGGGATAGGATGATAATGCTTTCTGAGTGACCAAAGATACCCTATTCAGAATGCTGCTAAGGTCTTACTTTATATGCACGCTTAATATAATTCTCATATAAATTGCATTTACACTATTGTAATTCCTTGGGAATGATAAAGCATACATGGCCGTTTCTGCTTAGTCAGACCAGAGGCTACAGACTGTCCTTTGACCTTTGATGAAGAACCCAGAGTCACAGAGGTATCATCTGCTATCTTCCAGAGGTCCTGGGAAGGTTCACAGCTAGAGAGGGAGAGGACCTAGTTTTCTATGATTCTCCTGATGGGCTTGTTTTTCACAGCTCTGCCTACTTCATTGAGTCCCATAACCCACTCCTTCCCCAGTCAGCCAGTAGTGGCTGAAATGTAGAAAATCCACCAGGGAGATATTCACCCAAGGGAGAAAGGATTGGTAGTGGTCAGGGAAGATTTCTGTAGGCCTCTGTGTTTGAACTCAGTCTTTCTTTAAGAGGTATTTGGTGAGAGGTGCTTGTGGCTAGTAGATCATTAGGCCTAGCTTGTTGGGTGCAAGTCCCTCAAGGCTAGATTTTACCTTGGCCCCTCTCCATATTCCCTTTCCTTGTTTCCTGGCCACCATGATCTGAGCTAGCTTGAACCTTTGTTACTATGTGCAGGCCAAAATAGATCACTGTTCCCTTTTAAGTTGTTTATAGGTACTTTGTTACAGCAATGCAAAGTTTGACTAAGACAAGTAGGTAGGGTCCTAAAGAACACAGTTACCACTATCTCCTGAGACCTCCACTTGCCCTTACCCCACAGGATGAGATCCACAAGAGTTAGAATAAGAAGTAGGGTGTCCTATGGACCCAAAGATGTTCATACACAAGTAGATAGGCCTCACTTGCCTGCCGGTTATTGGTCTTCAAAGTTCCCAGGGCAGACACTACAAGCCAGATCTTTGACAAGCCAGCTGTCATTGCTTACACTTTGAGTCTAGAATACTCCAATGAGACAAAAGAAAGGTTAGGAACTTTCCGTTTAGTTGGTAAGAAAAAAAGAGGCATAAATAGTGAACATGGAAGGTGCAAGGAAGTTTTAAGAGAGTAGAAACTCAAAAGTATAGTCAGAATAAAGAGGTATTGATCATAAACAACTACTAATTATTGATCACAAACTATATGTCTGGTAGCCTCTCCTTTTCAATTCAATACAACAGTCTTATGAAGAAGGTGTTGTAGTGGCGCCCCGGAGGTGTGTGGCTGTTGCGCCACAGGAGTGAGGCCCTGAAGAGCCCCGCCTGCCTCAGTCCCTGGGGGCGTGCTTGTTTGCACCGCCTCCCAGAAGAGGGATCCCGGTTAGCACCACCTACCTTCCGGGTCTGGAACTAGAAAGGCGGCTCTAGCTGGCCACGCCTCCCAGCCTTAAGACCATGTGCAGCAAGATGGCTGCCGGCAGTAACCTGGGGGCAGTCCTGCTAGTAATGACACAGACTTAGGCCGCCCCTTAGGGAAGTCCCATGGCCTTCCGCCCTTGACTGACAGCTCAAACCGCCAATCATAGCCCCTGGCTACGTATGTTACACCCTCCTCTTCCTGCCATTGCCCATACTTAAGATCAGGTCCGCACCACTAAACTGAGAGCAGTCTTGAACTTCTCCCGAGTCGACTTACTGTTTAACCACGGCAGAAAGGTTGGGTTGGGCTGCCTGCGAGCGACTCTCGGCTCGTTACCTATTCTGGGTTCACCCTCGGCGGGGTGCGCTTCCTCGCCTCTCCCGCTGGTTGGGAGAGCACCCGGGGTGCAGGGACCCCTGCATCACTTTAGTGATGAGGAAACTGAGAACCACAGGAGTTCTAGGGGGTAAAGTTCAGGTACATTAATTGCCTGTTGCCAAATAACAAGTTTCCTCAAATCACATGGCTTAAATCAACAGTATGTATTTATTCATTCCTGTAGATTCAAAATGTGTTCCATGCTCAAAAGAAAATTAGGAAACACTAGATTTAAATTATTAATACCCCTTGATATTGGGAGGTGTGGCTCAAGCCTATAATCCTAGCAGAGATCAGAGGTCAGAAGTTTGAAGCCAGCCTAAGAACAAAAATCCGCAAGACTTTACCTCAATCAATGGCTGTGTACAGTGGTATGCACCTGTCATACTCAAGCTCTATGTTTTGGCCTAGTGGTACCCAGTTGACATTCCAACAACAGAGGGAAGCACAAATTGGAGGATCACAGTCTAGGTCATTCTGGGCAAATAATGAGAACCTATCTCCAAAGTAACCAATGCAGGGCTGGGGATATGGCCTAGTGCCAAGAGTGCCTGCCTCATATACATGAGACCCTGAGTTCGATTCCCCAGCACCACATATACAGAAAATGGCCAGAAGTGGCGCTGTGGCTCAAGTGGCAGAGTGCTAGCCTTGAGCAAAAAGAAGCCAGGGACAGTGCTCAGGCCCTGAGTCCAAGCCCCAGGACTGGCCAAAAAAAAAAAAAGCAAAGTAACCAATGCAAACAGGGGCTGGTAGAGAGGCTCCAGTACAAGAATGTCTGGAGTGTAAGGCCCTGAGTTAAAACCCTAATAACACCAAAAAAAAAGTCACATACTTCATCCCCCTTGTACACACACACACACACACAGACACACACACTCAGAATGATACCCTAAGCATAATATGACTTGGAGACCAATTTAGCTAACATAGTGTTCTCTCTAAGCTGCTGGGAGCTCTGGACTTTGTTTTGAAGTAAAAGAAAAGGTAATGATCACACTTACAGAGAAAAACATGAACTTATATATTAATGGTAAGATACAAAGCCAAAAACGTCTCCAAACTGTCAGAGGAACTAGTTCTGCACTGCTTGTCAATTTCTTACAGACAGTAAATGGATTTATCCAGATACCTCAGCAGGCCTGTTTTTATTGTTCAGCTTATTTTCTGAAAGCAAAATAGTTGTAATAGGAAGCCTGTACTAAGGGTAACCCTATGAATTCACATCTCAATGGATTCTAGGTGAATGCTTTCGATTCTAGCAGCCTTGGAGTTCCTCACCTGGCCACACAGCAGAATCACCCAGGGAGCTCCATCAGATCTGGGCTCCACTCCAGGTCAACTAAACCAGAATCTACAATCTCAGGACCAATAGTTTGTTTAAAGCTTTCCTAGTAATTTTAATGTGTGGCCAGAAGACTTTTCCAGTGTTCTCTCTATTGTTCTGGCATATTCTTTCTCTTCTCAACAGCAAAACATTCAGGTTTAGAACTGCCTTCAAAACATTTTCTTTTTCCCTTCTCAGGATCTGGCACTTGGCTCGGTATGTGGTTGTTGATCTGAGTTAAAACCATTTCCAGAAGAGTACCATTGGGCCCTGCTGTTTCTTTAGTTTGATCTGGCAGTTTGATATGAATAGCCAATATCTCTTCTTTTGGCTTTTAACATCTGATTGCCATTGGATCTTTATTTTTTTTCTCATGGTATTTATCCTTGCCTTCATGATCCTTGAGATGCACATTGAAACTCTGAGAACTATTTCTGGGATTCTGAGACGCAGAACTTATTGGGTCATCTGAGGGACAGTGGAAAGACTAAAGGCAAAAATCTGGGAAGTGGCATCTCATGCCTTTTATTAATTTTAAAGCAGTGAGCAATGGAAACTGAGAAAATACAAAATTAAGTTGGAAGTAAACCTAAAGGAAGCAAAAATATTGGTTCAAAAGATCTCATCATTAAAGTAATTGACATCGTGATTGTTTACAGGGCAGGACAGAGGAGAAACACAGGGATTTTGGTTTTTTGGGTTTGGGAGGCTTGGGGGATTTTTTTTGGGGGGCGGGGTTGGAAGTACTAGGGTTGGAACTCAGAGTCTTGCATGCCCTAGACAGGAGCTCTACCACTGGATCCATTCTGGAAGCCCTTTTGGTGCTGATAATTTGAAATAGAATCGTGCTTTATGCCCAGGATGGTCTAGACTAGTGATCCTCCTATGTGCTCTCCCACATCTCTGGGATGACAGGCATATGCTATGGTACCAAGTCAATGGTTGAGATGGAGTCTCAAAGATGGTTTTGCCCAGGCTGGGCTTAAATGAAGATCACATAATAATCTCCGCATCCCAAGTAGCTAGGACCATAGGCTTGAACAATCATGCCCAGTCTGATATACTTACTGGTTTGTGAACCATGTGCACATATCACCTTTTCAAAAAAAAGATTGTGGCTCATGTCTAACTCATCCTAGCTACTCAAGAAGATGAGATCTGAGGATCTTGATGCGTAGCCAGTGCAGGCAGGAAAGTATGTGAGACTATAATCACCAATTAACCACTAAAATCCATAAGTGAAGCTATGGCTCAAGAGGTAGGGCACTAGCCTTGAGCAAAAAGGGTCAGGGATAGCACCAAGGCCCTGAGTTCAAGCCCCAGAACCAGTATAAAAATAATAATAAAGAAAAATAAATAGAATGTAATTAATTATACCCTGTACAAAGTGACAAGAAAGAGCACAAGATTAATGAATTCAGTCTATTGGTGTTTATTTTGCTTTTCAAGTTTAAAGTAATTGAAAACTAATCTCTTCCATATTGCTGAAATGAGTTCACAGAATCACACATGCTTTGCCTTTTTTCTCTCCTGAGTAGGTTTTGTTTTGTTTTGTTTTCTAAAGCTGTATCTTCTATCTTGGGCCTCTTTGGCTTTCCATGGCACTGACTAGAGAGAGGTCTCCAGAAGGTCTGATGGGAGAGAGGAGCCAAAAGCCATGTAACGAGCCAGGAAAAATAGGAAAAAATTCACATTAAATGGTTGAATCTCAGGTTAGGCAAGAAAATTGACCAGATTGGAAAATGATCAGGCTGGCATTTTCCTGACCAAATTGAGTTGTTTACACAGAAGATCTAGTTGGGGAAAAAAATTAGCGTTGAGGGATTAAGAAAGCCAATGTAAGAAGGGGCCACCATAAATAAAGCACGGGCTATCCATCCTCTCTCATGCAGATGAGGCCTCAGCCCCCAGCCACAAGCCACTACATCTCACCTGCTTGCTGAAACTTTATACTCTCCTCTTGGAGACTAGGTCTCTCCTTCCTGGCAGAACGGCAAAAGAGGAAGCCACCGAGCATGGATAGAATCATGTCAACACTAATAAGGCTGGTAAAAGACCCTTCTAGGAGGAGGAAGGAGGGAACAAAGAAGGCATGGTGGGGGGGTGGGGGCTATGGAAAAGACAGATCCAAGACCTGGAATCTTCCCTTGCAGCATCCATTGAAGGGAAGAGATGCAGTAGCCTTCATTACTCAACTCAGTGCCCTACGCCCCCCCCCCACCACCACCACCAGCTCTCCCAGAGTCCCAGTTTGGGCTTAAGGTTCCATAGAGGCAATTGTGTGGGGACGACCACTGCCTGAATCCAAGTCCCGGAGCCTCTGCTTGCCAGCCTTTGATGGTCAGTTAGGGCTCTATGGTTACAAGAGATTTCTATCAGAGCTGGTTGACATTAGCCCATAGGAAACGTATGAAGTGGGTGCTGGATAGTGGTTAAGGAACTAGGAAGGTCATAAGCTTGGATGGCCCATGATGTCTGCGTCAAGAGCTCCCATATGATCTAGTCCTGCCACTGCGTGAGACACTGCCACCAATTCCCCTCATCAGTGTCTCTCTCCTTAAAGTCCCAGAATGGAGAACTTGCTTCTCCTGACTTTGGTGGCATACTTGCATCCTAGACTTGGGAAAGTCAGCCATTATGATTTAACATTCCCACCAAAAAGGGCATACCTGTAATACTTGTAATCCTAGCTATTCGAGAGACAGAAGCAGGAGGATTGTGAGTTCAAGGCCAGCCTGAATATGTTAGTGGTGAGATCCCATCTCCAAAATAATAACAATACAAAATACAAACAAAAGAGCTGTAAATATGTCTCAAGTAATCTCTAGCAGTAGAAGGTTAAAAAAAAAAAAAGTCCATGAGAGCAGCTAAGATCATTCCTCCAAAGGAAAAGAAATGCAACTGCTGTGAGAAAGAGGAGATTGGGTTGAGCATTACAAATCCCCAAATGTCATTCCTTGAGTGACCTAGTTTCCTTGTTTATAAAAATGGAGGTATGACTAGCATTTACCACAAAACGGTGGCACAAGGAATTAATTCAACAATGTAGGGCAGTTGCTTAGTGCTTGGCAGAGGGTTAGTGCCTGGATTTTTGGTGGACTTGGTTTTGATCAGAAGCCCTCTGAGTCCCTGGGGCTGCTGCTTCTCAGCAGGCTCGGGAGCACCTGTGTTGCGTCACAGTGACCTGGTTCATTCTAACCACTTACAGCCACGTGATTCCCTTCCAGCTGAGTCTCTACATCCCTGCCCTTTCTCTTGGGAGGCACCCACAAATTCCTAGCAACACCTTCTGCTTGGCAGAAACATTTCATCCCCACAACTGTACTCTCACATCATGGATCTCCTCCTGTCAGCAGAATGGAACACACCGTTGACATCCATCTTCACCATACTCCATGTCTTCATCCAGGGGAATGTAAACACGCTGTGCTTTCTGTTGTCCCCAGGCAGAGTGAGCTGTTTCTGAGGTGTATTTCTTAACTTTGTAATTCATTTAGCAATGTGGGAAGTCACATGTCTATGTCCATTGACTTCTTAGTCCCTGCACAGACACACACAGACACACATGGTGCCGGCTCACTCCCAGGACTGCGGCTATCAAGTCTGTCACCCTCCATCTTGCAGACACTTGACTCTCAGGAAGCTTTGGTATCCCAGTCTCCTTTCCTGACCTGGCTGAACCATACTCTCTCCACACCTCCTCCAACCCCTGCCCGGCTCTCTCCAAATCCTAACCAGCAAATTCTACTTACTCCACAAAGACTTTTCTACTTCTGCATGTAAGCAGACATCTCACTGCCTACACAAACTCACACAACAGTGTGCTACCCACACCTCCTTCACTCATCACATTGTGAAATACTTACTGCCAGATTGTTTGTCTTTGGAGAACTGACAAATACACTTTATCTAAACAATTTGTGGATGGCAGCAGGGTTTGCACAGCCTACAAGATTCATTACCAATAGGGAGGCACCCCGACTCGCACCAACTGAATAGCGAGCTGGGAACTCCAACACCCAACACTCCACCAAGAAACCAGCAAAACCAGCATCCAGAAGCAGTGGAGAAACGCAGGAAAACAAAAAGGAGCAAAAAAGAAGAACCGAAAACCTACACGGAGCCGGAGATTAATCGGGGCACCCTCCCCCCACCAGCCGGCCCTGGCCCAAACAGGGTCAGGCTGGGAAAGGGAAACCCGGCGATCGGCAGACAGGTTGCCAGGAGCGCAGAATCCATATAGCGGGAGACCCCACGGACACAAAGCAGGGTGCGGACCAAGACACACCCAGCAGCGACGAGAAGTTCGGGTCCACACCGGATTCGGACAAGGGAACCCAGCGCGGCAGAAAGAGGGAACGGGGGAGCCACCACGACACTTCGCCAACCCCTGAAGGGCCAACGGCGGTGCGGGACACGCACACAAAGCAGCAAAAGTGAGTCCCCCATAATCCCTTCCCCCAACGGGAGACCCAAGCCCGACAAAGACGATATATCTCCCTCCCTCCCCCTCCCCACTCCCGTGGGAACAAAGATTCCCCAAATCAGGCGGGAAGCTCCCAGCAGGCACTGGGAAGCCAGTCTAGCAGGGGAAGGGCGGAACAGCCCCAAGCCCCCAAAGGTTCCTGAACTGGCAGAACCGGCCCCGTCCCCTTCCCAACAGGGGCCAGGGACGGCCGGCAGGGCAAGCCCCACCCGAGGCGCCTAGACCTTGCGGACTCTTACAACTAAAATCACAGGCGCTGGTGGGCAATACCAGCCCAGCAGGGTCACCTGAGCCTGATCTCGTTCCCCCTCCTCGAAGCGGAGGCGAGGTCTGAGGGTGCCAAGCCACACCCGGACAGTCGATCCCACTGGGCCCCACACATACTGCTTCCCCCCCCCAACGGACTCGCGGGAGGGCGCAAGCACAACCCAACAACCCAGGGCTCGCTCTGGGAGGCAGACCCCACTTAAGTGCCTGTTGTAGGGGACTCACAGTGCACAGGAGGGCGGGGCCCCGGCGAAAGCGCCCGCTCTGATAGGCGTGCCCTGCACTGGTGGGCGGGGCCACAGCGACAGCACCTGCTGACGCAGACACGCCTACACAGAAGGGAGGGAAGAACTACACAGACTTCCAGATGCGCAAATCACAAAGAAACATAACTCAGTTCATCAAAGGACAAGCCAACTCGCCAGCTCCAAAAAGCAGCACGACTGGAGAGGAGATGGAGAATAAAAAAGCAAATGAGGACATGTTAACAGGAATGATCGAAACCGTCAGAAATGAAATCAGAAAACAATTCCAGGAGTTTAGAGCGGAAATCTGGAAGGACACCCAGGAAGCCAAGAAAGAAATGGAAGCAAAACTGGATACAATGCAAGCCTCGTTTAAAGAAATGGAAGCAAAAATGGATATAATGCAAGCCGCCTTTAAAGAAAATCTCCACACCCTGAGAATTGAAATGCATGAAAAAATAGATTTAAAATACAACTCTTTAAAGGAAGAAATTTCCACGATCAGAGCTGATATGACAACCATGAATAGCTCTCTGACATCCATAAACTCCGCAATTGAAACCATAACACAAAGAGTGGACCATATGGAATCCAGAATCTCTCGCCTGGACGATGAAGCAGCTGACAACAACCAGAAAATGACCACACTCCAAGAAAAGGTGAAGCTTCAGGGAAGATTACTCCAGGAACTAATGGACAAAGACAAGAGATATAATCTGTGTATAATTGGAATAGAAGAAGGAGCCGAATATCAGAGCAGAGGGCTTAATCATGTTCTCAATAAAGTTATTGCAGAAAACTTCCCCAATCTCACAGGGGACCCCATCCAGGTAACCGAAGCCTATAGGACACCTGGCAGGCCAGACCCCAGGAAAACCACCCCAAGGCACATAATATTCAAGACTACAGACCTCAAGATTAAAGAGCAAATTCTGAATTCAGCCAAAGCGAAGAAGGAAACTTTTTTCAATGGGAAGAGGATTCGAATAACATCCGACTTATCCACACAAACTTACCAAGCTCGAAGTGAGTGGAAGAACACCATCCAAGTACTTCAGAATAACAATTTACAACCTCGGATCAAATATCCAGCGAAACTGGAGTTCACATTCGAAGGGAGAACCAGATCTTTCCACACCAAAGAGGAGCTAACGGAGTATGTGAATAAAAAACCAGCCCTACAGCGAATATTAAGAGGGGAAGCCCACCCAACAGAGATCGTAAAAGACACACAGACAGATTCAGAAAGAAACTTCAATAGCCAAAGTCCAGCAGAAACACAAGCTCACTAAAGACAAGAAGAAAAAAAAAAAACAACAGGAAAAAACAGCCCAACAAGAAAATGGAAGGAGAAAAAACACCCTTATCCTTGATCTCTTTAAATATAAATGGCTTAAACTCCCCGATCAAGAGGAGCAGACTGGCAGAATGGATCCGCAAGCAAAAAGTTGACATCTGTTGTCTACAAGAGACCCACCTTACAGCAAGGGACAAAAACAGGCTTCGAATGAAAGGATGGAGCAAGATCTACCAAGCAAATGCACCCACCAAAACGGCAGGTGTAGCCATCCTGATCTCAGACAAGCTGGATTTCTCTTTAAAGTCCACTCAAAAAGACAAAGAAGGACACTACATATTGATACAAGGAAAAATCCAGAATCAAGACATCACGGTAATAAATGTATACTCACCGAACAAAAGAGGCCCGACATATGTCAAGCAAATTCTCACAGAATTACAGAGCAAGATAGATGCAAACACAATCATAGTGGGTGACTTTAATACTCCTCTCTCTCCAAGAGACAGATCCAACACCCAGAGGATTAGTAAGGGAGCTGAGGACCTAAATAACACCATTGCCCAAATGGATCTAACAGACCTATATAGAACCTTCCACCCTACAGAGACCCAATACACCTTCTTTTCAGCAGCCCATGGATCATATTCCAAAATAGACCACGTCATAGCCCACACAAAGAACCTCAGCAAATACAAAAGAATTGACATCATCCCATGTATTATATCTGATCACAGTGGATTAAAGGTAACCCTCAACAACAAAGGATACCACAGAGCCTATACACACTCTTGGAGGCTAAACCCCACGCTGCTATCCAACACTTGGGCCACAGATCAAATTAAAGATGAAATCAACGAATTCATAAGCCACAATGACAAAGAAAACACATCACAAAGAAACCTATGGGACACAGCTAAGGCAGTACTGAGGGGCAAGATCATTGCACTCAGTACCCACATTAAAAGAATGGAAGCAGAGCAGGTGAATACCCTCACGATGAAACTAAAACAACTGGAGAAACAAGAAATGACAGAATCTAAAACGACTAGGAGGGGAGAGATTACAAAGATTAAAGAAGAGATAAATCTGATTGAAAATAGAAAGACCATTCAACAAATAAATAAGACTAAAAGCTGGTTCTTTGAGAAAATAAACAAAATTGACAGACCCCTTGCAAGACTCACAAAAAAAAGAAGAGAAGAGACTCATATACGTAAAATCAGGGACTCCACAGGAAAAATTACAACAAATACACACGATATTCAAACAATCATAAGGAGCTATTTCCAAAACCTCTACTCAACAAAAAACAATAATTTTACAGAAATGGATCAATTCTTAGAGAAGTACAAACTGCCCAAACTGAACCAAGAAGAAATAAATCAACTAAATAAACCAATAACTTACGGTGAGATACAGGAGGTAATCAAGAACCTCCCTACTAAGAAAAGCCCAGGCCCAGATGGATTCACCAATGAATTCTACAAAACCTTTAGTGAGGAGCTAATTCCAATACTCCTCAAACTCTTCCGCGAAATAGAAACGGAGGGAAAAATCCCGAACTCATTCTACGAAGCTAATATCATACTCATCCCCAAACCAGGCAAAGACCCAACAAAAAAAGAGAACTACAGACCAATATCACTAATGAACACAGATGCAAAGCTCCTCAATAAAATATTAGCTAACAGGATCCAGAAAGTGATCAAGAATATCATACATCATGACCAAGTAGGCTTCATCCCTCAGTCACAAGGATGGTTCAACATCCGTAAATCAATCAATGTAATTCACCACATAAACAGAACTAAAATCAAGAATCACATTGTTATCTCAGTCGATGCCCAAAAAGCCTTTGACAAAATACAACATCCATACCTATTAAAAGCTTTGGAGAGAACAGGAATAGATGGAACATTCCTCAAAACAATAAAAGCCATATACAACAGACCAACTGCTAATATCATATTAAATGGAGAGAAACTTAAATCATTCCCCCTAAACACAGGAACAAGACAAGGATGCCCACTCTCCCCACTTCTGTTCAACATAGTACTGGAATCCCTAGCCATAGCAATAAGGCAAGAGGAGGACATCAAAGGGATCCACATCGGCAAGGAAGAAATCAAGTTATCCCTATTCGCAGACGACATGATCTTATATCTCAAGGACCCAAAAAACTCAGTACCCAAACTCCTACATCTAATAAACCAATTTGGCAAAGTAGCAGGATACAAAATCAATCCACAAAAGTCAGCAGCTTTTCTGTACACCAGCAATAGACAAACAGAAAAGGAAATTATGGAAACGATTCCATTTACAGTAGCCAAAAAAAGAATAAAGTACCTAGGGATCAACTTAACCAAGGACGTGACGGACCTATTCAATGAAAACTACAAAAATCTAATAAGGGAAATCAAAGAAGACACAAGGAGATGGAAAGACCTCCCATGCTCATGGGTAGGCAGAATCAATATAGTGAAAATGGCCATACTGCCCAAATTGTTATACAAATTCAATGCAATACCTATCAAAATCCCAGCCACATTCTTCACTGAAATAGAGAAACCAATCCATAAGTTCATATGGAACAGCAAAAAACCTAGAATAGCCAAAGCAATTCTAGGCAAAAAACATAGTGCAGGAGGTATCACCATACCAGACTTCAAGCTCTACTACAAGGCCATCATAACAAAAACAGCATGGTATTGGTATAAAAACAGATCGGAAGACCAGTGGATTAGAATTGAAGACCCAGAAATAAAACCGCACTCTTACAGCCAACTGATATTCGACAAAGGAGCTAAAGACATACAATGGAATAAACATAGCCTCTTCAACTACTGGTGCTGGGAGAACTGGGCAGCCATATGCAGAAAACTCAAAGTAGACCCAAGCCTATCACCATGCACCAAGATCAACTCAAAATGGATCAAGGACCTCAACATCAGACCTGAATCCTTGAAACTACTGAAGGACAGAGTAGGAAAGACACTAGAACTTATAGGCACAGGAAGGAACTTCCTGAATAGAGTCCCAGGCGCACAACAAATAGGGGAAAGACTCAACAAATGGGACTACTACAAATTAAAAAGTTTCTGCACAGCTAAGGTCATAGCCACCAAAATAGAAAGACAGCCAACGATATGGGAAAGGATATTTACCAGCACAGCAACAGACAAAGGCCTGATATCTGTCATCTACAGAGAACTCAAAAAACTAAGCCCCTCCAAGCCCAATAAACCTATTAGGAAATGGGCAAAAGAGCTAAAGAGAGACTTCACAAGAGAAGATATAAAAATGGCAAAGAAACACATGAGGAAATGCTCAACATCCCTGCTAGTAAAGGAAATGCAAATAAAAACAACCCTGAGATACCACCTCACCCCAGTTAGAATGGCCTATACTCTGAACTCAGGAAACAACAAATGCTGGAGGGGCTGTGGGGAAAGAGGAACCCTTCTCCATTGTTGGTGGGAGTGCAAATTAGTACAGCCACTTTGGAGAACAGTATGGAGGTTTCTCAAAAAGCTCAATATAGACCTACCCTATGACCCAGCCATACCACTCCTAGGCATCTATCCTAAACAGCAAAACCCAAGATATCAAAAGGACATTTGTACTTCCATGTTTATCGCAGCACAATTCACAATAGCCAAAATTTGGAAACAACCCAGATGCCCCTCCACAGATGAATGGATCCAAAAAATATGGTACTTATACACAATGGAATACTACATAGCGATTAGGAATGGTGAAATATTGTTATTTGCAGGGAAATGGTCAGAACTCGAACAAATAATGTTGAGTGAGACAAGCCTAGAACACAGAAAACAAAGGGGCATGATCTCCCTGATATATGACTGTTAACAAAGGGAGATGGAGAGACAGTAGAGACCAAGTCTGTGAACACTGTATATGTGCTTGATACATTGTATACTGCATATGGGTCTACCTGACCTAGACAAGGGATGGGAAAACAGGTTGTAAGATATCACAAGAAATGTACACAATGCCCTACTATGTAACTGCACCCTCTTTGCACAGCACCTTGTAAAAAAAAAAAAAATTTATGTTCAATTGATAATAAAAAAAAAATTAAAAAAAAAAAAAAAAAAAAAAAAAAAAAAAAAAAAAAAAAAAAAAAGATTCATTACCATTCTATCTGGCCACAGAAACAAAAGATGCTGGATTTTCAGTCTTTTTGTATAAGCAAACTTAGCCCACCAAAATCTGACCTTTAAACTATGTTTTAATGTCCTGTCCATCAAGTTTACATAGCAAATCTCAACTCATTCCCACATACCAATTTCCCCCTCCCTCCCCCCACACACAATCCAGGCCTTCCCACTATCCCAGACTAAAGCTCCAACTCCTTTTTTATGGATCCTCCCCATGCCCTCTCATCTCTTCCAGTTCATTCAGGGGTACATGTGCCCAGCTCAGCCATACTTTCTCTGGGATTTTCCCCAGCCTTTCAAGATTGGGTTTAAGTCACTCTGATATGCTTACATCACCCAAACCAAAACCTGCAAACAGGGCCTGAGTCCTTCTCAACCATAGCCCTACCTATGAATTTAGCTTCTGACCCAAATAGGTTCTCAACCATCACATGAAAATGAATCCACAGGATAGGGATGGGGACAGTGAACAGAATACGGTCCTGCTTCACCAGAACACTGCAGCTGAGGTCCCAGGATATGAAACAGGCCCTCCTGGAAAGCCACTACTTACTGATAGAAGATGGTTCTGTAGGTTTGTCATACACAACTTTTATTATATTGAGGAATATTCCATGTGTTCCTAAGCTTCCCTAGAGATTTTTTTTTTATCATAAAGGGTGTTGGATCTTGTCACATGCTTTTTCTGCATCTATTGAGATACTCATGTGGTTCTTGACCTTACTTCTGTTGATGTGTCATATTACATTTATTGATTTATGTGTGTGGAGCCAGCTTTGCATCCCTGGGGTGAATCCTGTTTGATCTCAAATAGTGTAATTCCTTAGAAAGCCAAAATGAAAGTTCAGCAAAATAAAATATTAAGAAGCGAGCATTTGAAAGGGGTGGGGTGGGGCCAAGGGGAAAGAGGTAAATGAATGAAAAGAAGAGGGGGAAAATGCAGACAAGAATCTAATGTATATACTACAAAATTAAGATGAGTGAGGGAAGGGGTATGTAGGGGAAGGATGGGTGAGAATATTGAAAGGGGTGACACTGATCAAGATATATTGTATTCATAAACTGCTTTGTTAAATGGCATCTCCTTTGTATAACTACTTAAAGATAATAACTTTTTTAAATGATAAAATGGACACAGGTAACAAGTAAAATGGATTCGTTTAAGTAAAAAGGTCCATTTAACCAACTACCTGATTTGTTCAGCAAGCATTTACAGTGTCTGCGGTGTACATAGCACAAAGCTGGGTCTCAGGAAGGAAAGAAAATAAGAAAAGTCCCTGTTCCTGAAGAACTTTAGGGAGAGTCAGATGCAATAAGAATAAACCACAACCACCACAAAAATGAAGAACATGGATACTAATGATCTCACAACTCCCTTTACCTCTAGCAGTCTGTCCCAGGATGATTTACACACACAGTTTCATCTGAATCTTCCCCTCTCATCTGAGAGTTGGGTGAGTGGCAGAAGGAGGGCAGGTCATGACGAGAAGGAGCTAGGTGCTGGGCTGGGCTGGGCTGCCTCTCAGGCTTTACTTGTACCCCCTCCCCCCTCAGGTGGCCGTGGGCCAGCCAGTGCAGCCAGCTTTCCACTGGACCTGGGGCATGAGCCAATCAATCTTGTAATCCCAGGCAGCCTGCAATGGGGCCTCAGCAGAGCCTGTAATTAATCTGGCTGGAAATAGAACTTATTTTTACACCTCTTCACATTAGTCCCCGTAGACCAGGCCTGAATGCAAAGTGAGAAAATGTGAATTGATCACAGCTGTGAAACCATGGTAATTAGTGCAGTGTGCTGAGACTCTCCTCTCTCGGGCTGGGATCATGGGCGTTCTGACTGAGAGTGCACTCAGACACCTCTGCCCTGGGCTTCCACTTGAATGCCAGACCCCATGCACGGACCCTGCCTACCTCCCACCCTACAGAGCCACCAAAATGCCATAGTCAGCTTTTGAGTTACTCAACGCAAAGGCTCTGCCAAAAGCTACTAGGGCCGTAGGCCAAAAAGCCTGTGCACAGGGTGAGGTACAGCATCATAGGGCCCACTGCATGGTCCCAGTCACCAGCACTTGAAGTCAGGTCATCTGAGCCCCAAACCCCAGCACTTATGTGTTCATTGTGTCACCTAGGGTGGGTTATCCATCATTCTAAGCTTCTGTTTTCTTATCTGTGATATACAAATATTATTGACTAGCGCTTCTCAAGCTCTCTGAACTAAAAACGTATCTGTTTATTTAGCATTTATTAATTGTACAAAACAACAGGTTTCATTGTGACATTTTCATGCATGCATCATTACTTATAATTATTCATCATTCTTATTCATGCATCTATTATCCATCCTCCATTATACTCTCTTCTTCTCCACCATCCCACTAGTCCCCTTCCTTTCCCCCAAAAATGCCTCCTTTACTTTCATGGCTTCAGTCGTGGTTTCTTTCTTCTTTCTTTTTTTCTTTCCTTTCTTCCTTTCTTTCCTTCTTCCTTCCTTTCTTTTTCTTTCTTTCTTTCCCTCCTTCCTTCCTTCCTTCCTTTCTTCCTTCCTTCCTCCTTTTTCTTTCTTTCTTTTGCCAGTCCTGGGGCTTGAACTCAGGGCCTGAGCACTGTTCCTGAGCTTCTTTTTGCTAGCACTCTAGCACTCTACCACTGGAGCCACAGCGCCTCACTTCCAGCTTTTTCTGTTCGTGTGGTGCTGAGGAATAGAACCTAGGGCTTCATGCATGCTAGGCATACACTCTACCTCTAATCCACCTTCTCAGCCTTTTCATGTTTTGTTTTGGGTGGTTCTAGGGTTTTAAGCTCAGAGCCTCATGCTGGCTCCACGGGCACTCTTCCACTGAGCCATGCCTCCAGTCCCCATGGCATTTTTTTTCTTTAATTTAGATTCTTCATCTGTGGCATTTTTCTTTCTGAATCTGACATTTGGCCCAACATGATCTTCAGCTCCATCCATTTTTCTGAAAATAATATGATTTCATTCTTCTTTATGGCATGAGGGCATTCGCTGTGGTAGTTTGTCCCTTGCATATGCAGAAAGGAAGAAAGGCTAGATGTAAAAGTCCCATCAAGTAAAAGCACTGGGAGAGAGAAATAATCTCCTGAGAGATGTTATTACTTGTTTATCTATTTACTTTTCATTGGCAGGGCTCTGACTAAAAGCTATTGCTTAAATTTCTTGGCATGTCTATTCAGAATGGTCTAATTTCTACATTTTAGTGGTCTCTGAAGGAGTTGTATTTCCTTTCCTAAGGACCCCTGAAAACAACGCTGACTCAGCTATGGGTGGGTTTCTGTGTCCTGTTATGTTGTCTCATTCTCATTCCCTGGGGATAATACAAATGAGTCAAAGACAGCTTCTGTATGTCGGCCTCTGAGCGACTTCCTTCTTCCCAGCAGACTGCAGAACAGTTAACTCATGTGTGGCTGGCATCAAACTCAAAGTGTTACATGTTCAATTGTTTTAAACATACCCCAAATAAGCAGACGTTAGCCACCTGAACCTGTCTACTTTGCATATATCAGGAAGCTCCATCCAACCGCTTCAGCAAAAGATAAAAGAGAACCTGTGTCTGTGGAGACCCCAAGGTGCCAGGCACCCATGGCTCACACCTGCAATCCCAGCAGCTCAGGAAGCTGAGATCTGAGGAGACTGGTTTGAAGCCACCCTGAGCAGACAGGTGCAAGAGACTCTTACTTCCCATTAAGCAGCAAAAGGCTGGAAGTGACGGTGTGGTTAAAGTGGTGGAGCATCAATCAGCCTTGAACAAAAAAGCCACGCAAGACCATACGCCATACCCTGAGTTCAAGCCCCAGTGCCAGCACCAAGCAAACAAACAAAAAGAAGACCCCAAGACCTAATGCTCCCTGCTGAGCTCTGCAGGGCAGAGATTCCCTGCTGGCCACTCAGGCTATCACCTCCACGTCAGCCCTCTCACCCTCCTGTCCTGATTGATGGCTGGCGGCCCCTGAACTGTAAACTCTCCCAGAGGGACACTCCCCCCATGGGATTGCTCACAAAGAAAGCCAGTTGTGTGTCATACCGCCACCTAGTGGTCATAGCTTTTCCTTTGAGCCAGCTCCTTTCCCCCCATAGTCCAGGGGTCTACCACATAGAGAACATGGCCAGGTGTTCTGTGCCTTGAACTTCAGAAGAGAATGCTGAGACAGAAGGAGACATCTGTACGCTGTACTTGCTGGTAGGAGAAGCTGGAATTTCAAGTAGGAACGTTGGCCTTCAAGTCTTTGCTTCGTCTTGCTGGCTGTGGAGCTATGGGCAAGCTACTACATACAGTTTCTGGGGCTTGGTTTTCTTGTAGAAATACAGGAGTTATCGTCTATCTCACGAGGTTTTCAGGAAGTGATGCGTATGATCTGCACAGCATTGTTCTACACAAAAGACCCCGGGACGGTCACCGTGTTTACTGCAATTTGGCCTTCTATATATGGCACCTCAACCTCCAACTCTAACCTGCTTTAAAAAGAGTAGTAAAGCCGGGCACCCGTGGCTCACGCCTGTAATCCTAGCTACTCAGGCAGCTGAGATCTGAGGGCCACAGGTCAAAGCCAGCCCAGGCAGGAAAGTCTATGAGACTTTTATCTCCAATGAAATCATAGAAAAAAAAAACAAAACAAAACAGAAATGGCACTAGGGCTTGAGTGATAAAGTGCTAGCCTTTAGCCAAAGGACTAGTAAAAAAAAAATAGCAGTAAAACTGACAAAGTCTTACCTAAACTAAGAACAAAAAGAAGATCCAAATTACTAAGTCACTAATGAAAGGGCAAACATTACTATTTCTATAGAACAAAAAGGATTATAAGAAAAATTCCATTTTATTTTTTTCCATTTATACACTAACAAATGGTTAACATAGATGAAACTTGAAAAAAAAAGGCTCTACACACATGAAATCTCCTAGGATGAATTACAAAGAAATAAGAGACCTGAGTAGATCTATAGCTAGTAAAAAAGACTGAACTAGGAATCAAAAATCTCCCAACAAGAAAAACTTTGGGTCATATGACTTGCCTACTGATCTCCAAAGACCATTTCAGGAATAATTAGCAAATTTTCCCAAAACATGGAAGAAAAGAAAACACTTCTCAACTCATTCTATAAGACCCTAAAGCCAGTAAAAGGTATACACCAATATTCCTTGTGAATATTATTGCAATAGTCCAACACATTTTTCAAAAGCAAAATTCATCTGAGGTTAAAAAGAAAATGGCCTAGTGGCAAGAGTGCTTGTCTCGTATACATGAAGTCCTGGGTTCGATTCCCCAGCACCACCTATATAGAAAATGGCCAGAAGTGGCGCTGTGGCTCAAGTGGCAGAGCACTAGCTTTGAGCAAGGGACAGTGCTCAGGCCTTGAGTTCAAGCCCCAGGACTGGCAAAAAAAAAAAAAAAAAAAAAAAAAAAAAAAGATGATTCATCATGACCAAGTGGTATTTATTCCTGAAATATAAGAATGGTTCCAGTGCACAAGAAGCAATTGAAACAAGGGAGAAAAAAACGATAAATGATCACTTCAACTGACATGATTCAACATTTAGCATAATTCCACATCCTGACATGGTTAAACAAATCAATGAGCTAGGAGTAACCTGGGCACTAGTGGTTCTGAGGATCACAGTTCAAAGCCAGTGTAGGCAGGAAAATCCATGAGACTCTTGTCTCCAATTAACCACCCAAAAGCTAGAAGTGGAGTTGTGATTCAAGTGGTAGAGCACTAGCCTTGGGCAAGAAAGCTCAAGGACAGTGCCCAAACCCTGAGTTCAAGCCCAAGAGCTGGCATCAATGATGATAAATACCAATGATAGTAATAACAAATAAGCTAGAAAAAGGAGATTCCCTCAGTGTAATGTAGGTTTTATATGAATATCACACAGTTCACCTATCATACTCAACTGTGAAAGACCAAAAGCTCTTCCTCTCATATCAAAAATGAGATAGGACACCTGGTTCACTGCTCCTATTAAACACTTCATTCAAAGTTCTAAGTAGAACAATTGGGCAATAAAAGGAAATAAATGGGCTTAAAGACCAAATAGTAGGATCCCTGTCCAGTATGAACCATTGAGTTTAAATGCCAGAACTGAAAAGAAAAAAGGCGGGACAGAAAAAAGGGGAGGGGGGCTGGGGATATGGCCTAGTGGCAAGAGTGCTTGCCTCGTATATGTGAGGCCCTGGGTTCAGTTCCCCAGCACCACATATACAGAAAATGGCCAGAAGTGGCGCTGTGGCTCAAGTGGCAGAGTGCTAGCCTTGAGCAAAAAGAAGCCAGGGACAGTGCTCAGGCCCTGAGTCCAAGCCCCAGGACTGGCCAAAAAAAAAAAAAAAAAGGGAGGGAGGGAGGGAAGAAAGGGAGAGAGGAAATGAAGGGGAATGAGGAAGGGGAGGGAGGTGGGCAGGACATTGGGGAGTGGGGAAGGAGTGAGTGCTATGGTGTGAGCTGCAGCTTAGCTGGCCCTGAAGTCCCAAGGCCTCCTGAGCCTCCCTCTTAAGAAGCTTAGATTTCATTCTGAGATGGGAAGAAGAAGAAAAACGCTGAAGGAAATGAAGTAGGGGAGTGACATGACAGGATCATGGTTTTAAAAAGATGGCTGGCTCTGACTAAGCGGAGAAGAGCCTGGCTTGTGGGAGTTTACGCAGGGAGGACAGTGAGGAGGGAGTCGCTGATGGCTCGGAACTTTCTCTGGTTGGCTAAGCCTCATAAAGGAACATCTCAGACCTGGGAAGGAACCAGCAGCGTCCTGCCTGTGTGCAGGGCCATCTGCCAGACATGATAAACTGCATTTACCTGCAGGAGGGTGATCGCCCAGGAGCAGAGCTCCTGGGAAAGACTCAGCCTCCTCCCTTAGCCCTCCCACTGACTCAGGCAGCCTCAAGCGGATGAAGCCACAGATGATGGCTCTCTCGGGCTGCCTGGGCAATAGCTCATTCCAGCTTTTCTCAAGTTGAAGAAATCCTTTTCCGAGTTGAAAAGGCAATCCTGGAAGTGTTTGGCGAAGATACAAACAATTACAAAGGCATGGAAAGCTTCTAATGTGTGTCGGGGCGTGTGAGGGGGGACAGGGGTGGATAATTTGCCCCTTTTAAGGGCTTCTGTTTGACCTATTGAAGACCCAGGCATTTCCACTTAGGGAACTGCCTTCAGGAGCCTCAGTGCACAGGCAGGGGAGGGGGGAGGCTGGGGAGGCAGGGGACAGGGGAAGGGGAGAGACTGAGGCAGTCTGTGGGCTCCAAGGATTAAGGGAAGTAATCTTGCAGAGACCAGACACACACACACACACACACACACACACACACACACACACAGGAGAGGATGTTTGCACCCACCACCAATGACTACATATTTGAGTACTAGTAAGCCCCAGTCCCCATGGTGATATCTGCCCTCATGTCTCAGGAAGCTCCTTTGCCAGTCTCTGGAACCTGGTAGGCCCTTCTCCAATCCGGGGACACATTTGAATCACCTGGGGGAAATACGTAAGCACGGACGTGTCTGGACTACATCAGAATTAACTCAGGAACCGCTGGGATAGGATCCAATGCGTTTGCATTTTTCTAAAGCTTCCCCCCCAAAGGACCAGACACCACCCTGGGAGAGGGCCCTGGAGATTCAGCATGTAAAGAGATCAGATTGTGGAGAAAGAACGGTGCAGATTCCAGCTGAGTAAAGTGTGAGGGCTGCCAGAAGTGCTGGGGTGGGGACTAACCTTGGATTACCAAAGGTGGGCAAGGACTGTCAGCCAGCCAGGAAACAGACCGCCAAAAAAAACCAGAGCCTCATTTCCTTAGAAGAAATACATGGTTGCTTCATTCTGCTACTGATTTCTTGTTGGTAGTTCTGTAGACATTGGAGTCTGAGGCATCATGGAGTTCTAGCTACCCTTGTAAAATCTTGGCAGGCAAGCAGAGGTGTTGTCCTTTGTCATCTGAGTTGATGGAGTAGAAAGTTCTAAAAAGCACAAAACAAAAATGGCCCCTCCCTGGTGCCCACCACCACACCTTCCAATCCTCCATCACAACTCAGAGGCGCAACCTGGAGAGCAACTGGTCAACCCGTGTCTCCTATAGCTTCACTTCCATTGGGATTATAGAGAGGAAGTGACTTCAGCTGTCCTATACTTCAGGCATGCTCAACCTGGCTGTGCACTAAAACTTAAAAGACCATAAGAGGAGTCCAGAAGTTCCCAATCCAGACTAACAGGAAGCAAACTTCAAGGAGAGCCTGAGCAACTTGGCTTATTACAACATGTCCTAATGGATTCTAAAGAGAGAAGGGCTGAAAACACATTATCCCAAGCCTCTCATTTTGTAGAAGAAACTAAAGCCCAGTGGGCCATAACATATGAGCATTAGGCCACTATACCAGCCATGGTGGAAGAAGTTCCATCGGATAGATCCGGACCCATATAAATTCCAGAAACCTAAATATAAAAAACCTCAGTCCTTAAAAAAAAACATAAAGAAAACTGGAGGGGGCCCATCTATTAGGTTAAAAGCACTATACGTAGGGAAATGCTCAGCTTCTCTAATTACAAAAATAAAAACCCAAACAACGTGCAAATGTCCTTTTCTGTATACTGGATAGCTAGGATTCTCAAAGATAGGCCTTAGGGGTGAGAGACAACTGTGTGGAGTCCAGGGTAGAGGCTTCACGGGAAGGCCAGTCTCCAAGGATACCAGAAGGGCTTCTGGGGATATGTGGGTCACAAGAATGAACATCCTATCTCAGGAAATAGGAACCTCTCCAACTACACACTTTGTATCCGGCCCATTCCTCCACAGTGATAAGAAGAGGTCCAGCCGTTGCCCTCCAGAAAATCTGTTTACCCCGTCTCCACTGACAGCAATGACCTTCACTACCTTCTGATGACCCATAGGTTAGAAGGTTGGTTGCTAGCTGTGTGAGAGATATTTCTTCCTTTCTCTTTTTCCTTTTAGTCTATTTATCAGCCTTTATTTCTGTCATCTCTAGGTCTGTGTGTGAATCCAGAGCCTGAGCACTATCCCTGAGCTTTGTTTTGCTCAGGGCTAGCACTCTAACACTTGAGCCACAGCTCCAATTCTGGCTTGTTGGTGATTAACTGGAGATATAGAGACTCACATTTTTCTGCCCAGACTGGCTTTGAATTGAGATCCTCAGATCTCAGCCTTCTGAGTAACTAGGATTACAGGCATGAGGCACCAGCACCTGACTTTTCTGTCAGCTTTTCTGTCATCGGTCTTTACCTCTTCCATTTTTCTTCCTACCTTTTTTTACTTTTTTTTCCCTGAGATGGGTTTTGTTATGTAGTCCAGGCTGGCCTCAACTCGGTCTTCTTGTTCTCAGCCTCCCAAAAGCTGGGATTATAGGTGTATACCACTATGGTCAGCTGTTTTCTTCTTTTTTTTTTTTTGCCAGTCCTGGGCCTTGGACTCAGGGCCTGAGCACTGTCCCTGGCTTCCTTTTGCTCAAGACTAGCACTCTGCCACTTGAGCCACAGCGCCACTTCTGGCCGTTTTCCATATATGTGGTACTGGGGAATTGAACCCAGGGCTTCATGTATACGAGGCAGGCTCTCTTGCCACTAGGCCATATTCCCAGCCCAGCTGTTTTCTTCTTTTTTCTCCCTCCCCTTCTTCCTCTCTCCCTCCTCCATAATCATTCTCTCTTTATTTCCTTCTTTTTAAATTTAAGTCCTCTTTTGGCTAATGTAGTTACAGTGAAAGGAACACATTTCTTTAAGCCTTCTGCAGAAGAAATCCCTTTGGAATTAGGGTATACGTTCTTTGTCAGTCCTTCTGTCAGGATACAAGGTCTGTTCCAAATTCCTTATCGGAGCTGGGTAATAGGAGTGTGGATAACAGTTCTCACTGGACCAAAACACATTTGTGAAGATACCTCATGGCATATTCTGGTTCCTTTCCTGCTTTTAACCTAGACAACATTTTTGATCAGTAACTTGATAGAAAACACAGAAAATCATGGTATTGTAATCGCTAATGTGGCAGAGAAAAATCAATATTCACCAAATATTTCTGGAGTCTCCTGTGAAGCTGAGGGTAGAGTCATGTGACTAATTCTGGACAATGGTCTCTCAGTCAGGGCCTCCTCCATTTTGTTTTTCCTTTTGGGCAAACCTTCAGGACCTGTACCAGGGACTTTGCTGTAAGTCAGAGGCAGGCAGACAGATCCACTCTTGACCTCGTGTAACTGAGAAGTAAACCTTTCTGTATGAAGTCACCAGGGCTGGGGGTTTTATCCGGCAGGGAAGTTACAGTGGATGGCATCAATACACATGTCAAGCTTCTCATTGAAGTTGAGAAGTGGTCTTGTGCCCAATGCCAAGTCAGGGTCTTCTGTAGCAAAAACAGAGGCAGCTCAAGGGCCAACTTTTTGCCTTAGACCTTTATGTCTACACAGTAAAACTGAGCTTGCAGACACCACTCAGAAAACCATAACCAAAGGCAGTAGGATTCTGTATAATAGAAAACGTTGCAGCAGGAATTTCAGCACCCTTGTAAACAAGAACTTTATAACCCACTTGCTTACTGGGCTTTGGGTTGCAGATGAGACTTGTCGACACCTCTGCCTGTCCTGAGGCAGACCAGAGCCCAGGTAGCAGCAGGCTTTCCTAACAGCGAGCTACTGGAGTCCCATCCATGTCTAGGGTGGACCATCAAAACAGGAAAAGCCAGGAGGTGCTTGCTTCTCTGCTCAGGGCTCCCAGTCTGTACTTGTTACCAAAGAATCCTGCCTTCCACAGACACACAGGTGGTTTTCATCTGATGCACCAGTTACATAATCCACAGAAACCTCAGAAACCACACTATAATAGGAATACTGGCAGTACCCACAAAATAAACACAGAAAGTGCTCTGCTCTCCTCTCCTTACCCCTCCTCTGCCCGTTCTCATCTCCTTCCTGCCTTTCCACCCTTTCCTTCCCTTTTCCCTCCCTCCCTCCTTCCCCAAGCTTCCCAACATTTGCTTAGAGCTTAGAACTATCATAAAAAATCTGACAGTGCAGCTGGTGGGTCACATGAGGACTGTGGTTCAAAGCCAACCTAGACAGGAATGTCCATGAGACTCATACGCAATTATCAACCACAAAGCTGGAAGTAGAGCTGTGGCTCAAGTGGTAGAGCACTACACTTGAAGAAAAAAAGCTCAAAGATAGTACTCAGGCCCTGAGTTTGAACACCAGGAACACACACACACACACACACACACACACACACACACACACAATTTCAACAGATAATTGGGTCAGAACTGGTGGTTCTCTGAGGGAAGCCAGTAGGAGCTGCGGAATTAGGAAGTTGTAATTAACAGTATTGCTTCTCACACATCAATTGCTCTTATCAGAGGGTACTGCTGACATTTCCTCAGAGCTAACTGCTTAAGGAACAAAATGAGCTATGGGAGAAAGCTGACATGAAAAGCATTTCCACAATCTTCCTATTCCTGCAAATAACAGACATGTAAGAAAGACAACATTCTATTTCTTCTCTCTCTTCTTTTCACTAGGTGTGATAAAGGCTGTGTTTGCAACATGCACTAACTATGATCATCACAGTGATTTTAAAAAAGGGGCAGGAGTGAGTGGCTGGGAATGTGGCTTAGCAGTCGAGTGCTTGCCTAGCATACATGAAGGCTTGGGTTTGATTCCTCAGCACCACATAAACAGAAAAGGCCATAAGTGGCGCTGTGGCTCAAGTGGTAGAGTGCTAGCCTTAAGCAAAAAGAAACTCAGGGACAGTGCTCAGGCCCTAAGTCCCAAACCCCAGGACTGGCAAAAAAAAAAAAAAAATGAAGGGTGAAGAAAAAGAGAGGATCCAGTGGGCAAGACACATTGGTGTGGTGGATAGAAATTTTTATGGGTCAGAAAGGTCATGCCTGTAGTCACTTGGCAGTCTATGCTAGAACACACCTCAATGAAGAACCCAATGCAAGTTCCTAAACATTCCTAAGAAAAAAGCTGCCTTAGAGTGGTGAGTGGTTTGACAACTCCAATTCTGTACATGCTGTGTGAGTGGACCAGGGATTAGGGTTCATAATACCCAGCCAAGCTTGCTAAAGCTTCCCAGGATGGGAAAACCACTCTCCAGGTTGACTATCCTGACTTCAGACAGTTTAGAAAGGATTAGTGAGAAATTCAATTGCAAGTCATGGTTGATATAAAAAATAATGATAATAAAATAAAAGAGAAGGGAAGGGGAGAGAATGGATAGAGACAATGCCAAAAAAAATGAAAACTCATTTTAGCTCTTCTATTAAAGCCAGATGTATTTTAGGCCCTGTTTCTAGGCAACTGCATAATGGTAATATTCTAGAATTCTTCTTTCAAAGTCTCACAACTGTCAGAGTCAGTAAAGGTCAGAAGGTAATTTTATAATTACTCCTTCTGACACAGGAGAGGTACAATCACTCCAGCACAACTTGGAAAGCAGTGGCATTTGCTATTTTGTATTCATTTGCAAAAATTCGAAGACATGCCCCTTTGGCAAGCCCCCTGACTCAACCAAACTCCAACAGGGCGTTGGCCCTGAACCTGTCATTCTATCACCACACCACTCAAATCATTCATCAAGTCCTGATAAAAGTTTCCCTAGCATAGTCTGCACAACCAACAGCTAAAAGCCCCGCAGAGTCATTAAAGAACTTTATACCAGGAAGCTGCGCTGCACGGAGAGGAAGCCAACAGGCTCAGAATATAGAGAAGGAAATGGAACCCGGAGAAAGGAGAGGCAGGATGGGAAAGGAAAGTCCATGAGCTGCCTCAACTGGACAACCCTTAGAGCCTAACTAGACTTGACTTTGTTATTATGTGACTTTGAAACAACAAAAGAAAAGGACATTTAGTTTCCCTGGATCCCTAAAGCCCTTTGCTAGGACTTGCAGTTTACACTACTGGATCTTCACAACTGCATAGGAGTGATTCCACCAGAGGTGCTGAAAAGCTCCTTTTGCTGGGCCCATGACTGAACTCAAAGCAGGAGGAAAGCTTTGCGCTCTGCTTCCACTTTGTGTCTCTGCTCTAAGCCATTTTCCTCTACAGTCACTTTGCAAAGTCATGTTGGACTCCAGGCAGGGCAGGAATGATGGATAACATGTTTATGACGAGGGGCTGACACTACTTCTAAGGAACAATAGTTTCCTCGTGGCTGACGTGCCTCCAGGCAAGGATGACTTGTTTATCCTAAACAATTTTCAGGACTAGAAGGGGGTAAAAGTAGACAACTCACCAGATCTGCTCATGGCTGGGGTTTGTTGTTGTTTTGTTTTTTGTTTTTGCTCAGAGCCATCAAAAACAAACTAAACAGATTTAAAATCATGCATCCCTATGTATAAGAATCTGGAGATTCCAGATAAAAATGTAGGTTCTGATTTCTCTTAGAAGTAAAGTGGCCTGGGCTGGGAATATGGCCTAGTGGCAAGAGCACTTGCCTCCTACACATGAATCTCTCAGTTCGATTCCCAAGCACCACATACATGGAAAACGGCCAGAAGGGGCGCTGTGGCTCAGGTGGCAGAGTGCTAGCCTTGAGCTGGAAGAAGCCAGGGACAGGGCTCAGGCCCTGAGTCCAAGGCCCAGGACTGGCCAAAAAAAAAAAGAAGTAAAGTGGCCTGCCTTCAGACCTGGCAGAGTAAGGTGGGGTGAAGTCCTTCCATCTGCTTCTTCCTCCTCCCAGGTAAGGTGTGATCTCATTTATCAGTCCTGACAGGGTGTTTCAAGTGGCTGCTAAAAGTTTTCAGAAACTGACCCTAAACATTCTTGGGTGCTCTTCTCCCCACAATTTCCAGACTGGCTATATCAGGTGATTAAGCTGAAATTTTCTTTCAAGACTAAGAAAATTTGCCCAAACGTTCCCCCTGCTATTACTCTGGATGCAGCTATTTAGCTGGGCATGGAGCCTTGCCAGGTGAGGAATAGGACTAGGCAGGGTAACCCAGAGAATCTTACCTGAAGCAGCTGAGCTGAGTATTTAGAAAAGAAAGACATGATGGGGGCGGGGGGGAAGGGGGCTGTGTATGGAGTAAGAGCTAAGAGACTCATATCTTGGCAGAAAGTATGGGTATGACAAATGTTATTTCTCCCCTTTTCAAGCTTTATGGACAAGTATTTAAAAGAAAAACATTAATCGCTATGCACATCTAAGTTTTATTAATAATTAGACTTAACATTCTTGGGAGTTTTGAATGAGGTGTTAAGTGCAAAGTATGTTAACTTGGGCGGGGGTGAGCTTTTTCCAGCTCAAAATTAATGCCCCAATGAAAGAAATAAGGGTAATGGAATGTTTTGCCCAGATGGTTTGGCTCTTTGATATCGACAAACATTTTGAAAACACTTAAAATATTTTTCAACTTTCTCTATGCAGTGGCATTAGGTGATGACTGCTGGTTTATTATTTCCTGTTTCATTTCTCCTTTGCTCTCTCTCCAAATATCTTCTGGCTTGGAAGGCTACAGTCAATTCACAGAAGTGGACTTGTGGCATCTAAAAAGTTGAGGAACGGAAGAGACCCGAGTCTGCCAAAAGGTGCTTTCCCCATCCAATGCCTCATGATTCTTCCTGTTGTCCTGCTGCTCCATACGAATCCTGAGGCTCTAGGGTGGATATTTTAAGGTAGGCCCATTATTGACACCAAGATTTGCTAAAGACCACAGTTTCACCGAGGCCACAGAAAGAGTTCCAAGATTGCCTGATTATTCCACACAAGTAACTCACCAATTGGCCCAGGGCAGGGATAGCAGTTGGACAAAGACTTTTAGTCCCTGGTGGAAAAAAGAAAATGCTGGGAAGGTCTGCTTCCTGGAGCCATCCACCCTCTTTGTCCTCTACAATGAAAGCAGCCTCTGCATCCTCAAGGTATAGCCACTTTGGCAGTGCACCAGGACACAAAGCAGTGCTAGGCTACGTGGGCGCCAGATCACAGCACGTTGCTGTCACTGTGCTGTGCATTTTTCGGTTTTGTCCATGGAGGTAGTGTTCCTAAAAGCAGTCCATGGGACTCAGCTATCCAGCAAAAGCAACCAAGATTTAAGACCATGTGGACATTTGTCTCATTATCTTCATAAGAGCAACAAGGAAAAACTATTGATGGTATAATTTTTTGTTATCATTTTTGTGGATGTTTAGCTGGTGCATGTAACATAACCATACTTGTAATTTATTGTGCAAAATAATAGGTTTCTTTATGACACTTCTGCACATATGTAAGATATACTCTCATCTTAATCACCCCCTTTCACTCTCTCTTGCCCTCCTTCCTGTCTCCCTACTCCCTCCCGCCACAGACAGTCCTTAGTTTAAGTTCATGTCTTTTTTTGGTATCTGTGTGTATGACATGTCATAACTACATCTTCTTTATCAACTCAGCTATTGATGGTCACCTAGACTAACTCCAAAACTTGGTTACTGTGAAGTATGGTGATAAACTTGGGTGTGCTCAAATATTTTGTGCCCTGACTTACATTGTTAGGCCTCCATACCGTTTCATAATGGCTGCCCTCATTTACAAAAACCAACACTGGTTTTTTTCCCCTCCAATCCCAATCCACACCCTCATCAAACCACATTTGTTGTTTTCTTTGATAACCATATGGCTGGAGGTGGAATCTCAATGTAGTTTTGATTTGTAATTCTTTTATGGCTGAGGATATTAACTTTTTTTCAGGCATTTACTACTTGTTTAGAAAACTGTGTATAATTCATTTTTCCATTTATTAATTTGATTATTTATTTCTCTAGTGTTTAATTTTCTGAGCTCTTCATGTATTCTGCACATTAATCCCTTTCCTTACTTTTTCTCCAACCAAAAGGCCACAAATTATTTCCAGGCCACACTCTAACAATATAAAGCCACATTCTGTTATTTGCTCCTTTTTCTAATTATATACTAGAAATTTTCATATCATAACCACAAAATGTGGTTATCAGTAAGTATGTTTCTCTAATATAAAGCTCTTCCACAAGATGTGGTTATCAGTATGCTCCTCTAACATAAAATCCTTACAATAAAGCATATCCATTGTCAATAACATTTATCAAATGAGTAGATGTAAGATAATCCTTTATAAGTTTGCCTTTTAAAAATTACTATTCTGGGGGGCTGGGGATATGGCCTAGTGGCAAGAGTGCTTGCCTCATATACATGAGGCCCTGGGTTCAATTCCCCAGCACCACATATACAGAAAATGGCCAGAAGTGGCGCTGTGGCTCAAGCGGCAGAGTGCTAGCCTTGAGCAAAAAGAAGCCAGGGACAGTGCTCAGGCCCTGAGTCCAAGCCCAAGGACTGGCCAAAAAAAAAAAAAAAGTACTATTCTGGCCAGGCATCAGTGGCTCATGCTTATAATCCTAACTACTCAGGAGGCTGCAATCTGAGGATCCAGGTTTGAAGCCAGCCTAGGCAGAAAAGTCCATAAAACCCTTTATCTCCAATTAGCCACCCAAAAGCTGGAAGTAGAGCTATGGTTCAAATGGTAGAGTGCTAGCCTTGAACAGACCAAGCTCAGGGACATCACTCAGGCCTGGAGTTCAAACTCCAGAACTGGGGGCTGGGAATATGGCCTACTGGCAAGAGTGCTTGCCTCATATACATGAAGCCCTGGGTTTGACTCCTCAGCACTACATATACAGAAAAAGCCAAAAGTGGTGCTGTGGCTCAAGTGGCAGAGTGCTAGCCTTAAGCAAAAAAGAAGCCAGGGACAACAAAAACAAAACAAATAAACTCCAGGATTGGCATGCACACAGACACGTGCATGCATGCACGTGCGCGTGCGCGCGCACGCGCGCGCACACACACACACACACACCTTGAGCAAACAAAGCTCAGGGACATGGCTCAGGCCTTGAGATCAAACTCCAGGATTGGCGTGCACACAGGCACACACACACACACACACACACACACACACACACAATGAATATACAAGTCAAAGCATTGAGCCTGTTTGAAATTCACACATCACTAGATTACACCCTTGCTTTAATAAGTTTTCGCTCAAGTTTTGTCAAGAAGCAATATCCAACGGCTATATCGTGCTCTGCAGTGAGAAAGGTATTTGCACATAACATCTGTTAACTGACTAAATCTGTGTCATGTAGATAATATTACACAAGTGAAAAAGTAATTTGGCTGAAATACTGAGGCCCTTAAGGCCGAGTGGCACAATCATAAGGAAACCTGGCCAGGCCACAGTCATTGCATAGCTTTCTACAAGAAAAAAGCTCATAAATATACAGTGAGCATGTGCCAAAGGTTTGTTTAACTTGCTAATAAGAGAATGACAAAGTAGGGCTGGGGGTGTGGCTCAGTGGCCTAGCCTTGCCTACCCTGTGTGAATGCCATCACTTTTCTCCCCTCCTTACAAAGGCAGGAACAAACTGATACACAGAATCGGCAGAAGAACGCAGGTAGAAATACAACTGGATAATGCCCTACGAGGAAAGAAAACCCTAGGGGGTTGTTTTGTTGTTTTCTGCCAGTTGTGGGGCTTGAACTCAGGGCCTGGGCACTGTCCCTGAGCTTCTTTTTTTTTTTTTTTTTTTTTTTGGCCAGTCCTGGGCCTTGGACTCAGGGCCTGAGCACTGTCCCTGGCTTCTTCCCGCTCAAGGCTAGCACTCCGCCACTTGAGCCACAGTGCCGCTTCTGGCCGTTTTCTGTATATGTGGTGCTGGGGAATCGAACCTAGGGCCTCATGTATCCGAGGCAGGCACTCTTGCCACTAGGCTATATCCCCAGCCCCCTGAGCTTCTTTTTAAGCTAGCACTCTACCACTTGAACCGCAGTGCCACTTCTGGCTTGGTCTGTTTCTGTGGTACTGAGGAATCAAACTCGGGGCTTCATGCATGCTAGGCAAGCACTCTACCACTAAACCATTCTCAGCCCCCTCTAGTTTTTATAGTTACCTTTTCTACCAAGAAAATACTTGTAACTTGCTGTTCTTTTCCTAAGTTAACATCTGACTTCAGAAGATTTGAGTACAAATCAATAGTCCATAGCAAGCAAAGCTACTTTCCCCTACATCAGGGGCCAACAAACTTTTTCTGCAAAGGGCCAGATAGCAAATATTTGAAGCATTCTGGGCCATGTGATTTTGATCAGATCCATCTAACGTTATAGTATGAAAGCAGCTATGGCAATAAGTAATGAATGACTAAGGTAATGTTTCCATAAAATAAAAATTTTAAAAACAGTAACTACATTGGACCCACAGGACCCAGTTTGCTGACCTACATTCCTGAATATAAGGCGACACAGTTAGACAAGTCTCTATGCACAACTCTGAAGATGAGAAGTCATGACTTGCTTATTTTTCAGGTTTCAGATAACCTTTAAACAATACACAAGTCTTCAAATGATAAATCTTGTACTTTCCTCACCAACTAAGGGAATCTCACTGTCTGTGGGGCTTACTCAGTCTTTGGAGCTCAGATAAGAAATACATACGTTTTGTTAAGCAAAGGCAAATAATCTATAATCCATCAGTGCCTTCCCCATTGCTTTGAGAGGCTCATCAGAACCAATGGGAGACCTAATGCTGATGAGAAATCACTGAGGGCTAGCAGAAGTTCATGGAGCCAGACATGTCCAAGTGATGGAGGAGCGCTCATGTGAGAGACAAGGTCCTGGAGATATCACATGACTACAGGGGTAGAGCCCACAAAAAAAAAAAAAAAGGTCCTTTCGGACCTTTGAAACTGATACTTCAGAACTGAAAAATCAAAACCAGAAGGATCTGCACTAAGCTCATTCAAAAGCTGACTCATACATCTTAAGAATTTTTTGAGTTAAAAAGTTGATCCATTTTATGGGGGCTGGGGATATAGCCTAGTGGCAAGAGTGCCTGCCTCGGATACACGAGGCCCTAGGTTCGATTCGATTCCCCAGCACCACATATACAGAAAACGGCCAGAAGCGGCGCTGTGGCTCAAGTGGCGGAGTGCTAGCCTTGAGCGGGAAGAAGCCAGGGACAGTGCTCAGGCCCTGAGTCCAAGGCCCAGGACTGGCCAAAAAAAAAAAAAGTTGATCCATTTTAATACAGTGGAGATCATGTGACCTCCCTAGAAAACAGAGCATTCTGACTACAGGATCCTCATGCAGGCTGCAAACTCAGTATATAGGCCTACATTGAGCTCGAATTGCCCAACCATAACAGGTGACCATTACTGAGCCAAAGGCTTAATACAATATTCCTTGTAGACTCTGATGAAGCTGGGGATATGGCCTAGTGGCAAGAGTGCTTGCCTCATATGCATGAAGCCCTGGGTTTGATTCCTCAGCACCACATATATAGAAAAGGTCAGAAGTGGCACTGTGGCTCAAGTGGCAAAGTGTTAGCCTTGAGTAAAAAAAAGCAGCCAGGGACAGTGCTCAGGCCCTGAGTTCAAGGCCCAGGACTGGCAAAACAGACACACACACACACACACACACACACACACACACACACACACACAAAAACAGTAACTGGGCTGGGAATGTGGCCTAGTGGCAAGATTGCTTGCCTCATATACATGAAGCCCTGGGTTTGATTCCTCAGCACCACATATATACAAAAAGGCCAGAAGTGGCAATGTGGCTCAAGTGGTACAGTGCCAGGGACAGTGCTCAGGCCCAGAGTTCAAGCCCCAGGACTGGCCAAAAAAAAAAAAAAATGTGTGGATTCTGATTAAGGCAAACACTTATTGTAGACATACTGTGAGCACATACTGTAAGACACTGCAGTTACAAAACTAAACACAGCACAGTGCTTACTCTTGAATAAGAAACCCAAAGTTAACCTTTCCTTAGGGACCCACTTCCAGGGAAAAAGGCATTAATCCCTTCATGAGACAGAGCCTTCGTGACCTAATTGCCTCATAAATGACATAACTGCTGTTGCACTGGGGATTCAACTTTGGGAGACACAGTCAACTCAGGGCAAGCACTGAGACAAACAAGCTGAATGTTGATGCTTTCAGAAATGGCCAGTAAAGCAAGGCAAGCCAGAAGGGCACAACCCCCCTGCTTATTGAATAATATCAAATCAAGTCGAAGAAAATCACATAGCAAATAATCCTTAGATAAGCAAACGAATGAAAGAGAAAGGAATGATAGCAGTGTGTTAGTTACAGGCAGAAGTGGTATCTCTTCCCCATCAACTCTTCTAGGAAGTTGCTTCTGATGATTATCTTTTAACTCACCAGTTCTATTCTGTTACAGCCACATTTATTTGCGTCTGCTAGGAATCATACCTTCTTTCTGCCAGCTGGTCTTCTAACTTTTCAGTTCTAGAAACTTATAAACAGAAGAAAATCTGATAAAAAAAAAAAGTAACTTGATATGTGACGTGCTGACACATTAAAGAATTCCAAGTGCTGCTTAACCAAGATCTTGTTTCTATTCTTCAATATTTCTCAAATAGGAACGTTTATATGTCTCACTGTGCTCTACATTTAATTTCATATACTATTTCTAGGAAAACAGCATACAACACATTATTGTTATTTTTGTAGTATAAGCCTATAAGTTTAAAAGGCATTAACAAATTCTGATCCAGAATTGAGACTACCACAAAATTTCAAGTAGCCTATTAAGGAAGGAGAAGCAATTAAGAGATATAAAAGGGCAATAAAAGATGGGAAAAGAATGTAAATATCCCTTAGAAGGCAACTTTTCAAGTGAAATATCACTATTCTCATAAATGTTAAATGACCATTAGAGAGATAGTCCACATAATGCTTAAATAGCTATTACAAAAGAATAACAGAGTTGGCCTGGAGACAAAAATGATTGGGTTTTTTTTGCCGTGGGGCTTGAACTCAGGCCCTAGGTGTTGTCCTTCAGCTCTTCACTCAAACTAGTGCTCCAGCACTTTGAGCCACATTGCCACTTGTTTCTGGGGGTTAGTTGAAGATGAGTCTCATGTAATTTCCTGTCTGGACTAGCTGTGAACTGCAATCCTCAGATTTCACCCTCCTGAGTAGCTAGGATTTTAGGCGTGAGCCACCAGTACCCAGGTCCTGAGTTCAAGCCCCAAGACTCAGAAAAACAATGAAATGACACCGTGTACCTTAATAAAACAGATACAGCTTTTGCTCACTCTCAGTGTACCTGCCCCTTGGAACTCAGCCACAGCTTTGTGAGGAAGCCAGGACATAGAATAAGGCCACATCTGGGTGTTCAGCCAATATCCCCTTCTGAACCCCAGAACCAGAGGTGTGGCTCAAGTGGTAGAGCCTCAGCTGTGAGCAAAAAAGCAGAGCAAGAGCTGAGTTTAAGGTCCTAAGTTCAAGCCCAAGTACCAGTACACAGAGAGAACATGGTAAACATGCTAATGAAGAAAATAAATTGCTTTGAAACTTTTAGAAGTCTAGCCCTTTCCATACAGAAAGTAATCACTATTCCCTGACCAGCAAATGAAGACGCCTCAAGTTCTTCCTAACAGCTATCAACATTATTTAATTTAAAATCCTACTTGGCAAATCAGTTTGGTTCATGTAAGTTCTTTATGCATCTACCTATTTCACCCATCCATTTTTTTAATTAGTCCAGATCAGTCTTTTTTTTTTTTACAATTATATTCCCAAAGAACACACTGTGCAGCCTTTTGTTGTGTTTTACAAATTTATTTGTAGTACAGATAAAGATTCAAGTGTCTTCCATAGAAAAATGTTGACATGTGGCACCGAGCTCCCTCCCTCCCTCTGGGACTGCGACATTGTTCCGAAGCTGCACAGGCCATGAGGGAGAAGTGTGCCCGGCCCTGCACCATGAGGAGGGAAAGTATCCAATCCAGGCTACGCAGTGGCTGCCTAATCACATCCTCTGGCTCAGGACATAGAGACCTAAATCATCAAGATTTCCATTCTGTAGAGCCAGTAATTTACAAATCAACATTACTTTCAAGAGATTACAAATATACCGCTTAGATAAGTGTAAAGACATCTAATTTTAGTTATTCCCTTGATTTACTCAGAACAGATATCAAGTTTAACAGTATTAAAATGACTACGTTCAATTTATTACTGAATCAAAATTTTGAAATATGTATTGGAAAGTAACTGTCTTAAAATTAAGCATTTTACTGAGCAATTAGATCTTTTCCATACATATTTATATTTAACTGTTGCTGTACCTTTAAGATCCTAAGGTCTCCAGCTTCGGTGTGAACATAAAACTCACAAGAACGAGATTTGGGTTCCAGTGGGATTTTTGAATTAGTTAAATGTCCTACTTCGGTCATTTAGGTCTCTTCCTCCTCCTACACCAAACACAAGTAATACCTTTTCCTAACTTCCCTTTCTAGGGAAGTCACTAAACACACATAAAGTCAGATACAGAAGGCTCTTGACACATCGGCTATTTTTTAATATTTAGCTGGCATATAATAGTACACTTTATAGTACCTCTAGTACTACAAAATAGAGTGGTTATACAAGGTGAATTAAAATAGTAAAGCCAGTCTGAATAATAAGTGTATCCACAATGGTTCTCATTTAATTATACTGGAAATAATTATAAAAATAGGAAAGGGTCATGAAAATACTTCTTTTTACTGTAGCTTAGGAGTTCTTGCCCACATCAACAGATTGCCGGGCATCGGCCACTGCATCCGGCACGCGAACAGTCATGTTGTCCATCGCTTTGGTCAATAAGATTTGGCAGCCCAGCCGTGACCTGTACAGAAGAGGGTGGAGGTTTCCTTCAGTGTCCACACACGTCAGTCACAAGGCAGCCGTTCAGGACATTCTTACGTTTCCTTGCCCACAGCAATTAGGGAATTGACTAACCTTTTAAACTTCCATGAAATCAAAATAGGCACAGCCAGACTGTTTTATCTAGCTATAACTAGAGGGTAACAGATCATAAGTATGAAAAACAGCCAGGCTTCATGTTAGCCTTTATTTTCTTATCTACAAATTGACTCACCAGAACTTATTACCTTCTGGTGAAAAAACTGACAAGCAAAGAAATAAGCAGAGGACATAATGGTGGACAAAGGCACAGAAAATGATTATCCAACCCCCAGATAATCAGAATGACTATAAAAGCTATACTTTTTTAAGCTTTTAGGTAAGAAATTTAGAATAATTGCATATACTTCCCACTTAAATCATCCATGTTAAGAGCATAATTTTCCCATGTTTGTAATATCTTTGAGATCAAAGTGCACCTTTAAGCCAATGGCATCTTATAATCATTATGACAGTTGGTGACTCTGGTTACAATAGCCACAGAGGTGTCCCTATGGCTAGTCTACATTTACATAGACCCTTTTTAGTTTTTCACATTCCATCTCTCTTCTAAGACAACTTTTTCCTTTATTTGCTCTTTCTTTTCACTTAGGATATTACCTACAGAATATTACCTACTCATGCACCCACTAATTTTACCTGAATAAAAAGGCCATTCATTAGCTACAAATGAACCCTCTCATTAAGAAACACAATTTGCATAACCAAATAATACAGTGGAAGTATTTGCCACATTATCCTTTAGGAGAGAAAAAAAGGTGTTGATAGAGAATGGGACACTGAAGGTGTTACAATATCAGGAAGATGGCAACTATAACTCACTGTGCTTTGCAATCTAAAGAGACTATGATCCCAGTCTTCTCTATCTGTCTTAGCTACATCAAGTGGGAAGTAAGGGCAGGGACATAGCTCAGGGGCAGAGCACTGGCCTAGCATGTGCAAGGCCTAAGTTGTTCTATCCTGAGCACACAAAAAAGAGGGAAATAAACGATGAGAAGAAGGAGTCTTCACAAATGACTGTGCAAGTTTGGTGAGGACTCAGTGAGATGATCTGTAGCCACATCATACACATGACATTCGTCACACACATGACATTCGTCATACACATATTAATAAAGCCACTATTAAATTTCATTTGCCTCACAAAACTACAGTTAAATAAAGCCCACCCTAAGTACCAAGCCCTCCTTGGCACAGCAAACCAGAAACCTTCCCTTACTGCAACCAAGAATGGATAATTAAAAAATAATAATTACCACTCAACATCACTTGCAGTATAAATCTTGCCATGTTTAAGAGTAACTATTAATAATAAAAATAATCTGATTAATTTAGTGTAAGGTACACTTAGAAAAAGAACCAGACATCTTAACATAGTCACTATTTTATATTAAGTGTCTTTGAAAATTCTGTTCTCTCAAACAGGTAAAATTTTCCACTGTAATTCTGTTCAATTATCAAATCTGTCCTTCAAGAATACTATAAAAAGCATTACACTGAATTCCATCCTGCTAAGTTGTGATAAATATTAATTTCTGGAGTAAAAATAGACAAAGATGCACTGAGATGTAGAACTTACAATCCCTCTGCTTTTTAAAAGGAAGCCTTTGGCAAGGACTCGGCTGAGGGACAGTGGGCAGGAGTGCCATGCGTGGGTGGGCGCACCTGCCACTGCTCTCACCTGGGCGAGCACACACCCTCACAGGTGGATGACAAGTAGACACAGGTAACAAAAAGGTGCATCTTCTCAGCTCACCAGTATCCCTGACGCTGTCTTTTCTTTTAGTACTTTTGTCTTGTTTTGCTCAGTGTAGGCCCAGGATCTAAGCCACTGCCTAGCATGTAAAAGGGACAGCCTAGATTTCTGTTTGTAAACAAAAATATTTTTCATCTTCTCTTCCATCCAAAGACTTCAGTACATGTAACTTAGGGCATATACATATAAACACTTCCTACCCCCACAGGCCTGGGCCTGAAAAAGACCATCATAATAAAATCAGGACCCACTGCTCAGTCTTACCTGTCTGTTAGTCCATAAGCCAGGTCTAGCATGTCATTCTCCTCATCAGTGATGGAATCTAATTTCTCATAAATGTGATCCTCAAAGATGAGGTGGCAGGTAGAGCAAGCCAAGGTTCCCTCACAGGCACCTACAAAAGCAACAGACAGGAGCACACCCTCAACATCACACCACTGCAACCTGGATTACTGTGTTAGGTACTTCTCAATTTTTTGTGCTAGTACTGGGGCTTGAACTCAGGGCCTGGGTGCTGTCCTTGAGCTTTTTTTACTCAAGGCTATAGTACTCTACCACTTGAACCACAACTCAATTCTATTTCTGGCTTTTTGGGTGGTTAATTGGAGATAAGAGTCTCACAGACATTCCTGCCTGAGCAGGATTTGAAGCACAATTCTCAGATCTCAGCCTCCTGAGTAGTGAGCAGGTGTCCAGACTAAATTTTACTATAAGATAAGAATGGCCTTTATTTCTGAGCAATCACTTTTGATTTCTACAAACTAAGTTCTGGTAGCACATTCTAGTAGCATTTTTTTTTTTTATCAGTTGTGGGGCTTGAACTTGGAGCCCAGGCAATGTCCCTGAGCTCTTTTGCTCAAGGCTAATGTTCTACCTTTGTTCTGCAGTGCCACTTCAGTTTTCTGATGGTTAACTGGAGATAAGAGTTTCATGGGCTTTCCCACCCAGGCTGGCTTTGACCCATGCTCCTCAGATCTCAGCTTCCTGAGGAGATATGATTACAGGTGTGAGCCACTGGAGCCCAGCATATATTTATTCTTTAAGTAAATATACCATGTTCCTGATCCCCCCACCCCTTATTTTATGATCCTTGTTTTATTTTCTGCCATTAAAAAAATCAACAAATTATACTTTTCTTACTTTTTGTACTAGGGAAAAGCTGAAATACAACAAACTGTAAGAGTCAGTATAAGACCTGCATAGACAATGCAGGAGGGCTGACGCTAACCCCGAGCAGCTGGGGCCAGCTTGGCAGCATCACTACACAGTCGAGTCGGCAGCAGTCTCGGGATGCCAGGCAAGTGGTGGCTGGAGGAAATGCACGGGCCCAGGACACTCCGTAATGACATGGCAAGCCCACAGTACTTTGGGGGATCTTGTTTTTTGAGATTTTACCTGTATGTTTTATTTCTAATCGAGGAATTCTAGAGAATAGTAAAGACACATATCTGGTGGGGAAAAGCACTGAGATAAAAAAAATTTAAATAATAAAGATACAGGTGTAAATGAAGCCTAAACTTATAACCAGAAGCTTTTCATTTTTATTTTTACTTTCTTTCTTGCTACAGAATCTCAGTGGGAATGGAAATAGGTGTGGTGAGGGGACTCATAATTGCCATGTGTGCATGTGTATACAGACATATATACACACAAGTGTGAACTTAAGGTGATCACCTGTTATGGAAGGGGGTTTTCTCAAAGATTTGCAAGACAATCCAGAGTCATAGCTGGGGAGGATGGGGGGGGGGGGGTCTGCCTAGCAAGTATGAGGCCTTGATTTCAAATCCCAGTAAAACAGACTTAGGCAAAACAGACATTTGATTTAAGTTTCTTACAGCTCTATACCTACCTACCTTTCCAATAAATAATCAGAATTGCTACTGGCCTCAGAGAACAGAGAATGGGGGAGACAAGGAGGAAATGACGCTATTGAAATGGAAGACTCAGTTGTACAGCGCAGCATGGTGACTACGTTTACAATGCATATTACAATATGATCTGAATGTCTCCCCACAAAACAGTGAGCCATTCCACATTGCATACATACACCAAACATCACTCTAACCCATAAATACAAACAATCACAACTGACAATTAAGAATAATACCACATGACTTAGCACAAATTGGCTTAGGGACCCATTATAGCCACAGGACCATGTTAGGCTAGAGTTTTATCTGCCACCCAACCTGTTTATACTGTCTTCATTAAAGGAATATGTACTTTAGTACAGCTTTTATTTTGTTGGCATTCTGGCTAACGTTTGGAGCTCTTTGTTCTAAATTAATTCAGTTTTAGCTTGCTTTGTAGCCTCTTTTTGTCACTCCCAAAGCTTACAGTTCACACGGCCTGACAGCTAAAATTACAAGACTTTCCTTTTGTTTGGTTTTTACTGTACGGAGGCTTGAATCCAGGACCTAGGCTTCATTAGGCAGGTACTCTACCACTGGAGCCACGCTTGCCACCCTTCTTTGCTTTACTTATGTTGTAGCTAGATGCATACTTTCTGCCCGAATCAGTCTTGAACCACAATCCTTGCACCTAAGTCTCCTAATAATCTAGGCAGCCTGGTCTATGCTATGCCTGGTGTGTTTAATGAAATGCAGGTCCCATTAACTCTGCTAGAGTTCACCTCAAGCCACAATCTCTGCATCCTGAATAGCTGGGATTACAGGTGACAGCCATCACACTCAGCCAAAATTACAGGACTCTTGACGAGTTTTGTGACAAGACTATGATTTTACTAGAGTAAGAATCTTGTTAACCTGCACAATTTTACACCCGGATAATTTTTAAATTAAACTAAGAATATTAAGGTATACTTATGTACTAATTTAAAGGCTGGTGGCTAATAAAATGTCACTTGACATGAGTTTTATTTTTGAAAAAAAACAAAACAGGATTAAAGATAATAAAAGTTGGAGCAATCCTCCGAAATTACTCTCATAAATTATTTCTCAGGGAGGGCTGGGAATATGGTAGAGAGGTAGAGTGCTTGCCTAATATACATGAAGCCCTGGGTTTGATTCCCCAGCATCACATATATAGAAAAAGCCAGAAGTGGTGCTGTGGCTCAAGTGGCAGAGTGCTAGCCTTGAGCAAAAAGAAGCCAGGGACAGTGCTCAGGCCCTGAGTCCCAAGCCCCAGGACTGGCCAAAAAAAAAAAAAAAAATTATTATTTCTCAGGGATAATTAATGTGAGTGTTTGACGACAGGAAGAGGTAGTTTCGTGAGTGTGCATCTTATGTCAAGATCATGATGTTGACATGATAGGTTGCCCACACCTGATCCCTTCCCTAACACAGGCCTGAAGCACAGCTGCTTGAGAATACTGTCTGCGGAGCTATGCAGAAACACACAATCTAATTTTCCAAAGTAAAGATTGACTGAGCACGGCCAGAAATACTCTAATAACCGTGATGGGAATCAACACAGACTTATATAAACATTATCAGGACCAATTTAAATAGTTTCCCCGCAAAGTAGACAGATGAAGGGAAGAGGTAACACAGAAGGAAAATATCAAACTGAGATCCTAAGCAAGGTCAATTGGATCACAGGTGTGAGCTGCCCTCTAGTGACGGAATACTGCCATACACACTGAAAACCAAGTCACATAAGGCATCTGCAGGAAGAATCCTTACACATTTGTATTGCTTCCAGCATTCACAACTATCCATCTTTATTCATGTATTCACTCTTATGCAATGAGGAGTACAGTGAGAGTGGCTTTATCCCTCGTGTCACTGGGATTGTCACAGCCTGAGATGCATAGCCTGGAGGAGGACAAACACCAGGTAGCCTGTTTAGTGCTGCTGAGTTACTTGCAAACAAGTCTCCATGGGCCCAGGCTAGGAGAGAAGAAACCTTACTCAGGACCAGATGATCCTCCATCACAGCGTGCTGCCCATCTCTTCCACAGCACTGGTCACAGTCTAGAAATTACATACTTCCCCTATCCCACACAAGGAGGCATCATGGGAGCTTAGATCTAATGGATGAAAAGCAGCAAACAGGCATTTGCAGATGGGAAGACAAAGAAGTATATGAACTGAGGGTTAAGTATGTCTAAAAGTCACAGGGAGAAGAAACCTGGGGTGAGTGTCAGCTAAGAGGCCAGTGTGATCAAGGTTGGGGAGAATAATTATAGTAAATGGCCTCAACTGTAAGTCGTGTAGACCAGGATAAGAAATACGCATTTGACCTTTAAGTGCAACAGGCAGTCATTTGTGGTTTAAATGAGAGCTCTGACTTGCCTGTTGATGTGCGTCATGACAAATCGCCCCAGCCACTGGGCTTAAGAGCAGAAGCAGGTAGCAGTTCCTGGCCTGCAATGATTGACAAGTATCATCTGAATGGAGTGCCAAAAGAACATACTAGAAACACAACTTGGAGATGTAACTGACAGGAGGAGGTTGCTGGATGCAAACTAGAAGATACTCAGATTTCAGGCTTCAATTGCCAGGCAGTGCTCATTACTCAAGGAGAAAACAGAAGCGGGAAGACTTTAAATCAATGTGTTTAAACTAATGGGGGGGAGGGGCACTGGGCTTGAACTCACAAGGGACATCTTGCTTACTCAGCTGGCATTCTACCACTTGAGCCACATCTCCAACTCTATTTTTTGCTGGTTGTTTTGGAGATAGAATCTAGCAAACTTTTCTGCAGAGATTAACCTTGATCTGTGATCCTCTACATCTCAGCCTCTGAGTGGCTGAGATTATAGGTGTGAGGCATTAGCACCTAACAAAACTAGTTTTCATCTTCACATTTTGTTAAATAGACATTTCAGGAACACCTGCTAACCAATACAAACAAGAACCCATGAGAAAAGCAGCAAAAAAAAATAAATAAACCTGAGCATTCAATTTATAAAACAAATTTTCCTCAGTAACTCTTATCCCCAGGAATATACTACAACAAAATTCTAAAAGTCCATGGAGGCCTCCTAAATATTTAGAGAAAAAAATGTAGCAAGTAAATCATGGCATGATTAGATAAAAGTATGCAGTTACTGGCAGCAGGGAATATGGCCTAATGGCCAAGAGAGCTTGCCTCACGTACATGAAGCCCTGGGTTTGATTCCCCAGCACCACATATATAGAAAACGGCCAGAAGTGGCGCTGTGGCTCAAGTGGCAGAGTGCTAGCCTTGAGCAAAAAGAAGCCAGGGACAGTGCTCAGGCTCTGAGTCCAGTCTCCAGGACTAGCAAAAAGAAAAAAAAGTATGCAGTTACTTTTCCAACAGCAGCGTTTCACAATGATTAAGTTGCTTCACCATGTGAGACCGTGTGCAAACCTCTTCTGACAAAACTGGTTTGGGGTGTGCTTCCTCACTGTACCACTCAATGGAGATTCAGGGGATGTTATTAAAATTCAGATTAAAACTTCTCAACTGTAACACAGCAGCGCGATTCACGCACTTCTGCCAGTTCACAGGCCACCACGACAGTCAGCTTTAAAACTAAGCAAAAATGTGAAAAGATTCACAACTCTTTAGAAGCTAGTATATATTTTATGTTTCAATATTTTATCCTGCTTTTATTTCATGCAATTCATGTTTATACCAAATGCCACTATGTTTTTTAAAGCACAAGGACCTTTTCTAGGAAGCTTTACAGAGAAGTCCAAGAGAGGCAGTGCTTTGGGAGGAAGTCTGAGGAATTCAAGGCTGCTTTGGTCCTCCAGTGACCACAAGGTTGATTTTCACAGCCAAGCCACAAATACTAGGGCGCCTAACCACAAGTGACACCGTGGTGGCCCTCTGCTAAGCCCTTTGCTTTTCCAATCTATATATTTTTTTCATTTTTCAGTGGTAAAATTTGAACTCAGGGCTTGGGCGCTGTCCCTGAGCTCTTCAGCTCAAGGCTAGCATTCTACCACTTTGAGCCACAGCACCACTTCCAGTTTTCTGGTGGTTAACTGGAGATAAGAGTTACAGAGACTTTCCTGCCCAGGCTAGCTTTGAACCAGGGTCCTCAGATCTTGGTCCCCTAAGTACCTAGTACTATAGATGTGAGCCACCAACTCCCAGCTTTCATTTCCTAATATTTAGGAACAGTGAGACTAGATCTATTACCCAACCTAACAGGAAAATGAGACATAAAAAAGATAAACATTTCATGGCTGGTAAGTGACAATGATAGCCTGTGAACCATAGTCTGTCTGAGGTGAGTTTAGTCTCAGTTAAAAGTGATATATATTACCTTTCTATATATTATGTGTGTACATAATTTTATCTCCTAGTGTGAAAAAATAATTCAGTAAACATTCTCAGTTAAAAGTATAGCCAAGGGCTGGGAATGGCCTAGTGGTAGAATGCTTGCCTTGTATACATGAAGCCCTGGGTTCAATTCCTCAGCACCACATAAACAGAAAAAGCTGGAAGTGATACTGTGGCTCAAGTGGTAGAGTGCTTGCCTTGAACAAAAAGAACCTCAAGGATAGTGCTTAGGCCCTGAGTCCAAGCTCCAGGACTGGCAAAAAAAAAAAAAAAAGTGTATCCGAGCCAGATAGGGTAGCACATGCCTGTAATCCCAGTACTTGGAAAGCTGAGCAAGAGGTTCCCAAGTTTGAGGCCAACCTGAGCTACTGTAGGAAACCCTGCCTTCAGGCTGCAGGACACAGTAAGGTGATTAATGAAACCATAGGAGATTTCTGGCCATTTGGCTATTTAAAGTCTTTAGAAAGACTACAGACTACAACAGTATCACTCTCCTATTCTTTATAAATGAAAATATAACTCCAATACATCCTGAATTTCAGTATTTTACTTAGTAAGCAACAGGTTAGATAGAATTTCTCAAAAATACCAGCTAAAATCTATGCACTGGCTTCACTTATGAATTTGAAGGAGCGCTCTATACTCACCGAAACCATCAATATCCAGATTATTTTCAATCACAACATCTAGCAAAGAGTCACCAATTTTTCCTTTGGTTGTTAATGTTTCACCGTCACGGTTTATAAAGTGGATTGTTATTTTATCTTCTGAGCTGGAAAAGGAAGCAGTTGCTTAGTATTTGTAGTAACTTTAAACCATAATTGTGTGTGTGTACTAGCTATGTGGTTTGAACTCAGGACCCACGTGCTATTCCTGAACTTTTTCACTAAACTTTTTTCACTGAACTTTTTCAAGTTGTAGAATGTCTACAACTTGAGCCACAGCTCCACTTCTGGCTTTTTTCTGGCTAAGTGGAGATGAAAATCTCACAGATTTTCCTGTCTAGGCTGGCTTGGAACTGTGATCCTCAGATCTCAGCCTCCTAAACTGTTAGGATTACGTGTGCGAGCCACAGGGACCTGGCTCTCAAATCCTAGCTTAAAAGGAACATGGCTCAAGTGGCAGAGGGCCTGCCTAGAGAGCACAAAGCCCAGCACCACTAAAAAAAAATTCTTGCCAGTCCTGGGACTTGAACTCAGGGCCTAAGCATTGTCCCTGAGCTTCTTTGTGCTCAAGACTAGCACTCTAACACTTGAGCCACTTCCAGCTTTTTCTGTTTGTGGTGCTAAGGAACTGAACCCAGGGCTTCATGCATGCTAGGCAAGCACTGTACTGCTAGGCCACATTCCTAGCCCTAAATTTTTTTTTAAATACTTAACTAATACTTTTTTTTTTTTTTTTTTTTTTTTGGCCAGTCCTGGGGCTTGGACTCAGGGCCTGAGCACTGTCCCTGGCTTCTTCCCGCTCAAGGCTAGCACTCTGCCACTGGAGCCACAGCGCCGCTTCTGGCCGTTTTCTGTATATGTGGTGCTGGGGAATCGAACCTAGGGCCTCGTGTATCCGAGGCAGGCACTCTTGCCACTAGGCTATATCCCCAGCCCCTTAACTAATACTTTTAACCCATAAGGTTAAAATATTGAAGCATGCACATGCATATGAATATACTTATTTTATGGTATTTTTTTCTCTCCAAAGCTTAAGAAGATCCAAACAAAAGAATATCCATCTACTCACCTGCCCAGGTTACAAGTCTACCACCTTAAACGAAATGGCAACAACTATGTAGCCATTGTCTCCTGGTGGTCTGTAGTCCAGCTCCCCACAGGTCACATGCTTATACTTTACCACGTGACTCTCATCTGGTCACTGTAATGACTGGTGTTGGTAGAGAAAGTTTTCTCCCAGCTTTCCAATTCCAAGAAGAGTAAAAGCTTTACACCAGTCCCATAAAGGGTAAGACTTCACACCGGGAAAAGACAACTTCTGAATCCCGCACCATCACCAATTAACCAGCCATCCCAACAACTACTTTCTTTATTCAGCTGGTACTGGGGTTTGAACTTTGACATCAGGGCCTTGTGCTCACTAGGCTTGCTTTAACTGGCATGCTACCACCTGAGTTTTGTGGACTTTTGTACCCAAGCTGGTTTTGAACTTCAATCCTCCAGGCCTCAGCCTCCTGAGTAGCTAGGATTAAAATGAGTCCCAGTAGTCTTCTCAAAACAACTATTATCCATGTTATCGCTTATCAGGCATTTACTTTTACATTTAACTCTGCTACACACAAAGGTTATTTCAACCAAGATGCTGTCCTGCAGTTCTCAGCAGGCTTCTAATGTGGGGAGTGCTGCTGACACACCTACCACAGAGGAGAGGAGTATTCCTCTTTAGCAGGAGACCCAACTGATGAGAGGCACACTAAAACTAGAGCCCATAATCCTAGGAGATGGATTATCAGAAGATCCCATTCAAGATAACCCAGGCAGAAAGTTGGCAAGACCTCATCTCAACAAACAAGAGGAATGTGATGGCAAATACCTCTAACCTCAGCTATGTGGGGTGAATGACATAGGCAAAAAGTTTGTGACCCTACCTGAAAAGCAACTAAAGAAAAAAAAAAAAAAAGCTAGGGGTGTGGCTCAAGTAGTAGAACACTTATCTAGCAAATGAAGCATAGCCGACTTTTTTTTTTTGGGGGGGGGGCAGTCCTGGGGCTTGGACTCCCAGCCTGGGCACTGTCCCTGACTTCTTTTTGCTCAAGGCTAGCACTCTACCACTTGAGCCACACCACCACTTCTGGCTTTTTCTATATACATGGTGCTGAGGAATCAGACCCCGGGCTTCATGTAAGCAAGGCAAGCATTCTACCGCTAGGTCATATAACCAGCCCCCAGCCTACATTTCAAAAGTAGAAGAAAAATAAAAGACAAAACAACTTACAGACAAGGCTCAAAAGGTTCAACTCCTTGTATTGAACCGAGTGAAATCACCATTACCACATATATATGTACATGTATGCATATATACATATGTGTACATATCCATATCTATGTATATATCTATGTATAACTTGCATATTTACGTGTACATGAACACGTATACTTTCGTGTGTAGTCCAAATAATATATTCAGAGGAGACAACTCCCACTTACGAAAGCATCCATGTTCCCTCAAAAGTTAACATGGATAAATCCCAGTTCTTAAGAAGCTTATCAAGAACACACCCGGCGCCGAAGTTCAGCACCCAAAGGCCCTTTGGCACAGGACCCACAAAGGGTAGGGAAGGCTGGGGAATGGGGACAAATAAAATCCTATTGGTCGTCCCCAGGACCTCCCTCAGAGTCTCTTAGGCAAGACGCCTAAGCCTAAGGAGAAGCTGTGGACTGTATACAAAGCGCAGGCTCGGTTTCCAGCTACACGTACACGCTGGAGTCCAAGAGCTGGCAGAGACCGTCATCGTGTAAATCTCCACCATGTGACCACAAACCTATGGACACAGAGCCTCTGAAAAGTTAGGCAACTTGGACCTCGTGCGCCAAAGAGAAGTTTAGGGGCTTGCCCTGGGCAGTGCAGGGAGGCAGGCCGGCCGGCAGGCAGGGAGGGAGGGAGGGAGGGTGAGGGGAAGGCAGACAGGCAGGCAGGCTGGATGGCCTTCACTTCACTAATGGCAAAGAGCACGGGTCTGTCGGGTCTGCCGTAGGGGGTGACCTGCACGACCCCACTGCAGGGCCAGATTTCACAAGGTCACCGTAGCTCCGACCCACAGTGCGGAGGGCCCCAGAGGAGCCGGGCCGGGGGAGACGGGGGACCCCGGGTTTCCAGGGTCCGTCCGCCGGGGGTGGCTACGGAAGGAATTTCTCGGCCAGGCGGGAGGAAGGCCTACCCGCCCCGCACGCTCCCGACCCTCACCTGCTCCACGCCCGCGCCGACAAGCTCAGCGGCCGGCTTCCCCCTAGCACGACGCCCGCCCTCGCGCCGACGCCGCCGACGAACAGCCAGCGGTGGGCCGGGCCGCGGAGGGCCGCGGAGGCGGCGGCGCGCAGGACCCGGGCGCCCCCAGCGGCGGCCATGGCCCTGGGTGCGGGAGCTGCCGGAAACGACGCGGACCACCGGGGAGACGGGGTCGCCGCGCGGACGTGGGGGCGCCGGACGGGCCGCGGGTGTTGTTGCTCCGAGCCGGCGACGTCCAGCAAGCCTTGCCGCGTGACCTTTAAACCCGTCCGCTTCGAGGTCGGCCACGCCCCTAACGCGATAGCCCCGCCCTGCCTTCAGGCCCCGCCCACCTCCGTTCCCACGCCCCTAGGCCTTGCGGCTTCCTTGGGGGGCGGGGCTAAGCGGGAATGGGTAGTTTTAACCTTGAGGCTTTTAAAACGTGCCCAGCAGGAACGTTTTATTTGAGAAGATCTAGCCGAATTTCCCGGAAAGGGAAATACTCGGTAAAAAACACTCTCTTGTTGATGACTAAAACCTTGGGGCTTTTTTTGGTCCTGCACTGCCTCCCCAGTCCCTAGAAAAGCAAAACAGGAGTTTACAGCAAAAGCTATTCTGGCATATCGAATGAGGATAGTGAGAAGTTTTGGAAAGTTTCCGCATACCAATAAGAGTTATACATAATTGTCTTACAATTATGACTATAAAATTATAGATTTTTCCCAATCATGAGGAGATGTAGGGCTGCTAGAGAAGGTAGGACTGATAAATGCTGAGTACATAAAATGAGAATTGGCAGGACATTTTTTTGGTTGGAATGAGACTTCTAAAAGACTTTTACTAAAACCAGAAAAATAAATTGTAAAATATACTTTATTATAGTTAGTATGTTGTGAAAAGAGAGGCTTTGAGGTTAGAAAAAGGCAATGTTCAAACTCAAGGTCTACCACGTAGGACATCTGAGACCTTGAATAAATATTTTTCTCCAAGGATCAGAGTTTCCACAACTCATGGATAAGATACAGTATGTCAGGGCCACTGTAAGGGTTAGACAAACTGACAATGTCCAGAGCATCACAAACCATGCTCAGTACATCTTCCTGAGCACTCCCATAGAACACTAAAGACGCAAAGTGTAAATATTATAAATACAATATAAGATACTTTAAAGACTATTCAAGCCAGGTATTGGTAGCTCATGCTTGTAATCCTAGCTACACAGGAGGCTGAGATCTGAAATCCAATTTCAAAGCCAACCAAGGCAGAACAGTCCATGAGACTCTTCAATTAACTACCTAAAGGCCAGAAGCTGAGCTGTGGCTCAAGCAGCAGAGTGCCAGCCTTAAGGGAAATAAAGCTAAGAGATGGTGCCCAGGCCCTGAGTTCAAACCTCAGTACCTGCAGTACATACACACACATTAAATTCTTAACAAAGTAGTATATTTACTGGTGTAGATGACTTGAATAAAAAAAAAGCATTCAAGTTGGAAAGGACACCACAAATTCTGACAAGCAATCTTGAAAAAGAAGCTGTAAAAGAATAGTTACCTTCGGTTTTTTTGTTTTGATTATGGTTTTTTCATACGACCACATCTCCAGGGTCAGATAGTGTAATGAGAATTAAAGGAACACACACACACACACACACACACACACACACACACACACACACACATTCCTTCTTTGCTTAGCCCTCTAGCAAATCCAGATCCAGCTTGATTTGGGTGAGAGATTGCTTCTGCTCTGAGGACATTGCTTTGTATACGCAGGGTGGCTGTATATTTGCCTTCCTAGCTCCAGAGATCTCAGATAAAGAAGTTTGTGCATTCCAACATTCCTTAGTAAGCATCAGGATTTATTAAGCCGAGACATGTTGTTCAAATTTTTAAAGGTGGACTACTGTTAACTAAAGATTACAGAATTCCAGAGCAGCTAGGGTTTATAAACACAGACCAGGCACAGGACATCACTGAGGTGTGCTTTTATGTATTTACTTAGAGATTTCCTCGTCTATAAAATGTCCACTGCCCCATCTTTCTTTGTTATTAAATCCATACTTTGAAATTCTTGTTGCTATTACAAAATGCCACAGACTAGGTAAGTGATGAAATCAAATTAAATGTATCTATACCCTCAAACGTTATCATTTCCTTTTCTTCTTCCTCCTCTCCCTCTTCTTTTCTTTATTTCTTCTCTTTCTCCTTCCTTTTTTGGGTGCTATTGAGGGCCCCACCTCATAATACTGCTGGATTGAGAATTAAAATTCAACTTGGATCTCAGGGGTAATGCAAGCATTCAAACCATCACACCTTTCGCCAAACACCACCTTTCCCGTGCAGCCATATCTACTCATCCCAATAGATCATCTCACTGTCAGCTAAATGCCTACAAGCTATGTATGTCCTCACAAATTGTGCTATGCCCATAGTTTCACACGGAATGAAGTTTATGGGGAGTGCCTTGTGGTGTACAGAGGGCCATAAAGTTCCATTGTTTATCAAGGACCTACTGGAAGCTTCATGGATCTTTGTTCTATCACACATAATTTGTATCTCTCCACTGGATGATTGCTTTTAATCAGACCTCTAAAACACACAGTGAGTGTTTGGCCTTTTGCATTCATTCCTGTCAAAAGACAACAACGCCCTTGCATGTACTTATCTTAGTGAGGAAGTTCCTGGATTGCCTTACCAAAACTGCTTAAGGGCTTCTGGACTTTTTGTCTTGGAATGTGTCCTTTTGCCTGCTTTCCTGTAACCCCCTAATGTTTTCTCTGTGCTGATTTGAACCAATAATACCAGAGGTTGAAAGAGAACTCGAACTTAACCACGTTTCACAGTGAAACTCCTTTCTCACCCCATGGTGGTAATTGGAATATTATTTAATAAACAATATTCTGTGATATATCACTGTTTTCCTGGAATCTGCTGGTCAAAACCAGCACCCTGCACAGAAGACATCCAATAGTGTTCTGTGTGAGGAACTGTGTTAGACTCCCCTCCGTTTTCAGATGGTTTAATTATCAGCAATGCTGGAAGCTTGGGCTGGAGGCATAGTAGTGCACAAAACAATCCCTATCCTCTTGTTTTACAGATGAGAAAACCAAGGCTTACTGCGATTGTGACTTCCTTTGGAATCATCCCGTTAGTGAGTAGTAGATTCACCATTCAAATCTAGCTGTTGGTTTCAAATGCAAGATAGGAACAAAAGAAATGCTCACTTCATTAGTAGCACATGCATTTTTAACTCTATACTTAAGATTCCACACGATCCATATAATTTAGAAGTAAAGTCAGAAAGTAACACTAGCTGAATTTTCCAAAATACAAGTTGGTAACTCTGTGCAGCAAATCCAGGGCCTTGTGTATGCTAGACCCGTGCTCCCAGCCTCTCACGATCAGATGAGTTCAAGGATGAAAGGAGATCAGACTACATTTCATTCCAAGAAATTACCACTACAAGACAAGATGATTTAAAAGTATGGCTAATGATATTGGTGATTTTCCTACATTCAAATTAAAGGTGCAAGGTATTTATTTAAATTTCCCTATTAGTCTTACTGATTTCTGCCTGTCAGCTTGTCTTCTTTCCAATAGATTATAGTCTACATCATGATAAATATATATATATATATATACATATGTATGTGTGTATTTATTATCCCTATCAATCCTTGACATGTTCTAATTTTTTATTACAAAATATTTAATAATTAGATTTAAATTCTTCATCTTTGCAGAAGATCACTACTTTGGCTATTCATTCTCTGTTGCTGTTGTAACATTGCTTTCCACTTCTTAGGTCAGAAGTCTGATAGGAATCAGTGATTTATTATGTTATAGTCCTTAGAGTGGAAATCTGCAACCAGACTCAAGGCCCAAGTCTAGATATCTGCAGGGTCTCTCTCCTTTCCCAAAGCTCTAGGATAGAATCAGTTTCCCAGTCTTTTACAGACTCGAGACCAATTACAGTTAGTGGCTCAATTCTTTTATCTGAAGGCTGGCAACAGCCAGTGAGTCCTCTCCCAGCATCTCTGCTGTCCTCTTCTATCATCCTCCCACCACAGCAGGAAAGCTTTCCTGCTTTTAAATACTTCTGTGATGCATTGGGATCCCTACAGACAACCCAGGACATTCTCTCGTCTTCAGGTCCTACCTTTCACTACATCTACGAAGGCCTTTCTCCAGGTAAAGTCCTACATGCACAAGCTACAAGACCCGGGGCTAGGTGGGTGTGAAGGGCCACTGTTTTCTCCTTCTTTAAATACCAAGCAAGTTCAGCATCAACACAAACCATTAGCAATTCACTTTCCGCCATCTTACTTTCTGAGATGCTTTTGACCATGTACATTAATTACGGTTTCAAGCCTCAGTGTGGAGAAATAAGGTGTATTGTCGCACCCATGTGGTTTGTGAGTGCCATATCTGAGGAGTCTAGAATCATAAGAAATTTCTAGTGTTTACTGGGGGCTTGACCTGTGCCAAGAACTTTTTCAGATGCCTCTTATGGTTTGATTATTTTATCCTCACCCTCTTGGGGAAAAAACAATCTACATGATAGATAATAATATCCTCATCACTTCCCCAATGACTAAACTTCAACACTGTGTATATTTAATTAAATGAAGTTTCAGATGTTGCTAAAAACAATATTAGATGGTGTTGGGTATAGTAGTTTTTGTAACATACAAGCACAGATGATACCACATATGCACCTCTTCTATAGCATTGTACAAAATAGAATCATTTGTACAAAATAAATAAATTGATTCATATGGTAAGAGACAATAGAGTAGAATGTACACTTCCCATTTCTCTTTCCATTTCTTTGAATTTAAAGAAATGCATCTACCAGGGTGTGTGTGTGTGTGTGTGTGTGTGTGTGTGTGTGTGTGTGTGTTTTGAGGCAATTTTAATCCAATATCAAAAAGGATGTTCCTCTCATTCTGTTGTCATCTTGTTTCTGTCATTCTCGAGGATTTCTGTTCGTGACATTAGGAATATTTTTTCTCATTAATATACAGTTATTCATTTGGTGTTATTAAAATGAAGACCAAGTCTAGGAATGCAACCATCTAGAAAATTCAGCTAAACTAGGTGCCCACCTGTAACCCCAGCACTTGGGAGACTAAAGCAGAAATGAAGAGTTCAAATCAGCCTGGGCTACATGAAAAGAGCCTGTCCTCAAAAAATAAAGAATAAAGGAAGGAAGAAAGGAAGGAAGGAAGGGGAGAGAGAATAAGAAGAAATCACTTGGTGCTGTCCTCAGAAATGCAGCATTGCACTGTCTGCTTTAAGGTTAAGTAACCAGAGAGCAACTGCAAGATTTAAAGCTGAGAGTTAAAGAAAGAGTTTGTTCTCTTTCAATCTCATTTGTGATTTCTGAGATTATCCCCTGCAAAGCTTCAGGTTAGAAGCTACTTGGACCAACACACATTTTTTTTGGTCAGGGTTTACATTCAATATTGACGGGCATTTTAACTTCCTAACTCTTTTTTTTTTTTTTTGAATAAAATTATCTTCCTGGGCTGGGGATATGGTCTAGTGGCAAGAGTGCTCGCCTCCTATACATGAAGCCCTGGGTTCAATTCCCCAACACCACATATACAGAAAATGGCCAGAAGTGGCGCTGTGGCTCAAGTGGCAGAGTGCTAGCCTTGAGCAAAAAAAGAAGCCAGGGACAGTGCTCAGGCCCTGAGTCCAAGCCCCAGGACTGGCCAAAAAATAAATTAGCTTCCTACAAGATAAAAATCACTCTCACTCTGCATATCATTGTTTCCACCCAATGACTTATAAATCCAGCATTTGACATCTCATTGTACTGATGAGGCAATCTTGTCTATGATTAGTCAGTAGGAGAACTGGTGCAATTTCTATTGAGGGAAATATGATCATATGTTTCTTAATTAAAAATTCATTACCTTTTAACCCAGAAGGCCCACCCCTACCCCCAGGAATGTATCTTACAAATAGCCACATACAAGTTAAGTAGAATACAATGATACCTGTACAGTTTTAGGTGTTTGCAAAATGCTCTGTAATCACAAAAATATTAGGTAAACAATTCGTTTGTCCTTGACTAGAAGATTAGTTCAGTAAACTATGGTTATACCCCACAATTGAGTAATATGAAGCTAAAGGGAAAACAAAAGGGGGTGGAGAAGAAGAGGGAAAAGGAGCTCTCTGCACAGATGGCTGGCTAGTTAGAACTAACTAGCTATAATAATGGGAAATAATTATATTTGCTCATCAAAAATAACAAGCTAAGTTAAAACACTGAAGACTGCATTAGCATTATCCTTACCACTTAAACTGATTGAAACCTTTTCTTTTCTTTCCCTTAGAAGTTTGTATTTTTCTTAACAATATTTAAGGTCATTATCATGACATACCATGGTGCATTGCTAAGGGAATCCATCACCTGTCAAATGTTTTAATAATATTTTAAAGGTGAAATTACTCCTTGAAAATCTACTCATGGAGAGCCAGCTCAGTATAATGAATATGTATGCAACCCAGGAAGAAAAATGCAATCTGTCATCAAATCCTTGTGTTCATTTGTTTCATAAATTCAGGTGTTTACTAGTTTAGATTTTTAAAGACACTCCAAAACTAAAGAAAAGAAACTAAGGCCCAAAATGTTAAGTTGTTTATCACAATCCCATGACCATACGGATAATCTCAATATGCATTTCTTTATTATTTTTGTACTGGTACTAGGACTTGAACTCAGGGCCTCGGTGCTGTCCTTAGCTAGCTTTTCATTCAAAGCGAATACACTACTATGTAAGCCACTGCTCTACTTCTGGTTTGTTGTGCTTAATTAGAGGTAAGAGTCTCAGGTAATTTCCTGCCCAGGTTGGCTTGAGCCACCACTAGCACTAATCTTAGGCGGGGGAGGGTGTTTTGGGGTTTTTTGTCCAGCTTGAACTCTGGGCCTGGGCAATGTCCCTGAACTCTTCAGCTCAAGGCTAGTGCTCAACCACATGACCTCAGTGCCACTTCTGGATTACAGGCATGAGCCACCAGCGCCTAGCAAATCTTGTGTTTTTAGAGCCTGTATTTTGTCAATTCGATTTATGTCCTTTCTGCTTCTTTTCAAATGGCTATTAAGAAGAAGCAATAGGGTTTCATCCTTTTTCTACTCTGAATGCTTTTATCTTGTTTCTACAGTGATAACATATGCATATCATGATATTTATAAATTCTTTTTTATGCAACATTGAAGAGAAGGTTGAATGGCAATGATTCAAGAGAAAGTTGAATGGCAATATTACAATGTAAAATGTGGTTGTTTGATGAGGCGCAACATTGAAAAAAGTCATTCCAGATTTCCATGTGGTCCACAGTAGGGGGAGCAAGCCACTGTGGTATAGATGAGATGCAGTAAGAGGGAACCTATTGTTCTGTGTAGCTTGAGCAAATGCTGTGCTTCCTACCCCCTAGTTGGAATGCAAAGGCAGTTGCTTTGGAATGATGACACTTCAGGATCCCAATATCAAATAGAGCTTAGCCTTCACATAAAAAAATGTGTATTATGAATGTGTATCAAGGAATCTGGAACTACAACATCCAGAATCATTTTGATTTTACAATATAATGACCAGAAGTAGCCTAGGGGTATGATCTATTGCCCTGCCAAGTAACCATGAGGTGAGCTAGGAAAGGAACTAAATAGATACCTAAGTAATCGATCCTGGCAAAATTCTCCAGTTCCAAGGAGATTGTGGTTGGCAAAGGGCCAGATAATATTGCCTATTAAGTCAAAATGTAAGGTCCTAAATCTCAGTGTCCCAAGATAAAAGGGGGAAGTTCCAGATGTGGAAAACATCTGAAAAATGATAGCACCTAGATGGTGCTATTGCCCTATCAAGTTTCAAAGTTCAGAAAGTAAATCACAAAAGGAAAAAAAGAAATGAGCTCAATCCTTAGGCTACAGTCACTGATCCTAAATCACAAGATCCTTGCTGTCAGCCCTAAAGATATGCTTTCTTTCATGTGGTTTGGCAAGATAGCCAAGGTGTGCCCTTACAGCCAATGGAGGCAGACTCCCACAAGTGTTCGATAATCTGGAACATGAAATACAGTTCTAGAAGGTAAAGGGCAGTAGCTGGAGTGTGAACAGGAAAAAAATCCTTTCCCCAAGAGCCTAAAGTTACAAATGGCAAATTGCCCAGACAAGGTGCGAAGGGGTGGGGGTGGTAGGAGAAAGGAGAATGGAAAAGTCTGGGTTGTTCACAAAATCAACACTTCCATTTTTCACTGTGTACTGAGTCATTTCCATCAATGTACAAACATGCAATACGGTCCATTTTCAAGGAGCCAATTCCAGAGTTTTCATTTCTGGCCATTACAGAGAAAAAGGCATTGGTCTAGTTTGCCCACTTGCCATCACTATACATCTGGGCCAAAGAGAAGTAATTCTTTCCAGGCATTGAGCAACAATTGATATATATTGATGTATTTCTTTGGATGTGAGTGAACCTCACATACTTGTAATAATATCCATTTGGTCATGATATACTATCCTTTTATTCTATTCCTGGATTTTACTTGCCAATATTTGAGAAAGAATTTTTCAAATATATTTATATAACTTATGTATTATATATTCCAGTTACACATTTATTTATATTTTATATTTTTGTACTTATATAGAGAAGAGATGTTATTGTGCCTTAGGCAGTGGTCACTCCTCCATTTTCTCAAAAGGGTTGGTGTAATATTAGCATTATTTCTTCTTTAAGTGCTTGATGGAATTAACCAGTGAAATGGGCCTGGAGTTTTCTTTGTGGAAAGGATTTTATATAACAATTTTTATACATCTATCTACGTATACCTACATAGATTCATAGTTTCAATTCTTCAATTTTAGAAATGTGTTTGGGGAATTAGTCAAATTTGTCCATGTTATTAAACTTAACTGGTTCATATCTTTCTATAATACTCCCTTATTATCCTTTAATTGTTTGTAGAATCCATAGCAATATTCTCTTTTATTCCTGACAATAGTAATACAGCCCATCATAAAGTTAGTAAAATACCTACATGATCCCCAATACCATTCTCTAATAAAAAGAACCAGGGATCCTTGAAGAAATGGTTGGCTTGAGCAGTGTGGTGGGGGGACACACATGAGATAAATATCTTATAATACCTAAAATTGAGGAAGTTCTAACACCACACACACACACACACACACACACACACACACACACACTATGATGTATATGTGTTACAGGAGCCAATTGAAAGAATTCCCAATGAGAAAATCAACCATTTTCTGTCCTCTCTCCTCTCCTCCCCTTCCCTCCATTCTCCTCCCTTTTCTCTCCTCTTCTCATTTTTTTCACCTCTCCATTTATCTTCTCTCTTTGATAGAATTCTTTGAACCAGAAAATAAAGTAATAATGGATTTTATCCTAAAGTATAAAATAAATATCCATTCTGATATAATTAAGTAATTAAACATATAGTGGAAAATAGACAAATCTTGCCTGTGAAGAATTGCAAGTCCTTTTATGAAGATAGTTTGCCCTTAAGAGAAGAGGCTTAATTCTTACCTCTCAGTGACATCTGTACATAATGATTTTGTTCCCAAGACCACAGAGGAGAGGGGGCAGAAAGGATATAGCTTTACAGGACAGTCCTGAGAAACACTGCCTCAGCCAGGGGACCTACTCCAGCATCAATAGTGATGTCATGTTTATATCATGAATATGATATGAGAGGAATGACATGTCATTTCTGTCATGCTCCTCCTAAATCTTATAACATAGCCTGACTGCAATAGCCCCTTTTCTATTGCTATAACAAGGTACCTGAAGCCGGCTTCTTACAAAGACATGTTTATTTAGCTTGTACTTTGGGTGGCTGGGAGCTGAAGGTCAGGTAATGGCATCCACTTGGCCTCTATTGAGGGTTTCATGGTGGATGTTATAACAACACCAGAGGCACATTGTGGAAAAGATCCCAGTCAGACAGGAAGTCAGAGAGCCTCATAGGCTTCCTTAACTACAGACTCAGGAGTTAACTCACTGTAGAGTCCAGCATTGGCCCTTTCCTTCCATTGCATTCCCAATGACCTCATCACTTCCCACTTGGTCCCCACTCTTAGTCCACTGTCTCACAATATCACCATGCCAAGACCATATGACCATCACACAAATCTTTAGAGTGCATACTCAAAGTACACCACCACACTGAGCAAAACAGTCTAGAAGTTAGTATTCCTCAAAGTTGTCAAGTTTATCAAATAATAAAGAAACTCTGAGCTGGGTGCTGATGGCTCATGCCTATACTCTTAGCTTCTCAGGAGACTGAGATGTAAGAGTTCTGATATTCAAAGCCTGCCATGGCAGGGAAGTCCTTGAGACTCTTACCTGATTCACCAGCAAAATGCTAGACATGAAGATACAGCTCAAGTGGTAGAGCACCAACCATGAGTAGAAAAACTAAACAAGAGTTCAATATTCTGAGTAACATCCCAGTACCCACACACACCAAGACTTGAGTACTTGAAAAGATGACAAAAATTAGCATTCAAACTGGGAGTATGGCCTAGTGGCAAGAGTGCTTGCCTCATATATATGAAGCCCTGGGTTCGATTCCCCAGCACCACATATATAGAAAATGGCCAAAAGTGGTGCTGTGGCTCAAGTGGCAGAGTGCTAGCCTTGAGCGGGAAGAAGCCAGGGACAGTGCTCAGTCCCTGAGTCCAAGCCCCAGGACTGGCCCCCCAAAAAAAGAATTTAAAAAAAAACACATTAGAACAAGCAAAAGAAGCTGGAGAGTAGAAAAAAAAATGCATGGTGCACAATTCCAACATACTAAATCTTAGAACTAAAAGAAGCAAAATCTAACTTGTGGTTATATGAAATTGTGAGTGATGAAATAATGATAGAAAAGTGTAATAGAATGCTCTAGAACAAAGGAAATGTTCTACGTAGACACTGCAATGGTGGTAGTTACTAGGGTAGACACATTTGTTAAAACCTATATGAGGCCAGGTACCAATGACTCATGCCTACAAACCTAATTACTCAGGAGGCTGAGATCTGAGGAGCACAATTCAAAGTCAGCCCAAGCAGGAAAGTCTGTGACACTCTTATCTCCAATTAATCCCCAGAAAACCGAAGTGGCACTGTGACTCAAAGTGGTAGAGTGCTAGCCTTGAGCAGAAAAAGCTCAGGTACAGCACCCAGACCCTGAATTCAAGCCCCACAACTGACACACACAAAAAAAATGGCTTATGTGAGTACACTTAAAATTGAGCATTTATTGTAAGCACATCAAACATCCATGAACTTGGTATTTGCTTGTTTGTTTTGTGTTGGTAGTAGGGATTGAATTCAGTGCCTCACATTCTCACTTTGGTTTTTGCTTACAACTAGTGCTCTACTACTTGAGCCACACCTCCACTTCTGGTTTTTGTGGTTGGCGATAAGGATCTAATAAATTTTTCTTCCCCAGCTGGCTTTGAACCAGGAACCTCAGATCTCAGTCTCCTGAGTGACTAGGACTGTAGTCATCAGCTGCCAGTACCTGATGAAGTTAGTTTTAAACACACACACACACACACACACACACACACACACACACTTCCGTGATATCACATAGCCCTCCAACTACTGTTCCATTTTCTGTCCTTCTTTATAGAAAAATTTAAAAGAGTTATACTTACTCTGTCTTCCCCCTTTCTCCTCCTCTTATCACTTTAAATCATTCCTGTCAGACTTGCACGTCATTCTTCACTGAAATCACCCCCACATGAGGTCAGTGATGACTTCTCTACAACTAAATGTCACGGTCAGTTTCCAGTCTTTGTCATCTCACATCAACAGAGCATTTGTCATGTCACACTCCCTACCTTGTGTTCACAGAAGGCACTTCCAGTTCTTCCGTTCCTTTCTTCATGGACACTTCTCAAGAGTCTTTCCCTGGCTTGTCTTCCCAGCGCCAGCTCTAACCACTTGAATGTCCCAGAGACCCATCCTCACTGTCTATTTTTCCCTATTCCTATTGAGAAATCCCATGCCCGTTTCTGGCTATGAAACACATCTGCAGATCTGTATGTTGTGAAAGCATAAATTTGTATCACTAGCTCAGGACTCTGTATCCCAAATCTGATTTTCCCACTACCCATTCAACACCTATGCCTGGATATCTACCAGGCACTTCAAATTAACATATGCAAATGAACAGCATGACTCACTTCTTCATTATCTTTTACCATAGTTGTTCCTACTTTAATTAATGGCCTCATCCTCTGAGTCTTGTTTCTTTATGGTATTGTTGTTGTTTTGGTGCCCAATATTGAACTCAGGGCTTCAGACATGTCCATTCCTCTCCTAAGCAACCCTTCCCCCACAAATCTATACACAATAAAAACAGCCATTAAGGATCCGTGACATGAGCAGAAGGGCACAGCTTCTGAAAGTCCCTGCTAGCCCAAGTAATTATGCTTAAGGGACTCTAGAATTGTTCTTCAAGAAAGAAAATGTTGACATTACATTTAAAGTTCTAGGTGAATTTCCTTTGGCATATACGCCACGTGGCTACTGTATATGATTTTGGTACACTGGTTATTGTATATATGCCTACCTGATCTAGGGAAGGGAAAGAAAAATGAGGGTGTAAGATATCACAAGAAATGTACTCACTGCCTTATTATGTAACTGTACCCCTTTTGCACAACACCTTGTCAAGAAAATTTAATTAATAAAAAGAAAAGAGACTCTAAAAAGCAAGATAGGAGAAAAAAAAAAAGAAAATGTGTTCAGGAAGTATGGGGGATGGGGTTGCTGGGGAAGCCCTTTAAATTCTGTGTTTAAGAATAGGGAAGGGTGGGGGCTGGGGATATGGCCTAGTGGCAAGAGTGCTTGCCTTGTATACATGAGGCCCTGGGTTCGATTCCCTAGCACCACATATACAGAAAATGGCCAGAAGTGGCGCTGTGGCTCAAGTGGCAGAGTGCTACCCTTGAGCAAAAAGAAGCCAGGGACAGTGCTCAGGCCCTGAGTTCAAGGCCCAGGACTGGCCAAAAAAAAAAAAAAAAAAAAGAATAGGGAAGGGTGGAGTCCAAGTTAAGTGTAATTGCTAGGACTGAATGTTTGTGTCCTAACCTGTTCACCTGCAGAAGTTTACCCAAGTCAGTGACACTAGAAAAAGGAATCTTGATGGGGGGGGGGGGGGTGATTATTAAGTTAAGAGGGCCACACATGGTAACTCAAATCTGTAATCCTAGTTACTTAGGAAGTGGAGTTGGGATTGAGGTTTGAGGGTAACCCAGACCTACAAATTCAAGAGGCTCTCTTTCTCCCCTCCCCCAACTCTCTCCCAATGGTTAGGTAGAGTGTCTGGCGTGCCTCATCCCCCAGCAACACAAGGATGTACGAGGAGGAAGGCTGCAGCCTGGGCTGGCCCAGAGCAGGAAGTGAGACACGACTATCATAACTAATGTAAAAGTGGGGCTGGAGGAGTGGCTCACTTGCCTAGCAAGTGTAATTCCTCTAAGTTTAAACCTCCCCTCTCCTGCCACAAAAAAAAAGGAAAGATCCAAAGTACCTTGGTTGCCTATCCCACCATGTGAGAACAGAACAAGAAGAGGCCAACTATTTAAAAAAAAAAAAAGTGACCTTTACCAAATACCACATTTATTGGTATCTTGATCTTGGACATGCCAGCCCCTATAGTGGTGGGAAAGAAATAAAAATCTATTGTTTATGAGATGCTTAATTCATGATATTCTGTAATAGTGGGATGAACAGATTGAGACAATCTGTTAAGGGAAAATGTATTAGGCGGCTACCTTATTTGAAATTATTAAGCCCTAAGAAAGACACTGAGGCAGCACTGGCCAGTTGAGTCCACTAGATGGAGCCAAAACAGAAAAATAATCACCAGCCAATGGCAAATTTGCACACCAAGGAATGAATACTATACAGGATGGATTCCAAACACTAAGAGTCCGTTGGCAGCCTGCCAGAGTTCTTGCAGTTGATTGGAATAAGGGGAGAAGAATTAGCCTGAAATGAACTAATAATAGCCAACAGCAGGGTGAAGCAATGTGCCACAGAAAGAACACAAAACTGGGTCTTAATCCCAAGCCAAAGGATTTGTTTTTGCCAATGTATAAAACTTTGAACCTTAGAAGGTAAGTCCGAGATGGTGATGGGTACTGGTAATCCCAGCTACTCAAGAGACCATCAATGAAGGGGAGGATCACAGACCAAGGTCCTCCCCAGGGACAAAACTCACAACCTACCTGAAATAAAATTTGAAAGAACGAAACCCAAAAAGCATTTGGGAAGCAAGTCTCAAGTCGCAGACTATTTGCTTAGCAAGCTTAAGATCATGAGTTCCAACCCCACTACTACCAAAAGGAAAAAAGAGAGAGAGAAAGAAGAAAACAAAGTGAGATAAAGGTCGATTGTGATACTCTCTGGATTAGAAATAAAAGATTAATGACAAGTTGTAAGGGTGTGGTTTTATGGCAGAGAGGTATTTGAAGGAAAGAAAGAAAAGTGTTTAAAGAATGCCCATCCCAGTGACTCACACCTGTAATCCTAGTTACTCAGGAGGCTGAGATCTGAGGTTGCTGTTTGAGGCCCTAGGTAGCATGGGCCTTACCTCTAATTAACCTGGTGGGGGAGGAGAGGAAACCAGCGCTGGAGCTGTGGCTCAGGCAGCAGAGCACTAGCGTTGAGCGCAAAAGCTGAGCCAGAGAATGTCTGCAATGTCACCAGATAACTGGGACTTATTAATCAGATGCAGGGGAGTACTTAAATTTTGTGGATCATTTAATCATAACGCTTTAATAAAACTGTTAAATCTGTTGGCTCATAGTTCACAGACGCACCTTCTGCTCTACTACTTCAAAATGTCCTCACACATCATGATCAGAGCAAATGTCAGACAGAGAAATGAATGGTTTGCCTATCCACTGGTAAAAATCGGCCGCATTTTAAGTACCCTCACCCGTTTGATGTAAGCCACCGGGCCTCATTTGCACCATTTATTTATTTGTTTGTTTATTTATTTATTGCCAGTCCTGGAGCTAGAACTCAGGGCCTGAGCACTGTCCCTGGCTTATTTTTTGCTCAAGGCTAGCACTCTGCCAACTTGAGCCACAGTGCCACTTCTGCCCTTTTCTAAATGTACATGGTGCTGAGGAATCGAACCCAGGGCTTCATGTATACAAGGAGAGCACTCTTGCCACTAGGCCATATTCCCAGCCTGCACTCTTTATTTTTCAAGGAGGCTTTGAGAGTTGGACGGAGGACGCTTTTCCAGAGCTTTGAAGGGTAGAGTGTGTTGTGAGGGCTGTGTCTGGGGAGCACAGGGAGCTGAGGTCACCATCCCCCCTCTGTCATCCTGGATCCGGGAGAGTGAGGAAGAGAAAGACCCAGGGACTTCAAAAGGTGGCTGAGCAGCACGAGGACATCCATGGCTTCACAGTGAATGAAACTTGTCACTTCAGTGCATTAGGGCTACTATAATAAACTGCCCTAGGCTGGGTACTTTATAGATAATGACAGTTTTATTTCGCATAGTCCTGGAGGCTAGAATCTCAGATTAAGGCACCAATTCTGGAGCACTGTTTGAGCACTGTCACTGAGCAGTTTTGCTTAAAGCTAGTGCTCCACTATACTTGAGCCCCAGCTGCACTTCTGGCTGTGTGTGTGTGTGTGTGTGTGTGTGTGTGTGTGTGTGTGTGTGTGTGTGTTTTACTTGGAAATAAGAGTCTCACAGACTTTCCTGTCTGGGCTGGCTTTGAACCACAATCCTCAGATCTCAGCCTCCTGAGTAACTAGGATTACAGGCATGGACACCTGCTCCCAGCTAGAGGTGGGCTCTTCGTGAGTAGGATCTGTTCCAGGAGGTGATGATAATGATTGAGCACTGCATTTAGGCTGACTGAATGAGGAAGCAGATAAGGGTAGAAAAATCTGTCATTGGCTAGCTGCTTCTCCAGTGGCCAGGGCTATAGAAGGACATGGGTCATAAGTAGACACGGTGGAACCTTGCACTGCTGGCCTCACATGCAAAGTAGAACTCAATCTCTTTCTGAGCCAGTGACCCAATTTCCCCTGCCTTAAACAGCTCTTGGCACCACTGGCATCCCCTTTCTGCAGGAAACACTGAGGCCTCCCCTGACCTCCCCTGCTGGTATTTTGCTTGTTTGAAGTGGCAGGCACCAGATGAGGATTTCTGTATACATTCTCTATTTTATCTCTCACAGGGGCAGCATTAATTATGAAAACAACTAAATCTGAAAGAAGTTTTATTCAACTTGTGTGTCCTGGCTTAAATAACCAAGCCAGGGCCTGAAATGTGCTCTTTCTGATTCTGAGAGCCTTCCTCTCGCCTCAGCAACTTCCAGAAATGAGTTATCTTGTGAACCAAACAACTGTGCATTGTGCTAAAGTATCTACAAGGGACCAAGCCAGGGAGGAAAATGAGAAGATATAAGAAAAGTGATGGCAGGGGCTGGAAATGTGGGTTAGTGGAAGAGTGCTTGCCCATCATGCATGAAGCCCTGGGTTCGATTCCTCAGCACCACATAAATAGAAAAAGCCGGAAGTGGTGCTGTGGCTCAAGTGGTAGAGTGCTGGCCTTGAGCAAAAAGAAGCCAGGGACAGTGCTCAGGCCCTGAGTGAGCTTAAGCCCCAGGACTGGCAAATAAAAACAAAAACAAACAAGGGAAAGTGATAGCAGCACTAACTTCTGTTAGTGTTGTGTCATTTATTTCTGTGTAGTCAGGCACTCCAGATAATTCTAAATCAAGTGTGGTTTTTGTAGGAAAAGGATGTAAGACCTTCCTTTAAGAGCCAGTTCTTCTTTGCATACCTCCTCTTCTCTTATTTGTCCACAGCCTCTTTTCAACTCACTGACTCCTTTCTTTTGTCTTCATTATTGTACTATGACAAGAAGAAAGAGCTGTTGCTGCACAAAAGAGTCAGACTTTAAAAAAAAAAAAATAGGGATGCTAAGAAGTGTGAAAGTAACTAAAGCCAGGCACTGGTGGCTCATGGCTGTAATCCTCCGGAGCCTGAGATCTGAGGATCACAGTTCAAAATTAGGTTGGACTGGAAAGTCTGTGAGACTTGTATCTCCAATTAACCAGCAAAATCCCAGAAGTGGAAAGTATGGCTTAAGTGGTACAGTGTCAGTCTTAAGTAAAAAAGCTAAGCAAGAATATGAAGCTCTGAATTCAAGTCTTAGTACTGGCACAGGAGGAGAAGGTAGAGGAGGAGGAAGAGATAGAATAGACAAATCTAGATCACCTGGAAAGAAAGATATGTTCATGTCTGAACCATATGTGTTTATGCATGGCTGGAGTTCAGGGGTGGAGGAAAACAAAACAAATGTCAATGACCCATATATAAAAGAATTGGGTTATGTCATAAAATTGAACATCGATTTGTTACCTCAGTGCTTGATGACAAAATATGACTCAAATTCTGTCATTCTTGGGATGGGGGCATGGTAGAGTACTTGCTGGTAAGTGCAAGTGCAAGTTCAATCTCCAGCTCAACAAAATAAAGGGGTTAAAAAAAAAAAGCTGGCATTCCTTCTTTTAATAACATAAACATCTTGATTAAGACTAAACCTAAGCTAAGCCAGTTGGTATGTACTCAAAATGTCAATTACTGGGAAAATTGAAGCCTGGAGTGTAAGGATTCCTTAATCCCAGGAGTTCAGGGCCAGCATAGGCAACATAGAAAGACTGTATTAAAAATATTAAATTTTTTTCCTAGTCCTGGGGACTTGAACTCAGGGCCTATGTACTATCCTATCCCTGAGCCTCTTTGTGCTCAAGCTTAGCATTCCACCATTTGAGCCACAGCTCCACTTCTGGCTTTTTCTGAGTTGTTTACTAGAGATAAGAGTCTCATGGACTTTTCTGTGCTCAGGCTGGCTTCAAACTATGATCCTCAGATCTCAGCTTCCTAAGTAGGTAGGAATAAGGTGTGAGCCACCAGGGGCCCTCCCCCGCAACCCAATTTTTTTATGACCAAAACAAAAAGGAAAATAGAAATAAGAGATCCAGCCTAGAACCTCATATTTTCAGAAATAATATTATTCTATTTGTGTGTCACAGTACTATAACCGTACTGATGGCAGACACAGAAGCTCCATCAAGAAACTGCATTACACTACATCAAAACAAGTACACCAGACTACTCTCAATAGTTCTTAAACAAAATGGGGGGAAATGTTCTTATTCACAGACTGCATAGAAACTCCCATGAAAACAATGAGCTACTGGCTCTGGGTGTGCCATAGATGAGAACCTGAACACTGTATATTCTTCAGGCTGCTTGAGGAACAACCAGGCCTAGAAGCCCTAGGGAAGTATGATTAAGGCCATCGCTGACTTTCTTCTTACCACCCACACATGTGTCACAGTGACAGCCTGAGTGTGTCACGTCACTCTCTGTGAGGCAGGGAAAGGCCAGAAAATGTATAAAGGCGATCATTCCTAAGCACACAATCCGCCCACTGTTGCTTGTCTGTAGAAATAATGTCAAGTGCTTGGAATGTGTCAGCCAGGTGCCTGGAGCTGGGGTGTTCTCAGCCCAGAGATTTTCATTTTCTTTGTACCCCAGGCATGTCACTCATCAGACTCCAAAGCGAGCCAATGCAACTTCTCAAAACTATATACATTTTCTTTTTGCATTTACTTAAAACAATTCTTGTACTTAGTACAAAAATCATTGTTTTCATTCCCATTGTATAAATGCTAGTCATCTTTCTTTCATCTCAGTGGAAAAGAAACCAACTATTTAGTGAATTGGTGTTTAGGGTAAGAAGGATGCTCTACTTCCCAATCAATTCCAACCATGTCAAAGACTCAAAATTCACAACAAGGACTCTCAAGGTTCTAGAAGCAACACATGGACAGTAAGTGAGGTAGAGTAGTCCAATGCAATGATCTCTCCCTGTGATTAGACTTTCAAAAGAATCCCCAGCTCTTGTGTGAGTTATTTGACAAAGAATACCTTGCAGATGTGATTAATGAACTTGAGCTAAGACAACGATCATAGATTACCTGGGTGAACTCTAAGTGCAATCATGGCATCCTTCCTAATAGGAGAGAGGCACAAGGAGAGTTGACCCAGGACAAGAGGAAGAAGTGTGTGACCATGGAAGGAAGCAAAAATGGGATTGACGTGGCTACAGGCCAGGGAATGCTAGCAGCTACCAGAAACTGGGTTGGGCAAGAGATTTCCTCTAGATCCTCAGATGGCATCTGGCCCTGCCTGTACCGTGATTTAGTGCTAGCAAAACTGATGTGAAAGCTTCCGGCTTTCAGAACTGTGATGAAGTAATTTTCTGTGGGTTTTAACCACTAACTTTGTGACATTTTGTCACAGTAGCCCCAGAGAACAAATACCTTCCCCAGTCTACCCATGTTCTAACAAGCAATAACTGAAGGCAGGAGGAAGGTAGCAGTCATAAAGACAATAGCATTTTGATAAATCTTTATCAGAGGATTTATCTCTAGAAGATGGATGAGAAGTAACTTACCTGCCATAGTAGGAATACTGCTAAGAAAGGAATACAAAGACCCGAATCTCCTGAAGAGTCAAACACAGGGTCTCTGAACAGATGAGGAGTGAGACCATGAAGTGGAAACTAGACCCTGAATTCAATCTGCAGTACTTACTGCATGCTAGGAATGTATGATTCATGTATTAAAATGAATAATTTTAAAGGGGAAAAAAGTAAACTTTGTAAAAGTTCCCCACCCCCCGTGGGGCTTGAACTCTTGGCCTGCGCACTGTCCCTGAGCTCCTCAGCTCAAGGCTAGTGCTCTACCACTTGAGTCGCAGCACTACTTCCAGTTTTCTGATGGTTAATTGGAGATAAGAGTCTCATGGACTTTCCTGCCTTGGCTGGCTTTGAACCTCCATCCTCAGATCTCAGTCTCCTGAGTAGCTAGGATTACAGGCCTGAGCCAACAGTGACTGGCATGGTAGAAGATTTTAAAAAGCACAGGATTACCACCTTCATACTTCAGCTTATTAATGTCATTTTCAAATGTCACTTAAGCATTTTCAGCATCTTTCCTTTAGGTGGCAGCAAGTGCATACATGTTTTTTGTAATCTTCAACTGACTGGCCTTTAGGATCAGACCAACAATAACTTGTGAATAACTGTTTTCCTTTTCATAAGGAAACCAGTCTCAAAATAATTGAGAGTATACATTTACAAAACGCCTGGCCCAGAAATGTTTCCCAGAATTCTCCAAAAAGTAATTATTCTACAAAAAGCAGCAACAAGAAAAATAAATTAAAACTGCAAGGTATTATTATAAAGTAGACCTGGGAGACATTTAACAAAATGTTGAACCTGATTTTCTCCACATTGTGAAACAATTGAATTTATATTGTTCTTTGTAATTCTCCAAATTTGTTACAATAGATGTGATTCCCCCCTCCCCCCACTCCCATGGGGTTCGAACTCGAGACCTGGGTGCTGTCCCTGAGCTCTTCAACTCAAGGCTAGTGCTCTACCACTTGAGCCACAACACCACTTCCAGTTTTCTGGTAGTTAATTGGAGATAAGAGTCTCATGGACTTGCTTGCCCCTTTCTGGCTGCCTTTACACCGCGATCCTCAGATCTCAGCCTTCTGGTTGCTAGGATTACAGGTGTGAGCCACTGGGTCCCAGCTTAGATGTGACCTTTTTAAACACCAGTCCTAATCTTTGTCACTGATGCTTTCTTAGGCCTTAGGAAAATGAAGATGGAATAGATCTCAGTGTTATCTGGCTCTCAAGTGTTTCCATTATCACCAAGTCCTTTGATTTCTTAACTATGAGGTAAAAGAATAACAGGAACATAAGACACATTAAGTTGAATAAAAAACTGGGGTTTAAACATTTGGTAAGAGATTAAGGTACAGTGCCCCCTATCAAGCTTGCGGTCTTGAATTCAAACCATCACAGAAAAAAGAAAGAAAGAAAAAGAAAGAGAAGGGGGAAGGGAACGGGAGACAAAAAAGAAGAGAAAAAGAGAATTTGAAACATTTGCTCAAGTGAATGGTAGAATCCAGATTTGACCTTAAGAGTTACTTCTTTGAATACAATGTTCATTTCAATGATTGGTTTCTGCTTTTTTACAATAAAAAAAAATCATATGGTTCCTTTTGTCTTCAGTTAAGCAGTTCTTGAAGGCCTTTCTAAAGGTAAGAGAATCTAAATGACTAATGGCCTGAGGATTTAGCTGAGTAGTGGAAGAGTGGTAGAAAATGTGCATAGCATGAGCAAGACTCTGGCATTTAGTGCACTAAACTAAATCAATCAATCAATAAATAATAAACCCAAGACATTCTTGTGGCTAGAGAATCTGTAAATTGAGCAACATTCCTTATGCCTAAATCAAAGCATTCACAAAGAAGACTTCATATGTAACTAAAGAACTGGTTTATGCACACCCAAATCTCAAGGTAAACGGATTGCGAAAACACTGGCAACAATAAATTATCCTTCCTATTCAGAAAGATGATTTTGTAAAATAACTATTTTGTGTATGCTGGTCCTGAGGCTTGAACTCAAGGCCTGGGCGCTGTCCCTGAGCCTTTTCTTGCTCAAGCCCTCTACTACTGGAGCCATCTATTCATTTTTGACATTTTGGAAGTGAATTGGAGACCTAAGAGGAGGTAACAAATTTGATAAGAAATGTACTTGCTGCCTTATGTATGAAACTGTAACCCCATTGTACATCATCTTGACCAGTAAATGTTTAAAGAGACAATAAAAAAATTGGAGACCTAAGAGTGTCATAACTTTCCTGTAGTCCTCAGATCTCAGCCTCCTGAGTAGCTAGGACTACCTGCATGAGCCACTGGCACCTAGCTTGTAAAGTCATTTTTTTTTTTTTTTTTTTTGGCCAGTCCTGGGCCTTGGACTCAGGGCCTGAGCACTGTCCCTGGCTTCTTCCCGCTCAAGGCTAGCACTCTGCCACTTGAGCCACAGCGCCGCTTCTGGCCGTTTTCTGTATATGTGGTGCTGGGGAATCGAACCTAGGGCCTCGTGTATCCGAGGCAGGCACTCTTGCCACTAGGCTATATCCCCAGCCCTGTAAAGTCATTTTTAAATATCACTTTACACTTCTTTATTTTCAATTTTTTTTAATAATAGCAACATTCTTTAACATTTTTTAAACAATCAAAATATCAGAACCAACTAGGAAACCAGAGATTTTATTATTAGTTTGCAGGAATCCATCTTGCCTCAAAAGGATATAACTGGATGCATTATCATGACTTTTCAAATGCGCATGTGCACATACGTACACACACGTGCACACACAGACACAGAGTAGCAATGAGCTTGAGCATTTCTTTTTTCATCTTCCAAGTCCCATCCATGTGACATAACAGGATTTTTCATGCAGGTCCTGGAGCTTAAATTTAGGGCCCAGATACAGTCCCAGAGCTTTTGTTGCCCAATGCTTAAGCTCTACTGTCACAGCTCCATTCCCAGTTTTTTTGGACATTAACTGGAGATAAAAGTCCCCTGACTTTGCTGTGGAGCTAGCCTCAAACATTGATCCTCAGATCTCAGACTCCTAAGTAGCTTGGATTACAGGTGGGAGCCACAGGCGCCCCGCCAGAAAAGTCTTTTTAAAAAACAATTAGATAATAACAGCAATGAGAAAAGAAAGAAAGAAAGAAAGAAAGAAAGAGAAGAAAAGAAAGAAAGAAAGAAAGAAAGAAAGAAAGAAAGAAAGAAAGAAAGAAAGGGAGGGAGGGAGGGAGGGAGGGAGGGAGGGAGGGAGGGAGGGAGGGAGGGAGGGAGGAAGGAAGGAAGAAAGAGAGAGAGAAAGAAAGAGAGAAAGAGGAGGGAGGGAGGGAGGGAAGGAAGGAGGGAGGAAAGGGAAAGGAAGGGAAGGGAAGGGAAGGGAGGAAGGAAGGAAGGAAGGGAGAGGGAGGGAAGGAGGGAGAGAGAGAGGGAGGGAGAGGGAGGGTGGTAAGGAGAGAAAGCACGAGAGAAAGAGAGAATGTTTTCTGCAAGGAACAAAGTGGATGGGTGGATGGATGGATGGATGGATGAGTAAGAACAGGAGAAACTACAGGCCCAGACCCAGGAAAAGAGCATGTATCTTCTCTTGGGAACCCAGAGTGGCTCTGCATTCTGTCATCATGCAATCATAGGCTGTGGGGCAATTACCAGTGGCCTCATTACTCAGCTGCGTTCAGTGCCTTGGGACAGCTGGGCCCCTTTCATATGACCTGAGTAAACAGAGCTTGGCAGCTGAGACTTTTGCCCTTAGGCAAAAAGCCAGGACAGATACAGCCCTTTAGAAAGCCAGCAATCAGCCCAGGGAAGGCTCCTAGTCATGGTCTTGTGGCCTGAGAGAAGTTACTGAAGAAACTCTAAATCGTGACAATAAGCTCAGAGGTGAAGCAAACTCAAAATGCACCTGGCCTCCTCCTCCTGGAAGCCACTGCACCCTGTTATTCTTTTATTTTTAATTGTCTTATAATAATTGTACATAGTTACAGGAGCAGGAAGATGATTCAATCATCCTGATGATTCAATCATATAATTCAGGACAACTGGCATTCCATGGCCTTAATATTTCTTTATATTTAGAGCCTTCAGTCTCCTCTCTTCTAGTTCTTCATAAAATATAAAATAGATTGTTGTAAACCACAGTCATCCCACAGTGCCCAGGGCATTGGCATTTACTACTCCTGTCTGCTTATTTTGGTACACATTCCCCAACTTCCCTCTGTTCTCTCTCCTCCTTTCCCAGCCTCTATTCATTCTCTTCTTTCAGGTGAACTGTTTTGCCACAGGATAAGAAAGAAGTGACTTAAAGTATGCTTTGGCTGGGTCCTGTGAATTAGCTAAAAGTCCTCCAACTTCAGCTGTGCCCTTTGATCTGAGCTATTCTCTGCTGCTATCTCTTTGCAATCACTCTGTTTCCAGGAGGAAAGAGAAGATTCCTTGATAACAATCTTGTGTGGCCAGCACAGTGTCCTGCAAGCAGCCCAAGTCTTCTTATTATCTTAAAGCAAACAGCCCCAAACTCAAGAGCCCACTTGTTCTTGTTCTGTTCCAGTAATCAAGTTAGATAACAACTTCACTGGAACACTTCTACTAAAAAAGATTGAGCTAAAGGTCATTCTGGCCATACCTGTGACCTGGGACTGTTTTAATTCTGCAAACCCTTCCCATTCTCTGTCCCCAATTCTCGCTATTTAACCTGAAGCCAATGTCTGTACCCCTGAAGATGTCTAATATGTATGAAAGTGCTGGGGTTTTGTTTTCCCCCATGGCTCCCATGAAATAAATCATTTCTCTGTCTTTCACCATGTCTTATTTATCATATGGGAGCAAGTGGTTAAATCTAACTTGGGACTCCTGGACTTTAGGCTTGGGGTCTAAAAACTCTGTTTCAGAAAGAAACACTTTAGGGAAGCCTACCTTATCCACAAGTCTCACCAACTTGGTGATCAAATTCTTCCCACTCATTCTAGTCAAGAAAAAGGCATTCTGGAGAAACAGACCTATGAAATGGAAGAGGAACCCCATGAAGCTATTTACACCAAATTGTTTAATCCTTTCCTCAACTTGTGTGCAAAAAAAAACAAAACAAAAAACAAAAGTAAGAGCTTCAGACGAATGAAGTGATTTGACTTTGAGGAAAGTGGTAATTCTATCTAAGCAGAGGAAAAAAATTCTTTCTTTAACAAACTAATCAACACAAGTTAAAATCATATCCCAACACCTATACTGGTCCTATATGAATATTTTTTAAATATTGTAGCTCTAGTTAAGCAGAGGAAAAGGATTCTTTCTTTTCTTTTCTTTCTTTCTTTTTTTTTTTTTGGCCATTCCTGGGGCTTGGGCTCAAGGCCTGAGCACTGACTGCCCTGGCTTCTTTTTGCTCAAGGCTAGCACTCTGCTACTTGAGCCACAGCGCCACTTCTGGCCATTTTTTCTACATATGTGGTGCTGGGGAATTGAACCCAGGGCTTCATGTATATGAGGCAAGCACTCTTGCCACTAGGCCATATCCCCAGCCCCGGATTCTTTCTTAAGCTAATCAATAAACATGTCAAAATCACATTTCAATACCTACATTAGGATCATAGAGGGATTTTATAACTTGAGATAAAGTTGCAGTAGAAAAATATAAAAAGGCTTTGGAACCTAAAAATACAAACAGTCAAGGATGGAAGTGTGGGTAAAGCATCATAATGCCTGCCAGCAGACAAAAATTATATGAGTTCAAGTCCCAGGACTGACAAAAAATTATTTTTTTTCCAGTCCTGGGGCTTGAACTCAGTGCCTGGATACTGTCCCTGAGCTACTTTGCTCAAGGCTAGCATGCTACCATTTGAGCCACAGTGCCACTTCCTGCATTTTCTTTTTATGTGGTCCTGAAGAATCGAACTCAGGGCCTCATGCATACTAGGCAAGCACTCTACCACTAAGCCACATTCCCAGCCCTAATTAATTATTTTTTAAAAAGGAATTGCTAAGTAATAGCATAAACATGATTGAAGGTTCAGTTACTTGCAGGATAAAGGAAGTAAATGACAAAGTATGAGAGAAAATTAAGACATATTAAAAACTAATTCCTGGAAGTGTAATATAAAATATGTGGTTTTAAGAAAGTATAAAGGTGGCTGGGAATATGGCCTAGTGGCAAGAGTCCTTGCCTCATATACATGAAGCCCTGGGTTCGATTCCCCAGCACCACATATACAGAAAACGGCCAGAAGTGGCGCTGTGGCTCAAGTGGCAGAGTGCTAGCCTTGAGCAAAAAGAAGCCAAGGACAGTGCTCAGGCCCTGAGTTGAAGGCCCAGGACTGGCAAAAAAAAAAAAGAAAGAAAGAAAGAAAGTATAAAAAACTATGGAGAAAAAGTAATCAAAAATAATAAAATGAAATTCCCTACATGAAAAAGCTTTTTTGCCTAGTGGTAAAGTGTTCGCCTCGTATACATGAAGCCCTGGGTTCGATTTTTCAGCACTACATATATAGAAAAAGCTGGAAGTGGCACTGTGGCTCAAGTGGTAGAGTGCTAGTCTTGAGCAGAAAGAAGCCAGGGACAGTGCTCAGGCACTGAGTTCAAGCCCCAGGACTGGCAAAAAAAAAAAAAAAATTTTTTTTTAAATTTTTAAAGAAAGAAAAAGCTTTTTGCTAGATACCAGAGATTCATGCCTGAACTCTTAGTTACTTAGGAGGCTGAGATCTGAGGATTAAAATTCGAAGCCACTCTGGGCAGAAAAGTCTGTGAGATCATTTCAGCAAATACTTTGGAAGGCTAATAGATTTTTGTTTTGCCAGTCCTGAGGCTTGAACTCAGGGTCTAGGCACTGTCCCTGGCTTCTTTTTGCTCAAGGCTAGCACTCTACCACCTAAGCCACAGTGCCACTTCTGATTTTTTCTGTTTATATGGTGCTAAAGGAATTGAAACCAGGGCTTCATGCATGATAGGCAAGCACTCTACCACTAAGCCACAGTCCCAGCCTGGCTGATAGATTTTTTTTTTTGGCCAGTCCTGGGCCTTGGACTCAGGGCCTGAGCACTGTCCCTGGCTTCTTCCCGCTCAAGGCTAGCACTCTGCCACTTGAGCCACAGCGCCGCTTCTGGCCGTTTTCTGTATATGTGGTGCTGGGGAATCGAACCTAGGGCCTCGTGTATCCGAGGCAGGCACTCTTGCCACTAGGCTATATCCCCAGCCCTGATAGATTTTTTTTAAATTGTAGATGTACACATTATTTTAAATTACAATGGTGAACTGCTACATGATCTAACAGCAGCACCTGCTAATAGTACAGATTTCTAGACATTGACCTGGACTCAAAAGGGATAGAAAATTTTTTTTTGTACTTTCTCTACTACTAAGCCTTCATATTGTGCGTGTATTCTACAAAATAATAGAAATTTAAAAACTATTACAATAATAATTCAATCAATTATATTGTGCATTTTGTTTGCATCAGTACTAGGGCTTGAACTCAGAGCCTCATTCTCATTCACTTTTGCACGTGGCTGGGGCTCTACTACTTGAATCGTGCCTGCAGTCCAGCTTTTTTATGGTTATTTTGAAGATACAACCTGATGGACTTTTCTGTGTGGGCTTGGGCTTCAAAGAAGGATTCTGCAGATCTCAGCCTCATGAGTAGCTAGGATTACAGCCATGAGCTACCTGTATTCATGTATAAATAAATAATTTAAGGGTAAAACTGCCTGGTGATCTTTTCCATTATCATGACAGTAACATTTAATACAGGTATTTGTAACTGCAAATTATCTCTTTTCTTTTAAGAAATACATCTTGGGTCGAAGAGAATTTAGTGTGTTAATTTTTTTACCTTTTTAAGTTGAGAATAAAAAATTTAAAAACCTCCCTCTAGTTTTTCTGACTTGGAACTAGAGAAAAGTGGCAAGTATTATTTGTCCTAACCTTTGTGACTTCACAAGTGACTCAAAGCTGCTCAACTAAACACTTTGGACTTTCAGAAAAAGAATTTATCACTGGGGATTACTCATCTGTCAAGCTGGGATGAAATGTAGCTTTGTCTTAGGCGACCTTCTGTAACAGTTAATATTTATTGAGCTTGGGAGAGAGCAAGGGTCACAGAGCCTTTCTGTCTCAGCTCTGTCTCCAGCTACCAAAGAGTGACCTAGAGTTGCTCAGAACCTGGATGAAATAACTTCACCACTTTCTATTGTCTCTGCGAGGATCAGAAAGGACAAACCAAATGAAAATCTTCAAAACAGTACAAAGTACTAGGGGATTACCTAGTATTATTTTAATCATACACTTTAAAGTTGGAAAGAAGGTACTATCTGGTCAGATGTCTTTAGTTTCTAAGGCTTTTTTTTTTCTTTCCAAGTGCTTAGAGCCATGAGTAATTCCATAAAATTATACAAAATTATACCTTTTAGGACCATGCACTCTTAAAAAAATTACAAGTAACTATACAAACATAGGCTCCTTATGCTATGGGGATTTTGCCAACCACCTTACCTAATAGGTATAGCAAGCCAAAGAGGGTGAATGGCCTATGATAAATACAGGACAATGAACTCAGAAGGCCTTGGATTCAAACCTGGATTCCCAGAACACCATTCTGTCCCATGTCCTCAGGAAAACAAGAAAATAGTGACTGCTTGTGAACACTTCATTAAGAATTACACTACCCTGACAAGATCATTCCCATTATGCTGATCATTTTTGTGATGGTCAAAGGTGTTTTTTTCTTTCTTCAAAAAGCAACACTACAACAAAGTAAACTAAATGGCAAAAAATTTATAAAAATGGAGAAAAAACTTAATAGAAAAGGTAAAAGGTAATCATATTTGAAACAATAATACAAACATCCACACCCACATCTGGTCCCGAAAACTAAAATGATATTAGGATAACTAGGCAGTTAGATAATTATCAACATTTTAGTAAAAGTTATCATCTAATCCTTAATTCAGACCCTTGAAAGAGAGGCAAAGGAAAACAAACAGTTAAGAACACAGGGTTTTAAATCAGACAGATGTAGATCCCAATTCTAGGTCTATAATTTACATGATATGTAAATTTTTTTCTAATTTTTATTATCAAACTGATGTACAGAGAGGTTATAGTTTCATACATTAGGCATTGGATACATTACTTGTACTGTTTGTTACCTTGTCCCTCATACCCCCCTCCCCCTTTCCCTGATATGTAAATTTTTAAAATTCATTTAACGGTTGGACATCTGTGGCCTATAATCCTGTAATCCTAGCTTCTCAGGAGACTAAGATAAAAGAATAGTGGTTTGAAGCCAGCCTCAGCAGGAAAGTCCATGAGACTCTTCTGTCCAATAAACCACCAAAAAGCTACAAGTGGTAGAACTCTAGCCTTGAGCAAAAATGCCCAGGGATAGTGTTCAGACCTGGTAGTTAAATGTACTAGGTCAAATGGTCAGTTAAATGCAGAGTGCTTGTGTATGTGCACACGTGTGCATGCATGCACACACGTACTCCTGCACACAAGTCCAGTCTGGGGTCTTGAATTCAGGGCCTAAGCGGTCCCTGAGCTTTTTTTTTCTTTCTGACTGGACATAGGAGTCTCAAGGACTTTGTTGCCTGGTTTGACTTCAAACTATGATCCTCAGATCTCCGCCTTGTGAGTAGTTAGGATTACAGGTGCAAGCCACCCACACCTGGCCAAGATAGGAATTTGTTGGTGATAGTGGTGGTCTGGGACTATCCCTAAGCTCTTCAGCTCCCAGCAGGATTTTTTTTAAGGTAAACTTGGCTGGGCACTGGTGATTGTTGACTGTAATTCTAGCTACTTAGGTTGAGAGCTGGGGGTCATGGTTCAAAGCCAGCCCGGGCAGGGAAGTCCATGAGACTCTTATCTCCAATTAGCCACCAGAAAACTGGAAGAGGACCTGTGTCTCGGAAGTAGAGTTCTAGCCTTGAGCAAAAGAGCTCAGGGACAGTACCCAGGCCTGGAATTCAAGCCTCACAACCACCACCAACAACAAAAAAGGTAAACTTGATGGACAGGAAAGGCTGAAATACTGAGGGAGGAAAACAATCCTCTTCTAACCTCTGCCCAGCATTACCAAAGAATGCTCCAGCTCTTTCCACTACCAAAAGAGATTTCCTTCCTAAGTAGGACAGCTCTTTTAGCCAATTACAGATGATTGGACCTCAAAAGGCTTATGTCTCTTTTGGCCTGCCCAAAGTAGTTACTTGATGCTTAAGTTCACACTCCCATGTGCTGGTCTATGTTGAGGGATGGCCCCTGTCACACAGGCCTCCATTGTGCTCAGCTCCCTCCTTGCTGCCCTGACCTTGTGCCATGAGAAGGCACATGCCTGCCCTCCCTTCCCCCAGCTCAGAATTCCACCAGGACTGAGGAGGACTTGACCCATTTCCCTCCTGGTGTCTCAGACTTGGCCCTCCAGGACTAAGAGAGCCTCAGAGCTGTTGGGTTTTTCTCTAAGAATCTCATGCAGATTCGTCTCCCTCTCTTCTTTCTTCTTTTTGAGCCCTTCAGTCAGAGCCAAGCATGAGCTCACATCATTAACTCTCCACAAATGAAGGGAAAGCAGGAAGGTTGAAGCTAGCAAGGAAGGAAGAGGAGAACAAAGCAGAGAAGGAAGGATTGATGACTTTATCTGTCACATTAGAGTTCTGGAGACAGACATAACCATGGCATCAGCTCACTAGCTCCAAAATCCACTGAAAAATATTTATATACAATATTTACACATCTATCTATCTATCTCTGAAAGAATGGCTAATTGACAAATCATTTTCTTTTCAAATGTAAATATAAACTTTAGAAGTGTATGTGCCTGTGTATAAATCTTTGCTGAAAAGGCCATTTATTCCTTTCCTGAGTAGGTATCAACTATATGCCTGGGATAGTATTAGATTAGGGGCCCAATGGAAAAGGAAACCAAAGATGGCAACCTTTTTAGTCAGGCATTTCCTAAACACTGACACATACTGTTCTCCTTCACTGTCATGTGGATAGTAGAAAAGGCTTCAGACCTGAAGAGGTGGCCTCTTGTCAGCAAGTTCATGGGATCTACTCTCAGGCATGCAGGAATGCATGGCCTGGAGATCACTATGGCCTCCCTTCCTGCTGGAAGCATGACAACTTTTCAATACATGTCATCTGGATAGGTCATTTATATGTGTATTGATGGTTCCTGGATGCTTTCAATGTTCGAAGCAGTTTTTCTTTTTCAACTGACTATCTCTACACAGTAAGTTAAAAAAAAAAAAAAACCAGCCTAGGATCCTGAGAATTAATCTTCACAAGACAGTTTTTAGTTAATAGCCCCAGAGATTTACATCAAAGTGTCTAGATGACTCAGGATGAAATGATTATAGGATATGGAATTTTGCTTCTCATTTCAGGAATGGTTAACAAAATTGTCTCTGGAGGAGACACTAGTTCTGATCATTGAGAGTTATTGTTTAGTGAGAAAAACATTTTTAGATAAATAAAGAGACCACCAGTATGGGCTTCATAGTGAATTCCAGGCCAGGTTAGGAAACAGAGTAAGACTCTGCTTAACATAACAACAAAAACAAACAAAACAAGACAAAAAGTAAGCACTGAAGCTTCTATCTATTTAGATGGAGACAGAGATAATTTTGTCCTTTGAAATCTGTAAATGATAATAACCATTTTTTCAGACTCATATTTAAAAGTGAGGTGAGGTCAGGGCAACTTCCAGGCCTGTGGATCCAAAAAGATCAGTCCTGGTCTACCTTTTGTCCCAGTCCACCCAACTCTCCCTCTTCTGTCTAAAGAGCATGAGACACTGCAAGTCCCAGCATCAGTGATGGGAAAGGCTTGGAGGAATTTAGCACTCTTGCTGTATTTCATGATTTCCGTATCTATTACAAACATCAGTCACTCAGAGACCAAATTCTTCTTCCTTACCCTGCTTCATAAACCCTCTGTATCTTCATAGCAGGTAACATTCTGGGAAATTTCCATCTCTTTTATTTTTTCCTCCTCTCAAAGATAGTCTTCTCTTTTTCTTTTTTCTTTTGTTTCCCAGAAGACTTGTTTTTCTCTCAACTATCATTGTCAAGAGTATGTTTAGGAGGACATGAGTCTCAGGTTATGAAAGTTTTGAGTAATTCTCAGAAGAACTGCACTAGCTAACCAAGAAGTGCCTATTCCAAACAGTCTGTAATCCCTCCTGTACTTGAGCTAATCATTTTGGCACCTGGCTCGCCTGTCCAATTTTAACAATGATTCTACTAGGTTTAGAGATACTCACACCTAGCTTTTTGTTCTGTGTAGTTACTGATTGGGTCAGATTTCAAATCCTTACCCTCAGAGCAATTTAGGGACCACTGGCAGGCAAAAAAATATACTTCTAAGATAATAGAAGCTATTTTATGTACTAAAGCAGCAATTTACCAAATGTTCCTTAGTGATCTGAGGAGGAAAAGAAATTGCTTAGTTTTTCGTGATATTTAATTCCAGGAAATTAGGCAAAAGGAAAGCCTGAGCTAATGTGAACAAATAGGTAGTATTAGGCCTTACTTTTCCTAAAATCAATACTGCTGCCCAATTAAGTGAGCAGGCACAGGAAATTCGCTAGAAGGTACGGCTCGGCTCTCTAAACCAAAAGTGTCTTGTTTTCTTCTCTGGAGAAAATAGCTTTTAAGGAAATAAATTCTATCTCTCCCTTATGTTTTATCTCAAATCTAAGTTTTTCCATACCAAGTAATAGGACATACATCTATTTCCAAGTCTCAGTTTACCAAAAGTTGGGCATTTATGTTTTGTGATTACAGTCTTGAAACACATTCACCATTAGAAATTAAGAGAGACATTATTTGTCAAAATTTTTTAAATGGGTCCTTTGACCCATTTAAATCAATTCCTCATTCCCTTAAAAGGACCACTAAATCCTCATTCTGTAACTTAAAGGAAATCTTCACAATCATAAGTATTCTGAAAAGAATGGAATAGTCCAGAAATACTTATTGAGCCTTTACTCTGTTTGTTGTTGGTTCAATGAATGAGAGCAAACTAAAGAGACTAAAATGAACAAATCTTCAATATAAGAGTCTGCCTTGCTACTTAGGTGAAGATCTGGAGGATTAAATGTCATGGCCATTCCATGCGAAAATGCCAGAAGGGTGCCCTATTAGAAGAATGTCCTATTAGAAAAATAACAAAAGTCAAAAGGACTGGGAGTAGGAGGGGGAGGGGTTCCAATGGTAGAATCCCTGCCTAGCAAGAACAGGCCTCGAGTTCAAACCCCAATCCCTCCAAATTGATAAATAATTACTTTGATCAGTGAGGACTGGTCTCAAAATTTGATCTCAACATTATGCAGAATCTTTTTGTCAGGATTGTTGCTGCCCTTCAAGAAAGCCAAGTTTGGAGTAAATTATTTCAGTCCCTTAAAAGTATTTGCCACACTCTCTTCTTCTAAACATTGCCTTAATTGACTTCTAACTCCATGCCTCGTAAATGGGAATGACTACTAAGTTCATATTTCCAGCCCCGTCATCTTTCTGTTTGTCACTTGTGTCTATCTCCCTCCTTAATATCCTCTCTCAGGTCATGAACAGTCGCTTCAAACTTCCCATGCTGCCAGTGGATACAGGTGCCTTCTCACTTGGCCCGTCTACTCTTCTATTGTTCTTCCTTTTATAGAATGATGTTCCTATTACTTCAGTTGATCAGGCCCAAAATCTTGGAATCTTGGAATTTTACATAGTTTTTCTTCCTTTCTTCTATCATATTCAACTAACCAAGAAGTCCTTTTAGATTCTCTCTCAATCTATATTAAATGTTACTGTCTCTTACTACTTCTATCACTACTATCTCAGCTCCCAACACCATTTTCTACCTTTTGGATCTTTCTAGTGCATTCCCAATTATCTCTCTGATTCCACTTTTGCCTTTTTCTCTATGTAGCAGAGAGAGAGCCTTCTAAAGTAGACCATGTCACTTCCTTATTTGTGGTGGGTTTTTTTTCTGTGACTTTCTGTCACACATAGAATAAAGTCTTACCATGTCTGAGTCTCTACACAATCTGGTCCTGACTGCTTTATTTCTCTGACCCTTCCAAACATTTCTTGAGTTTATTTTTCCCTCTGAATAGTCCCAGCTTGGGACCTTGACATGTTTGTACCATCACCTAGACTATCATTCACTCCGTTGTTTCCATGGTTCTATTCACTTCACACAGGCTTCTGCTCAACTTCTCAGAGGCCAATCCACTTTCTTGCTGTCTTCCTGGCCCACTTTTATTTTCTTCCTGCTCCCTAATATTTTGTGCATGTGTGTGCATGTCAGTATTAATTTTGAGTGTCTCCATTATGAAGATGTAACATTCCAAAGCACAAGGACTTGTGCCTCATTCACTCTTGTACTCCCAGTGTTTAGAACCAATAAGTGCTCTGGTACATTATAGGTTCTTATCAGAGGTAAGTTGGGTAAATTAATGAGATAATACTATAATGAAAAATTACAACAAGATCTCATTCATGGAACTAAATTGGATCAATATGATTACCTGCAGTGAAGGAAGCAAGAACTCATTCTGGGAAATGTCTTTCCACACAAAGGAACATGGCAGAATTCTGTGACACTGTCAGGATATTTACCCTGGCACATGATTGCTCTGGGTTCACCCACTGGTGTTGGGCAGAGAGAGACTCTTTTGAAGAGGAACATACTTTGGTTTTGATTTTTCCCAGAGAAATGTGGCCAGTAACATCTCATTTACCTATGTAACAGATCTGTTAGAGTTGAACAAGAAAGGAAGATGAAAGCAGAAGGAAGGAAGAAAGGGATAATACTAGTTTTGTCTTAGTAAAAAGGCAATGAAACAGAGAAGTCTTGTGACATACCAGCATGATAGTGGTACAGCTCGACATGTAATTGATCTTCCCAATTTCTTATGAGTCTGTTTCCAGGACCTGAGATGAAAGAGAGCAAGTGCTTGGATCCCAATCCAGAGTAGGTTTGTTTTCTCTCATTTTGTCTCAGCCCTAAGAACCAACTGTAACGCTGCTCATGACTCACGTAAGGCCTGTGGCATAAGAAGGAGGAAAGGTGTGGAACGAAGGAGTCAGTGCTTTGTAAATATTTGTTGGATGGTTCGTCAAGAAAAGGCCAAGAAAGAAGTTATCTTGTGAATGTTCCCATGTACTCACGCAGGTACAATTTTAATGCTTGTAGAGAAAAGGAATTCAATGACTAGCATAAAAGGAATTGAAATTTATGAAACTCGAACAGGGAATGTAGCAGAGAGCTGATCTCAATTTCCCTGGCCTCTGTGCTTTTATTCTCGGTGAACTGGGCATTATCCTTATTTGTGTAAAGTATAGTTCTCTTTACAATTACAAAGAAGCCTTATCTTCCTGACAAGACACTATGGACAGATCATATTTAATCCTGTAATTTACGTTTTTCCTAAGCACAGAGTAAGAGCAAAATGACAGAGAGAGTGGTCTCCTTTTCACATGGTCCTCACAGTGCCTTAAATCCCATCTGTATGACATGGGTCTTCCTGGTTATGGTCTCAATCATGGTAGCCACTCTGAACTAGAAAACTGGATTGATCTATTTTAGACAGGACTAAAGGAACTGTCTGCTGGTCATCAAATTCAAGGGACACAAGCCTAGGGCAGGAGGGGAGGAAGGAGGCAATTGCTCCCCAAGTTGACTACAGTGAACCTAGAGGCTAGCTTAAAATTAAGGTGAAGAAATCATTTGTGGTACCCAATTGGTAAACAAAACTCCAGGTATCCATCAGCCAAACTTAAACAGGAAAGACGATGGGGATTAGCATTTTTTTTTAAGTCCTATTTCCAGAAAGCAGAGGTACACTGTCGCTGATGTGCCAAGGCTGAATAGAAATGTCTGATAACCAATGGCAGGACCGGCAGGACCCTCACGGAGTAGGAAGGGAATGTTTCCTTTGTTATTATTTAGAAAGACAGAAATAAAGTTGAGCCAAAAAAAGGGTCACGGGTCTAAGGGAAGTAAAATCATAAAATTAGTTGAGACCTGGCTAAGACTGACAATCTGAGGGCTAATTCCAAGAGAACAGGCAAATTCCAGAAGGAACCGAAAATTCTTTCTGAAATTCCACTAGAGATCATTTTGTTCCAAAGGAGCATGGGACCAGAAATCTGAGGCGTGGAGTCTAGCCTCCGCCCCATCAGCCCAGACAGTGTGGAGGCCAGGAGAAAGAATTGGAGCTGAGTACTTCACTTTGCCAATCTAACCAGAGAGACTGGTGAGATTGGGATTTTAAAAAATAAAATAAAGAACCTGGGTTTTCTAAGCTTATCTATTCCTGTGCTCTCATATTTGCTTTCTTTCCCTTCAGTTCTTTTGTTTTTAATTCCAACCAAGTGCCCAGCTGACCCAAGAGGAAAACTTGATTTCCCACCCCTAAATCAGGATAAATAATGGAAGTGTTCCAAAGGCAGATAAGGTAGAGGCGGGGGAGGGACTACCAGTGAGTCTGAGGCCAAGAGAAAAGCCAGGAAGTTGGATGAGGGCTCTGCCTAGTAGGCCATGCTAACACCTTCCTTCCTGGGGATTCTTACTTTATCTTTATGCTTTTCCTTAAAGTTCTGATTACTCAGTGGCCTTGGGCCAAGGGTGAAAGAAGGTTTGTGACTTCCCATTGTCAGGCCGGGAGGAACAAATAAGAGGATTGCCTGCTTGGAACTTGGGGGTGTTTATTATCCTAAAGAAAAGCATTTGTCTTCTCTCACAGGGGAAATCCTGCCCTCTTATCTTAGAACTGCCCCCAGAAAATAACGAGTCAGTATTGCCTTTAATATAAAGGAAAACCAGGAACATAGGACTTAATCAGGCAATCAGTCTGTGGATTCTATTCAGGTTAAGTGCCTGAGTTTAAAACCAACCTTCATAATGTCCAGATAATTAAAATAACCTGGTAATCAAAACCTTATCAGGATGTCAGATGCTTTAGCCTTGAGGAGAACATCAGACATAGATGCTGGAGATGAGAACTGGAACACATAGACTAATGTTTCTGTGAGCTCTTGGTATATTTCAGAGCTGGGAGAGCTCACTGCAACTGACTTGCCCGATGAGCTTCAAAGTTCTTTCTGATTTGTACACAGTGCCTTATGGGGCATAGAGATGATCTCAAATTCTGAAACTGACCAGAGATCAAGAGACTTTTTAAAAGAATATTCCTTTCTTTTTTTAAAAGTAGATTTTTGAGTAAAGATTTCTACCACTGTCTTTCTTTAGTCTTTTCTGCAGAACCTATGCAAAGTGTGACATTAACAAGATGTCGTTAGTATTTTCTATGCATAAGTATTTTTGAATTCTACTTCCTGCCATTCTCTTCTTTCTCTCCTATTTCTGATGTTTATTTTTGCAAAACAGCTCATCAAAATGAATTTAGGAACTGAGTACATATTTTATGTCTTTATCTTCCTGTTCTTGCTGGTTCCTTTATAGTCTTGCCCATAACGTATTCATGATTCCTAAACCAAAAGAAAACACACTGGTGGTTTTACAAATGCTGTTTTACAAATGCTGACAGCATTTGTAAATACGAATCTGTATTTGAAGGTTTGTAAAAATGCCATTTAACAGGTTTAAAGTTGAACTGATAAAATAATCTCTGAGTTCCTAAAGGACTGGAGGATTTTATAATCAAAATGCAAAAAGAAATTTCTGCAATAGAACTTTAAACCTTTTCCAGTGAAGAAACTAAATTTTTTAAATGACACAGTAACATCTCTGTCTAGAGAACAAAGCTAATATATGAATTCTATGGCAGCTTCTTTTTTGTTGTTGTTGTTTTTGTCCGTTGTGGGGCTTGAACTCAGGGTCTACGTGCTGTCCCTGAGTTCTTTTGATTAAGACTAGCATTCTACCACTTTGAGCCACAGCTCCACTTCCAGTTTTCTGGTGGTTAATTGGAGATAATAGTCTTATAGACTTTCTTGCCCAGCCTGGCTTTGAACCCATGAACCTCAGATCTCAGCCTCCTGATTAACTAGGGTTACAAGTGTGAGCCACCAGTGCCCACTGCAACTTAAAAAAAAAAATCATCTCTTGTTCTGCTTTAAATTTACGTAATTTTGCAACACTCTTACTGCCTACTGAAGATCATTATGTTTTGCCAAGTATGACTCCCCTTAAATAAAAGAAAATTCTTTTTTTTTTTTTTTTTTGCCAGTCCTGGGGCTTGGACTCAGGGCCTGAGCACTGTCCCTGGCTTCTTTTTGCTCAAGGCTAGCACACTGCCGCTTGAGCCACAGCACCACTTCTGGCCATTTTCTGTATATGTGGTGCTGGGGAATCGAACCCAGGGCCTCATGTATATGAGGCAGGCACTCTTGCCACTAGGCCATATCCCCAGCCCAGAAAATTCTTATTTCAATGAAATCTAAAAAGTATGGAGTGTGTTTTTTCCTAAGATAATACACTTTTATACATTTCCTTCATTTATAAATAGTGGAAGTTTACCACTCACTTGTGAACTTCAGCATTGTCATCAAATGTATACTTAATAAACAAGGGGACTGTTATTTTAGACAAGGAGAGGAGATTTTTAAGCCTCAGACTTTTGATAAATGGCAGTGGCCACATAACTGCGGAGGACCAGTCTCACAGGAAGAAGCTACGATAACAAGTGAACAATGAAGGTCCACTCTAGAGTTCCCAGAAGAATATCTTGGCTCCTAGCCAGATATATAACAAATCTATTTTATCTTTATCACACAAACCAATGGATTTTTCCAAATGATAGTAAGTTAGGTATGGTTCTTTTTTTTTCTTTTACTAAGAGGATTTCCTGACAGTCTGTCTAGAAGTTATGATAATATCTTTGTGTGTTTTCATTAAATGGTACATTCTGCACCTATGATTAAAAATAACAATGGATCTTTAGCAACAACCCAAAATGAGGGTGTTTGCAGAGTTTCATTTTCAATGGTTCCCTTTGGACTTTGTTAGTCTACATCAGGGCTGAATTTTCCCTTCATTAGAATTCTCTAAAATGTGTCCTCAGTGATGCACCATTATAATAATAAGAGCCACATTGCCCACAGAACAGCCTAGTCTCCACTCTTTCAGAAAGAAGGGGGGTAGAGAGGGCAACAAGCACTACTATGCAAATATCACCTACAAAATAAAGCCTTAGAGCTATTCAAATAAGTCCTTATACTCAAATATCTGTATTTGTTACCACATTGCGGTTACTAATGAATACTTATTTAACACAATTCCATTTTTTAAATTGTTGCTCTTTTTTTTTTCTTCTTCCCAGTCCTGGGGCTTGAACTAGGGGCCTGAGCACTGTCCCTTCTTTTTGCTCAAGACTAGCACTCTACCTCTTGAGCCAAGAGCCACTTCTGGCTTTTTTTCCTACATATGTGGTACTGAGGAATCAAACCCAGGGCTTCATGTATACGAGAGAAGCACGCTAACACTAGGCCATGTTCCCAGCCCCAGTTGTTGCTCTTTTGAAATAGTGAAACTTCACTGAGTAGCCCAGGCTGACCTTGAACTCAAGATCCTCCTGAGTGCCAGAATTATAGGCATGTACTACAATGCCTTGCTATTTATTTCTAAGTTTAACTGCTTTAATTCACACAATATATCACAAATAAAATCTAAATTGGTTGTGGAGAAAAAAAATTCCCTCAAACTCAAATCATTTAGATTCTACTTATTATAGAACCTAGTATGCTAAATTACCAATTTGTAATAGATTTATTTATTTATTTATTTATTTATTTATTTATTTTTGCCAGTCCTGGGCCTTGGACTCAGGGCCTGAGCACTGTCCCTGGCTTCCTTTTGCTCAAGGCTAGCACTCTGCCACTTGAGCCACAGCGCCACTTCTGGCCATTTTCTATATATGTAGTGCTAGGGAACCGAACCTAGGGCTTCATGTATATGAGGCAAGCACTCTTGCCACTAGGCCATATTCCCAGCCCCTGTAACTGATTTTATGTCATTTAAAATTAAAGGCATAAAAGAGTTAAGGATAAATTTAACCAAACATGTCAAGATTTGTATGCTGAAACTGTAAAACATTGCTAGGAAAGTTAGGGGGAAAAATTAATGAAGGTATATAGTATGCTCATGAGTTAGAAGATAGTACCTTAACAATCTCAATTCTTCCCAAATTGATATGTATAGTCAATAAAGTCAAAATAAAAATTTTAGCATTCTTTTCCCCGGTGGTAATTCATAGCATTATTCTAAAAATTCATATGAAAATGCAAAGTATCTGGAATAGTCAAAATAACATTGCAAATAAAGAACAAAGGTTATAGTTATACATTATCTGGTTTCAAATTTGCTATAAATCTACAATATTAAAACAGTATGAAATAGACATTTATATCAATGGAACTGAAGAGAAAGAGTTAAGAAATAGCTCAGATAGTTTTCCATTCCAGGATACCAAGCAATTCATTCATTGAGGAAAGAATTATCTTTTCAACAAATAGTAGAAGAAAGACTGGGAAGCCATCTATATACATAAAGACAGAGAAGTAAGATAAAAAAAACCCATGATGAATGATTCTACTTACATATACTTACATATTCTGGGAAATGCAAACTAATCAATAGCAGCACAATCAGGTCAGAGACAGGTATGATAGCACATGCCTGTAATCCCAGCACTCAGAAGGCTGGGCCAGGAGAATCAAGAGTTCCAGGCCAGCCTGAGCTACGACCTCTATCAAAAACAAACAGAAAAATCATGTCAGTTTTTACATGAGTCTGGGTTGGGACAAGGAAGAATGAATTCTAAAGGACACAAAACGACATTTTGGGATAGTGAATATAATCATTATCTGGATTGGGTGATGGTTACATGCAAGTAAAAAAATTAAAGCCATATTCTGATTTGGGGCTATTTAAATTCTCAAGCTTATATTTAACACAATGCTGTGAGTAACATCTGTATGTGTGTTAGACCATGTCCTTATTTTTTTGTTTGAATTCTTAGAAATAAATGAAGGATCAAAGAGTATGAATATATTTAGGACTCAACAAATTTTCTAGGAATGCTTTTCTTACATTTGTATTCAAAGTATACAAAAGCCCTTGAGAGAACATATCTTATTATATTCTCTAAAGTAGTGACTATCTTAGAGCCTTAACTTTTTTTTTCTCTTAAGACAGGGTATTGCTATGTAGCCCAGGTTGGACTAGAACTTGAAATTCTCCTGCCTCAGCCTCCTGCGTGCTGGAAATCCAGGCATATGCTAGCAGGCTTTACTAAGAAGCTTTTAAGTTTTGGTATAATTTTTCCTGTTTAAGGTAATAAGGAAATTCCTTGAAAGAAGTTATTATCTTGATGTGACATCTTATTTAAAAGATGAATCAGTCTTTTGGAGAAGTAAAAACCAAAATATCACTTTGATGAGACATGTAGTGTCATACGCCACTAGCATCGCATTAAACTGTAAATCATCCAGTTCTGAGCTACTCTGTCATCCATGCTAGTAACATGTCTTTTGTTAATATACAAATCCTTTGTCATAGTCTCTAATTCTGACCAAAAAAAAAAAAAAAAAACCTCAAAAATTTTTGAAGATGTCTGAGACATAGCTTGTGAAATGATGGCTTTTTTTTTTTTAGCTTAATGCATTATTAGAGGACTCTGCTAGAAATTGTCACCTAGTAACAAGTAAGCAACAAACGCCCAAGTATGATCTTACACTGTAACGAGTCAAAACTATTAAGAGTAATTCTATCGATAGTCTAGATGGTTTCTTATTTTCAACTGTGACACATCAGTGATAACATTCATACCCATATATCTTTATGTGGGGAATTGTTTCAGAATACTGATTCTTCTTGCCAAATGATTGATGCGTCCTTGCAGTCTGTACCAGTGACTGATTTTTGCCTCAGACCGGCTGTGATCTTGGGGAGCATTTCTTCAAGGGTACTCAGCCATGGCCTTGGCCCAGAGCCCCAGTGTTAGATCAACCTTCTGTTCAGTATTTGGAGAAAAAAAATGATAAAGAAGCAGACAGGAAGGTATACAATTTGAAGGTAAAGGCGAGCAAATATACTATGAATGAGAGCTATAGGAACCTGCTCACAAAGAAATGACCTAAAATGTGATTTGGAAGCAAATGATTTTCACGTGTCGTAGATACTGTAGTATGTTGGAAAAATGTGTTGAAATGATGTAAAATGATCTTGAAATGACAGGTGCGAGGATCTTACTTTTGAGTGCTTAGTAAAAATTTGCTGAGTGGGCAAATGGTTTGTCTAATAGTTTGTTGTTGTTGTTTTTTAAGTGGAGAGTACAATAGTCACAACAAAACAGAGACCTTAGAATGAATGCTATCTTAGATGAAGTTTCTATGTGCAGAATGGAGAAATGAATGTCAAGATAAGCAGGCTGACGTTTCCTTGAAATTTAAATAAATCCTAGTTGGAACTTTCTCAATCTATTTTCCCTCCTTCATATTTCTGTTCTTTCTCATACAGATTTTTACAAGTTGCTAAGGTAGAAGAAAAATGATGTCTTCTCTCTCAAAGGATCTGGCCCTGAGACTAAATGAGTCTCAGGAATTCGATTTCTGGATCTAATTTTTACGAAAATGATGGTTCAGAGAAAAGCAGAAACTTTATGAAACCCGACCTAGTTATATGGGCATTCCAAGAAAGGAAAAGAGTAATGTAACTATCATGCTCTTAAGGCTACGTATAAGCTTGAAATTCCTCTGTAATGTTATTTTAGTCCTCCATATCTTTTCTCTTTTGTGAGCTGTGAAATTCTTCAGAAACACTCAGAGTCATTTTCTGGTATAGAGACAAGGAAGGGAGCAAGAAGACAATGACATTGTTTCCTTAGTGTAAAAGAGGGGGGAGATGGGCTGGGCATCAGGGGTGGCTTTAGAAAAAAAACTAGGGTTAGACTTGAACCCTCTAAGAAAAAAGGATGAGCAGGGGCTAGCCTGGAAATGAGAGGTGTCCTTGGGAATTTGCATTAGCAAAGAACCATAACAACCAAAGGCATGACGTTTCTAGGTGGAGATCCTTGTCTTCCCCTCCCATCAGATATGTTCTTTAAGATCACAAAATTTCCTTCCCTAATACATATTCTTATAATCTTATCATTTGTGTTTGCAGCTCATCATTAATACCTATAGCAGCAATCAGGCTAGTTCTAGATGTTTGTCTGAGTGCAGATCCTGGCTTCAGAGACTAGAAGCCATGTGAATATCTCTATTCATTTCCTTGAAGGGAAAATGTAAATGCAGGAGGGAAGAAAAGGAGAAAGGAAGAAAACAAGAGATCTCCTTCTGACCTACTTACTCCAAAGAGGTCCCATCTTCCAGAGTCCATCATCTCCCCAAATGCCATCACATTATGAATTCATCAAGTGATTAATCCATTGAATAAGTTAGGGCCTTCAAGATTCAGTCATTTCCCAACAAGCTTAGCAACTGGCAACTAAGACCCCAATGCCTAAGCCTGTGGGAGACATTCATATCCAAACTCTTAACAGTAGATTTTCTTACAGCAGGTGGTTAAATTCAATTGTTCTTATTAATTCATTGTGCACATACCTTCAGTATGGGGTCTATAGGACCCATAGTTTCACTGGACTTGTCCATGAAGCATCGACCTAGATTTAGGGCCATACGGCAGAGACTGCTGGGTGTCACCTTAGATCTTTCTGTTTCTGGGGTGTCAGCCTCGGGTTTTGGATTGGCCACTCTGCAGCTAACCAGCTCTGCCTGGGATCAGAATTCACATGGGTGGTGGGTGACAGTGAACCTCCTCAGCATGCCCCGTGCCTTACTCCTACTGATTCCCATTATCCTAGCACTTGGGAGTCTGAGACAAGTAGAGAGTTCAAGGTTAGCCTGGGCTACATAGTGAGACTACATCAGAACCCCTCCTCATGCAATCCTTTTCCAAAATCATGTAATCCCAACCTCTTTTAAAATTAAATGTGATTATATAATTAAGTCTGATCAATTAATTGTATATTGGAATATATAATGCATATTCGTGTATTAACATATTGTATCTAGAGAGAAGCAATCTGAGACATGTCTTTTTTTTTTTTTTTGGCCAGTCCTGGGGCTTGAATTCAGGGTCTCAGCATTGTGGGACATGTCTTTAAAAGAAGGAAAATGCACTTCTTCCTTTTTAAGCTTCTCAAATGAACATAATGGGGGGAGTTGGGGCATCTGTCTTTGGCCAGGAGGTAGAAGCCCTAAACTGAGAATGGGGGAGCACAAAGGTGGGGGAAGGGGAGCTCTTGATGATAGAATAAATGCTGTGCCAGCTCTAGACTGCGTACTTGTATCTCATTTTGAAGGAGGAAAAAATAAAGACTTTTTTTTAAAAACTACTATTATTTTGGACTTTTGGTCACTTTCTGCTGAGCTTAATTCTATCTGTTTAGGTAGAAAATTGGCTTTCTATATGAATAAAATGAGAGCAAAGGAAGAAAACAAAATAGCACCAAGTGGAATTGTATATGGCATACTATTGAGCAGCACTGGATTTAGAATGCAGGCCTATCTGAATCAGAAGGTCACTTTTTAAAAAAAATCATTGTATGCTGCTGTCTCTTACACATTTATATTATATGAGCTACATCTGCTGTGAACTGATTGGCCTTGAGTAAACGCAGTATTGACATTCCTAGCAAAGACAAATACCACGCTCCCTGTTCAGCAGCCTGGAATGTCAGGGTCTGGCATCCTAAATACCGTGTGCTGCTAATATCCTAAGTATTTACTATAGGTCATCTCTATTCATAGACTTTCCAAAACCCAAGGATTTTTAATTCTACGAAGGGCAGCTTCCAGGAGGCCTGAACATTGGCCTGGGAATATAGCTGGGAGGTTTCCTAGCATCTAGGACTAAAACAGTGATGAGTAGGAGAGCTGTAGAGAAGGAGGTAGCTTAGAGAAGCCATAGTCTGGATACAAAGCATCTCCCTACTTAAAAAAAAAAAAAGCAGTTCATTTGTTGAAGTCTTGATCCCCATCTCTTAATCATGGAGACTTTCACCTAATCAATGGATTGATCTATTGGTGGGTTCACCATTTGAATTAGAGGTGATGGGAACTTTCAGATGAGGGATTAGTTGGAGGAAATAGGCCACTGGGAGTATGTCCTTGGTAATGTAGCTTATCCTGGACCCCTTTTTGTCTCTATCTCTTTCTCTCTGCTTTCTGGCCAGCATGAAACCAGCAGCCTTTGCCTCCTGCCCCTGCCACCATAACTAATAATCTACCTTACCTCAGGAACAAAGCAATGGCTCCAGCCAAACTTAAGACTGAAAGTTAGACTCAGTTCTTTATCACAAAGGTAAAAAGTTTGACAAACACAGTAGACAAGATTAGTAGGACTTGGATACTGATTGTTTAGAAGATGACTTCACAAACTCATATGGAATATATACAGAAGAAAGAGAAGGAAGAAGAGGAGGAGGAAATAAGGTGGAGAAAATGAACCTGTCATGGGCAGGTTGAGCTTGAGACACCCCTGGACCAACTGGAGATTTCCAGAAGGCAATACACATGCATGCTTAGCACAGTAGAGAGTTTAGCTACAGCCCTTTTGGCATAATTTTGTAATTTTCTAGTTGTAATGTTGAGTTTCTTGACAGTGAAATAGCCCTGCTTGTTTTTTGTCCTCAGCACCAAGCATAGAGCTTGCAATGGAATAAATGACAAGCAAATAAATAAATGAATTCCAATTAGTCCAACACAGAACTTATTTTTATCATCTCAAGCTAAACTCCAATATATATTCTGGTTGAAACAAGATTACAAATCTCATAGTTTAACAACAAGCTAGCCTCAGAGCAAAACCAGCCTTCAAAATCACTTTTGGGGGCTGGGAATATAGCCTAGTGGTATAGTGCTCTCCTCGTATACATGAAGCCCTGGGTTCGATTACTCAGCACCACATATATAGAAAAAGCCAGAAGTGGCACTGTGGCTCAAGAGGTAGAGTGCTAGCCTTGAGCAAAAAGAAGCCAGGGACTTTTGGGGGGAGGGGGGAGATAAAATATCTCTCAAGTTCCCAAGTAGTTTAGACCAGACCTTTTAACCAAAAGACTCTTAACTAGTTTGTGTCATTCTTACATCTTTCCTTTGGAAATTTTACTGTTGATGCCTGTATGGGCTCCATGGAGGTTAACAGGTCTACAGGATAAGTGACAATCAAGACAATCAACCACCAAAGAGGTACCGAAGGCAAGGCCACTATAGCAATGTTTCAGTGCCAACTGGGTCACCCTCGGTTGGGATTAGGTCCACTACCCAGTGTGAGCAGTAGTCTCAACGATGGGAACAGACACCACCCCGTGGCTTGAGAAGGATTCCCTAGACCCACCGTTAAGATTAAGTCAAGGGGGGCTGGGGATATGGCCTAGTGGCAAGAGTGCCTGCCTCATATACAGGAGGCCCTGGGTTCGATTCCCCAGTACCACATATACAGAAAATGGCCAGAAGTGGCGCTGTGGCTCAAGTGGCAGAGTGCTAGCCTTGAGCAAAAAGAAGCCAGGGACAGTGCTCAGGCCCTGAGTCCAAGCCCCAGGACTGGCAAAAAAAAAAAAAAAAAAAAAAAGATTAAGTCAAGGACCTAAATAAATGTGCAAAGGACCCCAAATTTGCAACCTTTCTTCACAAATAGCTCATAAACAGTTATCCTTAACTCCCAGCCCTAGGTCAGACAGTCCCTTCAACTTTGTGATGTGTGCACTTACACAGGTGTGCGAATCAAATCTATCATATATGAGTAACAGCTGTAGAGTTTTAGAGCTTGAAGAAAGCTTATAGATGGTTCAATTCAATTAAGAGAATCTCTCTCTCTCTCACACACACACACACACACACTTTATTTCTAAAGTTCTCACTCAGTTTGTGACAGAAAGCCACTGTTGATGAGATGGTCATTTGGTAATGATAGAGAATCAATGCTTTGAGTCTTCCAGTCTTGAAAAATCTGTTTTGAAATAGCACCTGAGGAAAGCAAACACCACCAGCTTGCAAGTAGCTTACAGAGAAGACCATAAAGTCTTTCAAGGTCACTCTGTAACTTGCTGGTAGAAATTGGGAGTAAAGCCAAGGTGTAGATTCCCTCATTGAGACTATTTCTACTCTGTTTATTACTTACTTCATGCTGTTTATTGCCATTTATCGCAACCTAGTCTTTACTGTATAAACAGAGTGGGTGAAGTAATAACTTCTACCTTGTCTTTGTTGATGACTAATAGCTCATATCTGTGAACACATGAATTGTGTACTTATATAATTTGATCTTAGATAGGGAGATAATAAAGGTAGGAGTAACTTGTGGTTTCCTGACACTTAGCATGATAATACATTACATTAGACATCATACCTTTATTGACTGTAGGAAATTTTATAGCTTATATCAGCAATTAACCTTGTGTGGCTCACTAGGCATACAGAGTAAATGATAAAATAGTTTTATTTACTTTGTCTAATTTTACTGAGGGCTAGGTTAGTGAACACATTGTGAATGTGTTTAAATATGCAAGATGTGAATAGTACAAATAATACATGGTTTAAAAATTCTCTTGCATTTCTATGTGCTGGTTTAAAAAATAATTGTGGTTTTGCACTTTTAGTTTTTAAAAAGTGAATAATTAGTGATGTAAAAGCATTTTCATATATTAAGTGCTTTAGATGAATAGCCAAACCTTTCTAAATATGTAATCCTATAAAATCTTTATCTTATATACAAAACTATTTTCCAAAGAACTGAATATAAAAGAAAGGCCTCGGGCTGGGAATGTGGCTTAGTGGTAGAGTGCTTGCCTCACATGCATGAAGCCCTGGGTTGGATTCCTCAGTACCACATAAACAGAAAAGCCAGAAGTGGCACTGTGGCTCAAGTGGTAGAGTGCTAGCCTTGAGCAAAAAGAAGCCAAAGACAGTGCTCAGGCCCTGAGTTCAAGCCCCAGGACTGGCAAAAAACAAAAACAAAACAAAAAGGCCTATTATAGCATGTTGCCTATTTTCATTTATTTAACAAGTCTTTATTTTTACATCATCTTTTAGTTCTTGTAGTTCATCTAGTTACTGAATATACATTTGTGCCTAGATTTTCCACATTTAAGATTTTTGCATGTTCTCAACGGGCCACCTTGCTTTGATCTCTCTGTTCTATTTATTTTATTTTTTTAGACTTATGGCATGGCCAGCACTGTAAATTTTATTTTTTTATTAATTGTCAAAGTGATGTACAGAGAGGTTACAGTTTCATACATTAGGCCTTGGGTACATTTCTTGTACTGTTTGTTACCTCCTCCCTTTCTCTGTTGTATTTATTTATTCTTAAAACTGGTCTTTATTTCCCATTGACCTTATTTTCTTTTTGCTATGTGTCTGCAGAACTGTGTAAGATGGTTTGGTGGTGTTGTCACCACCTTTCATTTCCCTCTGGGGAATGTTTCTTTTTCATCCTTGATTCTTTTCTATATTCTACAGTTCTTTTTTTTTTTTTTAAAGTTAGGTTGAGTTACTGAAACACGGATTTCAGATTACATAAAAGCAGCAAAGACACCCTTTCTTAAGGATAGTTGTGGCAGCACAGGCCTGCACAGGCCTGTGGCTTCTGCAGTGGGAGCTGCAGACTGGTTTACAGTGACCAGCAGGAACAGTGGCCAGTTGGGAACTGTTGGATAGTTGGATGCACATCTTCAGAACACTCTATGCCCTCAGGTTGAGTGGCAGTAAATTCAGGAGCCTGCGCAGTCCATTCACCCTGAAGGTCTTCCTTGCTCAGAGCCTTTTCAGCAACTGCCTGCTCTTCCTTCTCAATCTGTTCGGGATCTCTGAAGAAGGAGCGATATGGCATGTCCTCCCATGGATGTTCAAGGGAGATGGTGCCACATATACACAGAGCTTCCCAGGCCAGCATCTACCTTATCCAACCTACTGAGGAGGCTGCCTTGTTACAAGTGATGGCAATGTCCACACAGGGCAGAGGAGAATCCATGTTACGACGTGGAGCAATGGGTAAAAGCTCCAGCCCTCTGTGAGAGGTTGAGATCACACAGCCATTCTCAGGATCTGGTTAGTGACTGAAAAAGGGTGAAACAGGCCAGCAGTCCCAGTGGCTGCAGGGCATTCTGGCACAATCAGGATTCTTGGGGGGATATGCCACTGATTTCAACAGGCCTTCCTTCTGGTGGCAGCAGCAGCTGGAGCTTGTGGCAGAAGCATCCCTCAGGTCCTCTTCAGACTTTTCATGGGGACACCATCTCTTTTCCTTGTGTCCATGTACTGTTCCCCCTGGAAGTCCACCTTTCTGCCACCTGGGCTGCACTGATCCGAGGACAACCTTAAGATTTGCAGGACATCCTTCATTTGCTCTGGTCACTGTGTTTCCTTTTAAGTTGCCATGGAATACAAGGATAACACTGAAGCAGCTCCTCCCTTGTCCCCCAATCTTTGGGGAGTGTGAAAGGCACAACCATGTCACATCTCCTCTCTTACCCTTTGGTCTAGCTCCAAATCTTTGAACAGATTCTATTGCTGCTCCTTTGCCCTTACAGCCTTCCAAGTTCAACTCCCAGGCAATGCAAAGCATACATGTCTGTCTCAGCACGTACAAATGACTTCACAGGCCTCAGATAGCTCTCAGGCAATAGGTTCCCACCCTCGAGTCCCTGGTGACCTCAATGGACACTGTCACAAGCAACCCATGTGGTTGCCAGTCACCTTCCTGATATATAAATTGGATCCTCTTATTTTTCTTTTTAATACCTTCAGATAGATTTCTATTTCCTCTAGGATGAAGGGCGGAAAAATATGCATGGTCCAAATGGTTTTCAACTGGATTCTGAAACCTCTGGGTATAAACATCTAAACATCCAAACAGCAACCCTTTCTGGCTACTTGTTATTCAAGAGCTACAGGCTTTTTTTTTTGTAATCAAAGAATGGTCTACACATTCCTTCCATCTGGTCAGCTCCTGTGGTGTTCTTATCTCTAAGCAAAGTTGATTGCCCTCTTCTCTGCCTCCCTCCTCTTGGAAGTTTACACTAATTATAATTATACTCTTCAGAATTGTTTGTTTGCCTCTCTCATTACTGCACCAGAGAGCAGGGGCTCAGGACATATCCCAGGCTGACCTGGAACTGCTTCTTCCTCCTGAATGCTGGGATTTCAGGCCTGTACTGCCACAACTATCCTTAAGAAAGGGTGTCTTTGCTGCTTTTATGTAATCTGAAATCCGTGTTTCAGTAACTCAACCTAACTTAAAAAAAAAAAAAAAAAAAAAGAGAACTGTAGAATATAGAAAAGAACCAAGGATGGAAAAGAAACATTCCCCAGAGGGAAATGAAAGGTAATTTTTTTCTGACATCATAAATTTTTGAAAACAGAGCTGACCATATTGTATGGTTTCATGTTTTTATCTTTAGTTAACGCCAACGTTTAGCTATGTTCTTTTACACCTTACATAAAAAGTTAAGATGGTCACCTAAAGAACTGATATAGCTCTCTAGATACTTACATTTTATTTTTAATGTTTAGATCTTAAGTCATATGGTGATATAGAGTTTATGAATAAGCCTTTTGCTCCATTTCAGAGTATTACCTTTAAAAGGAATCCCAGATATGGGATCATGGGTTCTAGAGTTATGAACATTCCTAAAGATTGAGTTATGGTGCTGGATTGCTTTCTGAAGGGGTTATTTCAGTTTACTCTGCCACTCACCATGTCTGAGAGTACCCCTCTTAATCTCACCAGCCTTGAATATTATCTTTTACTTAAATATTTACTAAAATAGTTGCCAACTAAAACGTTACAACTTCTGTTCTGTTTGCTGTTGCAGAGTATAGGATAAGATCAGGCTTCGAGTCAAATATATATTTGGATTTGGTTGTAACTGCGCTCCATTCCAGCTGGGTTACAAAGGGCAAATTCTTTAACCCTTTTTGAGGCTCTTTATTCATTAGTATTTCTTTAAATACTCATAACTGTTTTCACCTCAAACACAGGATTATTGTAGTCATTAAGTCACATATTTCACACCTGTACCTGACACGTGATCAATAATATTAACCCCCCCCACTTCATTTTTTTTCAGTTGCAAAAAGTGTTACTAATATTTGGTTAATAGACTGTTTAAGAATTCAATTCGATTATTTTCATCCGTGAACAATCTCTTTATCATTGAACAATTACCTGGAAAATCCTTGCACTTCAGAAGGAAAGAGTCTGGAGGAATCTCTGGGTGGTCTGAAAGATTATGTGGTCTTAAGAACCACATAAACCCGTTTGGTTATGCCTCCGCGGCACCTGGTTCCCATCCTTGAGGAATTTGCAATCTAAAGGCTTCCGGGCTTAACCCTGAAGTCTCACCGGGGTTTTTTAATTGCTCAGAAAGGTCTCAGAGGGCATAGGTAGGTAACTTCATTGTAGAGGAAGCTCGGTGAGCAGTAGTCAAGGGAGAGTTCCAGAACAAGCACCCGCCGATGCTCAGAAAGGGCAGGAAGGATGTGAGTTATTTGTTCTATACGAGTGAAATACACTCTCGAGTTTTAGTTGAATTCAAAGTCGATTCGCCCAGAGATACACGTCAAGCACTGCAAAGGTAGGAAGCCGGGGATAAAACCTAGTTCTGAACTCCTGGCTCTCGGTAGACCGAATCCCAGCACCGAACACGGGGGCGAGGCGAGCCAGGTGGAGGACGGATCCGAGCCGGCCAGACCCGAGTCGGAAGCCCCGGGCCAAGTGCTCGTCCCCAGCTAGAGAGAGCGGAGCAGTCCCTGGCTGTGATCGAGTTAACTTTCTGGTCTCGGGGCCTGAAAGTTTTGAGCCGATCCCCCACCCACGGAAGGTCGGGAGCGAATTAAAAAAGAAAGCTGAGCGGAGGAGCTTAAACACTGCCACCCCAAAGGAGAGGTTCCCCGCTGCGCGCGGGGTAGGCCCCCGCGGCCCCCTCCCGGCCCCGGCCCGCGGACCCCGCAGCCCTCCCGGCCCAGCTCCGGGGAGCGGCGGAAACGCCCGGGGCGGCTCCGCTGGCGCCCGCGGGAGTTTCAAGTTTCCGCGGCGGGGCGGGGCGGGGAAGGGGGGGGGAGTGCTCGGAGCTCCGGGCTGGGCGCGTTTCCGCTTCCCAGCGCCGCAGGCTTGGCTCGCGCGGGGTCGTCCCGGCCTCGGGACTCGCGGGTGCGTCCACTCCCTCCTCCCTCACCTCGGGGTTTCCCCAACCTCACCCCAGAACCGCGCGCTCCGCGGCCCGAGGCGGCGGCCTCCTTCTCCACCCCCCCCACACCCCGGGCGCGCGCGCGCGCAGCCTGTGGCGGCGCCGGGGCCCAGGACCGACCCCGCCCTGACGGCGGCCGCGGCGTTGGCGCTCAGGCCGCGGCGCCAGGCCCGTTGGCCGGCAGGGGGAGGCGGGGGGCGCGGGGCGGCCCCGCCTTTCCCCCTGAGGAGGCGCCGGGCGGCCATATTGCCGAGCTGTCTGCGGCGGCGGCGGCGGCGGCGCCTGCTCCTTCCTTCCCCGGTGGCGGCCGAGCGCTCGCACCACCGCCTCGCTCGCTCCGTCTCCCTCCCTGCCGGCAGCCGCGACGCCCCGCGCTCCGCCTCAGCCACTCGGCGGCGGGGCAGGAACCGCTCGCTCTCGGGGTAAGCCGCCGGCGCCGTCCCTTCCCCCACTCGCCGTCCGCGGGCTCCGCCGACGCTGAGGTGGCGGCGGCGGTGGCCGCGACAAGTTCCCGAGGCCCCGCGCCGCGCGGGCCTTGACGCGCCCCAGCCGGGAGCCGCCATGGCCGACGGCCTGCGGGGACGCGCGGGAAGCGCGAGGCCCCGGGCCCGGAGATGCCCCGCGCCGCCCCGCGCCCGCCTCCGGGCCTCGGCGTCCCCCCGGGCTTGGGTCCCCTCCCGCCGCCGCCGCCGCCGCCGCCGCCGCCGCCGCCGCCGCCGCCGCCGCCGCCGCCGCCGGGCCTGAGCTCGGGCTCGGGCTCGGGCGCGCGCGGCCCGGGGGCCGTCCAGGGAGGGCGTTGGCCGATCCCTACCCCCCGCCCCGCGACCTGCAGTCTGAAAGTGGGGTGTCGGGTTACCCGGCGGCGTGCGTGCGTGCGTTGCGGGGTTTGGGGTGCAGGCCCCGGGTCGCCCCCCAGTTCCTGGCCGTCGGCGCTACCTGCTGCAGCGGCGGGCGAGGGGGTGCGGGCGGCGGCGGGGCCCTGGAACTTTTTTCCTTGGTCCTGAGTCTGAGCCGCCCACCGGGAAGTTGGAAGAGGGGGCGTCACAGACCGGGTGTTCCCCCCCCCCCCCGCCACTCTCCTGGAAGGGTTCCGAACTCCATTCCCGAGCCAACTTGGAGCGCGCGCCGGGCGGGCTGGCCGCCTTCCCGGGGCACCTCGGTGCCTGCGCACGGAGACGGAGGGCCGGCGGCTTTCGGCGCGCCCGGTGGGGTTTGCTTTGCTTTTTTCCTTTTTGGTCTGGGTCGGCCTTTTTCCAAACCCTTCTTGAGATTGCACATCTGTTCATCAAAGTATATGGTTTGAAATACAAATGAGATTTTTTTTTATGAAGAAGAGATGTTGGGGTGGGGGGCTCCCCCATCTCCCCCCACCAGGCTGTCCGGTGGCACAGAGACAGGGCATGATGTAAATTAAAAAAAAAAAAAAGCCTGACGATAAGGGTTTATTTGATACGCGACTACTGGGACACAGACATTGTGATCTATTGTTGACTGAGCGTACTTTTTATTCATTTATTTATTTATTTTAGAACACTAAATACTCTTTTTTTCTAGGATGGACTGTACTGGGGATGAACAATTGCCCTGTTCTTTTTTGTTGGATAAATAATAGCTTAATCCCTTTGCCAGCAGCAAAATTAGATTTGAGAAAAGGCTAATACTTTGGGGTTGCGGGGTTTTTGTTTCTTTTTAAGATCAGAATTTTAATTCTTTACTCAAGTGTTCGTATGAAATCTTCGAGAACAGTCATGATTTTGAATTATGACAAAATGTAGATTACTCCTTTTGAAGTTAATGGTGTACTGTAAAAAGGATTGTACTTTGTTTCTCTACTCACTTGAAAATATATTTTGAAACGTGAGCAAGTGATATACTATTAGTAAGGAATGAATAGACATTGAAATGCTTTAGTTTTTGTTTTGTTTTAAAGAGCTAGAATTTGGTGATGGCATTTAAAAATGTTAAACACTTGGTTTTGTGAGATGTTTTTAGGTCCTTTATCCTATAGTCACACATGAGTTTGTAGGAGAGTCCCAAAAGTGTTTGTGGAAAGATGTAATTAATTTCCCTGTCGGGATAATGCGTTGAATCTGTTGTCCTCTTTTTAAAAAAATTGTTATTATTACTTAACTGGAAATAAAGTTTTTTTCTCTGTGATGCTAAGAAACAGCAAGTTTTGCTGTGCTTTCCCTCTTCTGCTAATTGTCAAGTAGTCCTGGGGATGGGAACAACGGTTTTTTGTTTATTGCTTCACCATTCCCAAGAGCAGAATTGGGAGTTTTTATTATTCACTTTTTATCTTTGGTAGGCTGGAGACAAAAGTCTTTGTGTCTTTTACTTTCAGTTCTCAAATCTCTAATGTAACCAACTGTACTATCTGTGTTGAACCGATGGTGGGAGTTGCTGGGTTTTGATCCATTTTAAAATTTAATAATGCCTTTGAACTAGGGCCACTTAAATGGGAGCAAATTTGAGCCCATATTACCCAAAGATCACCTAGGGCAAAGATTGCCTAGGGCAATAGGTGGCATAAAAGTTGGAAATACTGATCAGTGCTGGAGGGTAGAGAATTTTGTCATTTTGCTGTGAATTTAGAAGTCTAGAATGTCACCTAGTGACTCCCCCATAGATGGATCACTGGTGGGGGTGCTAGTTTACCCTGACGCTACCTCTGGCTACAGGATTTGGTGGAGCTGGATTGTGTTTCTATAGACTCCACCCTTACAAGGTTATTTTAAGTTTCCTCCTGTTAATGATCACTGCTGGCTCTTGAGGGAACCTCCCTGACCGCTGTAGCCAGGAGGTAAGCATACTAATTTCTTTGGTAGTAGAGGTACCCATTCCTACCTCAGAGTTATATCTCAACCTGTTTTAGAGAAATCTTGCCCAGTCTTTTCCCCTTTTCTCTTATTTCTGGAGATTTAATTAACTCAGGAAGGACTTGACACTGGTTGGGCAAGTGCTGTTTGTCTTGAGTCACACCCCCAATTTAATTTTGGGTTTTTTTTGCGGGGGGGTGGGGGTGGGGGGGGAGAGGGTTTCTTGCTAACCTTACTGGTGTTGGCCTCAAACTTCATTCATCTGCTTGCTGAGTAGCTGAGACAGATCTATGCCACCAACCCCACCTCTAGTTCCTGATATATTCCTTAATGTTTATATTGAATGTACATTTTAAAGCATTTTTAAAAAATAGAATATACTTTTGGCATAGCTATAAAAGTTATGTTTAGTTCAATATATCTTTCTAATTATATTTAGAAAGATGAAAAGGAAAGTGTAAAAGTTGTCTTCATTATCTCTCTGTAATTCAGTTTGATAATAAAAAAATATATATATAGTAAAAAAAAAAGTTGTCTTCATTGCCAGAACTCCTGTCCTGGTTTTTTAATAACTGCCATTAGCAATTCCTAGTTTATAGAAAATGGTAGTGCTGAAACAAGTATAAACATACTTTTAATCCTTCACTTGTGATCTTAAAGTTGGTTAAGATTACGTTTTTCAGATGTTCATGCTATTGAAATTATGCAATTTCCTAATGTAATTCTCAGAAGTGTTTGTGCAGATTTTCTTTTTTTTTTTTCTTTTTGCCAGTCCTGGGCCTTGGACTCAGGGCCTGAGCACTGTCCCTGGCTTCTTCCCGCTCAAGGCTAGCACTCTGCCACTTGAGCCACAGCGCCGCTTCTGGCCGTTTTCTGTATATGTGGTGCTGGGGAATCGAACCTAGGGCCTCGTGTATCCGAGGCAGGCACTCTTGCCACTAGGCCATATCCCCAGCCCCTGTGCAGATTTTCTTGATTAGTGATTTAAAGTGAAGGTCAATTTTTTTCTTCTTGAGTTTGGTTTATAATTGACAATTTAATAGTCATATGATAAGTATCTTAACTGGAAACTCTTTAGGAAGGAATAGTGAACTGTATGATTCGCTGCTTTATTTCTGCATTCTCTTCCATAGTGAACTCTAGAGCCAACTTCCTGGAAGGGATGGTTTCATTCAGGTTGGCTATTGTGTAAGACACCCTCTGCCCCACTTATAGCAATCCTTGCTTAACTACTTAGTTTTTCTACAAATGTTAAAAGTTTATAGATTCTATAAATAAAGTAATCTTTACATCAAAAAATGATGTAATGGTAAAGAAATCCAGCCAGGTGTGGTGGCAGGTCTTGAGTTCAAGACCAACCTAGGCTGCTGAATAGTGTGACTCCACCTAAAAAAAATGGGAGCTACTACTCTTCCTAATACATATTCATATGAAATAAATAGTAAGTTGACTTGGGAAGATGTTTTCTATTACCCATTTAGAATAGGGGTCCGCCTAACTATGGGCAGTGGGTTGAATCGGCTGTTTGCCTGTTTTTGTAAATGAAGTTTTATTAGAACATGTACATGCCATTCATTTGCTTATTATCTGTGGCTACTTATGAGCTTGATGAAAGGCCCTTAAGACTTAACAAAATGTGAAGTAGTTACTCTCTGTCCCTGAAAAAGGGAGCTAACTTGGCTAGAAAAAAAAAATCCTTCGAAAAGGTACTGTTACTGTATGGAAGAAGGAGGTGCTGTATTTGCTAGGATGACAGAATTTATAAAGCTAGTAAATTTAGTAATGGACAGACATTCCCCTCTCCATGTTTCGGTTGTCTATGGGCTTTTAGGACCATAATATTTCATTTGTGAAAAGTTGAAGCCAAATAGGACTAGCTGGAAGTGAGTTTGTGAGCCATCTTCAGTATTGAGCCCTTCTTTACATTATTTAAGATGTTTTGGCTGCAAATAACAGAGAATAATCTAGCTTAGCTAATGAGGAAATTTAATATCTTACATAATAAAGTTCAGGGGCTCAAGGAATGGATCATTAGTGACACCCATTCTCCTTCCAAAATAGATGTTGCAAGGACTAGCATCTCCTCCAGATAGTATCCAAAAGAATGTGAGACATGTGCCCCAGTGGTGTCTTCTTTATCTCATTGGCCAGGTTCAGGCATATTTCTTAGCAGTCACTGGCACAGGTAATTGAATTGCTCTTTCTTGTAGTTCTGCTCCCATTAGATTCTCATTAGTCATAAACTGAATGTCTTTAATTCTTCCCTCAAACCAAATGAGATCAAAGATGGATCTGTCATACATAATCATATACCATTTAGCACCAATGTGTGAGTTTACATAATTTAAATTGTGGAATGATAAACACTAACTTCTGTTTAAATACTTGGTAAAATATGGTCCCTGGGCTAAATGTAGCTTACTGGATGTTTTTGTAAATGTTTCATTTGAACACATTATATAGCTCATTTGTTTACTTAGTAGCAAAGTAGTTCAACAAAAAAACTTAAAAAACCTAAAATGTTTGCTTACCTGCCCTTTAGAGCAAGTTTGCTGACCTCTTATTTCAAAGAACCAGTCCTATCCAGGCAATTGTTACCATGTGCCAAATAGTCTCTGCACTGTAGGATGGAAAGATGCTTTAGGTATGGAGGTGTCTACATTTTACAATGAAGAGACAGACTCTGTATTATGTATCTGAAAAAATATACTGATGCTATTGTAGTGGTATAAATTTCTGCTAGTTGTTATAACCAGAGTAGCTATATTTGTTGTAAGAAAAAAAATCCTTTATAAAGGGAAATGGAAGACATAGGAAGTCTCAGCTGTGGTTAATTGGCCTTTGGATCCTTAGGCCTTTATGGAATGTGTAGGATGGGTTGAAGTTTTGTTAGCACTTTTGGTGTTTAAGTTGCTTAAAAATTCTGAGCATAGAAAAGCTAGAGAAACAGTTTGGTTATTAAGCAAAGGTTTGAGTACCATAAACCAAATAACCACACATGACAATTAAAGTCATTAATTACGTCAGATTATCTGGTCTTCAGATTTACCTTGGTTGTTAAATTAACTGAGACTGAAACAGTTTTGGTGTGGTGGCAGCTCATCAGTACTCCTGGCATCCCTGTGGGGCAGAGGCAGGGTAGGACAGCTGTCGGGCAGTTAGGGGCAGGAGGCGTAGCTCAAGCAGTAGTGTGCCTGTCCAGTGATGCCAGGCCCCAGATCAAACTCCAGTGCTGCCCACTCCTCACTTAAGAGTAGAGAAAGTTAAGATAATTAAATTTCAATTAAATTAAGAAATGCTAGAATTTTTTTCTCTATTTTGAGCGAACAGGTGAAATACATAAATATTTGTTAAACATCTTTGAAATGTAATAGCTCAGGTAAATTATGTATTAAGAAGACACAAACATGAATTTAGCTTCAAATTAAAGGTGTACCTTGAGACAGGTCTAGGTTTCTTAACTTTGCATGTGATATTTTATAAATTATTTTGAATCACTAAATTGGCTCAGGTTTATTTTTATTTGTGTGGGGTGGAGAGGGGTTGAATTCAAGGCCTGGAGAGTGTCCCTTAGCTCTTTGCTTAAGGCTAGCATCCTCCAACTTGAGCCACGGCTCCACTTCTGGCTTTTTGCTGGTTAACTGGTGATAACAGTCTCACAGATTTTCTTGCCTGGGCTAGCTTTGAACTGTGATCCTCAGATCTCAGTCTCCTGAGCTCATGTGAGCCACTGGTACCTGGCTCAAATTTATGTTTCAATTGCATTTATATATAGTTCTGTTGTATAAAATTTGAGGTAGAATTCTTGCACATATAGTGAGATGTTGATATATAAAAGTTCAGCGTGATGTAGTTTTGAAATTGTTATTTAAGTTACAAACTTAAGAGTCAGACACTTATTATGCTCTGTTTCTGTACATCTAAATATCCTTTAGAAAACAGTACCTGTTTTTACCTAGTGGTAAGGAGTGGCTAGTTACAGATTCCGCCTCCCCAGGTATCCCTTTCATATAAGTGTTAACTGTTTGTCCTTAAGTACAAAAACACAATACTTGACAACAGTCCCTCTGGAGTATGGTAATCCATCATGCTATCTTTTGCATAATTTTAATAGGATAATACTTTGATTTTAATCATTTGCTATTGTAAAGGATTACTGCCAAGGATATTATACTAGAGATTTTTTTTCTTTTATTTCCCTGAGGGTTTATTCCAGAAGCAAAATTTCCTGTTCAAAAAAGCTGTGTAGCTTTTGTTATAGGCAGCTTAGTTCCTAGAAATACAGTCCCAGTTTATGTTAATATCAATAATATTTACCTAATTGCTTATCTTTGCAACATTGATTGGCATATACAATGCTTAATTTCCTAGCATAATGAAGACTTATATTAAGTGCGGTATTAAGTGTTTTTTGCATAGCAACGTTATTATGGCTATTGCATTGTTATGGTATAATTTTGATACTTTATTCAGCTTTTGTAGAATTTAAAATATATTTACCTGCTTATCATAATCTATATACTGCCTTTAGTTACAGTATTTCTTCAAATCTAGATGGGGTGTGTGTGTTCTGGGTTTGAACCCAGAACCTAGTAATCACTTATTTTTTTTGCTTGGTTAGTACTCTACCACCAGGCTTCCAGTGTTGCATTTCTTTGGGTGTAGTTACTGGGGCTTGAACTCACGTTCTGGGCATTGTTCCTTAACTTTATTCACTCAAGGCTGGTGCTCTTCCACTTGAACCACAGTTCCACTTAGGGCTTTTTGGTGATGAATTGGAAATGAGTCTCATGGACTTTCTTGCTTGGGCTGGCTTGAACCATGATTCTCAAATCTCATCCTTCCGAGTTAGCTAGAATTATAGTAGTGCTCTACCACCTGAGCCACAGCTCCACCTCCTGCTTTATGGTGATTAATTGGAGAAAAGAGTGTTACAGATTTTCCTGCCCAGTCTGGCTTTGAATCTTGTTCCTTATATCTCAGTCTTCAACCACCTGTGCCTAGCTGAAAAAACACATTTAGAAGTTAATTTGTGCCCTCCTTTGTAAAGGCCTGGACTCTTGTCATACTGAGCAAGTAGATTTGTGAGAGATTGAGAAGGCTTAATGTGTATGTTGACCTTTGGTATGTTCTTTTATGTCAACAGAAAATCTTGAGAATACTAAAGATAAATAGAAAAAAAATTAATGTTTTTAGATTTATTTAGCAGGATTTTTTTGTTTGTTTGTTTTTGGTTTTGCCAGTCCTGGGCCTTGGACTCAGGGCCTGAGCACTGTCCCTGGCTTCTTTTTGCTCAAGGCTAGCACTCTGACACTTGAGTCACAGCGCCACTTCTGGCCATTTTCTGTATATGTGGTGCTGGGGAATTGAACCCAGGGCTTCATGTATACAAGGCAAGCACTCTTGCCACTAGGCCATATCCCCAGCCCCTAAATAGAAATTCTTACACTAGGCCATATCCCCAGCCCCTAAATAGAAATTCTTAAACTAGAAAGTAAAGCAGATTAAAATGTAAAGGAATCCCTATTACAGCTAGCTTCTCAGAAGAGGAATAGTTTAGAATTCTGCACGTGATTAAATTATTGCTAAAAGAAAATTATTCACTAAAAGATAAGTTCTGAAGTTAAACTCATCTGAAAACATGTAAATAAGACACTATCATTTTATAGTACACATCCATGGAATAATCACAATGAACCTCCCCCCCCCAGTACCATTAAATGGGTGCTAATAAAATACTAAACTATAAAGCACACAAAAACACCTTGGCATTTTATTATAAGAAGCTGGGAAGGCCTAGTTCATTTCTATCATTAAGGAGGCTAAAGTGAGTGAGAGTAGAGAGATGATGAGAATCATGGCTTAGTTTGTTCTAACCAGCAACTGTGTTTTCATTTCTATCTGAACAGTCACAAACTGATAACAAAATAAACATAATGGAGCCCTCCCAAATGAGCTATTCCTATTGAAAAATAAACTTTGAAGTAAACAGCTAAAAAAAGAATCAACTTTTTGCTCTAACCCTTCTGTGGGAAAACTTAAAGATTTCTTACTCATTAAAAATCATGATTGGAGGGCTGGGGATATAGCCTAGTGGCAAGAGCACTTGCCTCGTATACATGAATCCTTGGGTTCGATTCCCCAGCACCACATATACAGAAAATGGCCAGAAGTGGCGCTGTGACTCAAGTGGCAGAGTGCTAGCCTTGAGCGGGAAGAAGCCAGGGACAGTGCTCAGGCCCTGAGTCGAAGGCCCAGGACTGGCAAAAAAAAAAAAAAAAAAAAAAAAAATCATGATTGGAAACATTTTTAAATGTTCATTGTTCAGTTTTAACTGAACAATGAAGGAATAAAGAATATATAAAAACTTAAGCCACTAAATGATACTTAGAAAAAGGGTGTGGCTACAATTTCAAATGTAGGGAATATAGGTTTTTTTTTTTTCCCTCCCACTCAAAATAATTCTCAGGAAAGGAGATTTGTGCTTGTATGCTGTGATCTTTCCTTGCCACGAGTCTGCACCTTACAAAGACAGTTGTTTGAAATCATTCATGGCATGGAAGCTGCGAAAGCAGGGCTTGTGTGACAGGTGACTCAAACATAAAAAAGAGACAAATTAGGTAACAAAAGCAAAAACTTGAAATGCAGCACTGGAGTTAGAGCACAGACATTTAGAAACGTATACAAATGGGTAAGGTTCTAATATATCTTCTGTCTTTGGATAAATTTTTTTTTGGCCAGTCCTGGGCCTTGGACTCAGGGCCTGAGCACTGTCCCTGGCTTCTTTTTGCTCAAGGCTAGCACTGCCACCTGAGCCACAGCGCCACTTCTGGCCATTTTCCGTATATGTGGTGCTGGGGAATCGAACCCAGGGCTTCATGTATACGAGGCAAGCACTCTTGCCACTAGGCTATATCCCCAACCCCTTTGGATAAAATTTTGAGTAATTGTATAATATAGTCATTTAATGCTAATATCATGATTCAAGTAGTAGACAAAGTTTCAGTAAGATGCTCTTATTGCAAATCTGTTAATGGAATAAAATTGTTAATGGAATGTGAGGTATAGCAAACAGTATTCTATCTAACTTAATGTTTATACAATCCTGATCTTAATGTTTAAGTTTGCTAATAAGTGTTATAAGTGAACATTAATATCATCATGATAAATTTTTATTTTCACTGACATTTGTGAAATCAGTATATTTAGTGAAGTTACGATATAGAGTTACCTTTTACCTTATAATTTAGTTTATGGTTTCTCTTTTGGTGGTAGGGCAATACTGGGATTTGAACTTGCACCCAGACATTTTTTTTTTCCAGTCATGTGGTCTGTTAGCTCTTTTTGCTCAAGGTAGTGCTCTGCTATTTTGAGCCACAGTACCACTTCTGGTTTTCTGGTGGTTAATTGGAGATAAGAGTCTCACGGACTTTCCTGCTGGCTTTGAACTGTGATCCTCAGATCTCAGCCTCCTGGGTAGTTAGGATTACAGGTGTGAGCTGCCAGCGCACAGCTTCTTTTCTGTTTTTAAGTTATTTTTCAGAGTCTTGATTTTTGTCCAGAACTAGCCTTGGACCCTGATCTTCCTAGTCTTCACCTCCTAGATAACTGGGATTAGAAGTGTGAGCCACCATGCTTGCCGATTGTTTTTTCTCCCCCCCCCCCAGCTTTTTTTGAAGGAGGGTAAGGGGGACAGGTACTTAACCACTTGAGCAGCTCAAGTGGTATTTATGTATTTTAGTTATTTTTCAGTTCTGATCTTGAGTTTTATCTAGCACTGGCCTTGGACCTCAATCCTGCCAGCTCTAAGTCTTGTATAGCTAGGATTATTGATAAGTACCAGGCCCAGATTGTTGAAATGAGATCTCACATTTTTTTTTGCCTGGGCTGACCTCATATTGGGATCCTCACAGTGTCTGCCTCCTGAGTAGCTGGAGTAAAAGGTATGTGTTCCCACATTTGGCCTCAAGTTTATGACCTTAGTGCATACGTTATTAAGGAAAAATCGTGGCATTTACTTAGGTAAACTTTAAATTTTAAGGAGTAAGACATGAGACAGACTAAACTAGAGCCAAAGTACAAGTAAAAACAATGACATAACAAGAGACAAACAATAACAACAAAACTGAAAAGTGATTTTATAATTTAGACTTGTGGGAAGATTAATCAAGAAAAGGCAGATAAAATTTAACAGTATTAAGAATAAGAAGGGCCATAACTTCACGTCTGAGAAATATAAAAATTCTAACAAATACTATCACTAGCTTTCTGGAACTATGTAATATGCAGCCTTGAAGACCCTCAGGTTTGCTCTGTTATAGGGATTTACGTATGTGTGCCATTGTATACTTCAAAAAAATCTTTTAGATGGTGAGCAAGCAAAGTTAGCAAATGCGTGTAGAAATGACAGTTGGGTATTACTGGATGATAAACCATGTCATTCTGGATGATAAACCAGTCATTCTGGTGACAGTTTTAGTCAAGACTTGAGATGATGAGATCTGGAGTAAGGCATAGGCTGTTGGGATGGGAAGCAGCATAGAAAAATTGGTGTGTAGTGTGCTTAGGTCATAACAGTGTTTGTGGTGAGAGGTAGACCCAGAAGAGGCTGAGAAGAGGCAGTACTTGGCTGGAATTCCTACCGAATTTCATTGCTTATGTAAGGGATTTATGGGCACATGTGTAAGTGGAATTGGGGCCTTACCTCACTGCAAAAGACACTCATTGCATCGATTCTACTATAACAAGTAGGGTTTTTGTGTTTTTTTTTTTTATTTTTGTCAAATACATCACCTATCTAAGCCTGTTTTCAAATAGTTTAATATAGTATTTCCAGTAGTAAATTTTAAATTGGAATGCTAATCCCTTTGCTGAATTGGTAATGATGATTAGAAATTTTAGATCTTTTGGTAGGTTTATCAAGGGGGGAAACACAGTTAAGTGTTTCTTTTTTTTTCTTTTGGGGTGAGGCAGCACTGGGGTTTTAACTTAAGAGCCTCTTAGGCAGATCAGATGCTCTGCCATTTGAGCCACAACTAGCATATCTTTTTTTACTTTATTTCTTCATTACTGGGGTTTGAAATCAGGGTCTGTGTGCTGCCCCTTAACCTTTTTTGCTCAAAGCTGGTCCTCTACCACTTGAGCCATAGCTCTACTTCTGGCTTTTTGCTAGTTAATTGGAGATGAGCCTCATAACTTTGCTGTCCCAGCTGGATTTGATTATCACTTCTCAGATCTCAGCCTCCTGAGTAGCTAGGATTACAGGTATGATTCATTGGCACTTGCCTTGCTTTACTTTTTAGTGTGTTCATCTGGGGCCAGCCTGAACTACATTCATCCTAACTATTGCTTCCTGCATAGCTAGACCCACAGGCACACACCAGCACACTGCTTTATTGAGTTGGGGCTCTTGCAGACCTTTTGGCTGGGCTAGTTTTGAGCCCCTCTAGTAGCTAGGGTTACTGGCGTGTACCACCATGTGTTGCCCAGTTTTTGGTTTTGTTTCTTACCTGGAGGCCACTCTTAGGCTTTGATCATCCTGTCTACCTCCCAATAGTTGGGATTGCATGCGATGTCATACCTGGTTGTTGTTGTTTGTTTTTGTTTTTTTTTAAGGATCTCATTAATTGAGGCTCCTTGAGATTACCCTGTAGCCCAGACTAGCCTCTAACTCTTTCATTTTCTTGTAGTAGTCTCCTAAGTGCTGGATCTAGCAAAATACCTCTTACTAAGAACATTTACACTAAGATAACATAATGGTTCTCCTCTATTGAGATTTTTTCGCCTTAGAAAGAAAAAATAAAAGTTCTAACATTGGTCTTAAAGGCAATTCTAAATTTCTGAAAAGGGATTGGCTTGCTGGTGTTTAGGCAAGTTGTTGATGTGCTGGAGTTTATAGCTGTTTTATATACCTTAAGTAAATAAGCTACACATTTTTTCGACTCTAATTTTCAAGAAGGAATTGCTTTGTAAACAGTCTTCAAAGATTACATTAGTCAGAATTTCTTTTTGTCGTTCACAATAGGAAAAATGTTGAAAACTGTACTTGAGCTCAGTTACTTAGGTCTGAATCCACTCATCCTCCTTTTTACTGTCTCTTTCTTGCTGGGCTGGGTCCCGGCATGAACCTGGCTCCAAGAGTCTTGGCTTATGCAATCATGTGTTCTTGATGGATTGTCTGTAATTAAGTGAAAACTTTGAATATGTCAGCATGCTTTGTATTGCATGTGAGATATGTGGTATTTGAAATGAATTTCAATATTTTTAGGGAATGCTAATAGGCCCTAAGGATAAGTATTAAAATGAGTTAATTTTTACTTTATTCTAAACAAGTTTGTAACTAGGCTTTTTCAAAAAATGCTTACATGGAAATGGCTTGTATGAAAAGGTAACAAGTTATTTTTTTTTTAAACAGGTAAAGGTTTCATTTTTATAGAATTGGAGAATTTCTATCTAAGGGAAGTAACAAAAAGAGAAGGAAAATGCCGAAACCAGTAAGTATATTTTAATACTTTGGTACTACTTGGGTATTTTTTGCCAGTCCTGGGGCTTGAACTTAGGGCTTGGAGACTGTCCCTGAGTTTCTTTTGCTTAAGGCTAGCACTCTACCACTTGAGCCACAGTGTCACTTCTGGCCTTTCCTGTTTATGTGGTGCTGAGAAATTGAACCCAGAGTTTCATGCATGTTAGGCAAGCACTCTTATCATTAAGCCACATTCCCAGCAGATACAACTTTCTTAAGGTATTCTTAGTTAGCTTTCAAGTTCTCTGTGGGAGAATTGGTGGAAGAAAATTGTACTGCTCTGACCAGTCCTTAGCTTAGTGTGGCTGAACTGTGCCTTCGCGGGCAGTGAGCACCAGTCAGGGCAGCTTTGCAGCTAAGTTAGTTGCGGCCCATGGCATGGAGGTCATACCTTCTGTTCCTACTCGGGCTCTGCTGCTTAATCTGGATGACCTTTGTTAATTTAGTCCATCTTGCACAGTTGTTAATTTCTTATGAGAAATGAAGACAGAATCATGTACTTTTGGAGTGTGTGAGGATTTGAAGATCTTGGTACACATTCAGTGTTCAGCAAGAGAGCTCTGTAAATGGTAACTCATTCTCAGGAAATGATAATGAGGGCTCGGGAGGGCTCATGTTCTTAGTTTTCTCATTCTAGCTATGATGGTACTGGCACTGTGGTAATACTAGTCTGATGACTATTCCTTTTGCCTATGGTAAATATTCTTCTAAAGAACACAGTGTTTTCTTCAATAATATTCCTTCTGGCCAACTTTTTTTTAAAGCTTGAGGCTGGCCTTGAATTTACAATCTCCATCCTCAGTCTTCTGGATGCTGAGATTGAAATTCTAAATATGAGTCACCATGAATGACTCCCAAGTATGTTTGTAAAGAAAATTGTTGGTTGTAGTTATCAGAATTTTCTGGCATGAGTACCACTTCAGAATGACTTCAAAGACTCAGCAGGTAACACTGTGTGCACTGTTGGTGAACAAGAGGAATAGAAACAAAAGGCAGATCAGAATTTATATGCATAGTATGAAAAAAGAAGTAACCGTATGGAAAACAAATCAGTGTATAAAGGCTGTATAAGACCTCCACACTAAAGCTGGGTATGATCATTCACACCTGTAATCCTTGCTACTCAGGAGGCCAAGATTTTAGGATCTCTGTCAGAAAGCAGCCCAGGCAGAAAAATCCATGGGTGAAAATGCTGAATGAGTACTCAGGAGATACAAAGTTTAGTACTTTGCCAGGACACACGCGCACACGCGCACACACACACACACACACTTTCCCACAATGGAAACTTGTTGTAAGATCTAACATATGGGGAAATACACAATGTTTACAGGTTCATTTGTAAAGTGTGTGTGTGTGTGCGCTCGCGCGCGCGTTCCTCGAAGTAGTCCTTTCATTTGGTTCCTGTTCTGTGTTTATATCAATATAAATAAATATATATGTATACATATATATGTATGTGCAAGCCCATGAATATGTATGTCTTTTAGATCTAGCTTCTACATGTGAGTGAAAACACATACTTTGTTTTTACCAGTCCTGGAGACTGAACTCAGGACTTGGGCACTGTCCTTGAGCTTCTCTTGATCACGGCTAGCACTCTACTACTTGAGCCACAACACCATCTTTGGCTTTTTCTGTTTATATGGTACTGAGGAATTGAATCCAGGGCTTCATGCATGCTAGGCAAACACTCTACCACTCAGACACATTCCCAGCCCTGTTTTGTTTTTTGAACTTAACTTCTCTCATTCAGATGTCCTCCAATTGCGTCTTCCCTGCAAATGACACAATTTCTTTGTGTGTGTAATATATTCATGTCACGTCTTCTTTATCCATTTGTCTGTTGGGCAAGTTCTTTGCTCCCATCATTTGACTGTTGGGAACAGTGCTGCAGTGAACACTGGAATACAGGTGTCTTCCCGGTATATTGATTTACTGTCCTGGGATCTAAGCCCAACACTGGTTTGGTGCGGAAGGTCTACTTTTAATCTTTTGATGAACTGCGATACTGATTTCCATAGCGGTTGGCCTGGTTTAAATTGTTACCGACAGTGTATGAGGGTATGTTAATTTCCCCCTAAATCTTCACCAGCTGTTTTTTGTTTTTTATTTCCTTGGGGGCTGTCATTCTTACTGAAGTGACATAGAAACTCAGTATGGTATTGACTAGCATTCCTTCTTTTTCCTCCCTCCCTTCCTCCTTTCCTCCCTCCCTCCCTCCCTGTCTTCTTTCTTTTTCTTTTTGTTGGTTGTGAGGCTTGAATTCAGGGCATGGGTGCTATCCTTGAATTTTTTTTTATTTCTTGTGAGAATTCTGTTCAGTTTCTTGTCTTTTATTAATTGGGATGAGAAATTAAATACTGGGCACTGGAAGGGAGGGAAGGAATGACATTATCCAAAAAGAAATGTACCTATTACCTGACTTATGTAACTATAACCGGTTTCTCAATATATCACCTTTATAACCATTTTAAAAATAATTTTAAAAAATTAAATATACGTAATAGAAAATAATCCACGAATACCAAATCATAGAAACATTTAAGTTTAAAGCATACAGATTAGACAACTTCTCTGTCTCCTGTCCACCTCCATAGTATAAAAACAGGACTCTTGGAGCTGGTGGTATTGCTGAGTGTTAGAGTACTTGCCTAGCAAGCAGGAAGCCAATCCCTTTCCCCTCCACGCCAAAAACAACCCCCCAAAACATCCATCTATACTCACATAGATGGGTATTTTTGTTTTGTCCAAGATTTATTTTCTCATGCCACTTTTTGCAGATGTGTCACTGTTTTTTTTACTTTTGGCAGACTTTGAATCTTTGTCCTTGCTGTGATCATTTTGAAATGAGCAGATCTGCAGAAATCTATGAAGACTGAGTCTTAAATTCTTCAATTAAAAGGAATAGACAATGGAAATAGAAAAAAATATTATGAACATTCTAATACATTCTCTAAGCATTTCTTGTATAAAGGAAAAGTCAACACTCAAATCATAGGGTATTTTACTGAACAATTGTTGAAGTTGCATGAGCAGCACTCTACAGCCAATTAATTAGAATAGCAAACCTGTTTGTTTCATTGTTGGTTTTGGTTTTGGCCTGTCCTGGGGCTTGAACTCAGGGCCTGGGCTCTGTCCCTGAGCTTCTTTTGCTCAAGGCTAGTGCTCTACTACTTGAGCCACAACTCCACTTCTGGCTTTTTTTGGTGGTTAATTGGAGATAAGAGTCTCAAGGACTTTTTCTGGACTGGCTCTGAATTTCAATTCTCAGTCTCCTGAGTAGCTAGGATTGCAGGTGTGAGCCATTGGCGCTCTGCGCAAGCCTGATTTTTAACTGTTCTTTTGTGAGTATGAGAATTCGTAATTTAAGAGTTAGGATTGTATTGCATGAGATTATCTGAACTATATGAAGTATTTTTTATGCAATATATACAAATGAATACATATATTTGACAAATATTCACAAGAGCTTATCTTTTACTCAGAGGCACTTATGGAAAGTAATCAAAATTTATCTAGAAAAGATTCTACTATTGCATCAATAATATCTAATGATTATGTAAGGGATTTTACTAAGCTTTTGTGTGTAAATTCAATATTAAAAAAATTACAGGGCTAGGAATGTGGCTTAGCTATAGAGTGCTTGCCTTTCATGCATGAAACCCTGGGTTCAATTCCTCAAGGCCTGGCACTGTACCTGATCTTCATTGCTCAAAACTAGTACCCTTCCTGTGGTTGTACCCCCACTACCACTATATCTTATCCGAATACCCTGGATACTGTTTATACAGGTATTAGAACTGGGGAAGGGAAAGGGATTATCAAAATTGAGAGACAAAGGACAAAAAGACAAACCATTCCAAAAGCAATACTTACAAAACCATTTGGTGTAAGTCAACTGCACAACTCTTGGGGGGAAGGGGAAACTGGGGGAAAAATAAGAGGGAGGAGGTAACAAGTTGAACAAGAAATGTACTCAACTGCCTTACATATGAGTCTGTAACCCCTCTGTGCCACACTTTGACAATAAAGAAAAAATATTAAAAAAATTTTTTTTGGATATAGCATAAGAAATAGATTAAACTTGTCTGTAAGTAAACAACAATAACCACCTAGGGCTCTAGCACTTGAGCCACACAGTTCCACTTCAGCCTCTTTTGGTGGTTAATTGGAGATAAAGACTTCCTTACCTGGGCTGAACCATAGTCCTCAAATCTCAGCTTCCTAAGTAGCTAGGTTTACAGGCATGAACCACCAGAGCCACCAGTGTCTGTCTATCAAGTTGTTTTTTGTTTTTGTTAGTCGTGGGGCTTCAGTTCAGAGCCTGAGTGCTGTCCCTGAGCTCTTGCTCAAGGCTAGCAGCACTCTACCACCTTGAGCCACAGGGCCACTTCTGGTTTTCTGGTAGTTAAGTGGAGATAAGAGTCTCACAGACTCAGGCTGGCTTTAAACCCTGATCTCAGATCTCAGCCTCCTAACTGTGATTACAGGTGGGAGCCACCAGTCCTGACTATAAAGTATTTTTAAGGTGTTATTTTCCCCATAAATGTATTTGTAGATTTAATTTAGTTAGGATCAATTATCAGCAGCCTTGTTTGGGAAAAATTGAATTGCTTTTAAGCAGAAACATGGTCTCAAGGTTTTTCCTGCCCAGACTAGCTTTGAGCCATGATCCTCATTTCTCAGCCTCTTAAGTAGCCAGGATTACAGGCATGAGCCACAAGTGTCTGGTTCAAAAAGGTAATATTTTAATAGCCAACATCCTTCCTGAATGTTTAGCTAGTAAGGGAAAACTACAGTAAGATGCCATGCTGTACTCTCTGGTGAGGGGAGGGGACAAAAATTAATAAGTAGTAGTAGTAGTGCAGGAAAGGATGTTTTTAATCCTCACTTAAACTGCTAGTACGAATTTGCAAGTTTACAAGTACTTCGGAAAATTATTTGCCATTGTAGTTAAGTAAAGAATTTAAGTTTTTATATGCGGTTGGATAGCAGGTATGTGTGCTATTAACAAATTAAAAATTATGGAAGAAAATACTTTAACATATTAATAGCCAATAATATGTTCTTAAACTTTGAGGTTAGAATACAGCCAACCTTTTTTTTAAAACCTGTTCACTCTAATAAAAAGTAAATAAAAGAAACTGCTTTTCCAAAATAAAGCTTAGAGAAAATCAGTTTAGTTTAGTTTGTTTTTGTTTTCTTTTGCTTGTGCCAGTACTGGGGCTTGAACTCTTGAGTCTGGGTGCTCTCCCTTAGCTTTTTGTTCAAGGCTGGCACTCTACTACTTGAGCCATAGCTTCACTTGTGGCTTTTTCGTGGTTAATTGGAGATAAGAATCTCATCAATTTTCCTTCCTGGGCTGGCTTTGAACTGTGATCCTCAGATGTCACCCTCCTGAGTAATTAGGTTTGCAGGTGTGAGCCACTGGCACCCAGCTGATAACTATGTTTATACTAATCCTGTTGGCCCAACTTATACTTAGTATGTGTGTGTGGCCTTAGTACATATATATAGCCTTAGTTAAGTCAGTTTCCTATTATTAACCTATATATTTAATTGTAAATTTGATGTTGTAAACAAGTATTTTGATTACCTGGAAGAATTGCTATTGAGGTTAAATGAGAATGTCTTAAACGATAATTTTCTTATTAAACAACCCATAACTTGCATTTTATTTTTACAATATTTATGTTAATATGTTATAGGTTTGTTATGGGGTCCACGGATCGACAGTCAATGAGACACTCAGATAAAAATTTTAAAAAAGATTTTATTGAGTGAGTGGCACTAGGACTGCAATTCGGGATCTCAAGATGCAGTCCAGGGCCATCTTAGAAGGCTGCTTATATACCCAAAAACGACAGGAATTTTCCCTTTAGCTTAACAATAGGGGCTTGTTACTTCCAAGAGATGTCAGTCACAAGTCAGGGCATCTTGATCTTCACTGGAGACCATCTAACAACTAGGTGGCAAAACAATGAAACTGGGCGGGGGGTGCGGCTATAGGTGTGATTAATACAGAGCCTAACAAGGTCAAAGCAAGTTGGATAAATACAACTACATAACTTTACAGCAGGGGCCAGCTTTAGAAAAGTTTGACATTGAACACTACAGAACAATATTAGCAATACTTTGTTGTTGAAAGCTAGCACAGCAACAGATTAATTATCTTCATCACTTCAGGTTTACTATTGTATTTAAATGAACTAATTACTAAAATTTTTGTTAGCTTCAATTTCTAGTGTGGTGAATACTAAAATATATTTGGGGGTTCCTTAGTAATTTTTAAGTGTGAAAAAAGGCTGACATTGTGGTGGCTGCCTGTAATCCCAGCTCTTAGGAAGCTGAAACAGGAGGATCACGAGTTTGAAGCCATCCTTGGCTAAATAGCAATACCCTTTCTCAAACAAGGGTTGGGAATGTATGTAACTCAGTGGTACTGCCCTCAGTTAGCATGTTCAGGCTTTAGGGTTGATCCCCATCACCACACAACATAAAAAGAATGTTCTAAGTAGATGAAAGGCTTTTCTGATGCCTGCCACTTCACAAGTATATTCTTTCATCTAGTGATTATCTCTTATGATTGTATTTCAGATCAACGTGAGAGTAACTACAATGGATGCTGAGCTGGAATTTGCCATTCAGCCCAATACAACTGGCAAACAACTTTTTGACCAGGTAGCACTCATTCATAAGCTTGTGGTCTGACACTGTTGTATGCACGTGCTCACCTCTGCTTCCTGTCCCTTTGTTCATCACCCATCAATGTAGCACTTGGAATTTTTCACAGTACTTACATATTTTGAACAGCTCTAGGGATATTCTTTTTCTCCTTCCTACATTTGTTGGATAGGACCTTTTTGAAAATTAATTTTTAAAGCCCATGCCTAAAAACATAAAAATTCTACATGTGATACCCTAAGGTATATACATACACATTATATAAATGTAATTATCTCCTCAAATGTCCTATCTTTAGGTGAAAACATTCCAAAATCCTTTCTTCAGAGTTTTAAAATACACTGTGTGTTATGGTTAACTTTAGTTATCTTCTGGTGCAGAAGCACACCAGAACATTTTACTCTTCCTTAACTATAACTGACTACCTCAGAGGTACCACTGACTGCCGCTCCCTCCCTGCTTCAACCACTGATGACCTACCATACTCTTCTCAGCTTTAATGAGATCAATGTTTTTAAACTCCAAAATGAATGAGATCACACAATATTTGTCTTTCTGTGTTCGGCTTACTTCACTTAACATAATGACCTCTGATTCCATCCTTTTTACAGGATGGGGCTTTTGTTTTGTTTTGTTTTGTTTTTTTGCTTTCGGTTGGTACTGAGGCTTGAACTTAGGGCCTGGGCACTGTTCATGAGTTTTTGTGCTCAAGGCTTAGCATTCTACCACTTGAGCTAGACCTCCTTCACCAATGGCCTTTTTTGGTGGTTAATTGGAGATGAGAGTCTCTAGTTAACTGGGCTAGCTTTGAACTACAGTCCTCATCAGATCTTAGCATTCTCATTAGCTAGGATTACAAGCGTGAGCCACTGGCACCCAGCTAGGATGAGACTTAAAAGAAAAAAGAATCAACAAGTGATAATCATCTGCTATGAAAATTATTGTAATAGTGACTAATAGGAAATAACTCAAAGACAATTTACCTAGCCCTTGAATAAAGTAGGTTGAATGCTTAGACTCCAGATAGCAGGAAGAGAGGGGAGAGCATACAGCAAAGAGACAGCTAACAGTAATTTTGTGTTATATGCTCATGATGGGCATACTAGGTAAGGATTAGCACATGGAGGTCAGGTATGTCATGTTAAGAAACTTATTTTTTTTTAATTTTTTATTTTGAGAGTCACACAGTTTGTGGTGGTTGTTTTATTTTTAAATAGCAAAGGTAGTGTGGTTTGGTGCTTAAAACCACTTCCAAGGTTTCTGGTTTACTTCTAAACTGTTCTAGTTTTCTAAAATTTAAGCTCAGGTAATGCTGTATTTTATTTAGATCATCCAGTTTTACTGAGAAAAGGAAGGGATTGGTGTTCAGAGGTCAAATGAGGTTAAGAGAGGAAGGTGATGCCTTACAGGAGATGAGGGGGAAGATAACCCTTCACACACAGGTGGAGAGCTGCAGTCATTGGTCAGGTGTCCGAAGGTGAAGATGCATTCTGTGAGGAGAGGAAGGTGACATATCTTACAGGAGACCTAGGGGAGGATAACCTTTCCCCAGACTTCACCCAAGAGTGGGAGAGCCACAGTCTGGTCTGTTGAACTTGACCTGAAGTAGAGCATTTCTAGCATTATATCAATAAATAACAGATTGTATGACAGCACAGAGTAGTCTAAAATCTGATGAAGTTTTAAAATTCCTTCTAGGCTGTAATTAGCTGATTAATGAAGTCTGAAACCCTGATATGGTCTTTTTGGAAGACACAAGGCTGTGTAGGGGAGTGAGCTCACGTGCATGCACACACATTTGTAAAGTGAAATCATGAGCAAATTAGCTATCTGCGCCATACCTTGTGGACTACTATCAACCAGAGTTAATTCTTCTAGGCCCCTTCATTTGTAAACGTGTGCGTGCATACATACATGCATGCATCTATACACGTTTTAAGATTGTCTTATCTATGTGGTACTGAGGTATGAACTCTGGTTCTCAAGATTGCTAGGCAGGTGCTTTACCACTTGAACCATGATCCAGCTCTCTTGGTTGTAGCTATTTTTCAGAAATTTTTTAGTTATTTTTCTCCCATTTTTTTTACGTAGAGCCTGTTCGGACCATAATCCTCCTACATATGCCTGTTGTGTATCTAGGAACACAGGCATGTCCCATCATTTATTGAGATGGGATCTTGCTAACTTTTGGTTCATACTGGCCTCCAACTGCTATTCTTCATCTCTACCACCTAAGTACCTAGGATTATAGGTATGCGCCAGCTTGAATTACTCTTGACTACTGGTGAAAAGAAAGCTCATTTGTTGGAAGTGGTGCTGTGGCTCAAGTGGTAGAGTGCTGCCTCGAGTAAAACAAGCTTGCACAGGCCCTGAGTTCCCAGCTGTAGCTGATTGACTTTGCCTCATTTTTCTATTTTGTACCGTTTACATGGTAACATTACTTCTTCCAAAGGTGATTGTGAGAATCCATGTAAAATGCATAGAACAGTATTTGATTGTTCTGTAAGTAGTGTAGATTATTAAGGATTTTCATCTGTTCTGGGCTGTTCTCAGCAATTTTTTTTTTTTGGCCAGTCCTGGGCCTTGGACTCAGGGCCTGAGCACTGTCCCTGGCTTCTTCCCGCTCAAGGCTAGCACTCTGCCACTTGAGCCACAGCGCCGCTTCTGGCCGTTTTTCTGTATATGTGGTGCTGGGGAATCGAACCTAGGGCCTCATGTATCCGAGGCAGGCACTCTTGCCACTAGGCTATATCCCCAGCCCCTGTTCTCAGCAATTTTTTAAGCCACAGTTCTGTTTGTTAACTTGAGCCCAAATGCTAGAACTATAAGCAGGCTTTATTTACCTTAGGTTAGTGAGTATGTGGGATAAGCTAGCAGGTTTGTTCAGGTAAGACAGGAGCAGACCAAGTCCTCCCTAGAGTCTACACGTACAGAGGTCCACATGTCGTGAATTTCCTCTTTTCTTCCACAGTACTGGGAAGTGGGTTCAGTTTCTGTGCTCCTCGTGCTATATTTTTATTTAGTTTGTTTTTCCAATAGGGTCTCCTTTTACCCTGACCAGCTTTGGATTGTAATCTTCCTACCTCTGACACCCAAATAGCTATGATCACAGATGTGAACCAGTGTGCCTGTCTTGTTTTGAGATAGGGTCTCTACCTTTTTACCCGACTTAGCCCCAAACTTCGATTCTTGTCTCTGACTTCTGAATAGCTGGGATTATAAATAATTACAGTTTGTTAGATTGGGACTAGCTACTGTGTGTTAGAGGTTCTCAAGTGCATAACGTCCTTTTGTTTGACTCTCCCTTTATTAGCTTCATGTAGTTTTTACTTGGGGGACTAAAGTACAAAGTACAGTGGACAAGGAGTCTACAAGAAAATGTTCAGGTATATGAAGTACTTAAATGTTTTTTTGTTTTGTTGTGTTTTTTTTTTTTTTTGCCAGTCATGGGCCTTGAACTCAGGGCCTGAGCACTGTCCCTGGCTTCCTTTTGCTCAAGGCTAGCACTCTGCCACTTGAGCCACAGCACCACTTCTGGCCGTTTTCTGCATATGTGGTGCTGGGGAATTGAACCCATGTATACGAGGCAAGCACTCTTGCCACTAGGCCATATCCCCAGCCCCCTAAAATGTTTTTAATCTTCTAAATTCCTTTAAATAAAAGTATATACTTTGTAGTTTGTTAGCATGATTATGTGTTATAAGCGAATATACATGTATTGTAGTTATGTGCCCAGCAGTTATATTCTAAGCTATGTCATAGACATTTCTGATTGGATCTACAAGTAGGAAAAAGCCACTGGGGAGCTAAGGGCTGCTGGGGAGTTTCACAGCTGAGCTCTCTGGACCCTCCTGCTGGTCTTTCCCTTGTGCCTGGGGGCAGAAGCTCGCAGTTGCTTGGCCCCACTTCTCTACAGTCCTGCATGTTCACAGAGCTGGCTCCCAGTCTGGCTGTGCTGAGCTTCAGTGTTGGCTGAGGTTGGGCTTGGACAGCTTCCATTTGCTAACGTGCAGTTACTCACTTGACACTGTATATGAACCTTCCCAGTGTTTAAAACTGTTTAGCTTTTATTACACTAGCACAAATCCCTGTGTTCTATATTCTCCAGAAATTAACCCTTAATGTTTTTTTTAGCATAGCTTGCTTACTTTGTAAGATAATTTATGTACATTATTTCAGTGAAATACCAAGAGCCAGGCCTTAGTGACTCAATGCCTATAATCCTACCTACTCAGGAGGCTGAGATCTGAGGATGGCAATTCAAAGCCAGCCAAAGCAGGAAAGTCCATGAAACTCTTTATCTACAATTAATCACAGAAAAAGCAGGAAGCAGCAGTATAGCTCAAGTGGTAGAGTGCTAGCTTTGAGCCAAAGGAGCTCAGGGAACAGTGTCCAGGCCCCAAATTCAAGAAGAAAGGAAACCAAGAATGTTTATTTAAAGAGGCATTGTTTTGTTTTTTTGTTTTGGTTCTTTTAGATGCGTGGTTTTGTTAAATGTAGGGTAGGTCTGAGGATCCTAGCTTACTGTAGTACTTTATTTATGTAGAGTGCCTCCCACAGGCCAGTCAGCATTATAGTGATAGTGATGGAGAAAGACAGAAAATAGATGTTCCCTTGATAGCTACAATCAGCTGTATCAGGGCTAATGGGTTCTACAGCAGTAGACTGCAGGACCACCAGGGATTGAGTAAGTGGTGAGAGCAATGAGCACTTTTTTTTTTTTTTAACAGTAGGCATTTTAGCTGAATTTGGCCTTGAAGAGTAGATTATTCTACAGGTGATTAAAAAATACAGGAGGAACATTTTGTACTGGGGACAAAAACATAACTACTGATGAAGGGTGAAATTTACAGCATGTTCTCAGATGGAATTCTTTCTCAGTACAGGTAGAACACTGGATACATTAGGCTTATCACCCAGATAGGCTTTGCCCCAACTACAGGGCACAAGTAGGGTGAATAGAAAGAGCAGTACAGGATTATGACACTGTTATTTACTTTGACTTGTTGCTTGTTGAGAAGACTCACCAGTGAGTCAAGTAAGGAGCCCAGAAAATCTGGATTTCAGGTTTTAGAAAAGTTCCTTGAATATGTTAAACTTAGAAAAGGCCTTTGAAATAACAAAGAAACATACCTCAATCTATGTAGTATTTTCTGGCTCTGGAATCGTGTCTAGTGTCACCTAGTTACAATGTGAATGTTGGACTGAATTGATTTTTATTTTTATTTTTTTTTAGGTGGTGAAAACAGTTGGTTTGCGTGAGGTCTGGTTTTTTGGGCTCCAGTATGTAGACAGCAAAGGTTATTCTACATGGCTTAAACTGAATAAAAAGGTAAAATGTGTCTAATAAAGTGAAACTATTAATTAAGTTACTTAGTTATAACCATGAATTTGTCCTTGAAAGTTAAGAGTTTGATTGACTTTAAGTCCTCCTTTACCATTCTCTGTGTCTGTCTCTCTTATGCCAGTATTGGAGGTTGAATTTGACCTCGACTCGCTGGCTTTTTTGCTCAAGGCTATGGTTTACCACTTGGGCCATACCTTGACTTCTGGCTTTTTGCTGGCTAATTGGAGATAAGAGTCTCAGACTTTCCTGCCCAGGTTGGCTTCAAACCTTGATTCTCATCTCAGCCTCCTAAATAGGATTATAGGCATGAGCCACTGGCACTGGGCACAGTCTTCTCTTAAGCCTTACCAGTGTCATGTCCTTAAGTTCATTTAGGCACCATCAACTTTTATCTTAGAAAAGAGGTGTTCTCACTTTTTCTGTTCGAAAAATTGGCATGTAAGAGAAAGTACTTTAAAATAGGTACATTGGTATCATTAATTAACTAACCCAGGACTATGAAGAGAGGTTTTCAATTAGGTTTCTCAGTGGGATCTGTTATTATAAGTTGTCATTTAGAACCTTAGCATAGAAATTTAGAATCTTTTATTTCATGTCTCACCCTTCTCCCAAAAAAAGAATTCAGTGTGACTAGATAATTATGAATTTCTTATTGGAGGGGATTTTATTGTTACAATTTCATACCGTATTACAACCTTATCCACTTCACCCCCTATCCCTCCAGAATCGAATTTTTTTCTGATCATACTTGAAATTACTATTCTAGGTAACACAACAAGATGTTAAAAAAGAGAATCCTTTACAGTTCAAGTTTAGAGCTAAATTCTTTCCTGAAGATGTTTCTGAAGAATTGATACAAGAAATAACTCAGAGACTTTTCTTCTTGCAAGTTAAAGAAGCCATTTTAAATGATGAGATATATTGCCCACCAGAAACTGCTGTTCTTTTGGCTTCTTATGCTGTCCAAGCCAAGTATGGAGATTACAATAAGGAGATTCACAAACCAGGCTACCTGGCTAATGATAGACTCCTACCCCAGCGGTAAGTGAAGTGTGCTTTTGTGTTATAGTCTGTGCAGAACACATTCTACAAGTTTGTTAGTTAAAAAATGCATTTGGGGATCGTAAACTTGCCAGCTAGTCAGACTAAATATACTTTTTTAACATGACTTACTTACATTTATGTGTTCTTCTCTATTTCTATATGATAGGCAGTAAAAGAGACTTCAACAATTTGGGCTTGAAGGAAGGGTATGTAAACTCTCGGTGCTTGGTAATCCAGCACAGACAGATCGGTGCTTAATAAATGTCTGAGAATTGTCAGGCTGTGTTTTTCCAGAGTTAGGTGTTAAGCTTTTTGGAAAGTCTCTCTGGCTTTACACGCCTCATTGGTGCTATAATCATAGTGCCTCTGCCACATTTCTTTTAAAATAGCATGGCATGGGGGGAAATCAGTGACAGGACACTAGGCCTTCTACCTGCATTCTGCCCTGTACCCTATGCTAGTTGGGTGACAAGTGTACAACCCAAGATATTGGAGCCTCAGGATCTAAATCTGTGAAATGAGGATAATTCTACCCTGCCTATGATCTAGTCTTGCCCATGCCTAGTTTATAAATACAGCTCATGAACTGTGGTTTAGTTTTAACTATAAAGTGTATGGCACAAGTGATTTGATACCTAGAAAATGCAACATCAAATAATGCTTGTAAATACTCCAGTTTTTTTTTTTTTTTTGGCCAGTCCTGGGCCTTGGACTCCGGGCCTGAGCACTCTCCCTGGCTTCTTCCCGCTCAAGGCTAGCACTCCGCCACTTGAGCCACAGCGCCGCTTCTGGCCGTTTTCTGTATATGTGGTGCTGGGGAATCGAACCTAGGGCCTCGTGTATCCGAGGCAGGCACTCTTGCCACTAGGCTATATCCCCAGCCCAATACTCCAGTTTTTTAATTTTTATGGTATACACTCTTAATACTAGAAAGTATATTTAGATCTTTCAGAACCTGGAGCAAGGGTGTACTGTCCCTATATGGAAAACCCAGATGAGAATCTCGTAATCTACAGAATTTAGTTTCTGGTGATAGGGATAATGAACTCTACCACACAGTATTACTTCTTTCTGAAAAGAGCTAGGTTTGCATAGTTTCTGTGCTAGCTTCTGTCCTGGAGAAATAGCTGATTGGTAATACTTTTTATGAAGGGGAAGAAAATATAAATTTGAAAGGAGGGTAGATTCAGTTTTGATACTACCAAGTTTGAACTATGTAAGAGAAGTTTAATATTTAGTGCAGTCTAAACTTTAATAAAGTTTTGAGATTAATCAGCAAATAGGAGGTAGTGAATCCATGGGAATGGACAATGATTTGAAGATGTAAAGTGAGGAAAATATGTAGGAGATAGAATTCTGTTGGGCTTGAAATTTGTGAGTGCGGAAGAAGAGGGCCCTGTAAGGAATGCTGAGAAAAAATAGATTCACAAATAACACCAAAAGAGTAGTATATATGGAAGCCAACTGAGAAAGGTAGAAATTAAAGTACCAAGTACATTTAGGAATAAGTGACTTTCATAAGAAATTTGGAGTTGAAGCCAAATGCTGATGGATTGGAGGCAGTGGGTGTCAGGTGTGAAAAGTAAGGTTACTGAATATAGACCTCTAGCTCTAAAGAAGAAATTCTGGTGACGTTTCTTTTTTCTGTACTTTAACTTTTCTGTTAATAAGAAAACAATTTTGGTCCAACATATTAATGTATTTGAAACATTTGAATTCCTATGAAATGTTTTTTACAGTAGGCATTTTTAAAGCTTATTTTTAAATTTAAGCTATCTAAAAACCTTAAGAACCTTTTTTGTTATGAGATAATTATAGATTCCAGATACATTTGTAAAAAAAAAAAAAGAAATCTTCAAAAAAGCCTTCTCTAATGGAAGCATTTTGTGCTCACTAGTACAGAATCACAGCCAAGATGACTGACAAAAGCCACTGCCTACTGTGATTTTATCAGTCTTACATGTTTTATTCCTATGTATGTATTCCTTTCTATTCAGTTCTATCACATATATTGATCCATGTGACAACTACTAGAGTCAAGTTAGCGAATGGATTCTAGAAGTTTAAAGGAACATTGATTTTGGAGCATAAACACTTTGTAATAGATTTTTCTTCCTTGTAGTGTTTTGGAACAGCACAAATTGACAAAAGAACAGTGGGAAGAAAGAATACAGAACTGGCATGAAGAACATAGAGGGATGCTAAGGTATTCTGATTGCTGCTTTTGTGCTTTTCAAGCTTAAGTATTTACATTTCATGAAAATATTAACATATCAGATTATCCTCCCATATAATTTGATTGGTAAGAGTAAGTAAAAATACTCAGTTTTAATCCAAGATACTTTAGCAGATACTTTATCCAAGATACTTTTAGCTTGGTGTTCAGGTACTTCTACTTAAACATATTACATTAAGCTTTATTTCAACAGGGAAGATTCAATGATGGAATACTTGAAGATTGCACAAGATCTAGAAATGTACGGCGTCAACTATTTTGAAATAAAAAATAAAAAGGGTACTGAATTATGGCTAGGCGTTGATGCTTTGGGCCTGAATATATATGAGCATGATGACAAGTAAGTAAATTATTTTCATAAGGAGCTAGTCATTCTTCAGTGGTTTAAATGGCTTCTAAATTACATAGTTTGTAAATTGTTTCTTGTCTTAGCGTTGCTTTTTTTCACATTAGCAAATTAATCTGTTAGGTATTACCTAAGCCACAGACTTTTTGATACCAGGTTTCCATTTTTGTAGCACATTGCAGTTTCAGAGTTCTGCTTTGAGTTGTGTTCATTTTGTCTCTTGTGAATCATATGTAGTAACTTAATTAAAACTTATTCTCCTAATAAATAAGTCAAGGAATATGGCCTAGTGGCTAGAGTGCTTGCCCCGTATACATGAAGGCCTGGGTTTGATTCCTCAGCACCACAAAAACGGAAAAAGCCCACAATGGTGTGCTGTGGCTCAAGTGGTAGAGTGCTAGCCTTGAGCAAAAGAAGCTCAGGGACAGTGCCCAGGCCCTGAGTTCAAGCCCCAGGACTGGCAAATAAAAAAAAGGAAAAAGAAAGAAATCAGGAGCAATGAGAGAACAGAACTAATAGATGAATTTTAGAACACATTTTAAAATGAATTATTTATAGATATCAGTTAAATAGAGTATTTCTGGTATTATGCATAGTGAATAATCTTAATATTTTGAGTTTGATCATCTTTTTAAAGTACATTGCTACTGGCGTTTGAACTGAGCTACTCTGGCAGTTTGCTAGTACCACCATACATGGCAGGCTTCTTTTTTCAGAAGAATTTTTGTTGTTGTTGTTGGTTGTAGGGCTTGAACCCAAGGCCTGGGCCCTGTCCCTGAGCTCTTCTGCTCAAGGCTAGTACTCTACAACTTTGAGCTACTGTTCTACTTCCAGTTTTCTGGTGGTTAATTGGAGATAAGAGTCTCATGGACTTTCCTGCCTGGGCTGGCTTTGAACTGCAATTCTGAGATCTCAGCCTACTGAGTAGCTAGATTACAGATGTGAACCATCAGCACCCAGCCAGAAGTTTTTGGGTTAGTCCCCAGGTTCATGTTAAAGATTTTTGAGATTCTCAAGGGTCACTTATTTTAAGTAACACATACATGTACCATGGCGGTTGTTACTTTAAAAGTGCCCTGTAGCCTTTTTCAATCAGGTTACTTATTTCTGTGGCCATTCGAGGTCAATATAACACGTGCATCTTGATTCCAGAATGTTCTATGTAGAAAAAATTTGTTCTGCTTGTGTTAAAAGGAGTGTAAAAGGAATCCTTATTCTGTTATCAGAAGCTGACTAACATACACCTTGGCAAATGTTGGTGTCAGAGTCATTTTCACTCGCTTAGAATGATGATTCATTTGATGTCTTAAAAAAAACAGTAAATACAAGAAAAGCAGAAACAGACTAGTCTTGTATATCTGCATATAGAATGGTAAAAAGGGGGAACCATGCCAGGATTGGTGCTCCCAGCACTGGGGAAGAAGAGGAGGAGGTAGAGAAAGCAAGGACTTGTTTTTGAGTTTGAATTCCAGCTCCACCACTTAGCCAACTCTGTGTTTTAAAAGTCTTTGTGATACAATTCACACACCATAACAGTTATGCTTTTACGATACAGTGAAATTTAGTGTTTTAAACATTCATGTATCCAAATATTTAAGAATTAAATAGAGAAAGGAAAATAATGTATATCCAGAATTAGAAGTTACTGTCTCAACTTTTCTCATTGAATGTATTTAAACTAATAGTTGTAGTAGTTTGAGAGAAAGCAGAATAAAAGCTGTACAGAAGTAAAGCAAGAAGTACAAGTGTACACACTGTTTTCCAGATGGTTTTGTTAGGTAATTTTAGGAAATTAATCATAATGCCTCTAAGGTTCACATATAGGCTTTTATGTGATGTAATTTGTCACATTTCTCCTTAAGTGATAATGCCAAGTATATATTATGATTAAGATATATTTAGAAAATCTGTACTTGGTCATTGACCAAGGGTGGCTCAAAGTTATGAATTTTGTCAATTGTTTCCTGCCATTAGTTAAAAGGATGTTCTCATTTTTTAAGGTTAACACCTAAAATTGGTTTTCCATGGAGTGAGATCCGCAATATTTCATTTAATGACAAAAAGTTTGTTATAAAGCCAATTGATAAGAAGGCACCTGTAAGTAGAATGGCTTCTTTCCCCTATGTTTTATGTATTCTTTGAATTTCTGCTACTTTCCTATGATGTCACATGGAAGACAATCATTTATTAAATTTTTCCTAGGAACATTGTCTTAAGTCTTCCCATACTTTTAAGTTTCCAAGTGTTTCTAAGTGCTGCAATAACAACGATTGCTAAAACACAAGGTTTTCATCTTTATAAGATAGTTTTATTTTAATGAAATTCAGTTATGAAGTAGGTGATATACAATCACTAGTCCTAAGAAACAATTTCTAAACGTTATTTATTGGTCACTAGAATGTAGTTAGAGGTAGCCCTATGCTAAAATTAATGCGTCATTGAATATTGTGTTAAGAATTATAACTTAGGGGGCTGGGGATATGGCCTAGTGGCGAGAGTGCTTGCCTCATATACATGAGGCCCTGGGTTCAATTCCCCAGCACCACATATACAGAAAACGGCCAGAAGTGGCGCTGTGGCTCAAGTGGCAGAGTGCTAGCCTTGAGCAAAAAGAAGCCAGGGACAGTGCTCAGGCCCTGAGTCCAAGGCCCAGGACTGGCAAAAAAAAAAAAGAAAAAGAATTATAACTTAGAAGCCATGGTACTTTAGGTTTAAACAGATTTTTAAAAATTCTATAGTGTCAATGCATATACACTCTGCTGCTTTGTTACAAAATTATGAAAGATACAAAGGACATTTCTAAGTCATAGAAAACAGCCATAAACAAGGACCAACTTTGACACTAATGACAACCGTCCTCCAGTGATGTGGAAGGAAAGGTGCTCATAGTTATTGTGGAGAAGAAAAAAGAATAAATGGCATTCACTACATCTATATCGAGAGCATGTTAGCCCCTTTACCAAAAAAAGACATGAAGTAGTGAGAGTCCATTTGTGTGGAAGTATGTCATAGAAGGAGTTATGAAATTGAACCATTCTTGAACTATCTTTGCCATTAGGACACATACTTCTCTTTGAAATTCAGTGAATTGTTGTGAAAGATTAAATTTGGAACCTTTTGTTTTCAGGATTTTGTTTTTTATGCACCTCGTCTGAGAATCAATAAGCGGATTTTGGCCTTATGTATGGGAAACCATGAGCTATACATGCGAAGAAGGAAGCCTGATACTATTGAAGTACAGCAGATGAAGGCTCAGGCTCGGGAGGAGAAACACCAGAAGCAGTTAGAAAGGTGGGCATTTATAGCCTTGCATTTAAATTGATGTAACATTACTCTTAATTTCAGATGATTCTCTCCATTGTATTAAGATTAAAAGACAGTATTGAGTATGTAATTTTTGAGGTAGAAATGGACATATTTCTAAGAAACAGCTTTTCACAACTTCATAGATACCTTTGTTGTCTTAGAGTAGTTTGAAATTTTCAGGTTTCTCTTATTTGTAGCATTTCTTAATTATAGGGCAAGAAGGTGCTGCATGTTTAACTTTGAAACAGTTCAGCTGAAAATTTAGATACTGGGTGTTTCTCTAATTTTGAGTTAAGATGTCAATGTTTTAAAAATGGAATGATGACATTGGATAAAGTCCTGTCAACCCTGGAATCAGATTACTGTGTCTAACAACACAGTTTGCAAGTTTGAGACTAGATTAATTTTGTTTATGCTTTATTTGGAAAAAATTGGAGACTCAAAGTTAACACTTTCTAAGAAAGTAATTATAAGGCACCATGATCTATGGGAATGGAATTATTTTTACAGTTATGTGCTTTTGGATTTTGTGATTCTGTTCTTACATGTGCTGTTTATTCAAGGTCTTTTATCAAGTTACCTATGTGCATTCATTTGATGTCTGTCTGCCCTTTAGCCTCATCACATAGATAGTATTATGTGGCTCTTTCTTAGTAGTCTGTTTAATCAGTACAATTTGGTAGTAGTGCTGTAGTTTAGTTTTACTAAGGCCAGAAGGAAGTGGAAGATAACAGTTTCTCTTCCTGTATAATCTATAGTTCCCTTTGGATACATGTCATGCACTTTTGTTAATATTTCTTGCACACAGTAGGTATTCAGTAACTTTTTCTAGCCACCTCAGAATGGGCAGCTATTTAGGAATGGCATGCCAGGTTTTCATTTATTCCCTACTTTAGAGGTCTTTATAGAGAAAAATGGCACACTCTACTTTTCAAAAAGATTTTTGCCCCCAGCTTGCTTCTGGCCAGGGTTCCACTAGTCTTTCTGCTTACTTATCTCATTCACCTCCATCCCTGGTCAGGAAAAGCTAAGTAAAACCAGAACCCATCCCAAGAAGAGGCTCCATTGTTAAGAGCTGGATATGAAATGCTCCACAGGTCTCAAGATTTGGTCTTGCACATGAAGTTCTCTAGATGCACCTTGGGGCCGGGCAGAAGGCAGGAAAGTCACTGGGGAACACATGTGGCGGCCATGGATATGACACAGATAGGCTGATCAGCAGTGTCTAGACTTCCTGCCAAGGAAACTGGGAAATGAACATTCCATTAAGCTTTTTATCATTCAGCTTTTCTAATGGGCAGAAACCTTCAAATCAGCTCTGCTTATAGGAGTTGAAAGAACATGCTATAGTCTCAAGTCCCAGGGTCTCTTTCTCCTAGATGTTGGGAATACCTTGTAGGAAACTGAAGAGCTTTCCGGGCTTGAGTGAGTTCCAGGCCCTTAGTTAAGTGCTGGTATGGGATCCTTTCTACTTCCTGTGTGTCCTGATGTATATGTAGCAGGGTGTTTGTCTTCTCTTGTGCAGACTGGGAGCACCTCTGTTTGATCCAAAGTCAGATAGGGGCCAATGGGTATCTAGAATCTGTAGCAATTTCATAATGGAGGCTTTTACTATTAAAATAGTAAAACAGATTGGAAATGTGCTCTTGTGCTTGGAATTCAAAATTAACACTAGATGGCGGTAATGTCTTTTGTGGAAAATTGAAAAGACTTGGAGATAAACCAAATTGTTAATTCTCAATGGAAAGTTACTCTCGTTGGCATTAAATTAGTAATTTGAACATAGATCAGACATGTTAAGTCACAGTTTCACCTCTGACTTCTCTTCATCTTTGGCTTTGGGCCACAGCATGAGTCTGACCCATGGTAGGATATTAGTAGATGTATGATCAATGAATTTGGCTATATTTAAGAGAACCACTCATCAGGCCCGTCACAAATACAGCACAGCATTATTTCTCATGGATCACTGATCTTCTTTAAACAGCATTAAACACCTGTTGACATTCTAATGAAATCGTCAAAATTTCATTTTATTTCTAGGCATAAATAGGTACGGTCTCAAATTTGTGTTAATTCATTCCAGTTACTGGAAATCATTGACCTCCCAGGCAGTTTCCCTTTTTAGGATATTTGTGTTTCCTTTAAGCCTTTGTTATTTGCCCACTGGAAGGCTCCTGCTTTCCTGGGGTAGGCAATTGTACAGCTAACTTAAAATGTTGACATTTCAGTCGTCAGAGTGCATAAATGGTAAATCTTATTTCCCCCATTACCTTAAAAATATGCTCTGTGTACTATTTTCAAGAATGATCTATAATGTCCTAAGTTTTTAATAGTCATCTGTCTTCATTATGATCCTATAATACATTAATGAGCCCAGCACGTGTATCTACTCATGAGTGTAACAGTACCATGCTGTAGTTTTAACATACCATATTTTGGACATAAGTGAATTTAACCTATCAATTTGTAACATAGAAATTGTAATTCCTTCTAAGGGCACAATTAGAAAATGAAAAGAAAAAAAGAGAAATAGCAGAAAAGGAAAAGGAAAGAATAGAACGTGAAAAGGAAGAGTTAATGGAACGTTTGAGGCAAATTGAAGAGCAGACAATGAAAGCCCAAAAAGGTAAGCTACTTTTAGACAATGAAGGCAAAGTCCTCACTCTGGTATCTGAACATATAGTATTTCTATGTCATTTTATTTGTGTTATATAAGGGCATTTGCATTATTTTAAGCCAAATTGGGGAAATCACATATGTTTAAGGCACTTGAATTCTGTGATGCACCCTTCTTTCATTTAGTTAAGACTTATTAGTATTGGGGTTTCCAAAAATAAAACCACATTCCACATCATATGGCATTTAAACAAAAGCATTTATAAAGTGCTTCATGAAAATTTACGAACTTTAAAGTGTTTTTAGTTGTTAGGACTATACAAAGGTTTTTGAAACAACTCCTAAAAAAAAGACTATATTAGAGTACACTCAAGTTGGAGGCATTCTAGCATGTGTGATCCCCAGATAGAGGAACTCTGGTTTGTGTTTGTTTGTTTGCTTTTGGTAAGTGCCCAGCCAGCATATAGCCAAAATACTATAGAGTATGTAAAAATTATACAGAGAAAGCACTTACAGGGTGGTTTATAGTAAATAACTTTAGGATATACTACTTTTACTAAGGTAACAGAGAGAGCAAAATTAAACAGGTATTGAACAGAATAAAATGTTTTGGACCTTTCTAAGCATTAAGATTTCAGGGTAATGTGCCATCTATGTTGGCTTCTTAAACTCCCAATTTCTCTTCAGAGGTGACCAAAAAGGAAAGCCACAAAGATGATTGCTTGTTCTAATTCTGAATGGATTAGAAAGTTGTGTTTTTTTTAAAGAAATTCCTATTCTCTTAATATTTATTTATTTATTTTGATCCAGTCCTCGGGCTTGGACTTAGGGCCTGAGCACTGTCCTTGGCTTCTTTTTGCTCAAGGCTAACACTCTATCACTTGAGCCACAGCCCCACTTCTGGCCTTTTCTGTTTATGTGGTGCTGAGGAATTGAACCCAGGGCTTCATGCATGCAAGGCAAGCACTCTACTGCTAAGCCCTGTTTCCAGCCCCAACCCTTATTCTCTTAGAAACACTGAGTTTTCTTGACCCTCTCAGGGCTTTGAAAGACTTAGAACCTAAGTTTAGAGTCCAAGTTGCTGCGGAAGGTTTGTTTACAGACTAGCCTCAGAACAGAAGCTGTTTCTTAAATTCCCATTTGATTCTATTTCCCTCAATTCAGATGCCTTTTTCTTCAGCATAATCAGACATATATGAAGTGCCTACTTTGTGTTGTCGTCTAGGAATATAAGCACTTAGCATGTATAGAAGTGAAGGTGTAGTTCATTGAACTACATGTATATAAGTAAAGTGACTAGTATAAGCAGGAATAATATGAAAAGAAATAGGTGGATTAGTGGTTTATCTCAAATGGGACTCACATGCAAACAAGTGATCTGAGGCCACACCACATGCTCAGTAATCTGCCTTACACTAACAGATACTAAAAGATTAAATCATAGAACTCTTACATCTTTACTTACTAAATATTTCAATCTCATTTATTTAGGATGTATAATAAAAATATTAATGATTTTCATTACAAAAAAACTACTCAAAGAAGCCCTGAAGAATATAAAAGAGCTAGAACATGAGAAAGAATATAGAGCATCCTTATCAAGACAATTCAAATCAGTCATCTTAAGGCAAAGGACATCCAGTTTGTTTCTATTTTTTTCTAATAATGCTTTGCTCAGCTGTCTTAAAAGCTACACATGATTGTTCTAATCTGTGCTTAGCTTCTATTCAAATGCATTAACTTGGGGTATACCTAATTCGTGATGTTTTATATAGAATAAACTATTTTTAAGAAACTTTCATACATTAGCAAGCATTGTTACCTAACTTCATGTATGATTTTTAACCATCCTGAAAATAAAATTGACATGAAATATACTCCAACCTGCATTCAGTTACTTTTATCAATAGATATCAAAGTGAACTCTTACCTCCTGTAGGACAAACTATAGAAGAAGTTCTGTTGTATAATGACTTCTTTCATTCTGGATATTTCGTAATAAGTAGCCGTGTGTGGTAGACACTGTTTTAGATGAACTGAACCTACAAGGTCTCCTTCCTGTTCTCATGTATCTTATATATGATTGAGGAGGCCAGCAGTAACCTACACGAATAGTAAAATCATTTAGTTTGAATCAAATATGATATGTTGCCTGCCTACCTACGGTGTCCTTTTTAGATATATCATTAGGGGCAAAGCTTAATTCTCTTATTAACATGAAGAGCTGCTGTTCTAAAAAAGTCAGACTCAATATGGTCTTCTGTAATTCTAGATTTTTATGAACAAAACAGGCAGAACTTGGTAATTTATTTAATCTTATTCTCCTTTGCAGGGGTTTTTACTGAACCATGGCCTAATTGAGCAAATAGTTAAGGCTCATATAGCCTATGTCCCTGAAATGTGAAAGCACTCATCTAGAATACCTGAATGGGTGTGCATGGTTGAGCCTCCAGTAAAATATTATCTTCCCCAAAAGGCTTGAGGTTTTGGTCTAATCAGTTAAACAGAAAGGGAATCATTTATGAACTATGTGGCTAATTAACCCCTTCTTTTCTAGAGAAGACTAGATTTCACGTTTTCAAAGTTCATCTGCAACATTTTAAGACTTAGTAGATTTTTATTTAGATTTTTGTATATACTGTCAAGCAGCTATTGATTTATCTACCATTTAAAAAGAATTTTAGGACCTTTTAAAAATTGATACAAATAACATTGGGAAATGAGTGCATTCTTTAACTTTGTAATTCAAACTTATTTCCTTTGTGTCATAGTTGGAAGTTTTATTATGAGACAAAACACTGTATTATTTGTCTTGAAGTAAAAAGTACACATCATAAGATGTACCATTGTTCCTATTTCTAAATTTATTTTTCAGTGACATTATGTTTTGAACATCCCCTGCTTTCTGTAACCCTTGAACTTATAAACCTCAAACTCTACCTTTAAACAGTAATCCCTCATTCTTCCTTGCCTGAAGCTGATAGACAGCTACTTATCTTTATATTTTGCTTAATCTATTACTAGATGGAATCCTGTACTGTTTTTTTCTTTAGTAACTGGCTTACTTCACTTAGCATAGTGGATGCTCTTGAGCTGCATACTTGTTTGGACCATGTCAGGATTTCCTTCTAAAAAGGCTGGGCCTCTGCTGATGCTTGAGTTGCTTTTCCACTTTAACTGTTACGAAGAATGGCACTACTAATGTGGGAATGCAAATGTTTGAGATCCTGTTTTCAGTTCTTTAGTTATTAACTAGTTTGTTTAGATGAATTCATGTCATCATGCCTTAGGAATATGTCTATGCCAGTAATACAGTTTTTAGTAATTTACTTAAGAACTTCCTTTCTTAGATTTTCTTAGACTGCTGTTCTCTAATAAAAAAAAATACAAAATGCCCCCAAATCTGAATGTTTGATTGAGTGCTTACATGATATCACAAGTGGAAAATTCTAACCTTGGCCTCATGTCACAGGTCTCCATTGACAACATAGGTGCACTAGAAACACTGCATAAAATTGTATATAAGGTGTATCTAAGCTGTATCTAAGCAAGGATTTCATGTTTAGATTGGGTCCCATCCCTAAGTTCATGCCTTAGATATGTTGTAAGCATTTGAAATTGACACTAGACAAATTCAGTACTGAGTCACAACCAGTTCTCTCCACCTTTTTTTTTGTTTTTTAAGTTTTTGTTTTCCTGAAGTCAATTTCAAATGAGATTTTTGTTTTTGTTTTTAATAAAGGTATGTCTTTGCAGATTTTTTGGGAGGGGTGGAGAGGACCAGGATTTGAACTCACATCCTCATGTTTCATAAGCAGGCACTCTTATTAGTTGAGTCACACCCTTTCTTTTGCCCTAGGCTAGTCTCAAGACCATGATCTCCCTATTTACCTCCTTAGTAGCTGAGTCTACAGGTATGAGCCACCAGGATTAGTTATCATCGCATCTTTAGACTACATAATAGATTTTTAAGAACTGGTAGTCTTTTTAATACAGTTAAAAATGAGTTCTATGTGTATTAAGATAGATGCTAAGTTTTAAACTGTTCAGAGAACATTCCTTGCTGCTATGTTGGTATTATCCAGTAATGAGAATAACAAGACTTAATTATCCTTTGGGTATTGTGGAAATACATATATTTGACAGAACTAGAAGAACAGACTCGAAAAGCTCTAGAACTGGATCAGGAAAGGAAGAGAGCAAAAGAAGAAGCAGAAAGGCTAGAAAAGGAACGTCGGGCTGCCGAAGAGGCCAAGTCTGCTATAGCAAAACAAGCCGCTGACCAAATGAAGAACCAGGAACAGCTTGTAAGGAATTGTCTTTGGTCTTAGCCTAAGATAAATCTAAACCTTGTCATTTCTGTCTTTAGAAAACCTGAAACTAAACAAAATCTGTGATTGATTTATAAACTCAGCCCATTGCCAACAAGATTCTCAGTATTCATTTAGACTTTAGCAGGTTCTGCAATAAACCAACTAAACAATTGGCTGAAATCTACGAAAGAAAGATTTAGTAATGCAAGTATAAAAGTAGCCCTTGAGTTACACATTTTAAGTCCCTGCTACTGAAGCAGGATTAACAACTTGTCTAGATGAATAAAAAACATTTTTACTTTGTCTCCTTATTAATTACAGAAGCCCATTATAAACAATTCAAGAGCTTTAGGAATATTTCCTTTTAAAAAAATTGAAAGCCAAGAAGAGCATAAAACAGCTGAAATCATACATTATTCTTATGTTAAATCAAACCGTTTTATTCAAAATTTGTTTTTTCTAGTTTTTGTAATGATATTGTTGATTTTAGGCAGCAGAACTTGCTGAATTCACTGCCAAGATTGCACTTCTAGAAGAAGCCAAGAAGAAAAAGGAAGAGGAAGCTACTGAGTGGCAGCACAAAGTAATCATTTGTCATTTTGTAGTTTTATTGACTAGCTGTTCTAGTCTCATTACTAAACCCAATCTGCTGACTTTATAAGAATGAGGATAAGTTTTAATTTATGCCCAGTACTTGGGGAATACAAAAGAGGTGATTCATTTCTGTGGTAACAAGACAAATGTCTGGGAAACCCATTCACATTTAAGCTGGGTTGTTAATAAATTACTTTGGGGGGGGCTGGGAATATGGCCTAGTGGCAAGAGTGCTTGCCTCCTACACATGAAGCTCTTAGTTCGATTCCCCAGCACCACATATATGGAAAACGGCCAGAAGAGGCGCTGTGGCTCAGGTGGCAGAGTGCTAGCCTTGAGCGGGAAGAAGCCAGGGACGGTGCTCAGGCCGTGAGTCCAAGGCCCAGGACTGGCCAAAAAAAAAAAAAAATTACTTTGGGGAGATGGGGAAAAATAGGGAATAGTTAGAAGTGGACATTCCACACAGATATTACTTGACTGCAGGAAATACGGATGTTTATGATAGGTTGGAAAATAAGTGACCAGTGCTCAGAGTATAGGTTCAGAAATGTCTAACTTTGCCTGCCAAGTCAGAGCCCAAAAGAATACACATAGACATCAATGATGCTTATCCTTCCAGAACAGCACTGTAGCATAATCAGGTGTGATTTTATAAAAGTAATTAAGCTATTTATAATATATGATGGATGGATTGGGATATTGAGTATTTAAGAGATAAAAATAGGGAGGGAATGTTAAGAGACATTTTATGGTAGACTGGAAAAGGCTTGGTAGCCACTTAGGATCTAAATTTGTTAGGAGAGTTTTTATCGCTAATAAGAGTTCCCAAGTACATGAAAGTCTGCTTTTGCCAGAGGAGCCCACAAGGGTAAAGTCATGTTTTAGTTGGAGGGGTGAGACATAAAAGGTAAGGAGAAAGCTGGACCCTGGTGGTTCAAGCCTGTTATCCTAGCTACTCAGGAAGCTGAGATCAGGAGGATCACGGTTCAAGGCCACCCCGTACGAAACCCTTTCTCAAACAATAGCCGGGCATAGTGGTGCATTCATGTCATCTTTGCTGTGGTGGAAAGCGTAGTTTAAACTTCAAATCATACCAGTTCTTCATTAAGACTCACCCGTTACCATTTTTTATGCTCACAGATACATAGTAAAATGTGCAATTATGGAAAATGCTTTTACTTTAAAACTTTCTTTATAAAATATATGTGTATGTACAAAAGGGATACAGTTGTTATTCTCCCTACTAGACTACTTTTATTAGAAATTGATACTTCTATTTAGAGGTGGCTTAACAACTTCAGAGAGAAACCTTAAAATGTGTTACCAGTTCTATGGAATAGCCAATTACTATATACAATTAGAAAGTGCTCAGAAAAGAACATATTTTATAGTATTATAAAACCCTAGTGTAAAAAAATACAAATATAAAAATAAAACCCTAGTGTGTATCGTCCCAGGACATACTTTTACTATACCTTTGTGTGTGTGAATGTACACACTAATTTGAATTGAGGTCTTACTATCGATAAATTTTCATTTTAGCAAATACTCATTAAAAATTAGACTGTATTTGCCAGGTTCTGGTGGCTGGTGCCTGTAATCCTAGTTACTCAGGACACTGTGGTCTGAGGTTTGTGGTTCAGAGCCAGTGCAGGCAAGAGTTCAGGAGACTCTTTTACCCAATTAATTGGCAAAAAGCCAGAAGTGGAGCTATGACTCAAGTGCTAGAGCACTCGCCTTAAGTGAAAGAGCTCAGGGACAGCGCTCAGGTGCTGAGTCCAAGCCAATGTATACACTAGGTATGGCATTCTTAAGCATTGCATATCAAGCAATTACATGGCATTTTTAGTCATGGTAGATAATCGGGGCTAGAACTCATTTTATTTTTTCATCATTTGGTTTGAAAATTATCCTACCTGCTATCATTCTTCTGTAAGAATAGAGCTTTCATTACTTGGAAGTTTTGTTTTTGTTAGGCAGGATAAATTTGATCTTTAAATTACAACAGAGTAAGTTGTTCATCATCTTATTTTTTAATATTCAGGCTTTTGCAGCTCAGGAAGACTTGGAAAAGACCAAAGAAGAGTTGAAAACTGTGATGTCTGCCCCCCCTCCGCCTCCACCACCACCGGTCGTCCCTCCAACTGAAAATGAACATGATGAGCATGATGAGAATAATGCGGAGGCCAGTGCGGAGTTATCCAGCGAAGGGGTGGTGAACCACAGGAGTGAGGAAGAGCGTGTGACAGAGACCCAGAAGAATGAGCGTGTGAAGAAGCAGCTTCAGGTATTCTAAAGTTACTTGATAGAAACATTTGTTTTCTCTGTCTGAGGCGAGCCTACTTTTTAGGTGATTTTGGTCAGTTCTAGGGCTTGGACTCAGGGCCTGAGCACTGTCCCTGGCTTCTTTTTGCTCAAGGCTAGTGCTCTATCTCTTGAACCACAACGCCACTTCTGGATTTTTCTGTATATGTGGTGCTGTGGAATTGAACTCAGGGCTTCATGTATGTGAGGCAAGCACTCTACCACTAGGCCATATTCCTAGCCCCCCTACCTCTAAAACACTTAAGATTTTACAACTTTTAAACACTGATGACACTGGGATTGGTTTGTATTTGTTCTCTGTCATGTCTCATTTTTTCCTGGCTATATTTGCAAATGCTTACTGGCCAACTCATGAGTGTTAAACAGCAGTATATGTTAAATTGCAAAGATACTTAATACATTGAGCATATTACTTGGCAGAAATGGTCAGCTAATTAATGCACAGGTCTAGATGGAGCTTACAAATTTTAATGTTATTACAACTTTCATCTTTTATATGGTCTTTTTTGTGTGTGTGTGGTGGGGGGGCAGTCCTGGGCCTTGGACTCGACCTGAGTGAGTGCTGTCCCTGGCTTCTTTTTTGCTTTAGGCTAGCACTCTGCCACTTGAGTCACAGCGCCACTTCTGGCCATTTTCTCTGTATGTGGTGCTAGGGAATTGGACCTACGGCTTCATGTATGAGGCAAGCACCCTTGCCTCTAGGCCATATTCCCCGCTGCCCCCCCCCCCACTTCTTTTTTGCTCAAGGCTAGTACTCTACCACTTGAGCCATGGCTTGACTTCCAGCCTTTTCTGTTTATGTGGTACTGAGGAATTGAACCCAGGGCTTCATGCATGCAAGGCAAGCACTGTATTGCTAAGCCACATTCTCATTTATTTATTTATTTTTTTTTTATTTTATTTTATTTTATTTTTTGCCAGTCCTGGGGCTTGGACTCAGGGCCTGAGCACTGTCCCTGGCTTCTTCTTGCTCAAGGCTAGCACTCTGCCACTTGAGCCACAGCGCCACTTCTGGCCATTTTCTGTATATGTGGTCCTGGGGAATCGAACTCAGGGCCTCATGTATACGAGGCAAGCACTCTTGCCACTAGGCCATATCCCCAGCCCACAACGTTCATTTTTTAAGTGGTAAAGTCTTTTTAAGTATTAGTAAAGAAAAGAAAATGAGGTGTCAGCTGAAATATAGTAGTGCTTTTCCCTCATGGTATAGATTTTAGAGCTTAGAGTAATATTCCTCTATACTGACAATCTTGAACTTGACATATCATGAATTGGATGAGAATGCTAAGGAAATGTATAGTCTTCATTGTCATGGTTGATGAGTAGGGAAGTTTAAAAATCATACTTTTTATTTTTCAAATATAGGCATTAAGTTCAGAATTAGCCCAAGCCAGAGATGAAACCAAGAAAACACAGAATGATGTTCTTCATGCTGAGAACGTTAAAGCAGGCCGTGATAAGTACAAGACGCTACGACAGATTCGACAAGGCAACACAAAGCAACGTATTGATGAGTTTGAAGCAATGTGAGAGCTGTTAATTTTGCATACATGTCCTTCATAAGCTGAACCACCAACAGAGAAAAGCAGGCCTTTGCAGATGTGATGGAATGCATCCCACCTTGCCAAAGCACTTTTATACCAGTTTGACTATGGTGGCTAAAAGGAAATTTAAGGGGAGCTCTTCAATATTAAGGCAATGCGATACCATACTTAGTTTTCTTTTCCTTTTGGGTCAGAATGGAGAATGGTGTTCCATCACCTCTTTTCACATTTTTCAGTTTTCATTTTTTTTTTCTGTTGAAGATTAACACTAATGATCGTGTCTGACAAATGTGTATGTGTGGGTTGAGCAACTTTGTACGTTTTAAAGGATAATGGTGAACATCTCAATGAGAACTGTTTCCCTGCCCTTTTCATGTTTTATCTGCGTGTATTTCCACATTCTCTCACATTATCAGTGTGCCCTCCATGCCAACAGCCATATTTTGCTGTCACACAGATGATTGGCAGTGTTGTAGATGGTCGGTAGCAGTCTTCAATCATTGTGTAGAAGGTGACTTTGTTATAAAAAGCATTAGCACGGTTAATAGTACTGTGTGCAGTTGGGGATTAATTTTTTTCTAAGTCTCAATTTAATTAAATTGGATATTTGCTATTTGTTTACTTAATTATAGTCATCTTTATGGATAAAGTGATTAGGTATTTCCTATAATCAATCCTTTGGTGATTTTCTTTGCCTGCCGCTTCAGAGGTGCAGAAAGCAGGTAGTTCCTGCGAGAGTTTATTAGTAAAACACTGCCTGAATATGTTGTCTCTGAAAGACTTGGAGACTTGCTTTTTCATAAGTTGATTTGAAAAACATGTCTAATAAAAGAATATATATTTGTTGGTAATTGGTTTCAGTTATTAAACAAACGACCTTTCTGGAAGGGCAGCATATGAAAACATCCCAAGAAAGGGACAGTAAGCACTACCTCACTATTACCCGTGCAGGGACTGGTTATTCAAACACAATGGTGTGTGTAAGCTCTATCTTTTATAATACATACAGTGTGAATCATGAAGGAATACCTAGGAGATTTCATTTTCCTTCAGAATATCTGAGTGCTAATTTTTTAACTGCCTTTTTGTTGAGTTGAATTGTGGGCTCCGATTTGTATTAAATGGTGAATTTTCACTGGTATACTATTTTTCAGGGAGGGGGAAGTGTTCTTTGTCTGAGGAAGTGTGTGTGTGTGTGTGTGTGTGCGTGCGTGCGCGTGTGCGTGTATGAAAGGAATATTACTTCATAGCCTAAGAATGTCTACCTTCATTTCTTGACTTGGTAATTACATAATCATTTGAGTATATTTGTTTCTTAGTAACTGCATTTCCTTTCAATCTAAGTAAGAAACTTAAATTTGGTTTGTTAATCCTGTTTTAGAAATTACAATTTTAGGTTATATTTAAATTACATCTTACTGAAATCTTTCCTGTTAGAAAGATTTTTCTAATATTTTTATTGTGAAACACCTGGATTTGAAGATATGGAATGCCTTGTTTTCTCTCTGTGTGGTTCAGCTACTTTCCATTTGGTAATGTGCAGTCAAATTTACATGATTAAAATTGCCATTTTATTAAACATTTTCATACACAGTAGATTCAAATTGTGTCTGAAAATATCTTTTATGCTTTTTTGATTTTGCTGACTTAAAGGATTAATCTGGGCAAACAAGAAAAGAAAATGTTTTGTTTAATATATTTTTGAAGTCTCCAGGACAAAGGATAACTGGTTCATCGTGGAGTGGCAGTTGTGCCGTGATTGTGTACACGCTTCAAAACCCCTTGCCGACCTCACCATTCTTGCTCTGAAACATAAATGCTTACTTTTCCCAGGCATTAAAACCATTTTCGAAATTGGTAAAACTTCGACTAAACTGGATTTTCTTTCATTTTCCTCATTTTGAATTGTGTACACAACCATTGTTACAGCTTGTTTCAGTGTTGAAATATTACCAGTCTTATTTGCTGTTCATAATCTATTTGTAGATTAGGATTAAAATGGATTCAATCTATTTTGAAGCCGTGTGCATTTTCTAAATAGGAACAGCCATTACAATAGGTGTTTTCATCCTGATTAAACCAGTTACAACTTTTCTCATTAGCAATCAAGAACATATGTTCATATAGCAATGTAAAAACCCACTAATGATTATCATATAGCAATGTAAAAAATCCACTAATGAGTATCTGATGAATTCCAGTAGGGTCTTTAAGCATAATTTTGTGTTGTACAATTAAGTTACAGTTACAGCTCTAATTTTGGATAATATTCACTGGTTAACAATAAAGTGACAAAAGCTCATGCCTTCAAGGTTCACTGTTGTTATTTAACATGGTTTTCTTGTATATTTCCTGAGAATTATAATCTCTTGAGCCATGAATCATCGCATACTAAAAATGAGAAGTGGATAGAAAAGAGTTTTAAAATCCTCAGATTCAGTCTTTCTACCAATTAAACCTTTTTTTTAACTAAGGAAATACCAGTGATTAGTAAATACTGTGGTAAAAAATAAATCTCTGTCAGTAATAGAAGAAAATTTAGGCTTTCTAGTTATTGCTTTCCTTGTGTAGTGGTTAGTTTTTTAAGGAGATTCTTTAATTATCATTAATTGACCTAACATTCTGAGTATGGAATTGTATACTAATTGCACTTACCCACATTCTTGTTTAAAGTTATATTACGGAGCAGTTACCATAAATGTAGAAGCTGATTGCTATTTTTAAAGCATCTTACTGATTTTTCACAAAGGTTCTTTTTCTTTTTGAACCCTTGGGGTTTCTCAATTACTAGGCAGGCAGTATATAGCTTGAAACACACCCTCAGCTTACAATGATTCTTACTCAGTATATAGTACTATTTGTCCTGTCATTATTTCTATTCCCAAGAGCAGATACTAATTTTATTATTGTGATCCCGTAAGAGAAGAAAAATTTCAATGTGATATTTTGCTTTTGCGGGGGATGTGTGCATGTGCCCATGGGTGGCTTGAACTCAAGTCCTGTACCTATATGCTGGTCCTGAGCTTCTGTGCTCAAAGCTGGCACTCAGTCACACAGCTCCACTTCTAGCTTTTGGCAGCAAATTGAAGATAAGTCTCACAGATTTTCCTGCCTGGGCTAGCTTAGAACTGTGATCCTCCGAGCTCAGTCTCCTGAGTAGCCAAGATTTTCCTTTTATTTAGAGTTTGCTCTTTAGAGCTTACCTTACACTTGGTTGGAATGGTTTTTTTCTTTTAACTCCTTGGCTGTACTGGGGTTTGAACTCAGGCCTTCCTGGTTACTAGGTGTTTTACCGCTTAAACCAAGAACTTGTTCTCTATGGTTATTTTAAAAACTATTCTTGAAACTCCTTTATATAGCTACTTGAAAAAATATTAATTTAGACTCATGATTAAAAAAAAAATCTCCCTATGTTTTGTCACAATTTTGATACCCTGTGGATTTAGAATGTTTATAGAAAAAAACAAGATAAACTATATATTCAAAAACATGAAATTAAATGTACATATAATAATAACAGCCCATTTAACCAGTTGAAACTAAAGTAGAAAGAATTGTTAATTTAGTATTAATTTACTGAACTGATCAGTAAGCCAAAGCATAGGTACTGCTAAAAAAAGGAAAATAGTGAAATGTGTACCTACACTAGGAGACAGGTCCTGCTTGTAAATTTGTTACAAATGAATAGAACTACTTTTTATCTAAAGGTAATCTACCTAGCAAATATTCTCGAGCATTCTAAATATTTTCAAATATATAAATTTCAATGGATTCTGTACCTATTTTGGTAAGAACATAACCTGGCAATTTGAGTCCTTGTATTCCGTACTAGAGGTAGGAATAACTAGAATAGTGGTGTTGAACATTCTCATCCTTGGCTTTTCCAATTAAACAATTTTAACTTATTTTTGTCCTTAGAAGATACACTTGATAATAGACCCATCACAGGAATTTAACAGCTGCCATTTATTTCCCTCTGGAAAAGTTTTTGACTCCTTACTTGGTCTCATTTCTCTGGTCTCTTACACATTCTTCAATAGAGGAGCTTCCTGATTGAGGAGCTATCTCTACACCTCACTGAAGTGTTTCCATCATTCGCCGTAGACATACAGGGTTCAAAACCACGACTAAGATAACGAGCCCTATTGGTATGCACGTGTCTGTCTGTGTGACTCTTTAGCCCCCTAGCTACTTAACCTGTTCCACATTCATACTTAAACATAGCCAGTGACTATATTTGAGGACTAAGAAACAAGATTTAAATGACTGAGCTTTTGTTCGGCCATCTTAAAATACTGAACATCAAGTACTAAGCTCTTAGATCATTTGTATTTATCAAGATAACCATTTACTTTTTAAAATGACAGGGCAATATTGTTGATTTGTGTTACTTGTCTGCCCAGATTCCTCCAGTCTTATAGCTAGCCAGTTCCTTGCACATGTCTAATTGATTTGCCTCTTCACTTTCATTGAATCATTTTTCAAATTTGGGTTTATTTTGGTACTTGTGCATGTTTTTTACTTTCCTCCTAAAAGTAATGATACTGGTTTTAGTTTTTTGTTTTTTCTGTTCGTGGAAATGTGGCATTGGGATATCTGAGATTTGTGACAGCCTTGGAAACATTCCTTCGGATTAAACATGGGTTCTTCTTGTGCTGTGTTAAAGTGGAGGTCGTGATGTCCCCTTTGGTTCTTTCAAATTAAATGTTTTATCTTTTTCACTTTTTAGACCTAGAAATGCATGTATTTCTTAGAATCATAAGGTAGTTCTCAGCACCTTTTATTTATATAGAAAAGTCTGTGAAATTCAAGTCTAGTACGTGAATCTTATATACCATTGTCCTATTTATGATTTTTTTTTTTTGCTTTTAAATTGGAGATGTTTTAGCTAAAAGCCAAGAGTACCCTGCTGAAGGAAATTACAGAATAAGACATGACATATCAACTGCAGGACAGTAAATGAGTAGACACTATGAATATGCCACAACCGTTTCTCAAGTATGCTTGTTCCTCATAAATTACTATGCATAAATCAAGTTTTAAACATTGGTTGATGAAGATACACTAAAGGATAAAATCCATTTTGAAAGTTTCTAATTTTATAGGAAGATTCCAGCTAACAAACCAGCTAGTCATTAGTGATATATGTATTCAATTTTGAGAGGTTTTTTTCCCAGTGGAGTGTCTGTAGGTTTGTTTTGAAGTAAAAACATGTTTGTACAAAATTTGTCAGCTGCTTTCACGGGTGCAGCTCAGTGTGAACTTGCACTGTTGAGTAGCCATCACACAGTATCTACCCCCAGAACGTTCCATCATGCCCTTCTTGATCTCTGTACCTGTTAACACCGCCTCTCCCATTCTTTCCTTCTGATTCTAGGTAACTACTACGTTTTTTTCTCTATCCATCTGTCTTAAGTTTGAGGCTTCTGGGTACCTCACAGAACTTGCATGATAGTTGTCTCTTATGTCTAGACGTAGCATAATATCCAAGTTGTAGCATGTGTATATTTTATTCCTTTTGAAGACTGAATAATACTCCACTGTATGCACATATCACATTTGGGTTTGTTTTTTTTTTTTAGCCAGTCCTGGAGCTTGAACTCAGGGCCTGAGCACTGTCCCTGGCTTCTTTTTGCTCAAGGCTGGCACTCTACCTCTTGAGCCATAGTGCCACTTCTGGCCTTTTCTATATATGTGGTGCTGAGGAATCGAACCCAGGGCTTCATGTATACAAGGCAAGCATTCTTGCCACTAGGCCATATTCCCAGCCCCCATTTTAGTCCCCCCGCCCAAGAGTCAGTGGATATTGGAGTTGTTACCATAATGCTACTTACTGTGAACATTGATGTGAAAATAGGTTAAATTCCCAGCTTTAACTTCTCTTGGTTAGGAAGCCAAAACTAAAATTAATGGATTACACGGTAGTTTTTTTTTTTTAAAGAACTACTATACTATCTTTTTGGTTTTTTGCCAGCCCTGGGGCTTGAACTCAGGGCCCGAGCACTGTCCCTGGCTTCTTTTTTCGCTCAAGGCTAGCACTCTACCACTTGAGCCACAGCACCACGTCTGGCTTTTTTTTTCTATATATGTGGTGCTGAGGAATTGAACACAGGGCTTCATGTATATGAGGTGAGCACTTTACCACCAGGCCATATTCCTAGCCCCTATACTATCTTTTATCAGTAACTACTGTTTTACATTCTGCTAGAAATGTACAGGGTTCTAATTTTTCCCTATCACCAACATTTTTTTTTTTGCCAATCATGGGACTTGAACTCTGGGCCTAGGCGGTATCCCTGGGCTGCTTTTGCTCATGTCTAGTACTCTACCACTTGAGCCACAGTACCTTTTTTTTTTTTTTGAGTAGTTTATTGGAGATAAGAGTCTTAGGGATTTTCCTGCCCGGGCTGGCTTGGAACTGCGATCCTCAGATCTCAGCCTCCTGAGTAGCTAGGAAACAGGTGTGAGCCACTGGTGCCCAGCTTCTCACCAACAAGTTTTGGGGGGATTTTTTTTCCCTATTGCTAGTATCCTGGTGCAATGGTTATCTCATGATTTTGACTTGCATTTTCTTCTTTTTTGGCCAGTCCTGGGGCTTGGACTCAGGGCCTGAGCACTGTCCCTGGCTTTTTTTTTTTTTTTTTGCTCAAGGCTAGCACTCTACCACTTGAGCCATAGCACTACTTCTGCCTTTTTCTGTTTATATGGTGCCTAGGAATTGAACCCAGGGCTTCATGTATGCTAGGCAAGTGCCCTACCACTAGGCTACATTCCCAGCCCCTTGACTTGCATTTTCTTAAGATGAATTTCTCCAATCATAAGAGATGTTGGGTATCTTTAAATGTATTTATTGGTCATTTGTGTATTTCTTTTAGAATATCGTCCTTGTTGGTTGTCAAAATACAGGAGTTATTTATATTTAGTATTTAGGATATTTCTTGTCCTAGGATTTAGAATGCTAATCTCTTATCAAATATAAATATGACTTGCAAATCTTTCCATCTGGTGGGTTTGATTTTTTGAGCAGACTCTCACTGTGTATGTAGCTCATACTGGCCATGAATCCAAGATCTTTCTCTTCATTCTTCCCCAGTGCTGAGATTACAAGCATGTACCGTAATGCCCAGATTTTTTTTAAACTCTTGGTAGTATTCTTTTGATGCACAGAAATGCATTTATAGCTGGGAATAATAGGTATGCACCATAATGCCTAGCTGTCTCTGATTGTCTTTAAAAAAACAAACAAACAAGGAAAAGTACTTTCTAATGAATACATTGTAAAGGAGACAGGACCACAAGATGCTACACCTAGTAGTCAGTCAAGAGATGAAATGTAAATAGCTAATAAGGGTAGACAATGTGAGTTACTAGATTCCTAGTATGATGTCAGGAGCAATCTTACTTCCCAGCTATTATGCTTTCATTCTTAGATATTATTAATGGTGTTATGAAACAATGGCATGGCTTTATTCCCTTTTCCATAAAATAAGACATATGGCTGTGCATTCATATATAGCTGAGACTTAGAGAGCAATTGCTCTTTATGCAAACTATCATTGGAGGTAGGGGACATAAGAGGCCCCATGACTGTCAAGAAAACCAGGTGAGCCAGACTTGAATTGAGGCTGACTCAAGGTATAGAAAGTCAACTTGTAAGTGGAGAAGAAAATAGCGATGAAATATGCAGGAGTCAGACAAGTGACAAGTTACGTTGTTGAACTTTAAGTCCTTTCCATTTAGTGTTTATTAATGTACTATATAATGTAATGATCTCACTGCTTATGTTTTAAATACTTCTCTTGTGCTTATAAACTTCACTCTTAGTTGTCAACTACTTTCTTTGACTACAGATATTTTGGAGATTATAGTCTACATTGGTTTGATAAGCGTGGCTCACACTTGTATTTCAAGCCATTTGGAGGTGGCAAAAAGGAGGATCACCATTGAAGACCAGGCCTTTTGGTTCACTCTTGTAATGCTAGCCATGAGGGAAGACAGAGATAGAATCTCAAACTCCCAAGGTTGGCCCCAGGCAAAAATGGAGACCACATCCGAAAAATAACTAGAGCTAAAAGGACTTGGGGTATGGTTCAAGTGGTAGGATGCTTGTCTAACAGTCTTGAGGCCACAAGTTCAAACTCAAATACTGGTAGGAAGGGGAAAAAAAATGCTAATGATAATTCATCTTGACAAGACTGTCCCTAGTGGTTTGCAGCTTCCCCTCTTCCTCAAGAGTTGGAGCCATGGAGGCTCTAAGGGCATAGACTGTGTTCACCATTCTCTCCATTGCTCTTTTAGCTAAGACAGGGTTACAAAATGTCATCCCTGCCATCTGTCACCACAGAATTTTCTGAGTATGCTTAGAAACTGTAGGTTTCTGATCCAACTTTGGAGTGAGGAATCTAACCTAAACCACAACGTAGGGACTGCAAGGATCCATTCCCAGAGTCATTTGCTGTTTGCAGCAAATGTTCTGGGTTTTTTTACCCAAGACATTTTGAGTTTTGTCAGTTCAAATACATTAGATGCATTTCCAGTATGCCTGGCATTTGGTTTCTGGGCTGTGTGTGAGGCAGAATAAATAAATGAAGGAGTTTTGGATTCCAGTTTTTTTGAGAAGCACTTAGGTCTGCTTAGGTCTGTTTCTCATCTGTGAAGTTGGAGTATTACAATAAGTGAGCACTTAATTGTAATAGATGTGGACTGCCTTGGCCTGGTCAGGTTGACACAATCACTTCTGGCATTCTTTTTTTGGTCCTGGGGCTTGAACTCGGCCTGGGCACTGTCCCAGAACTCTTTTGCTCAAGGCTAGTCCTCTACCACTTTGAGCCACAACACGACTTCCAGTGTTTTGAGTGGTTAATTGGAGGTAAGAATCTCACAGGGATTTTTCTGATTGGGCTGGCTTTGAACCATGATCCCAGATCTCAGCTTCCTGAATAGCTAGGATTACAGTGTGAGCCACTAGCACCGGCTTGCGTGGCATATTTTTGTCCATCTGTCAGTATGGTGGCTGTTGGTTATCTAACCCTTTGGAGTCCTTATTTTAATCTTGCCTTTCAAGGATTTTAGTGGTAATACTCTTTTTTTTTTTTTTTTTTTTAAACAGCGTTGGTCAGCAAATGTTTATTAACAGGGTTCTGGGCCCTGTGCCAAGTCTGGAGAAACAGAAAGACATGCTCTGTCCTTGGCAGGAAATGGTGGGTGGCTCACTCCCAGCAGCCAGAACAATCTACATCTGTGTTGTGAAGATGAGGCTGTTTAACTTCCTCATATTGGAGTCAGTCCTTCTCGATCTGCTCTTGACTTTAGTGACCTTATCCAGTGCTATTGTTGTACGTGCCATCTCTGCACTGAAAACAAACTTCCAGCCCAAACTCCCTGGACAGTTCCACCTTGGTTCTCTAAGAAGCATTTTGGTCTTATAGGAAACCAAACTTCACATTTCTTCCTTTCAACTTGCTTGTGTCTCAGTCTTCCCATTCTTGGTCGATGAAAGGCAAGTTCTTGCTTCCAATTAATGATGCCCAGACTTTGACCTTTTTACTCACTCTACATTCATAGTCTCCAATATGTCCAAGATAAGACCCTTTTTCACATATTCTCCACAGCTGTTACTTCACCATTGCAATTATCGAAAGAACCTTGCATTTACTTGATTGCTTTTCTTGCTGTTTGAGTCCTTAAAAACAGCTTTAAACTAGCCCAGCATGGTTTGGTCTTGCTGTAGCTCTTGGGCTTCCTGTGCTTTCCTATTTGCATTAAGTGGACATCTCTCTGGCTTGTTAGCCAGCCAGACCAACTCCTCTTAGCTCAGCAGGCAATCTTCTCTAGACATTTTCATGACTCCCTTTGCTTCCTGCCCTCTGTAATATTATACCTTCCCCATGTCCCATCCCCTCTTACCCAGCATTCGCCCTACTGCATCTATTGTGTTTCCTCACACTAGAATGTGAGCTCCACGTTCTCCATGCCCACGCCGTGCCCAGTGCTGCATGGACACTGCATGCCCCATGCATTGTGGATGGGTTCTGGGAGCTCAGAAGGCCTCAGAATTGCTGTCCTCTAGCCTCTGCCTCTCAAGTGCTAGGATCTCAGGTGTGCAGCAGCAGAGTGAAAGCTGTCCAGACAGAACGAACAGTATCAGAACACCAAGAGAATTGGCATGTGCTGTAACTGGCACGTGTCTGATTCAGAAGGTGGTGCACTAATGTGACCAGGAAACCATGAGAGGAAGCAGCTGTGTGCCTGTGGTGTTTCTCTTTGGAATGCCGATGGAATGCAAGATGAAATTTCCCCCAGAGGCAAAGGGAAGGAGAGAAACTGGTTCAGCTTGGTGAATCCCAGCTCAAAGCATCATTCAGAGAGGAGCAGCACACAATCACTGTCAGGCCAGGTGACTTACCTGTGACACCAGACAGCCACCGTCATAGTGGCCAAAAGAGTTGTTATGTAGTTGATCTGGACAGTTCTCTCACAGAGAATGTTCCCACCGCCTCCCTGTAATTCTTATGTCCCAAAGAGTAGGCAAGGTGTTAGTGTGTGTGGTACTGGGATTTGAACTTCCTACTTGTTAAGCAGGCGCTCTACTGCTTAAGCCATGCCACCATCCGTTTTTCCTCGGCCTTCCTCCTCCCCCTGGTTATTGCTGAGATATGATGTTGCTTTTCACCTGGGCAAGTCTAGACTGAAATCTATATTTCCCTCTGTAGCTAGGATGACAACTTTGTGCCACCATGCCCCGATTTTTCTATTGAGAAGAAGAGGTCTTAGAAACTTTAATTGATTGATTGATTGATTGCCCAGGCTGACCTGGAGCTGTGATTCTCCATCTCAGGCTCTTGTGTAGCTGGGATAACAGGCTGGCACCATTGATGTAACCAGCTGTTGGTTAAGATGGGATATGCCCAAGCTTTTTGCTTGGCCTGGCCTCGACCCATGATCCTTCCAATCTTTGCTTCTCAAGTAATTGGGTTTCAGGCACCAGCTACCGGCACCCCGCAGGAACATCTCCCTAGCAGACTCCTCTGACAACTCTAGAAATCTGAAATAGACACTCTGGCATGAGCACCACTCTGTACTCCTGTTCATAGGATTCTCTTTGGTAAACTTAGTCCTTTTTCTGTATTTATCTTCAAGGGCAATGAATAGATGGCTTGTGAGTTTGGCACCTGAATTACTGAGTCCATTCAAACAATGCATGTAAATGGGTTTATTAAATATTTACCCATTCATTAAACATTCATTAAACATTTACTAGAGGTCTAAAGCTGGGCTCCAAGGATTCATAACTGTTCTAGAGGAGGAAGCAGAAGAGTTAAGAAATAATTGCACTGAGATGAAGTGAACAAGGCATATGCAAAAGGCAAGGGAGCAGCTGAGCCCTAAATCTGACGAGGCTGAGCAGGTTAGTGCAGGTGTCCAGCTTTAGGGCCAGGGGCACGTCCAGCACTGCCCTTAATGCTGGTTTGCCCAGGGGCTCCATAAAGTGTGACCCTAGGAGTCATTTCCAAGGGTAGTGTGGGCAGGGGTTGTAGTGATAGGTCTGTCTGCCTGTGGCTTAGCTCAGTTCCTTTATCACCCGGGAGAGCTTAGGACAGTTGTTCTGGGGCTGCTACAGAGCTTGGGTGGAAGCCTTCCGTACATGCATCCAAATGTTTCCACGCCTAGTGCCTACCAGCCCTGTGCACTCATCATTCAGGACATCAGAGTGACTAAGCCTTGGTCCTTGTGTAGGAAAGATACAAGCCCGGAACAAATCAAATAGTGAAAATGGCAAGATTACATGGAGCTATGTAAAACAGCAAATATTGAACCATCCTTGACACTTAGAAGCCTTTTTATATCCACTCACTAGAAAACCCAGGACTGAGGAGGAGGGAGGGAGATAAGGATAATCAGGGGGGCCTGAAAAGTCCAAGAGGTGGCAGGCAGGGAGGGAGCACAGGGCTGACTTCTCTTTCATTTAGATTAGGATGGTAGGTGCCAACGCCAGAGATCACAGGGCTACACGGTCTGCTAGGCATCTCATGTCCTGTCCTAAGAGAACCATGGCAGTGCCTAACACACAGAAACCAGAGCCTTCTATATTCCAAGTGAGGTCAGAAAAGTTATTTCAATACACTTTTGTGTGTAATCTGCAAATTTTTGCTTTAAGCTATTCAAAATTTTTTTGAAAAAGTCCAAGTTATGTTTGCTTACCAGAAGAGCTCATTGGGCTGGGGGACCGTGGCTCACACCTGTAATCCTGTCTACTCAGGAGGCTGAGATGTGAGGATCGCAGTTCAAAGCCAACTTCCGGCAGGAAAGTCCGTGAAACTCTTACCTCCAATTAACCACCAGAAAACCAGAAGTGGCACTGTGGCTCAAGTGGTAGAGTGCTAGCCTTGAGGAAAAGAAGCTCAGTGACAGCGCACAGGCCCAGAGTTCAAGTCTCCAGGCTGGGGTGGGGGGTGAGGAGAGCCCATTTGACACCAATTTGCAGTCTTTGCTGAAAAATATTCCAGGAAGAGGGGACCCGCAAAGATCTCAAAGAAAGGGCTGGGCTTGCCCAAGGGAAAGAAAGGAGACGGAGAGTAGTTTGTAAGATGAAGTTGGAAGGGGGCCAGACCACAAGCAGCTTGCTTTCTAAGCTGTGGTAAGAAGCTTATAGGATCTAAGCCAGATGTCCGCTGAGTAGTTTGGCCCTGGAGAGAAACTAGCAGTAGTTTACTGCCAGAGTAAAGCGAAGAAGAAATTCAATGGAAGTTCCAGGGACTGATGGGCAAATTCAACAGGGCCAGGACAATATGGCAATGGGCCATGTAACCTAGGCTACATCTGCCTGAAGGGAGGGATGTTTTTTCCTGATCCACAATGATGCCTTAAAGGCTTCAGGGGGCCTTCCAGGTAGGTGTATTAGTCATTATCTCATTTAAAGTTCAGTAAGTTGCCATAGTAGCAGAGTTTGCATATGCATTTAGAATGTGTGTGTGTGTGTGCGCGCGCGTGTGCGTGCATGCGCATGTGCATGTGTACATGTGTATGTATGAGCCCTTCACCCCTAGGTGCACCCTAGGTGCAGTGCCCAGCACTCTCTTCAGGCTGGGGTGAATATCTCTTAGCTTCTAGTTGAGATATGCAATCGACTCTTGCAGGAGGGAAAAGGCATCCTTTGCTTTCTTTTGTTTGTTAAAGTGCCTTCCTTCAATAAACAGAAGATCTGGGATCAAAGAGATCTAGAGGAAAATGAAATTGGAGAAGGGAAGTTGGATGTAGAAGAAACAAGCTTTTTCAGACACTCAATAGGTGTTGAATATTTCAGGAAGTCAGTGGGCCGGACGGCAGTGATATGAACTGAACCCAGTGGAGAAAATTCAAGAGGCAGAGCTAGCACTGAGGGCAGATGGCCTCTGCCAGGAGGTCTGAGAAGTAAGGCCAACATTCTGTGCTGGAGACAGGCAAAAATCCTTTCCCTTAACCACCTGAGTGATTATCTGTAGGAGGAAAATGCTAAATTCGTTCTCAGAACTGAATGTGACTATTTCATTAAAATTCACCCGTCAGTTCTTTGTCACTTATTCAAAGAGAAAGAGAGCAAGGAGGAAAACATTTTCCACATGCTCTGTGGATTTATCTCATTTACTTATTAAAAAAAAGGGCGGGGGGAGTCTGAATGTAACTTGCAGAATTAAAATGAAAATTACATTTTTAAGAGGGAAGAGATAATCACAGTTGTTGCTTTCAGGTTTATAGATGCAAATGATCAAAATTGGGATAAGAATTGGCAAACTTTCCTTTTTTGTTTTGAAGCAGGGTCTTTACAGCTCAGCCTAACCTCAAATTCACAATTCTCCTGCCACAGCCTCCTGACTCTTGCAATTACAGATTTCTACCACTATGCGTGGCTTGGCATACTACTTAGCTAAAGGTCCAGGTACTAAATAATTTGGAGAGCACTTTTCCATCTTCCTCAAAGTCTTTTGACTTGTAAATAATGTAAAAATATTCTTAAATCACTGTCTGTTTTGAAACAGATAGGAAAGTGGATTTGATCCCCAAGCCAGTTTGCTGATCCCCCAATCACTGGATTTCATAGTCATGTTCCTTAAAGGGCCCGTGGCATGGCATTCCTATCTGCCTAGAGTTTTGGTGGGATCGCATTTAGGGTCTTTTATTTCAAGAAAAGAATTTTTTTCCCTTTATTGTCAAAGTGAAGTACAGAGGGGTTACAGTTTTATATGTAAGGCAGTGAGTACATTTCTTGTTCAACTTGTTACCTCCTCCCTCAGTCCCCTCCCCTCCCCCCTCCCCTCCCCCCCATGAGTTGTACAGTTGGTTTACACCAAATGGTTTTGCAAGTACTGCTTTTGGAATGGTTTGTCTTTTATCCATTGTCTCTCGATTTTGGTATTCCCTTTCCCTTCCCTAGTTCTAACACATGTATATACAGTATCCTGGGTACTTAGATCAGCTACAGTGATAGCAGGGGTAAAACCATAGGAAGGGAATACAAGAGGAAAAAAAAAAAGGTTATGGTTTCACATGGTGTGTTGAAAATAATTACAGTGATATAACACTCGTTTCCATAATGTGGAGTTCATTTCACTTAGCATTATCTTATGTGTTCATAAGGGCATAGCTATTGGGCTCTTGTGATCTTCTGCTATGAATAGCCTAAACATGTACTAGTTATTCCCTATGAGGGAAACCACAGAGTCCACGTTTCTTTGGGCCTGGCTCACTTCACGTAGTATAATTTTTTCCAAGTCCTTCCACTAAGGAAAGGAATTTTAAAATTATTCATTTATTGTTATTATAGAGGTGATGTACAGAGGGATTACAATTATGGGAGTCAGGTAAGGAGTACAGTGTGTTCTGCTCCCTCCCAACTCCGCCCACTTTCATCAGTGTCCAGTGAGCTCCACGGCTGCACTTTTTCACCCTTTTCCCCTCCAGTTCGGTACCCTCCCAAAGGTGTACCCCTGCGTACACCATGCATAAGTTAGAGAAGTCAGCATCATCAAGAACTAAAAACTAAAATAAAAAAAGGAAGAAAAAAATTAGAAAGGAGGTCTTGTTCCCAGCTCTTGGAGTTCATTTCAGTATGTTTATTATTTTATATAACTATGAAGAGGCATTTAAGCATTACGCCTTTGGGTTTCTCTCCTAAGATTATCCTCTCTTGGTCTTACTGTGTGTATCTAGAATCCTGTATAATTTATCATATTCCAGTGTATGTTAGGTCTAATTACCACATATCAGAGAGGACACGTGCCATTTGTCTTTCTGAGCTTGGCTTACCTCACTTAACATGATTTGTTCTAGTTCCATCCATTTCCCTGAAAATGACATTATTCTTTCTAGTGGCTGTGTAGACTTCCACTGTGTATAGGTAGCACATTTTTTTGGATCCACTCATCTACTGTGGGGCACCTGGGCTGTTTCCAGATCTTGGCTATTGTGAATAGTGCGGCAATGAACATGGATGTGCAGTCGTCCTTATCATCCTTACTCATGATGCTCAGGGTAGATGCCCAGGAATGGTATGGCCGAGTCGTAGGGAAGGTCTATGTTTAGTTTTTTAAGGAACCTCCAAACTGCTCCCCACAGTGATTATACTAATTTACACACCCAATAGCACTGTAGGGTTTCTTTTCCCCCACATTCCCACCAACATTTGTTGTTATTCAGATTCACAGTGTTGGCCAACCTTACTGGAGTGAGATGGAATCTCAGAGTTGTTTTGATTTGCATTAAGGAAAAGATTTTGCATTACACTTTGAAAACCCTTCAGTGGTGGCCCAAACTAGCAGGCATCAGAATCACGTGCAGGCTTCTGAAATGTCCATTGCAGGAGAAGGCTCTCTTTTGGTAGGTGCTCCTGAGGCTCAGTAGATTTGCTGCTGGATTTAGACCACACTTTGGGAATCACAGTCTGGAGAGATGAGGGCGGCCAGCACTGGGGTTTAGGGGTAGGGGATAGGGGGTATGCCCATTGATTTTTCTGCATGGATAGCTTCTTTGAGACTTTGGTACAAGTTTGAATGGTTCAAAGACCAAAGCTAATTAGAACTGAAGTCTTGGGGAGGGTGGGAAGGGAGGGTGGAAAGGGAGGGTGGTCATGAGGCTTGAACTCTGGGCCTGGGTGTTGTCTTTGAACTCTTCAGCTCTTCTACCACTTGAACCACAGCACCACTTCCAGTTTTCTACTGGTTAATTGGAGATAAGAGACTCACAGACTTTCCTGCCCAGGCTGGCTTTGAACCATAATCCTCAGATCTCAGCCTCGTGAGAGGCTAGGATGACAGGCGTGAGCCACTGGCTCCCAGCCTAGAACGAAAGTCTTCACCTCCCTCTCTATAGCAATATTCCTTTCCCCTGCCATCACTTTCAGCTTTCAACACTTAGAGATTGCTTGACAATGGTGTTGGGAAAAGGAACGTACTGAGGAGAAATAGAGAAAACTTTATGAATTTATATGTATTTAATCAACAGGAACTTTGACACTCTCTACCATTCCTCTTACCATCATCCTTGACTTTCACAGTCTGTTTTCACAACATCTTATTTCCACCCTTGCACACATTTAATTTCAGATAGTTTCCCCCACATTCATTCTGACGACTAAAGCTATGGTCACTTCATTTTCACTTATGAATGTGATATGACCTCCCCATTTCCCTGACAGATTTTTGGATCATTTTGAGTTTTATTAGAATTTTATAAGCAATAGCCATGAATTATTCTTGTGGTTGATTTATGTCTTCTAATAAATGTTAGCAATTTTATCCTTTATAGCAAGACCCAGAATAGGTATATGCACATTTTTCAGCTCTATTTCGTAACCAACGAGTTGTTTTTAAGAGGAACAATCTGGTCACATATTTACCATGCTTGATTTTTTTTTGCCAGATGTTGTCATCATTTCTGCCATTTTGACAAGTTAACATATTTGGTTTTACTTCACTTTATTTTTATGCCAGTCCTGAGGCTTAAACTCAGGGCTTGGATGCTGTCCCTGAGCTTCTTTTGCTCAATGCTAGCACGCTACCACTTGAGCCACAGCTCAGGCAATGTGTGTCATATCTTTAGCATTGTATCATTAGATATCTTTGCTCTAGAAATTAGATTAATGAAACATCCCTTTAGACACATCTATACTTTTCGCAAAGGTTTTTAAAAAGAGAATTTATTCAATGCAATTTTTGTGTGTGATAATTGTGTGTGCGCTTTAAAAATGTTTTTTGTGAACATACTGAACTAGGTAAACAGATTTTCTAATGTGAAACCAAGTTCGTTTTCCTAGAAAAAAGTTGATATGACATAGCCTATGGCTTGGCGGTCCACAAATCCTCAGCTACCTGAACCACCTGCATCGTGAACACCCTGTTGGTCCTACGTGTGGCCCCCTTCATCTTCAAGGTAGTTTAAGTTCATACCACCACCTGGTGGCAAGCTTTGGAAATGTCTGTCTTAGGGTCAGCTCTTCCTTCTGTCCTTTGGGGAGATATTTACATACTGTTTCCTTTGTGGTCACTGCTGTCTCCCTTCATTATTTTCTTTCTTGTTCCTTGCATTGACTCAGCTTTATCCTCCCATTCTCCCTTCTCTTACTCTTCTGAATTTTCTCAGGCTATCCATGAAGATCATTTCCTTTTCTTCTGCTGCTCTTTCTTTCCCTTAGTCCCTTTTCAATCATGGTTGATTACTGAGTATGAAACTGATAACCACAGGAAAAAAATAAAACTATACCTTATGGAATATTTGATAGGATAAAAGTGCCAGATTTGCTAGCCTTTAAGGTCATTAAACATACTTAAAACTCCCCTCAAAAAAATCCAAGTACTGTCAACCATCTACTAATTAATTCTGCCCCCTTAAACAAGCTCAAATATTAAAGGAAAATTATAAAACTTATTAAATCTTAGTCTCATTGCTCTTTTGTTACTACTAGCTTTGACAAACTTGGGATTGCAAAGACTCTGGTCTTCATTATAGAGTAAATGATGAATACAAGACACCGCCTAATCTGTTTCCATAGAAACAGTCCACTAACTACAGGTGCTCTTTTGGTTCATAACCCATTTAGGAGACAGAGAGAGACTGCCAGGAAGTATTTCTAATGGCTTGATCCACTATTGCAGAAAACACTGTAAGCACCATTCTCTCTAATCTGGGAAGTGACCCATGAAGACACTTAGCCCATTTAGCAAGCCCTTTCTGGAGTTAATCACAACTTTGCTTGTGGTATCTCTAAGGGCTGTATCTGAGAATGGCAGCTCTGGAAAACAAGACCAGAGAAAAGTAACACCAAAAATGTGGCGTGACAGTGTGGCTCCAGGGGAGGCCATTTTTATTACCATTTCATTTTCATCCTAGTCTTGTAGTAGGCAGGTTGATATTGATTTTTTTTAAGTAAAAGTATATTGACAATTTGCTTATACAAAGATAGTAACTATTGATTACAAAGCAGGCACCACAAATCCAGGCCCATTAGACCTATTATGACCTGAAAAGAAACAGGACCTAGATTAATAATCAAGGGAGAACTTGAGATCACAGATACAATCTGCTAGACCACTGATGAAGAGCTGGTGTTAATGGCTCTGAGGCCCTTTATTCCTATGAAACCGATGTGTGAGTACAGAGTTGCTTCAAAAATTAAGAGAATTCTGACACCCATATTGGAGGGAGGTTTACCTTATTTCTACATTTTGATATTGGCATTTCAAAGGTAATTTAATTACAAATATTAGGAAGGAAATAAGTTTGGCAGTCTACTTATCCAATTGGCAACCCAAACTGGCAAGCTGGCGGCTGTCCGCTCTCCCCACGCCTAGTTTCCTTCTGTGTGCTTTGGCTAAACGCTTTCTAACCTCTTCATGTCTCTTTTGAAAGGTGGGGACCCAAGCTGTATGCCTTGTTCCAGATGCGCTCCTGCCAAAGCAGTATAAAGCAAATGTAAGGGTTCCTCCGAAGGTGCTGGCACTCCTGAGGTGAGTACCGCTGACAGCTACAGCCAGAGCTTCCCCCCAGTTCCCAGCGCCCCTGCCACCTCCTCACCGCAGGTCAAGGCATTTAGGGGGTGTCCCTGTCCAAGGAGCTGACCAACAACCATCTCCACTGTTACAGCAACTGATTCCAACTGATGCACTCCAGCTCCTAATGTATGGATCTGCCTAGCATTTTGAGATCCCATGTACAACATTAGAACTTAAAGAGACAACTGGTATAGGTAAGAGTGATCTATATCTATATGTAGATATGGATAGACAGACAGACAGATACAAGTTCTGTGGGAAGGTTTTCCTTTACAAAATGTAAGACACTTACCTATTCCTAATATTGAAGTGCTATACCTTTTTCGGGGGGGGGGGGCGTGATATTATTAGGGCTTGAACTCAGTTCATGGGCACCATCTCTTTAGCTTTTTCACTCAAGGCTGGCACTCTACCACTCGAGCCACACCTCCACTTCCTACTTTTTACTAGCAAACTGGAAATAAGAGTCTCTCAGATTTATTCACCTAGGTTGGCTTTGAACCACAATCTTTAGCACTCAGCCTCCTGAGTTGCTAGGATTACAGGTGTGAGTGGATGCATTTAAGCTGATAATTTGTGGAATGAGTCTCCATTATAGTAATGATATAGTTTAGAATCTTTTTATGTGATGGAACGTGTCAGACATGCTCACATAAAGTAGGGAAGTTTTTGCATCAACTTCCTTCTTCAACTTTGAGTTGTAGTTTGCTCTGAAATGTGGCTAAGGTCATGCTCACATCTCTACAGCTCTTGACACCAGCAAAACACTTCCATTGTTTCAGAATGTACTAGGAGGGTGGTGATCATCCTTTTCTGTCACTCATTTTGAAAAGGATGCTGCTGGTTCTGAGTTCATACAACCCAGCTAGTCTCATTCCTGCAATTTGAGTCTAAACTTGCAAGTAAAAATCTTGGATGAAAACCCATTCTAAATGTTCTGTAGATTTCTGCAAACAGTCTTCTCCTTAGCTATCCATCTTTAAGCCATTTCATGTATTCTATTTTTGGCTGGGATATTAAAGAAAAAGGCCCCAAATCAAAATCTCCCTGATGCTTTCCATCTTCCCTTGCTGATTTTCATCTGTGAATGCTCTCGCTTTGTTAGAGTGAATCATCGGAGTCTGACTCTACGCATGACTCACCAGCCAAGCCAAGCTCCAAATGACAGAGATTTTGAATTATCCAGAAATGAATTTATAAAGGCAGCAAGGGAATTGGCAATTGCCACATCCTTCAACCCGAAAATGTCACCTATTTCTCAGTCTTGGGAAGAACGGCGGGGTCTCTCCACAGTTGGTTGTGCTATTGACCTAAGGAACAGTCCAGGGCCTTGTGCATGGTCATCTGGTTCCTCGGCGATCCTCAGCCCTTCACAGCCCTGTCCGCCTCCTCACGGAGGCCAGAGTCCTACATGGACAACCTCAGGATCGGATTGTACCCGCCTTCCTCATCACCCCAAGGCCTGCAGAGTCTGGGTCTCACACCACAGGCTTCTTGCTCTTTGCCTTCAGACCTCATCTTGGTTGACTTTAGCTTCTCTCTCCTGGGTCCTGGAAACTGATGTGACCTGAGGTGGGTCCAGTGGAGCTGGTAGAAATAAGATTACCTCGTGTCCTGGGCTGCTCCCCTCTTTCTCTCAGGCATCCTCTCCCAGAGGTTTGTGACTATGCTCGGGAAGGAAGGTATCTAAGCTAGAACCTCAGTCCACATCAGGATTCTGGAATGAATGCTAGACTCCTTGTGAGGCCTCGAACTATTCTCTCCGTGCTAAGGTCCCAGGGAGCAGTGTTTGTGGAACTGCCCGGATTTGGGCGCACCATTCCATCTTCATTCCCAGTGCACTAACAGATGCTCAGTGAATGCCCAGAAGATGGGAACGGTGTTCTGGTGTACGCTTGTTACAGCCTCCCTCTGATAGTGCCTGACGTTGATCCTTTCTGTGTCTTCCTGCAGGTTCCTGGCAGCTGACCCGTGGCGAGCTCTCGGATCAGGAAATAGGAGGACAGCCCTGGTGTTCGGAAGGTGTCTGCTCCGCCGAGTCTGCACTCAGCTGGACATGGCCTCCCTTCCCCGGGGCTTTTGCTCATAGTTCTCTCACTTCTGTTTGTTGTTGGTTTCCTCTTTCCGGCTCTTCTCTCTTCCCCAACCCACCTCTCCATAACTTTTTCCTGGGAAAGTGGGCCAGGACATGGGTTTCTGCGTTGCCCTTTGCAGACCCAAGCTAACACCCACCACCCTTGCTTCTTCAACACCCCGTTCTCCACACAGCTGCCCGAAGACAATGGCTTCTGAGACCCCACTTCTTTTCTGCATGACTAGCTCGTAAAGAGGAATCTATGGAGAGAATGTTCGCAAATTTTCCATTAAAAAAAAGTATAAGACATATTTTTGGCTTTGAACTGGGAGCAAACTCAGTGGTGTGCTGCTCTGTTTTGGTGTGCAACACCCATGGAATCGGAAGAACTTGATGCGGTGTGTCCCTTCCTGTCCAGGCTGTTTGTATAATTGTACATAAATGTAGCAATAAATATATTCTAAGTCAGCCTGAGCCGAACTTTCCACTTCCTTTTGCATCCTGGTGGCAGCAGGAGATGGCCTATAGGGGGTCCCCATCTGAGGTTCTCTGGTCACACCAAGAGTGACTTTAAAGGTAGCCAATGCTTGGAGAAACAGAGGAGGAGGCGGGACACGAATCAGCATTAGTAATTCAGGAGATGGCACTGGGCCTCACGCTGCAGGTGTTTTGAATGTCCAAGGATTGTGTGACAGTTTGTGACATGAGTCAGTTATTTTATTTTTTGTATTCTTTCAAATTATTAAAATTTTGTTGTTGTTATTATTAAGGTGATGTACAGAGGGGTTACTGTATCATAAGGAGTCAGCTATTTTGTTGTTGTTGGTGGTGGTCATGGGGCTTGAACTCAGGGTCTGGGCACACTGTCCCTGACTGAGCTCTTTTGCTCAAGGCTAGCATTCTACCATTTTGAACCACAGCACCACTTCCTGTTTTGTGGTGGTTAATTGGAGATAAGAGTCTCACAGACTTTCCTTCCCAGGCTGGCTCTGAATCATGATTCTCAGATCTCAGCTTCCTGAGTAGCTAGGATGACAGGCGTGAGCCACCAGTGTCCCACAGGAGTTGGATATTTTAACATTCTCCTCTACTTCCTGTGACTGTGTGTTGTGCTGCTCTGATGCCACTGGCATAAAGGTAGAGTTGAAAGATTTTCTGAACAACCATACAAGCTATCTCAAGGTCTGACAGAATTTTTCCATCTTGTCTTTGACAGTTGTTTCCGAGACAACCTCCTCCACATCAATGATAACCCATTTTTGGCAAGCACAATACTGTTTATCTAATGGAAGGAATATTTAGTCAAACTGGCCTCCATAGTTCAATTAAAACTTTTTTTGGTTCTTGGTATTTTTATAACTTCAAAGATAACCACATGCTTTGCTGTGGTTTCTTATCAAATTGCTTTGTTATAGTATCCTAACAGGCCTTTCCTTGATCATAAGCCAGAGTTGGCATAAAGCCATTACTTGAGAAGCCAGGAGAGGTAATGGAGCCTGAAGTTGGAAAATCCTGTACTAAGGGTTTATAGCACTTGGAAGACTACTTTTTTATGTATCAAAAGGTGAATATATTAGACTTGAAGAGACTTGAAGTCAAATGGCTAAATATTCTGAAGTACCGAGTAGATAACTCTGTGAATGACTGGACCACATCTCTTCTTCATCTTTCCATACACGTGTGAGAGAACCTGAGTCTCCCGGTCAAGAGAGAAATCCTGCCTCCCATGAAAGGGCCCCTGGGTGACATGCTTTTCTAAAGACAGCTTTTCCTGGCTAAGATGCATTCATAACAGGAGTGACTGACTTGTCTAGGGTCCATCCATGCCCAGGTGTATCACCCAAGTATGATACAGGGGAATATTTGTAGAGATGGAACAAATTATCCATTACTTCTGGCTATTCTGCAACAAGAGGTGTTCTTCACAAGAGAGAACTACCTATCGGAAACTGTGGAGAGGGGCTGGGAATATGGCCTAGTGGAAGAGTGCTTGCCTCATATACATGAAGCCCTGGGTTCAATTCTTCAACACCACACATATAGAAAGAGCCAGATGTGGCACCGTGGCTCAAGTGGTAGAGTGCTAGCCTTGAGCAAAAAGAAGCCAGGGACAGTGCTCAGGCCTTGAGTTCAAGCCAGTACTGCCAAAAAAAAAAAAAAAAAAAGCTATGGAAAACCTCGATTTGCAGCCTTCGTTTAATAAACCTGGGCATGGGCTTAGCTCGTTGGTTGCAGCATTCACTCCAGTGAAAGGGGCGGATGGAGCCGAGAAGGGCTTAGCCGGCTTCCTCTTGCTGTATCCTTTTTTTCTGAAGGATGAACAGATACGCTTAAATAATAAGGCCAGCAAAACCAAAGCCCTTATTACATAATTACATTGACAAATCAAAAATATTCATTTAGAGGGATTAAACAACATTGTATGGCAACACAAAAAAATGAAAAGCAAGAGTATAAAGGAAAAAAGTTATCAATGATAAAAATGTCACAGTGGAAACAAAATATATAATTTTTACTTACAACTTTCAAGAAAACGACTAAAAAAAACTAATTTCAACATCTAAACTTCCAAGGATTCCTTCTGTTTGTTTGTAGTCTGGCCTTGGGAGCAGGAATGAAGGGAGTCCATTTTCAAAACTACGGAGAAGCTCGTGGGAGGGTAGAAATGGGCAAGCGAGAGGCAGAAGGGAGTAAAGAGCTTTGGGGTTCACATACTAAGAATGTCACTGCTACAAGTACAGACAAGTCAAAGCATCGCACATCAAAACCTTTCTGAGGAGACTTTTCACCTCCCATGGCTGGAATTTCTTGGTGGCTCTCTTCTGCAGAAGAAGAAAGACTTGAAGCTTGTCATTGGGACAGACAGGCAGGGCGTTGCGGGCTCAGAAGAGAGCACTGTATCAACTCTCCATTCACCAGGCCTGCCAGAGCAACTCGAGTACCCGCCTTGTAACTAACCCCCCAGGGCATCTGGTTTGGTCCAACCCATCTTTAGTTGTGTAAGAGCAAAGCTGCACCTGACTCAAAGGGGAAGAGGGCTGATCATTTCTAATCACTTATAACTCACATCATTCCACATGCTCTAGCTTTAGCATCAACACCATGATTCCCACAGCCTTCACCTGCCTCGTCATTGTTTTATTTCTTAATTGATTCAGCGCAGTGGCCCTCATTGAACATGCATAGGAATCACCTGGGAGGCTTGGAAAACAGATACTAGGTCCCACTCCCAGTTTCTAGGTGAGTAGGTCAGAGCTAGGGCTCAAGAATCTGCGTTTCTAACATGGCTACCAGTGGTGTCTGCCTGTAATCCTAGTTACTGAGGAAGCTGGGATCTGAGGATCACAGTTCAAAGTCAGCCGAGGCAGGAAAGGCCATGAGATTCTTTTTTTTTTTTTTTTGGCCAGTCCTGGGCCTTGGACTCAGGGCCTGAGCACTGTCCCTGGCTTCTTTTTGCTCAAGGCTAGCACTCTGCCACTTGAGCCACAACGCCACTTCTGGCCGTTTTCTGTATATGTGGTGCTGGGGAATCGAACCCAGGGCCTCATGTATACGAGGCAAGCTCTCTTGCCACTAGGCCATATCCCCAGCCCCAAGGCCGTGAGATTCTTATCACCCATCGACAACTACAAAGCTGGAAGCAGAGTTGTGGCTCAAGTGGCAGAGCATCAGCTTTGAGCAGAAAAAGCTAAAGGACAGTACTCAGGCCCTGAGTTCAAGACCCAATCTCCCACCCCCCAACATACAGGAAAGAATCTGCATTTGTAGGCCTGGGGGTGTGTGGCTTCAGATGTAGACCATAGGCTCAATAGTGTAGACCTGGGCTCAATCCCCAATAACAACACTGTGAAAACACAGTATACTTCTAGAAAGTTCGGGGGTGGAGGAGGTGAGACTGAGGCTTCCCAATGCAGGCTCAGGAACGCTTGTCTGAGACACGTGTTATTTATTGTCCCCGCAGATTGCACAGGCACCCAATGTTCTCAAGGATGTCTGAGTCAGCGGGGTGACCTTTGTTAAACTGAGCTGGCAAACATTCCTTGGTCAGTATGACTAAGTCGTAACAAATCAATAAATACCCTCTTCTAGTCCACGGCCTTGCTTGGGGATTAAACTCATTTCCGTTCCAAGTAGAACCCAAGATAATGTCCTCGGCGCTTCTGTCCTGAAATGGCCATTTTCAAAACAGACTCTAAGAGATGCCTGTACCCTTCCAACACACCTTGTCAACACAGACACACAGCAGCTTTGCAAGACAGACCGGTTTCATGAGCCTTCTTTCCATTGAAATGTAAAAAGACAAACATTCACAGACTAACAGCTTGACAAATCCCCAGAAACTCAATACACCTGTCCCAGGTGCTGTTGCGTTTCTCAGGCCCCAGGCTCTCTCCCCCCACAAGGGTATACCAAGCCCTGAATTCTAACTGGGTACATTAGTATCACCTGGCTTGAGTTCTATTTGTGAAATTGTCCAGCCTGTGCGGGTCAAGTGTCTGGTTTCTTTGACTCAAGAAGCACAAGAAGGCCTCAAAATGGCCTTCACCCAAAGTGGACCGTGCGATGCTTCTCCTTTGCACCTGCCTGGACTCAGCACGCTGGGGCTTTCCTGGGTCAAGTGCTCCATTTTGATTACAGTTAGGCAAGGCTCTCAGGAGGACACCTGCAGCACCCCCAAATCAGAGGCCTTTTCAGGGGCCTCCTGCCCCTCACTCATCCCTCGAGCTCTGATTTCCACCCACTCCACTCCACACTCAAAACCAGTCACGGAATCCCCTCAGCGACAAATCTAACGTCTTAGTTTCCAAAGGCTGTACCCACCATCCTTCTGAAATGAGGCACATTCTTAAATTCTACCATTTTTTTTCTGCTGTATAACTTAGGGCAAGTCATTTACTTTCTCTGCACTTTCATTTCTACACCTGTCTTTTTGTTTTGTTTTAATTTTCTAGAGCACAGAGAACGTTGGGTCAATGGATAAGGCCTCGTTGTGTGGTTGTAACAGATTATTGGCCACAGGTACTTTATAAAAGCAAAGAGACTTGTTTGGCTTACAATTTGTCGGCTGGAAAGCCCATCAAGGCTCTGTGGTCCTGGCAATGGACCCACGAGCATCTTCTGTATCCATACTCAGCCACAAGCCACCACAGAAGTACTTAACCTTTCCAAGGGCGGAGCTCCGTGACCTCACCATTCTCTACCTCTTAAAGGTGCCTCTCTACCTCTACTACCTTGCTGGTGACTGAGCTTCCAGTACAAGAAATGTTGAAGGGAAACAAACCCAAAGCAGAGCATTCATGGGCTTTTTTTTTTTTTTTTTTTTTTTTGTCCATCTTGGTGCTTGAACTCAGGGCCTGGTCGCTGTCCCTGTGTTCTGTTGCTCAAGGCGAGTGCTCTACCACTCTAAGCCACAGCACTACTTTCTATTTTCTGGTGGTTCATTAGAGATAAGAGTCTCCCAGACTTTGCTGCCCAGACTGGCTTTGATCTGTGATCCTCAGATCTCAGCCTCCCCAGTAGCTAGGGTGACAAGTGTGAGCCACCAGTAGTTGGCTTTGGTTCTTAAATTATCTGGGCCAGGTATTACTCCCCGCCCCCTGTACCTCTGACTTGGACACTCACATGGGCTCTTTCCTTTTTATTAATAATAGTCTGTTCAACGCTGGGCATCCAAGGGCATGCTTGGAGTCATTTTGACTTCAGACTGTATGGTTCTGGTAGCTAGCAGTCGGAGGCCAGGACTCTGGAAAGCATCTTAAAACAGAAGAGAATTGCTGATAGCAGCACGGCCCTCCATCCAACCTACTACCTTGCTTGACCATAGGTCTTAGGTTGTTCCAGGCAGGCAGGTTGTGCATGTAAGAGAAAGCAGTGGGGGTGGAAGTAAAGTCAGGCTCAACTGTGGCCTGAGGCCCTGGCCCCTTCAATAGGCAAATGACCAGAAGAAATGCACAGGGCACCTCTGAGAGGAACCGGGGGGGGGGGGGGGGCCCTGCATGCTGTTCTGAGCCCTCTTGCATCCCGTGTATTTCTCTGTCAGTGTTTTTTCTTTATTTTCCCTCTGGTTGACTGTTGAAACAAGGTGAAAGTAACCCAAATTAGCCAGTCAGAGTCAGTGCTATTTCCCATTTGGGTACTCTGCTCCAAGAGTAACACTGATGGAAAATGGAGAATATTCTAGTCAGATTTGACTATGTTTCTGTTGTGTCACACATCCTCTCTGGGTTTTATTTTCTCCACCTGCTAAAGAATGAATTATCTACAAGACTTGCCCAAATATTATCTTTTTATTCTTTTTGTTTCCCCAATAATATCTATCGATGGTCAGGGCTTGCTTATGGCTGCTTTTTGGTGTCAGTGATCATCAGAGCAATGCTGTTCCTGTGTCCTGTCCTGAGGGACAGCTGTCAGAACTCAGAATGCGCTTTCCAGGCAGAACGAGGGCAGGGCTCAGTTGGTAGAGTGCTAGCCAATGAGCCCAAGTGCCAGGTACCCAGTTCCTGTCCCAGGACAGCAAAAGGTATCCTGGTGCAAGTTCTGAGCACCAGGTGAAGGAGCAGGGCTGCATGGCATGCCCCATCTCTTACCATTCCCTCTAAGGCTCTGACTGCCCTGACTGACACAGACACTTGCTTTCTGTGAGCGATTTAATGGGGTCTTTGCCCTCCCTGAGTTGCTGCTGCACCAGCAGGGACAGAGCACCATGGGGAGGACGGAAAGCCAAGACACAACTACACGTGTGACTTTGTTTTGCTACTGGGTAGCTTTCTTCTTTCTTTCTCCCTCCCTCCTTCTCTCTCTCCCTCCCTCCTTCTCTCTCTCCCTCCCTCCTTCTCTCCCTCCCTCCCTCCTTCTTTCCCTCCTTCCCTCCCTCCCTTTTCCTTCCTCCTTTCCTCCCTCCCTCTTTCCCTCCCTCCCTCCCTCCCTCCCTCCTTTCTCCTTCTTTCCTTTTTGGTTGGTCATGGGGCTTGACCTCAGGGCCTAGGCACTGTCCCTGAGCTTTCTTCGCTCAAGGCCAGTGCTCTACCACTTTGAGCCACAGCACCACTTCCGCTTTTCTGGTGGTTCCCCAAATTTTCTGCCCAAGCTGCTTGCTTTAAGCGGTGATTCTCAGACCTCATCCTTCTGAGTCGCTAGGAGGACAGGTGTGAGGCACCAGTGCCGGGCTTCTGGGTAGCTCTCTTTAAAGAACTAAATCCAAAGCAGCACAGGCACCTAGCAAATAAAGCATTCTGGAGGGGGCCTGTGGGAGTGTCCGTCCCTATTCACTTGAAAAGAAGCAATTCCGTCTGTGTGGTGGAGAGCGGGTTTGGAGGGCCTGGAGGGAGGGAGGTGAGGCTGCCATGTTCCAGAGATAAGCACAGTAGCAGCAATGGGCGCTGGCTGGGAGGCTGCTCAGGGCCAGGTGCTGGATTCTCCAGTGCTATAGCCTAAATAACCACCATGGGCTCAACCCTTTGTCCTGAACAAACCAAAAGGTAAAACAAAAACCCTAGTTTGATTCCACTTCGGAGCTGTGGCTCACACCACTTCCCTGGCTTTCGCCCTGTGAGTTGGTCCAGATGAAAGCCCATTCAGGGTGGATCATTGCAGTCTCCTCCTCATTGCAACCGTCCCATATGTGTACCCTTCTCAAAGTTGGGGTACATCGTTGGTTTCCTGAGGAAAGAGCAGAGCTTGAAGATAAGGATTTGCTCTTCTTATTCTTTCTGTACCAGCATCTATCCACTGCTTGATGGGTGTTCTCTGTGTCTCTGAAGCAGGCTGAATTGGGAAGCAAGAGCTGATGGGGTGTGGGTATGTGGGTGCTGGAATGTCATAACCTGGTGCTGATGTTCTTCACGGACACCCTGAATCCTGGGCCCACGAGTCCCTCTCCAGTCTCCAGCAACACCTCCCTCTGATTGTGCTTAGCACAGCCATGCAGTTGAACTTGGACTAGAGGCATAATGCCTCACGCTGTTTTCCATGGAGAATTTGCCGCATTCATCGAAACCCGTATTGTGTTCTGTGGCACAATGTGCAGCTTTGTCCTTGTCTTGTTAATTTGGTAACATACACAGGAAAAAAAGAAAACCACCCATACATCTCTTCTGGACTTTCTTGAATAGCTTTTCATGTAGTTACCAAATTATATTTGCCATCTTCTTTAGTCTTTTCACATGCATATTTGAAACAATTATTCAAATGCATGATAATTACATCCTTGGAAATTGGAGGGGGAGAAGAGCATTGAGGGCTGAGACAGAGGAAAGCCTTCAGTCTGTCGGGCCCCCCATGAGCTGGGAGGGGTGCTTCTATGCACACTGTGACCCGCTTTGGACCAGGGTGGGGAAATGTATTTGAACCTTGTATTTCCTATTCTTTCAGGCTCTCACTGAGTTCTTTTAGAAAGCTGGGAAGGGGATGTATTTGGCCCGCTCATTAAATATTCTTATCTCTAATCTCTGGCTGAATTCATGCAACAGGCAGCTGCTTCCACAGAAAAGGTGTTGCTAGTGAGAAGGGCTGGAGACTGAAAGCGAAAGGAAGCCTCTCAAAGGACACCAAAGCTGATGGCTCATGCCTGTCATCCAGCTACTCAGGAACCTGAGATCTGAGGATCAGGATTCAAAGTCAGCTGGGGGCAGGAAAATCTGTGGGACTCTTTACCTCCAATGTACTAGCAGAAAGTCAGAAGTAGAGCTGTATATAGCTCAAGGGGTAAAGTGCTAGCCTAGCGCAAAAAAGCTCAGGTACAAAAAAAGCTCAGAGACAAGTGTCAGCACACACACACACACACGCACGCACGCACGCACGCACGCATGCACATATACACAGCCTTATAAACATGGATCAAACATTTAGTCCAAAACAGCACCTGAGTTTATTGCTTCTTACATTCCCTTCCCATCCATTTACTTAATTCATCAGTGTGTATTAGCTTTTTAGACAATGGTCTTGGGAGAAAGGAAGTGCTGGCTGTGAGCCCCGCCCACCCAAGGCTTCTTTCTTTTGGATTTGCTGAGTTCTCTGACCGCCTCATCTCTGCACCAATAGTCCCATGGCTGACAGACAGAATAAGATCCCAGTGAGACAGCTGGGCTTAAGTTAAGACAATTAAGTGGGGGAAGAGGGGAGAAAGGAATACTTAACAATGGTAAGTGGCAATTTTAAGGGAAAAAATAAGCAAAGGTCTGAAATGTAGAAGAAAATCTTGCTTTCTGAAACCAACTAGTACTTACGCATGGATCTGAGACACAGGGATGCTAATTCATGGAGCTCATTAGAGTGTCTCGTTTTAACTCTGTCTGAAAACAGAATTGCAACTGAGGGAAATTACAACACTGGGTCAGGAAGACAGTGCTTTCTAGAACAGTGAGGGTAAAGCGATGGCTTCACGTCAGCAAGAAAGGGGCACATGGAGAATTCAATTTATTTGCATCTGTCCTTGACATGCTCTGACTGCTACCATCCCACCACATACTGGTGAAAACGTGAGCTTCAATGGTTCTGCAAGATGACTTGCCCAGATTCTACAATGTGTGTGTGTGTGTGTGTGTGTGTGTGTGTGTGTACGCATGCGCACACATGTGCATGTGGCCTCTATTACCATAGTGAAACATGCAGGGCTGGGCATGAATTTACAGAGCATGAGCACCTGACGGCCACTTATGATTTCTGCCAATCTGTGGAGGTATTTTTCTCAGGACATTTCCTCACAGTGAGTCTAGGCCTTTCTGTTTCAACTACAACTCACTGGACACTGGTGGCTCATGCCTGTAGCCCTAACTACTTAGGAGACTGAGCTCTGAGGATCCCAGTTCAAAGCCAGTCCCAGGCAGACACTTCTAAGAGCTTCATCTTCAATTCGCTGGCAAAGGGCCTGAAAGTGGAGGCATGGGTCAAGTGGTGCAAAAAAGCCAAGCAGGAGTGTAAGACCTTGAGTTTGAGCTTCAACAATGGCAGAGAAAGAAAGGGGGAGCGACAGAGATCCTATTTCTAAGATCTGTTCTGTGTATTCTAAAAATGCCTTACTCATGTTGGCTATGTTGCCCTGTAGATTTCAGGCCAACTACAGGAATGTGGTTCTAGGAGTCAAGCGCCCATTGTGACTCCGGCCATGTTGGTGCTCATAGTAGATGTACAGGCTGGTCCGCCCAGCTCAGCAAGAGGAGTCTTGCCAGGAGGACCTTTCTTGCGATCATTATTGCACTTCTTGTAAACCCACGGGCTGAAGTCCGTACAGTCACTCCATCTTCGCCGGACAGTGGATCACGTTACCACCAATCACACACACGCTTGGGACATATTAGAAAGGAAACACTCACCATCTCTTACATGATGACTGGTCACTGCTGACCTTTAATTTCAGTTTCCATAGGCAGTAATGTCGGCTCTAACATTTACATCGATACTGGCTCATTCTACACAATACTCCCGTCATTCACCACCAGATGAGCCACGGGGAGAGAAAAGGCTTTTATTTATTTTGCATCTATGCTGCCAAAGGAGATCCATTTCTTCATGAAGCAAAACTAAGCTACCAGAAAAAAAAAAGTAGGACTATTTTCATTTCCTCCCCCAGTGACAGAGTCATGGGCTTGTTTTAGATATGGATTTCTAGTTCATTCTAAAATACTGCTCTTGGAATTCTAAGAATTCTACTACACAAACCCAGAGAACAGAGACCGTTATCATAGGTATCAGGTAGATGCTTTCAGCACATCCATTGCTTACTTTTTACATTGTTTTGTAAGTTTACTGAATGAACTACTAGCCTATACAACCATGACTTGGGAGAATAAAATCTACAAAGGAAAAGCAGACCGGTAACCTGGGACACTTACATATCTGCAACTGTGTATCTGCACAAGTTTGTGTGTTGGGTGGTATTGTAGATCATGTAGAAAATGTATAATTTAAATGACCCAAAGGAAATCCCTACCATACATACTCTTTATATAAAAAAACAACAAATTATTACTGCCCAATGTTGTTTTCTTTTGTGACAGAAATTCCTTCTAGGAAGGAAGGTAGCAGAAGCTTTTATGGTTCATATTTTCTTGTTCACCTGAAATAGCTGGGCAGGAAATTTAGTACATGATTTAAAAAATAAAGCCTTACAATTTTCTTTCAATAAAACCAAGAACATGTACTGACATTTTCTACTGCTACATGATCAAAACTTGAAATCATTTTTTTTTAATCTGAAAGATAAAAGATCTTCATTTGGAAAAGCCACTTGGAATACATCAGTCTTGTTTTCTACAGGATCAACAGTTAACAGAAAACAGTCAAGAGAGGGGGAAAGTATGAGAAACATTCTTAAAGCTAGATTCCAATTTTAAAGAAAGTATCACTACTGGAGTGGATGGCAAGATTCACAACTATGAAATGTTCTTATGCCGACGGCGGCTACTGCTTCACTCCGTGTAGAAGCATCTGGAGGAAAGTGTTCACAAGTGTGGACTTCCAATGCATTCAGAACATTATCATCACCAACCGTCCCCTAAGGTACCTAAACATTATCTCTATTAAGCATTTAGACATGGAAAGCAGAAATACACAGCTTTTCAGACTCACCAGGTAACATACACTCATATTTGAGCTATAGTGATACCAGTTACAATGTTTAATTTTACAGAGAAAAAAATAGCTAAATTTGGTGAAATTCCAGCATTGGCATTTCCTATACAACCATTTTAAAGGAGGACAGATCTGTCACACAGTAGAAGACAAAACCAATGGCAAAATGTAACTGGTAAATTCAAGTCTTAAAAAAAAAATGTGGCTCATTAGAGGCCAATTTTCCAAAGATACAGATTTTACTCTGGTCCATAAGGCCACTGAAAAACACAGAAGACAGGTAAAGGGTTCCTGTTTAGAAATGCAAAATTCATGGGGGAAAAATTCAATATTTATTAAAAATACCTTTTTTTTTTTTTTGGTCAGTCATAGAGCTTGAACTCAGGGCCTGGGCACTGTCCCTGAGCATTTTTTTCTCAAGGCTAACACTCCTCCCAACTTTTTTTTTGCCAGTCTTGGGGCTTGAACTCAGGGCCTGAGTGCTGTCCCTGGCTTCTTTTTGCTCAAGGCTAGCACTCTACCACTTGAGCCACAGCGCCAGTTCTGGCTTTTTCTATATACATGGTGCTGAGGAATCAAACCCAGGGCTTCATGTATACAAGACGAGCACTTTACCACTAGGCCATATTCCCAGCCACTCTTCCAACTTTGAACTACAGCTCCACTTCTGGTTTTTGAGTGGTTAATTGGAAATGAAGTCTTACAGGGACTTTCCTGCCCCAACTGGCTTTGAACCGTGATCCTCAGATCTCAGCCTCCTAAGTAGCTAGGATTACAGGTGTGAGCCACCAGTGCCCATCTTAAAATATCTTCTTACAGATTGTTTTCCAAAGGGAAAATCCAAGAAATATCTCAAATAATGGGTGTGAATGGCTAAAACTGGAAATGCATTAAGGTGTTTTACTGTCTCAGATTACCTTCAGAAGGACATCAATTACTATCGGATTGTTCTCTCAATCTCCTTGTTTTCTCCCTCAAGGAGAAGGAATGGCCAATAGGCCAAAGTTCTTGGCCTGTTGCTTGATTTCACAAATAAAGTTTGATTGGAACATAGCCACACTTTCATTTCCATATTGTCGATGGCTGGTCTATGCTACAAAGGCAGAGACGAGCAGATTTTAAGGGACCGAACCTGAACTATTTACTATGTGATCCTTCCCAGGAAAAGTTTGCCTTCATCTCTGTTACAGGGTTTCTCTTTCACCAAGGTAAGAGGCTTTGCCTTAGCATTCAGCTTTCCCCTAGTGTAACAGATGTGTGTGTATGTGCTCCATTTGTTTTGAGTTCTCATCTCTAGTGAGGTTCTGTTTGCCTTTAGGTTAATCAGGAATTCTCCAAGAATTAGAACACTGGGAAAAAAAGAAAGAAAGAAACATACACCAACAGAAGGGTCAGAAAACTGAATATCTTGTTTTATCTTGAATAGAAAATAGAATAACAAACCCAAACATCCAGTAGAGCAGATATCATTAAATTAGGGAGAAAAAAATTAGTTTTTTTTACACTCACCCACCCACACATACGTTCTCTCTCTCTTCTTTCTCCAAATCCATCCTCTCATCTTTCACAAACTAAGAACTACAACATAAAGAATATTTGTTTTATAAATATATTATTGTTTATATGCATATAGATACATCCATAAAAGACACGTTAAATAATTTGTATAATCAACACTATTGGAAGGTTTTTTTTTAAATGCATTAAAAAATTACCCCTTCTATTATCAAATTATCAAATACTAGGAAAAGTACTGGGTCAGGGAGGTGAGGAGGAATAAGAGTTTCAGCTTCTTGAAGACAGGAATATCTTCAGTCCTACAGATCCCTGGATCCAGTAGCTAGTCTACTTAAAGTTAAAGCTTGTTGACTAAATGACTTATGTTGTAACATCACACACTGGACAGGCCTAGGAAGTGGGGAATGAATAAATACCAAACCAATTTTTTAGGCAAAACCAAGCTGATTTTGTCTCACCACAACCGGCTGACCATGAGCTTCACCTGACAAAGGCCTTCCTGCCCAGGAAAGCTTCCTGAGTGGAACCTTTGCTAGAGTCCTCACCAGTAGCCCCCTCCCCGCCAACCCTGCCATGCAAACACCCAGCCTGGGTCTACCAGGCAAGATCTCACCCACACCAGGCCTCGCCTTCTCAGCACAAAAGTCTCAGGCAGGGGTTGACTTTCACAGTGACCCCAAATGTTTTGGAAGGCCCCACACAAAGCACCTCATATCCAGCAGCAGTTCTCACTAGGATCAGCTCTCCTTCATGGGACAGATCTTAGTGCAAAGCAGGGAGGCTGGACCCGGGGCGGGGGCGGGGGGTGGAGGGGGGAGAGAGAGGCAGCCAAGTTAACTCCACGCCATTCCCCAGGTCCCGTGGGGTCCAGTTCCCTCCCACAGGAACAAGGCCAAAATGCGTGGTGTGTATGTGGGGGGAACTGAGTGACTCCAAGTTCTCGAGCCACCTTTTTGAAATCAGGGCCTAGAGACTAAATCTGAAGGTATCCATCACCAATGCCTAGCCACTGAATGAATCTGTTTCTGGGCAAGGGCCCACCACGGGAAATCTCCACAGAAACAGAAAATGAGTCAGCAGTAGCCTACAACAGCTGGGCTGCTGAGGGGAACAAGCCTTCTCTTTAGGGTGATGGATTGGCCTAAAGTTGCTTGCGAGTGTCGGGGCATGGCTCTGAGTACGCTTGTCATGAAGCTGTCCACGTTACATGGCTGAGAACCAGGGATGTTATGTGACCTCCATCTCAAGAAAGGGAAATCAAAACAAAGCTACCAAGGGAAACAAAGCAGCAGCCAAGAGCTGTGTCCCGTGGAAGTGGTTCGAAATCTTATCCCTGCCCACCCAGCCCCAGCCGTGTGGTCCACAGCCCCAAGAAACAATTCCATGAGGGAAATGTGAGCCATTCAAAGGAGCCCCTCTCTATTTCTAATACTTCAGAAGAAATATTTATGTGTGGCTATATCAAAACACTATTATATTACACAGTCTCAGAAATGCCTTTTCAGAAAACACCAAGTTCAAGTTGTCACCAGTCTCAGATATGGAATACTAGTGACCGTGTACTGTTTAGGTTCACGTGAGGAGACAGAGATCATAAAAACAAGACTGGAAATGTCTTGTATGGCATGCAAGGAAGGAGGAAATAGGAAGGGCCGGTATTGGGCCGGTTGTGCACTCTTCCCTCAGGAGTGAGAAACAGAGGTAACGAGCTGGATTAGCTGCTTCCCAAGGGAAGTACAAGCCACCGGTGTCCGCCATTTGCACTACTTATTAAAACATGACTTTCTGGTTATTTATTAGCAAGTCTGGCAGACAGGGATTAGGAATTAGGAAGATCGGACTAAAAAGGAAGGTAGGTGACTGGATTTAATCGAATAAGAGACTTAAAAAAAACGCTTTCTGCTTTAGAGCAGCAAGATGGGCTGTACCTAAAGTCGGGCAGCCATGGCCTTTTAAGCTATAAAGGCTTAAGCTTTAATGTGGCAAAAGAAAAGGGGGGTGGACAGGTTGTCCTCTTGCTTAAAAAAAAAAAAAAACTGCTCCTTCTTCATTCACTACTCTCTGGAGTAGTAGACAGGGGATACTTTTCCCAAATCAACCACAAATACGCCAGCTTACAAAACATTTCAAAAAGTCCTATTGTTTTCACCTAAGAAGATCCGATGTGCGACAATTTCATTACATCCAGCCACTTTCAAATCACTCAAATGCTAAACCAAAGCAACGCGGAAGCCAAGCTCCCATGCACGATTTCAAAAAGAATTTCCTACTACAAAGTCTTAGCAGAATGACTAAAACCAAAGGTACCTAACCTACACATCTGAAACCCTATTCTTGGCACTCACTCAGCCTTTCTATTATTTTAGACTTGTTCTACAGCTAAGGACAAGGCGAGAGAGGACACTCCACAGGTGTGTGTGGGGGGGTCACTCTCCCCACCCCCAAGCCCCCACTCAGAAGGGTAGGCATGGCCTCCTCCTGCCAAACACGACAGCGGAAATGGTGTCGGACTTCACTCTCCTGAATTAAGTTTGCTGAACATGGTTCAGATTATTGGATATGTCAATATGCACAATGCCTTTTAGAAGCATTTACGGTATACCCAAATCCTACTTGATGCAACACACAGTGTGGCACAAGTAGTAGAAATGTTATTCTAGTCAAAGATGCTTGGACATTATTTTCAGGCAGCATTTTACCTTTATTTACGTGTTTATTTTTACGTTCAGTTCACACTAGGTTAAAAGTTTTAGAAGAAAGGAAATGCCAATAAATTTCTGTAATTTGTTTCAATATATTCTATAAAACTAAGACAGACACGTTTATTTTACCTTAATTGTTACTTTTTATTTTCTACCCTATTCTAGACTTCAATTTTTTTTCCTTTTACTTGAAAAATTTGGTATTTAAATAAGGGATAAAATGTTGCCCAAAACTCTAATTGTAGTTACACATTTGTGTTTTGAACTAGATCTACAAATCAAAATAGTTCTTATTGTTAAAAAGATACAATTTGTATCAACAGTAAAAGGTACTTTCTGGTTTTGCAGGGTTTTACTTCAAACTGTACCTCTGGGCTCCAAGAAGACTGCAGAGACAGAGATGAGTGTGTCTGACGTGCTAAGTCAAGTTCAGACTCTAGAGGGAAAAGTCAAGTTACGTCAATCACACGACTGTCGGCCACAGACTGTGGAATCCACTTTCTAATCCTCAGAAACGCAATCATGGTTAAGCAAGACCCATGACTTAGAAACCAGAAATATCCCTTGCTAAAACTAGAACAGACTTTAGTCTGTATCTAAAACTACACTATTTATGGCAAGAGTCTGGCCTTAATAATATAACAGGCCCCCCTCCCCCACACAAAAAAAGAACTACCTTCAGGAAAATGGAAAATATACAATATGTTACAAAAAAAATTTAAGTTACCAATTTACAGCTCCTCCATTGCCATTTCTATAGTGCAGTATATCAAGAAATGTGGCATGTCCTACACACACACACACACACACACACACACACACACACACACACACACAAAACCCACCTCAGGCCAGCCTTGATAAATAGCAGGAAAGCTAGAGTATATTAAATATAAAAGTTGCATTGAGAATAATTAGATTCATTAAAAACAGGCAAGTACTGTGGAAACTTATTTATCCAGTATTATTGTGCCCCCCAAACAAAAAGACAAGACATTAAAAATACAAGTGGATGGAAATCTAGGAGCTGTTTCCATGTTGGCTGCCCGAAAGCACGCCACGGGCCAGTCAGAATGTGCCTGCCTCTCAAGTTCCGGCTATTGCCTTATTCATTCAAAACAAAACCCCCCCAAATGGAAACAGTGTTTCCCATTGATTGCATCTGCTTTCTTTCAAATTGGCCATATTAAATTAACTAATTTCTCAACAGCAAAAAAAGAAAATAAAAAATAAAACAATAAAAAAGTGCCATATTGTAAATCATTCTAGTATATACTGTTACCCATTTTTAACATAAACTGGTAACTTACATTTTTGTTTCAAATATAAAGTCAGTGCTGTAGTATATCTTTGTTTCTATAAATAATGATTATAGCACAAAGAAGCCCACTCCCTCCCACCCCCCCAAAAAATAACTTAAAAAGCTGTAAAAGATTCTAGTTAAGCTTGGCTTGAAAAAACAGTTTGCTAGGTCTAGTCAAATGTCCCACATTCTGAAGGTATTGTAATTGCTTGCAATTTAGATAGACAAAACACCAAGTTAATAAAACATGAAACAGGCATAAAAAGTGCTGCATATAAACCCCTGATGCACCAAAGATTAATATCAAAGATCACAGATACATCCAGGAAATCAAACTGGAAACATTTTCCAGCCAAGGATATCGCTTTAAAAAGGAAACTTTAAAAAAAAAAAGTTTGAATGTAAAGCAATTGGCTAATCTTCTACCAAGTGGGGCTAGACATACAGATTCCATGATACAGTATTTCACATAAATGGATACTATATAATCTCCTTGCTGAGAAGGAGATCACGTGTGCTATTGTAGCAAACCTTCCTCAGCATTTGAGCTGAACAACAACCACCACACACACACACACACACACACACACACACACACACACACACTCACACAACAACAACAACAAAGAAAAACCCACCCACTCAACACCACAAAGACGCATCATCTTTCAATAACCCAGCTGGGATTTCTCCACTAAAATAGCTGCGGCCAGCTGCTGAGCATCTGTCATGTGAGGGTTCCTTTTCATGACCAGTCTTACAAGGTCGGGTGGGAAGATGTTACACAAGTTGATATAAATCTTCTCTCGGTTGTCCAGGTACCTGGGAGGGTCGGGTGGCATTCCACAGTATGGGACTCGCCAGGTGTTGGGCTCTGGCTGCTCAGGTAGGCTCTGGAAGGTGAACTGCTCGTAGCAGGGTGGAGTGGCGTTATCAGGTAAGGAGTAAGTCTGCCGATACCCATAGGCATCCATCCCGTAACTCGGCCTATCCCAGCTTCCCAGCCCCTCCTGGCGGGAGTAGGGCTTTCTTTGTCTTGAAGGAGAGCTGTCATAGAGTCGAGAATCGGAAATGCTGTCTATTCTAGTGGCCACCAAAGACCTCCCTAGGTGCGGTGCCTTCGAGTGGGTGGAAGTGGGTGGCGAGGGGTAATCCCCGGGGCAGCTGGACCGGGCGCCCACAGCTGGATGCTGCAGGTGCGCGGCCAGATGCGGGAGGGGAGGCTTGTGATGGAACTTTGGTTCTTCATGACTGTAACTCTGCACTCTGGTTAAGGGGTCGTGGAAATTCTGCAAGAAGGGCTGGGAATTAAGGCGGCTGTGAGGGTGCATGTGTTGACACTTCAGACTCTCTTCCAGCTGCGGGTCGGGAGAGCTGACGTAGGAGCGGTCGTTGTACCCCGCGTAGGAGTCACTGCTCCCGCAGCTCATACTCCCTTCACTGCTGCAGTCCGAGGCCACGGAACTCACTCGGTAATCTGTGTCTAAGGAGAAACGCCTTTCAGGACTTCGTGGGCCTGAGATACTCAGATTTGAATACGCGTTCAACATGGAGTAATACCCAATGTCAACGGGTGAGTCACATTTGGGGTACTGTTCATAAGGCATTGGCGTTCCATGATTTTTGGTTGCCATCATCAGTGGAGGATATTGTCCCTGTGGTCTTTGATCCTGAGGTGGGAAATGCACTCCAGATGGAAGGCCATTGCTTAGAGATGTAGTGCTTTGGGGTTTGGTAGTAGGAGGAGCCGGAATGCTAACTAAGGAAGGGACGGACCTGGTTTCCAACTTGTTTTTGGTGGGAAGCTTTTCTTCTAGGTCTTGGTAGACTTGAGTCCTTATGCTTGGATCAGACTGCCTCTTTGGAGCCCCTCGCTTCATGTCGGAAGTACTGTCTGTCTTCGTGCTACAAGGGACACTGTTGCTTTTCACCAGCCCTCCTTCAGTGGCAGTTTTGGCTGCTGTGTTTCTAGACATGGCGCGAAGTTCATCAGCCACTGATCGCTGAGGCTGACTGCCCCTTTCCGGATGGTAATATTTGCACTTATGCCCATAGGTGCACTTCTTTCCTACGGAGAGGGAAAGTTAGTTAGGCTAAGGAACATACCATTGGATACTGCTAAGTCGCTGTGGCACCATTTTAACTCAAGAAAGAGCGACAGAGAGGGGAGATGTAGTTGTTAAATGTACCTCTGTTCCTGACTCTAGACAATGGACCCAAGAAAGTTGGCTGAACGGTGAATGGTCACCTCCAGGGTTTCTAGTTACTACACCATGTTTTTAATGAATATAAATTCAACATGAAGAGGTATAAAATCATTCTTTCCCATGGACAGGATATGTTCTTCAATTTCAAAGCACCACATAATATGCCACTCCAAATTTTAAGATGTTTGTTTTTATTATGATATTTTTATTAACAATATATTGGGGGTCTAGCCGGGTACCCGTGGCTCACTCCTGTCATCCTAGCTATTCAGGAGGCTGAAATCTGAGGATCACGGTGCAAAGCCAGCCTGGGCAGGAAAGTTTGTGAGACTCTTATCTCTGATTAACCACCAGAAAACCGGAAGTGGCGCTGTGACTCACGTGGTAGAGCACTAGCCTTGAGCTGAAGAGCTCAGGGACAGCAGCGCCCAGGCTCAGAGTTCAAGCGCCATGACCAACAAAACAACAAAAAATGTATTGTGGTCTAAAGGCAAATAATGAGGATTTGTTGTTTATTTTTAATTACCATAAGGACAAGGCTGCTTTTTGTGTTCAGGAACGATGGGTTTCTTTCTCAGAAAGTTGTCCAGGCTTGGGCCGTGCCTGCCCAGAGGGTCATCAGGAGGCATGAACCTAGCATGGAGATAAACAAAGAGACACCTAAGTAAGAAGCTGGTTATTTAATTCTAAAGGTAGAATACAAACATTTTATTTCCTCTATGGTATTTTCTCTTGACATTTTAATCCAATGCTTTTGATTCACCAATGACAGGTGAAAACCAAATTTTCCTTTTTCTATGAAAACATTGTGAATAACAAAATGTTTTAAGCTGAACACATTTTTATTCAATCCACACACGTATACCTATTTAAATTAACACGAATTCAAACAGGTTTTGAGTCTAGCATGTCCTAATTAATTTTCTCAGCCTTTAAGTCATAGGATCTTGTAAGAGTTTTGGAAAATAATCACAATAGCCAGGTACTGATGGCTTATGCCTGTAATCCTAGTGACTAAGAAGGCTAAGAGCTGACTGTGGTTCTAAGCAAGCCTGAGCAGAAAAGACTTGGAGATTCCATAACTGATTAACCAACCAACTGCCTGTCTGGACACGTCATTCAAGTAGAAGAGTGTCAGCTGTGAGCAACAAAGAGCAAGAGATAAGAGGCCCTGAGTTCAAGCCCCAGTACAAGCACAAAACCATGCAAACAAATAAAACAGTATTGGTAACATTAAAAGTGAAAAGATAGGAGACAAAGTCATTCAATCCCACAATTATTTTGTTTGTTTATGTTTTATGATTTGTCTTCTTTCACTGCTAACAAAAATATTTTCCGTGTTTCTTTAGCAACTGTCATAGTAATTCTGAAAAACAGAATAATATTCCAGAAGACATGCATTGTAACTTGACTGGCTTCTCTACTAGACGTTTAGCTGCTTTTGAATACTTGCAATTGCAAATAATACAGTCGGGAACACATTCGGTCTTTCTTGTCTCCTCATTATACATTTGAAGACATAAGATTATTGGGTTGAAAGAGTAAACATATCTTGAAGCTTCTGCTACTGTTTGCTACATTAGTACATTAGTTTACATACATCTTTAATAGCATATGGCATACATAGAATATTTTTGTGAGTTAAACAAGTGAGAAAAATAAGGCTTTTTAGGTTTTGTCTGCCTTTCTGACTAGGTGCCGACCCAGCTTTCCTATGTCTTTCTAGATAATGTGACACGGGGTCATTCAGGCCAGTTGTCCATTTATCATCTTGGACATATGATCACGAGTGTCTACGCTGATAAAACTTTCAAAGCTTGTCCAATTAGGAAGCTAAGTTCATTTTGGAAGGCATTTTGTTGAGGCAAAGATGGGAGTTTTTCTACCAGCTATAACAGGTCTCCCGGTCTAAGAACCCTCCTTTATAGGGCTCCCCATCTAAGAACCCTCCTTTGCCTCAGGTGCATATTTGGTTTCCAGGAAGGGCACAGAGCTCATATAGGTCACAGAGAAACAAACTTCCTTCTTGTCGCGGGGAAATCAGGTGCTGAGAGGAACTTATGACAGGGGAGAGGCAAAAACAGAAGGGTTCTGTCGCATCTAGCAAGAATAGATGGGTCGTGAAGGAAGCAATTGCTGGTCTACTTACTTGTCATTGACGAAGGAATACATTAATAACCGTTCGTCTATGAACTTCTTCCATTCTGGTTTCTCATTGGCCAAATCCCTGTAGTTGTCATTGGAGACAATGATGCCATCGGACTCAAAAGCCAGTTTCACGATGAACCTGTCATCATAGCAAACCACTCTCCTTCCCTGGACTCGCCGCGATGGCGTGAACACCAAGATCTTCTCCTTCTCTAACTTGCGTAAGATTTCCTGATCTGCAAGAATCACACCGGCTGACTTTCATAAATGACATATGGCGACTTTCACACAATGTTGAGTTGTTTTTTTTTAAACGAGCGAGGACAGACATTATCATGGAGAGAATATGATATAGTTTAGAGATGTGGCATAGTTTGGAATTCTCAATAGGTTGTCTTTCAGAAATTTCACTAAGAGAGGTTTTTAAAAGTTAAAAAAAAACACCCAAGAGTACATGTTGTGTATTTCCTTGTTAATAATTTTGAGGAAGGGCGCTGATGCAGTAGTTACTACATGTCTGTGGAATGAACAAATCCATGAGTTTCTTAAAGACATTTACTCAGAAGTCTTCCACTAATTCACTGGGGAGGTGGAAAAGAGGACATTTGAAAGTTCAAGACCAACCTGGGCTACATGATGAGATCATCTCAAAAAGACAGGAAGAAGGAAGGAGAGCAGGGAAGGAGGGAAGGAGTAGGGAAGGTCCTGGGGACTCAAGGCCTGAGCAAGGACTCAAGGACTGTCCCTGGCTTCTTTTTGCTCAAGGTTAGCACTCTACCTCTTGAGCCACAGCACTACTTCCGGCCTTTTATTTTTATGTGGTGCTGAGGAATCGAACCCAGTGCTTCATGCATGCTAGGCAAGCACTTTACTGCTAAGCCATATTCCCAGACCCCACTTTGGTATGTTTTTACATCAATATGTTTTTTTTCTTTAATTGGTGCAGTAAAAGATTATCCGGTATCATGGGGTTGGGGGCTTTAGTCAAAAAATGATTACACTGGGAAAGAAACCAATCCTTTGAAATATAGTCCTAGCATTTTACAAAGCACACTGCATTCTGTTAGGCGTTCTTGAGGCCTAGCATGTTATCTTTTCAGTTCTTTAGTAAAGTACCATAGGTATTTAACTCCCTCCCTCCCTCCCCCCCCCTCTCTCCCTCCCTCCCTCCTTCCCTCCCTTCTTCCTGAGATGATCTCATTGTGTAGCCCAGGCTGGTGTTGAACTTTCAAATGTCCCATTTTCCACCTCCCCAATACTGGAATTTCAAGTATACACAACCACACTTGGTCTCTGTCTTTTCTTTTGTAGTTTCCTTTATGACATACCACCCACGATTCCCCAAGCATTGTAAGAATATAAAATAACTCTAAAGATTATTATGGTATGACAGTTGGAAAGCTCTTTCCATTTTTATACAGGCTAAAATAGGTCCATGGCTTTGGGCTCTACCATTTCTTGCTGATTCACTGTATTCAACAATGACTTAATAATTGCAGACTAGTTTTAAGAGAATTCTTTCCTTGGTGTTCAAGGCAGTGATCTCATTCGTTTTGGACATGACAAGTTCTGTCATTCCCTTCCTCTAGGTTTCTCACAGTGTTTGGTAATTTTGGAGGTGCGAAGTGGTTTACTGAATCACAGAAATTAAGCCAAACGTTCAGCAGCAGAGTCTATGACACTCATTTCCAACTAACCACCAAAAACTCCAATGTGGAGATGTGGCTCAAGTGGTAAGGTGCCAGCTTTAAGCAGAAAAAAAACAACCAACCAAGTGAGAAGATGAGGCCCTGAGTTCAAACCCCAGTTATCAGCACCAAGAAAACCACCACCACCACCACCACCACCGCCGCCACCGTAGTAGCAGAGTGCCTGCCTAATAAGTGCAAGACCCTAAGCTTACGCCCTAATATTGCCAACAAAATAAAAATAAATACCAAATAGGGAAAATAGCAGTCCATTCTTGGGAAATGCCATCTCCTCTTCCTTGAATGGATAGTATACACCCCGTCTCTCACAGATCCTTTTGACCTGTAACCATGCTGGCCACTGAGTCTAACTTGAGAAAGTATATGAAAAAAGTGGGGTCCAAAGAGGTGGGGTATGTCACCCAGAGTCCTGGAGCTAGTGAGCAGCAAAGCCAACACAGGTCTTGTGACTCGTAGCTTGCTTCTCAATGTCAGAATTTTATAGAACGTGAAGTCCACATAATGAAAAAACGTGACCAGATGTAGCAAAGATGAGTTTCATGAAGTTGATTCGATCATTTTCAAAATCCAAGGTAACTGCAATGACCCAGCCTAGAGTCTAGGGCAGCCACACAGATTGAGTACCAAGAATAGACTGCCCGAGGGGGACAGGTAGGTACCCAGGTGTTATGCACAAGTTAGGAAGAGCAGCTCACCTGTGATGACAGCATCAGGACGCGACTGCTCTTTCCTCCAGGCAGGAACAAAAACAGTGATATCTTTGTGGCCTCTGTCCAAAAACCAATCCACTGCCAATTTTATTCCTCGGCAGGAAAAGACTTCTTTGTTTCCATGGCTGAAAGATTATTTTAGAAGGTTTAACACCCACAGAACTTAATTTGATTTCACTAATTCAAGGTTATAAGAACAGGTTGATCACATAATGACAACAGTTAACAAGAGGGCTGAAATCTGAGAAGAAGTTGCAAAGGTCAGAGAAAAATAAAGGTGACAGTTGAAAATCAAAACCTGTGAAGGAGAAGAGGCACTGTGGCTCAAGTGGTAGAGCGTTAGCCTTGAACTGAAGAGGGACAGCACCTAAGCCCAGAGTTCAAACCCCACAACCACCACCACTACCAACAACAACAATAAAAAACTGTGAAGGGGGAAGAAAAAAATAAGACAATGGAAAGGATTATTGTTTACAGAATAGAGATTGTGAGTTTTCAAATGTAAAGTTGTAAAGGCTGATAACTAGTCAGGAAGATACAAACTCTTCCATCCTGACAGGGAAAGAGACAGGACATGAATACCAAAAGTTGAAACATGCTATCAGAAGGGAGGGAGGTGGTCAAGAACAGGGAAAGAGGACAAATGGAGAAAGGAAGGGTGGGCAAATGCAGACATAGTATTCAATTTAGATAGGTAAAAATAGAGCCAGACACTTAGGGGGATGGGCGGGGTGGCACGGATTATGGTGTATTGCACTTACAAATTGATATATTGAATTGAAACCTCTTTGTACAAATGCTTGAAAAGACTATATACACACATATATATCCATACATATTTTTAAGATTAGAATTTATACATACACAGATACAAATTCAAATCTTACAAAAAAGGAATCACACATTTAGAGAAAAATTTTGTAAAACAGCGGAAATCAGTACTTGAGCTTTTCTAAAACCTTTGCCTTTTCAAGAGGTTTTGTGTGTGTATTTCAATGCAGTGACTAAGTCACACACAAAGTTGACAGGTGACCAGCGAAGAATCCCATAGCACAGGCTCCCTCTGAGAGAAAGCATATTCGCAATGCTCAATCCCACATAACAGACACTTCGAAAGCCACCTCGTTCTGTTCACAGATATGAGTAGAGATACAGAGAGGCATTCACAGCAGATTAGCGGTGTTAGGGCCAACAGAGAATGAAAACCAACGCCCAGCTTAGAGGAGTCACTCAGCAAGCGTTTCCTGCACGCCAGCCTCTGCTAATACACTTAACCAAGTAATTCAGAAGAAGCTTGCCTACTTTCAACACAATCCCTTGCCTTTCTTTACACTTTGATTTCTGAGCATTCCACCTCTCATATGTATATGTGTGGATGCCTGTATAATGCACAGTGTGCATATATCTATACACATGTGCCCATACATGCACATGTACAGGCATACATATACATACATTACACACATAATATTTTAAAACAAATACTATATATATTACATACCAATGAATAGTGTACATATACTCATATACATACAATACATATATATCTGCTATAAAATCAATACTATATATAAAACATGCATTATATATGCATATGCAATGTTATTGAAAAGGTTTTGCTAACTTTCAGTATAAATCAAACATTATACAGATTAATATATTGTAGCCAAGCCCCAGGAAAGCCCTAGAACCATTTAACGGATCATTATCATTTTTAAAATACAAAACAAATAGCGTTATCTGCTTCTGAGAGGGCTATTTACAAGGATGTGGAGATTGTGCACTGTGGCACAGACCCGCCCGCCCGCCCGCCCATGGTTCAGGGCAGGGGAAATCAAGTACCCTGGCAGTTTTGAAAGTGACACGAAGAAAGAAAGGGCGAGGTAAAGTGACGGTTTCTAGGTGAGAAGGCCTTCCCACCAGCACACCCATGCCCCAGTCAAAGGCACAATGTGACATCACCTTTCCTGGAAATACTGAAATTGAATCAGTCTACTGAAGAGTAGAGAGCATGACAATCTCTCTTGAGAGAACATTTTTAGCAAGTATTGCCCAATACACCCAACTGGCTAAACCCCTCACTATATTATCCCTTCACACCAGTGCTTTGAAATCCATTGGATTTTGTTTTGCTTACTAGTAAACTGGTGATGTTTAGCTCGTCAAAAGCTGACCACTGCTCTGGCTCTAAAGGCAGGCTGCACCTGCAGATTCCTCCTGGCAGATTCCTCCTGTGGTGACTTAATTTGGGAAGGACCACTGTCCCTTTTACTTACTCTAGAAGTAGAAGAATACTGCTTTTGCCTAAAGAATTTTATTTTTCTTTGCCAGTCCTGGCTTGGACTCAGGGCCTGAGCACTGTCCCTGGCTTCTTTTTGCTCAAGGGTAGCACTCTGCCACTTGAGCCACAGCGCCACTTCTGGCCATTTTCTGTATATGTGGTACTGAGGAATTGAACCCAGGGCTTCACGTATGCAAGGCAAGCACTCTAGCACTAGGCCATATTCCCAGCCCTCTAAAGAGCTTTCAAAATCTATGTGTAACCAGTAGGTTGCATACCATTATGGGATGCACGGTCCTTAGGTGCTAAAACAGAACTGTTTCCCGTGATCCCGATAATAAAGGCTGTTCTCATCCTCAGCTCCTCACAAGGGGAGAAAACAGGCAATAGGGTGGAAGATGGGGTGGCGCATGAATGGTATAAAGAAACATGCAGGCAAATCCGGCACAAAAAGCAGAGAATGCCTTTTCAGAACACGTGAGAACTTCATAATATTAGCTGTCTCATTAGCTGTCTACCAAGCCACAGAATAGATTCTGACAAATGTCAGGAATCTGGGTCATGATAAAAGTCCTTGGCCACAGCATATTACCACAATGCATACAGGACTGGGCAAAATTAATTGACATCTTTTTTTTCTTTTCTTTTGTGTGCTGGTTTTAGAGCTTGAACTCAGGGCCTGAGCTCTGTCCCCTGGGATTATATTGGCCAGGGGTAGCACTCTACCATTTGAGCCACACCTCCACTCTACCATTTGAGCCACACCTCCACTTCTGGCTTTTTTTTTTTTTGGCCAGTCCTGGGGCTTGGACTCAGGGCCTGAGCACTGTCCCTGGCTTCTTCTTGCTCAAGGCTAGCACTCTGCCACTTGAGCCACAGCGCCACTTCTGGCCATTTTCTGTATATGTGGTGTTGGGGAATCGAACCTAGGGCCTCATGTATATGAGGCAAGCACTCTAGCCACTAGGCCAAATCCCCAGCCCCCACTTCTGGCTTTTTTGGTAGCTAATTGGAGATAAGAATTTCATAGATTTTTTCTTGCCCCAGCTGGCTTTGAACCTTGATCCTTATTATCTCAGCCTCTTGAGTAGCTAAGGGATTGCAGGTGTGAGCCCCCTAGCACACAGAAGCAATTTAAGTCTTAATTTTGTGGAGAAAATGAAGTTGGAAACCGGAATTAAAGAGCCTAACAGAAGAGGTGAATGAAAGGAACAGTGTTCCATTTGCATAGATGACAGGACACAATTTGTAAGGATGGCATCTGTTCTCAAAGTAATCTATAAGAACATTATAATTCCAATTAAATTCCACAAAGGAGTGTGTGTGTGTGTGTGTGTGTGTGTGTGTGTGTGTGTGCGTATGCATGCTGGTAATGGGTCTTGAACTTAAGGCCTGGGTGCTTTTTTTCCCATTGAGACTGGCACTCCATCTTTTGTACAATAGCTTTACTTCTGGCTTTTAGTTTCTTGGAGGTAAGAGTCGCATGGACTTTCCTGCTTGGATTGGTTTTGAACCTGGAACTCAGCCTCCTGAGTAGTTAGTTAGGATTACAGGTATAAGCCACGGTGCTTGGCTAGTAAATTTTTGTTTTTTTTTTTAATGATACGAATGATCAGTTGGTGGAGGAACAAACTCAAATGACCAATACATATATGGAAAGATTCTCGATAGCAGGAATGCAAACCAAAGCCGAAGTAAGACACCACTTCACAACCATCAGATTGGTAAAAAATAAAATTTGCAAACACCAGATGTTGCCAAGATTGTGTGAGAGTGGGAACCCATACAGCACAGGTGCGAGTGTAAATTTGGTGTAGCTATTTGGTAGAGTAATTTGGAAATACTAAGTAAGGTTGAAGACATGCTCTAACACAGTACTATTCCCTATCTAGGGACAGTCATCCTGAAGGAACCTACAGTTAGATGTCATGCAATTCGTTTTCCGATTTTATCCGTGGCCCAGTCCAGTGCCTGCATAGCACACAGGTCAGGCTAATGTTGTTCCTGTCTACCGAGGGCGGGAACGCAGGTTGTCCAGGTTAGAGTCCCCAGTCTCCAAGACTTTCCCAGCCAATCTCTTCCCAGCTCATGGGAATAAAATGGTACAACTAGGTTTCACCTGATTTGTTACCATCTTATAAATGTAGGATTTGGCTTCAATCTAAGTTATTGAGTGCCTATAACACACCTAGGATTTGATGTTAATTGTCTCTTAGCCTAATAGCAAGCCTGGAGACCTAGAATTCCCCTTTTTTAAATATGAGCTGGGAACCAGAAGCTCATGGCTGTAATCTCCGGTACCCAGGAGGCTGAGATCAAAGGATGTGGTTTGAAGCCAGCCCCAGCAGGAAAATCCATGAGATTCTTTGATCTCCAATGAACCACCCTAACAAAGCTGGAAGTGGTGCTGTGGCTCAAGTGGTAAAGTGCTGGCCTTTAGCAAAATAAGCTCAGGGACAGCACTCAGGTCCTGAGTTCAAGCCCCACGACTGGTACATATATATATACACAAAAACAAAACAAAATAAAAAAGAAAACCAAAGCTGGGGAATGGAAATCACTTGGTGAGAATCTCACAGGTGGTATGCAGAGAACAAAGTATCTTTTTAAAGCTCATTACATAATCTTAACAAAAAATGCTGCCTCTTTCCTACTTTGAATTTACATCTAAAGACTCATACCCATCTTCCATGATTAGAATTCAAATGAGCATAAAATATATTCATCTACAGGGAAGTAGATCTGTCTAGAAGATAAGGAAGTAACACTTCATCCTAAACTCTGTCTTATTATATGGAATGCATTAATGTATTCACAACTGAATATATATTTACTGTGTATCTACATATCACTATAATGCATGTAATAGGTTTGCTAGATTTATTACGAACAGAGAATTAATTTGCAAAGTCCAAGTTTATATTTGTGCAAAAGGAAGGATGAATTCTCTATCATTTTTCTAACAGTAAGATTTTAGATCTGAGGCATATATGTTGTTAATGTAGGTAGAATATGTAAATGGCAGAACAGAAAAGTTCACTATATATTTTCTTGAGTTCTGGAACTTGCAAAATTACAGACACAGTGCAACATTTTATTGTGACTGGCAGTATAATGCTGCTGAAATAAACATTTCCTGTCAGCTTGTCCTCTTCTGGAATACCTGAAGCATGGTAGCTCAAGTGTCAGATTCAAAGTATATGACAAAAAGAAGAAATGCACCTGCACGTTTCATCTTTACAGCAAGACATATGGAGTGGTACAAAAAGTGATGTGTGTGTAGGGGGGGTTGATGAATATTTTCATAATTATTTTTACACTAAAGTAATATGTAGTTGATTCTTTTTGTAAAAGATAGTCCCGGTTGGCCTTGAATTTTTGATCCACCTGCTGAAGCTTCCCAACTGCTGGGATTACAGGCATGCACTACCGCACTGTGTTCTTGAAGATAACTGTAACCACATTAGATGAGTAAGATTTCGAGCTTTTTGTAAATTCCAGTATGCAAAAATTTCTATTGGGAACTATGTTTCTGTCATATGTGTTAATATGAGGCTGGCACAACTGTGATATTAATCTAAATGCTATCGATCTTAAAATTTCAAGTTTTTCTAAGCCCCCCCCCTTGCCTTACCCCTGTCCAAAAGTGTATTTCCCTTGAATACCAAATTCTGATTTGTGTCTCTTATTGCTTCAAAAAGTAAACTTCTCTCACAGTGCTTTTCTTCCTACCTTCCCTTTCTTTCATTCCTTCTTCCCTACCTCCCTTCCTTTCTCTTTTCCACTAATAGGGCTTAAATTCAGGACCTGGGCACTGTCCCTTTGGTTTTGCACTCAAGGCTAGAGCTCCTTGACTGGAGGCACACCTCCACTTCTGGATTTTTTGGTAGTTACTTGGAGGTAAGAGCCTCATGAGCTTTTTATGTTTGGGCTGGCTTTGAACCATAATACTCAGATCTCAGTCTCCTGGGTAGCTAGGATGATAGATGTGAACCACCAGTGCCTGGCAGTATTGCTTCCTTAATCTCTTTCCTCATCTGTTCTGTTTAGGCATTTTTGTTAAACAAACAAACAAAACCTCAATTCTTCCCCAGGTCTCCTTCCTGCAGTCCTTCCTTTCCTCTGCCAAGCTTTCAGAGTAACAGTCTAGCCCGGTCCCTACACGCCTCATCACACAGCCCCTGGGCGTCCATCTCTAGTACCAAACTGCACTCCTGAAGACAGCCACTGCCTAGCGGTCAAGGCTTCCGCACTTTTTCTTTTCCTAGCACAAGGCAGGGCAATCTCTCCTTAAAGCCTTCCTCCTCTAGGGGTTTGACCATCCATCCATATATATGTATATATGTATATATATATATGTGTATATATATATTTTTTTGTCTTGTGCTTTGTCTAGCACTGCATATTTTCCTAACATGACCATTCGCCATCCCACCATTTTCTACATCTCCCGGAAGATATCAAAACATTTAGTATGAAGCGATTCTCAAGCCAGCTTTGGGATGAGCTGGGGTATGCGGCCTCTTCCGCTGCAGAGCGCTGGGCGTTGTGCTGTGAAGGAATCCCTCGGTAATTCTGCCCTACGTCACGACTGTAGATCCTCAAGGATCTATGACTCACCTCACTACCCTCTCCTTGCCAATGTCATCACTTTGGGACTTATTATCATGAAGGTAATAAGGTAATTCTAGATTCTTCCAAGTAAAAATAAATCATATTGTTTGGGAACGATCTAATGCCCTAGGTGATCTTGCAAAAGGCTTCTCAGAGTCACGTGCCCAATCATACGTCTAGGACCCCAGGGTAGTAAGGACGCCTCTAATCCACTGAAGAGGAAGAGGTCGTTTGCCTTTCAAATGAGCGCCAGCCTTCTGTCACATCACTGTCGCCTCACTGGCTCCTCTCCTGACAAGCCCCTCCTCGAAAGCCCTCGGTCTTGGGTTGCAAAGCCACATGGACATTCTCTAGCTTGGCATCAGAGGTCTTATGAGATCAGGACAGATCATTTGTCACACAGCTTTTCCAAGACTATAGACTTGGAAGTCACCCAACAGGAAACAATGCTTCAGGACTGTTTTAGGAATAACCGTCACACCAAAGATTTTCTTTTGTTTCCCCCCCCTTCACTTACCTCATTGCCACGTTGCTACCATCAATAACGATGGGCCTCAGGTTTTCACCATCATCCGCCACCATCTCCTGCATGGGCGACTCGGACCTCTGGGACTCTAGAGATGACACTTCCCGCATGACACTGTTCATCGGACTCGCGGTCTGATCGGTCTCGCTTTTATTTCCAAGCTTGACGAGTTCTCCCAAGATATCGTTGATTAAAGCATCGGTACCAAGTTTGTTGAGCACAAGCTGAACCTGTTCTTCGGAATAACCTAACTTCAGGGCAAACTCCAGTTTCGTTTGGTATTCTCGAACCACATCGGGGGGTTTCTTCGCTTCCTTGGATGGAGTCTGGGCATCCTCGGGTTTAAAGTCTTGCAAAATCTCACTGCGTTTGAGGAGGTGCGGCTCTAAGCACGGGGACCGACACAACTGCCTGTGAGTCTTGGTGAGTAAGCATGGCTCTATGGAAATGCTCTTCTGCTGCTCGGGCTCGTGATCAGAATGGGTGCTTTCCTCAGAGTCCCCCGAGCTCGCGGAGCTCGCGTGCTCTTCAGATCCCCCCCTCTCCTCCTTTCCAGCATGGATGCCATCCATCGCTGCCTTTTCTACCATTGGCCAGGGGACAGCCGCGCTTGAACGTGGGTCTGAGCTTTCCACATAGAGATGGCCAAGGTCATGTCCCAGGAGATCCTTCAGACCCATGAAGCTGGTACATGGACTCGACTCGACTTTGCTGTTGTTTCTGTATTCCTGAAGGCAGAGCACCCCGTATTCCTAGAGAAAGACAGGAGACAGTGAAAATGCCATACTCACCTATTCCTGTCTCCACCGGAGAGGCCACACCTGCTCAAGACGCCTCCTTTGTATCTTGTCCACACCCTTGCCAAGCCTCCTTCAGAAGAAGTCTCAAAGGAGAAAGGTCATGCCATTTCTCGGAGGTAACTTGGGAAATAGGAGTAAACCTGGATTTTTTTTTTAAGTTTTGTCTAAGATCCAGGCCTTTCCCATTGTCAGCTATGTCTCGATCTCTTATGACAGACTTTTTCCTGCTTACATGTCTGAGGATGACACATGGAACATGTTTTTAAAAAGCAGGTTTTAAATGCCATGACAGTTTATGGACACTTTTCCCCTAAAAGGTTTAATAAAAAATCTAGGTGGGGGGAATTAGGTTAAAGAGAAAGAAAGCCATGCCGAAAGGAAAACATGATTTTATCATGCTGATAAAAAGCTATCCTTAATTTGGATGAATCTTAGCAACAACCTAAAGAAATTTCAAAAATAATTTAGCAGAAGACTGAGATCTGAGGATTGTGGTTTGAAGCCAGTCCCATCAGAAAAGTCCAGGAGATCTTATCTCCAATTAACCAACAAAAAGCCTCAAGCGATAGAGCATCAGCATTGAGCAATAAAGCCAGGCAAGAGTGCAAGGTCCGGAGTTCAAGCCTCAGTACCAGTATACACACACACACACACACACACACAAGCTACTGAAACGAAAGGACATAGAGTCTAAAATGAAAGCCAACAAGGCAACAAAGCAAGCCAACAAGGAATTAATAATTACAAAGACAATTATATCCCTTGGCCAGTCATGAGTACTCCCATAATTCTAGATTAAGGAGGCTGAGGGCAAAAGAACGATGAGCTTGAGACCAGCCTAGGCTACAATAGGTGATTATGGTTAATTATCTCCCACTTATGGATAAATATAATCTTACCCCAATACACATGGGTTTTATGAATTCTGAACGGGGGAAAAGAAGATAATCTTTTATCATGATGCTCTCTTAGTCCATGGTAGGGACTATTTAGGTAGTCTATTTCATCCTATGAAAAAAACATTTTTTTCAGCCTATGCCCATTTACTGAGAGCAAAGTAATTAAGTTTTTCATATACAAGTGACAATAAACAACTATGTATATAGAATGAACAATGCTATTTCTGTTTCTTGAATTTTACAACAGAATGTTTCTGTAATGCATCAGATGAATTAACAGTGTGCCTGTACAAGTATTTTTAATTGCTTAAAAATAATTTTGTTGTTTTTCTCTTTTTCTTTCAAGACTATTGAAAATAGTTGTCATTTCTCTGCCAGGGACAGGTTAGAAAAATAAAGTTGTTTTCTCTACTCAAAGGACTGTAAAACCATCAGTGGCTTAATGATTAAGGAGATGCTAGGATCTGGCCCATGTAACATTAACCAGTTTCTGGCAGATGTCATAAAACACCTGTTTAAATAACTTACGAAAGAAAAATGGGAAGATACTTTCCAGCTCTTAGAATCCGTTCACTAAGAAAGACCCATTACATAGATGTCAAAACAACCACCACCACCACCACCACCAGTAAGTGACTCTCTGAGAACTCACAAGTTTGAAAAACATATCTGAAAAACTGATGAGCTAAATATTTCTCCATAATAAAATAAAATTTTATTAGTAAATACTAAAGCAGCTAAAAATTTTCAACAATACACTTAAAAATCTCCCCAGTGTAGAACTAACGCCTACACATTTCTACAGGAGTTTCTTCAGGCTTCATTTTCTGAGAAAATAAATAACTGTAATATCAATGTTCTTCTGAGATGGCACGCCTCATATTGAAGAGAACCAGACTTTCCTCATTTCTGCATGCAGGATGGATAAAAAGAAGTATTCCATAAAAGAGCTCTCCGCGTACATCTGCTCCATTATCAGAAGCTGAATCCATTTCAATTTTTCTATTAATATGGATATGCATGAGGCCCAATTATTTAGAATGAAGGAAGGGCTTTCAAAAGCATATCAGTACCCCCTGTGATTTATTAACGACTCTAATATACTAACACCAAAATGCAAGTCAGAGATCACAACAGCTTCCTAATAAAGGGATGCAGTTAAAAGAAAACCCCACTCCAAGGCCTGCTCAGAGCTCTCAGGAAAAGTCTCTTACATAGGGAAAAACCTATTGGGCGCTGGGCGGCCTTGGCAACCAGAGGCTGGTTGCTAAGCTGAGCTCCTTTAACATGTCATCATGAATGCTAGCACAGTGAAAGAATAATTTGGTATGAACAAAAGCCTATAAAAGAAACTGGGACTTAAGTGCGTCTGGTTTACCCTCTGAGAACAATGTAGCTGCCAAACCAATCTGGAAGCCCCGACATCATTGTTCAGTAAACCCCACAATCTGCTCTGACTGCACCCAGAGCGTTTAATGGGCAACATTTCTGATCTCCCCTGAAAAAGTTTGGCCTTTGCAGTAAGTGCTGTTTGTGAGATAATTCATAATGATAACGACTTGCTGACCAAACCCCTAAATCGAGCTAGGAAATATTATTTTAATATTGGGCAGCAGTGGCCTTTGGTTTTTTTTGAGAGGTAGGAGACTGTATCGGACATTCATCAAAATGTCTTATAAAAAATATACCTGGGAAGAGACATATGAATGAAATGTTTTGGTTTCAGGGTAGGTGAATTTTCTTCACTTTTCAAAGGCACAAAAGATCTTGCTAAGTTTTTAAACAGGAAATCAGGCACTCTAAAAAAGTACTTAAGTTATTAGCTTTCTAGTTTACCTTTAGTCTAGTGTTTTTAAAAGTATCAATGTCCTTCCCCCAATCTGCTCTACTAGATAGTCTTAGTAAACAGCTCTTATGTGCTAGGAAGAAAAATGAGATCATCAACTACATGTGGGGTTTGTTGTTGTGCTGGGCTTGAAAACTCAGGGCCCTTGCTTGGCTTTTTTTTTTTTTTTTTGGCCAGTCCTGGGGCTTGAACTCAGGGCCTGAGCACTGTCCCTGGCTTCCTTTTGCTCAAGGCTAGCACTCTGCCACTTGAGCCACAGCGCCACTTCTGGTCGTTTTCTGTATATGTGGTGCTGGGGAATTGAACCCAGGGCCTCATGTATACAAGGCAAGCACTCTTGCCACTAGGCCATATTCCCAGCCCCTTGCTTGGCTTTTTCACTCAAGGCTTTGACTCAACCATTTGAGCCCTGCCTCCAGTTATTTGGTTTCAATGATATTAGATGAATTTTTATGTATTAATAGTTAACTACCACATGCTTTTTTTTTTTTTTTTTTTTTTGGCCAGTCATGGTGCTTGGACTCAAGGCCTGGGCACTGTCCCTGGCTTCTTTTTGCTCAAAGCTAGCACTCTGCCACTTGAGCCACAGCGCCACTTCTGGCCGTTTTCTGTATATATGGTGCTGGGGAATCGAACCCAGGGCCTCATGTATACGAGGCAAGCGCTCTTGCCACTAGGCCATATCCCCAGCCCCATACCACATGCTTTTAACTAGTGATAACTCATACAGATTTTGTGCAACACTTAAATAAAAAGTTTACAAAGCTGGGCACTGGTGGTTTAAGCTTGTAATCCCAGCTACTCAGGAAGCTGAGACCTGAGGATCATGGTTTGAAGCCAGCCTGGGCAGCAAAGTCCATGGGACTCTTATTTCCAATTAACCACCAGAACCTTGAGTGAAAAGAGCTCAGAGACAGAACTCAGGCCCCGAGTTCAAGAACCATGAATGACAAAAAAAAACCCCAAACAAACAAAAACTTTACAAAGTCAGGCTATTTTTTAATGTGAAGGACAATGTAAGCTTGCATTGTTTTTTTTTTTAAGATTAGCATTCTATTCTTTTAGGTGACTTAATTTTTTGTTTTACAACAGCTCTGCTTTTTCCCATAGACAGGCCTCTCCTCGCCTTCTAGACTTTGCTGGTTAGCTCAGAGAGAGTTATCTCAACTAAAAAAGCAGTTACATGACTTGTAGTTCTTATAAAATGAAAGTCTACATGTATGTAGCGCAAACAAGGGCAAATGAGTTCTATCCAAACCTATAAGCAACTTGAATTGACCAAAGTGGTGAAGATTTGGTTGTGAAAACTTATCTTGCCAGGTGCCAGTGGCTCAGGCCTGTAATCCTAGCAACTCAGGAGGAGCCTGAGATTCAGGAATCACACTCTGAAGCCAGCCTGGGCAGTAAAGTCCATGAGACTCTTATCTCCAATAAACTACTCTCAAAAGACGGGAAGTGGGGCTGTGGCTCCAGTGGAAGAGCACTAGCCTTGAGCAAAAACAAGCTCAGGGACAACGCCCAGGCCCCAAGTTTAAGCCTCAAGACTGGCAAAAAATGAGAAAAGAAAACTTCAGTCTCTTAGAACATTCTCTTATCCCCTTATAAGAGTAAATGGTTGTCTTGATTCAATGTGGCACTTAAAATTTTAGTTTGCAGTAGTTTTTAATCATTCCATAAACAATTAAATGCCAAACTAAGTATTAAAAAATTAAATGCCACCTTGAGTACTTTTACAGGCTACTGACTCTGTTAATGTAATACAATGAGTAAAATTTACAAGTAACTATTATAAGAGACTTTAGGACAAAGGGTAGCATGATTTTTTTAACCATTGCTTAGTGCTTTAAAAATAACCAATATAATTTGGGAAAAACAAAATTGTGATAACATCTCAGAATGTGTTATCACGTGTAAGAAAAACAAATTATATTTTTCCTTAGTTCTAAATAATGAATGATGTAGACTGCACTAATTCAAGCATTTACTCAAATTCATCTATATATATATACATATAAATATATCTTCCTAAGCTTAAATATTAACTACTAACAATACTCATCCTCATTTCACAAAAGTTGCAGCATTGTCAACATTTTATAGACCAGTTAATTCTCTCAGAATTATCATAAACTCCAAGTATGGTTTCACTGTTAAAACTTTTTATCAGGGACCTAGTACAACTGGTCTTATAAAACTACAGTCTTGAACACAAAATGTATAGGGGAAAAAATAAATAATCTGAAATAGATTTTTACTCTTTCAGATCTGCAGGTTACTGCTGGTATTGTTCTAGAAACTCATTCTTTTCTTGCTAAAGTCTATCTAAAAGTTAAGTAGTGATTGTTGAAAAACTGAATCATGGTAATTTTGAAGATGATGAGGTAGGTGTAACTAATTATTTTAACTGCCAAAATAACCCCTAAACGACCACCCATTAAGTTTATAGTGGCTGAATGCAGCTTTATGAACTAATGATGACTTGCTAGAAATTTCTTGTATGTACTGAAATTCTTCTATTTTTGTGAGGTGATTGTTCTAAAAGTTACCATTAGCTAGCTTAAGGTAATAATTCACTTCCAATCAGGCCATTTAAAATACATTCTAGGAAAAAAAAGTTTTCTATTAATCAGGAATATTAAACCATAACCTCGTTTACTCAAAGTTATCTGTAAAGCTAGAATGCCATGAAAGTTGGTTTTGCTAGTTACCCAAATGGTAGTACTATGAGAACAATGAGAATAAAATAATGAATATGTAATAAATACCTACTGCTGTAGTCTCCGTGTCTTTAATTACCATTGTATTTGTTTGAGTGCTCTTCCGTCTGCATGCCCCTTGCTAACAAAGGAAGGATGTCCCTTTCAGCAGATTGGTTAATGTTCTGGGCAACAGATGTCTTACTAGAACTGCAGTAGAACAGCAACTGGTGGCCTGCCCATCTTCGGAAAACTTTCAATAGACTTATGCATATGTTCGCACAATAGGGCTTGTAGTAGAAATGAAAACCTCTTTTTAAAAAAAAAAAAAAACTCTTTCTGTTCTTGTTGCCCTTCCAAGTCTTTGTCTATGTCTGACCAGAGAACTCTTGAAAGCAACTGGAATGACATCTCCAATTGAATCTTTGAAATGGATGCAGAGATGGGGGGGGGGGGGGGGCGGCGGGACAGACCAGGTAGGAGAAATTAGAAAATGTCCATGAATTTGAAATTGCTGATAAGAGTAATTTTATGAATGCTTCCTGATCCTATATTTTATTTTACTTATTTATTTTTGCCAGTCCGTGGGCTTGGACTCCTGGCCTGAGCACTGTCCCTGGCTTCCTTTTACTCAAGGCTAGCACTTGAGCCACAGCGCCACTTCGGGCTTTTTCTATATATATGGTTCTAAGGAATCGAACCCAGGGCTTCATGTATAAAAGGCCAGCACTTTACTACTAGGCCATATTCCCAGACCCCTGATCCTATATTTTCAAAAATCAGCAGTTGGAACTATCTAGCTTTCTCTGTCCACCTCTCCAAACTAGACCTTTAACACAATGGAAAAGTCTACCAGATAGTGCCATCTTTTTATTATAGCAAGCAGGTATGATCGTGACAACTTAAGAAGCCTATGAATCGGACAAGGTAACAGCTAAACATATTTATTATTGAACACAACATCTTTTCAACTCCAGAGAATGAAACACAAAGTCATGAAGCTATCAGTAAGCTTCAATTTGCAAAATTCCAGCCTATTTAAAAAAAAACAAACCAGAAAATCTCTGCTTTACAGATACACTTCATAACATAAAGACCTGAACTTTCTAGTATACAAACACAATTGTAACAAGGCTTTCATTCAAGGCACCTGGTATCTAACTGTCTCAGCCCAATATGGGATTTAGCAAAGTTGAATTCCAAGGCATGAAAGTAGCAGATACTCACCTTAGCAGGGAAATACACAGACATTGGTTTCTGTGGCAGCTTCAGCAGTAACTCCTTAACACAATTTTAGCTGCAGCCTTCAGGCAGGCAAGAAGAACAATGAATGGCTGAACAGATGGACAGGCAATGTCTTTGCTTAACCTATTACTGAGCAGAGGAATAGCCAATCACAGGCCAGAAAGCTCACAATTAGTTGGCCGGGGCAGATGCTTGAGACAACTTTAGCACCCTGCATCACGTTTGCAGGATTCGAAGATAAGCAAGTTGATGTCATTCTGGGGTCTGCCCGGGGCAGCATGTGTATTAACTATGGGTGGGCAGCAACAATAGGCCATACAAAGCCGGCTAGTAGGCAGCTGCTCAGTGAGAGCAGTCATTATGCCAACAAGAAAACACCTGGCTTGGGCAGACTCGAGTCTTTCCTGGTTGTAATGCAGAAGACAAAGCGATCGTTTCTATTTTAAAGTTGTAAAAGTTGCATGTTTCTAAAAAGTTGAGGCTATCACACTGATCTATGAGCTTTGCAGTTTTTGTTTGAGAAAGAAAACGGAGTATGTCCAAGGGGCAATGAAGCCTTGCTAGCCGTCTCTTTCATAAATGTGTTTGTGGTCAATCAAGACAGAAGGTTCGAGCTAACCTATTTCCCTGGTAATAGTGGGAAATCTGTATTTTTTTTTTAAATGACAGTAGAGATAAAATCGCAAAACACTAAAAGGCCTATAGGCTAACAGAATAAATGAGTTGATTTTTTTAAGTAGGTTCATTATAAATGGAGAGGTAAAACAAGTTTGATCCAACTTGTGTCAGATGAGTCATCTATTGCCATAGTTAAACAAAACAAAGCTGCAATCATTCGAACAGCCCAGCTTATCTAAGCAGTAGGAGAAAAAGCTTTCACTACAGAATACTCGTTAGCTGTGCAATTGACAGTAAAAAAACAAACAATAAACCTTTCACTCTGTGGTAACATATAACATACTTGTGAAAACTATGTGTATTTCCTAAACTTTGAAAGATGTAATACTCAAATTTCAGCTGTGAATGAGTTAACATTAAAAAAATGGTTTTAGAAGAGTAAAAAGTTTACAAAAACAGTCCCCTTGGTGAGAAAGCTGGTGACAGCCTTGACTTTTTGTCTGTTTCAGACTTTAAGATTACTTGCTTATGAGAGCTGCAGAAGTTATATTTTGAGTAGGCTCTGATTTTGAATTCAAACTGCAAACACCATAAGGCACTGTAAGGGTATTGTCCATTTAAGAAAAAGGCAATCCCAATACTCTCTCTTCTCTTTTTTCCAGGGTAATTAAATTCCAGCGTAGGCTACTGCTGCTTTGTAACATACAATTTGCTGATACAGGTTTTGTGTTTATGACCAAATTTTCTGGGGGGAAAAACCAGCCCCTAATGAGGAACTCTAGGGATATAAAACTTAACTACAACATCTTAAACAACCTGAATCCATTTCTTTTTCACACATAAGTAGGAGTTACTCACAGTTAGGATCATTATGAATCTTTAAGAAAAAGTAACAACACTTTGGGATGCTGGCTGTGGGCTTTGTGTGCTCACTCAGATGCAAATCGGATTTTACTATGGACAAAATAAAAGACGATGATCTAGTCTATATGGTTCAAAGTTTTCTTTTTAGTTGTCTAACCTAAACATTCTTTAAGCTTCCAGAAACCTAAAAAGTACTGTTTTGAAAAAGAAAAATATAAGATATGATATTTTAGGTCATTTTCCTCAAAAGAGATCAGTATTATTCTGAAGGATGTGATTCCAAAAATGTTACCATTATTTGAAATCTGTGCCAATAGCTTTGAAGTAAATATAATCCCTAGGTTCTGAATGTCATAAAAGAATTACAAAGCAACCGGGCCCTGGTGCAAATGGCTCACACCTGTCATCCTAGCTACTCAGGAAGCTGAGCTCTGAGGATCTTGGTTCAAAGCCAGCCCAGGCAAGAAAGTCTGTGAGATCCTTATCTCCAATTAACTATTAAAAAGCTGGAAGTAGAGCTGTGGTTCAAGTGGAAGAGCATCCATCTTGAGCAAAGAAGCTAAAGGAAAGCTCCCAAGTCTTTAGTTCAAGCCCTAGGACCAGCAAACCCCGCCTCACCACACACTATCAAACAAGTTCTAAAGCAAAGACTGACTCTTTTTTTTTTTTCCCTGCCAAGCATTACAGTGCTACTGCATTAATGAAATAGTTAAGCCAAAGGTCCAACTTTCATAAGCCCACTCACGATGAATAGAAAGCACCCACAGTGTAGTTTGTGATGAATTTCAATGTGAATGGCACAGAATTCAAACTCCCTTTTGGGTTGAGCAAATGAACAGAGAGGAAGGAAGTTAGCATCAACTCCTTCTGCTCCCTTCATGGTAGTTCCTTTAAAAGGTGAAGAAGAAAAAAGTATCAACCCTGGGAGGGTGGCAGCGGCAGCTACTGAAATTCTGCTAACTCGAGATAAAGTGACAGAAAAGTGAAAAACTATAGCATACCAGCACGCAACATAGTCACAACTAAAACCTAAGGAAATGAACAGCAGCCATGTTCACATGAAGGGCTTGTGAGGTCCGTATTTAGGAATCTTTTCTTTTGAATATGCAAGGGACACTACTTAATATGAATGGGTAGACAGTGTCTTTCCTTTGGGTTTTCCCTTTCTCTTTATCCCTGTCTATAGTTATGACTCCATCGCAGCAGGAGAAAGACTCATTCAGCAGGAGAAAGAATCTCTTCTTGAAGACAAAGAATGAGAGAGAGCTCACCAGGAAGGCTGATCTATGGTAAACAATAAATAAATAAAGGCAGCGATCTATACTAGCCAATCAGACCCCGCTGTGGCATTTAGAGCATCTCCAGGACTAGTGGATAATGTTAAGCACATTGAAACCTCTATAGATGGAAAGAGAGCCCCAGTCTGGCTCTCTGAAGTCACTTGGTGCTGGTCCACTGTACTTCAGAGCACACAGGAAGAGTGGAATGAGCTCTGTTTGGGGTCCTGGCAATAAATGCCTGAGTACTACATACACACATTTAAGAAAGGAAAAATAAAAAAATTAAAAAAGGAAGGAAACCAGTATAGCTTTGGGTATTTACTGAAGTTTGTCATTGTAAGAGTGGGTCAGACACCTGAGCCTTGGGCCTTGTTGCCACTTCCTGAGAAATGAATAGGAAGTAAGGGAGATCGAAGGCCAGGGCTTGGAATCCATTCTCTTGGCCAGGGGTGATTCAAGTTGACTTTCTGGTACCTGTCTGTGACAATGGCCTCTCGTGGTCCTAACAATAACACCACAGAAGTAACCTTATGACCAGTTTTCTCATTTGTGCATCCAAAGGTTAAAAGGTAAAAAAAAAAAAAAAGAAAAGAAATTCAGGGCTTGGGGCTTTAGCTTAGTGAGAAAACACTTGCCTGGCAAGTGCACGGCCCGGAGTTCGGTCCTCAGTTCTGCCAAACAAACAAACAAAAAGTAAAAATTCGAAACCAAAAATTGTCCCTTATTTTTGAGAGTTAAAAAAGGAAAGAAAAAAAAATAGTCAAGCAATTAACCAACCAAACACGAAAGTAAATTCCCATACATAGTGACAAGGATGGAGCAAAGGCAACTGCGTATTAAATATCGGAGTAAGTCATGAAACGTGTCATGTAAAACTACCCTTCAGAGTGGAATTCGAAGTGCAAAAGACTAATGGCCAGCCACAAATCATCCTGTGTGCTTCTCGAGAGCCAGGTCAGCAGAAAATGTCCTGGTTCTGCTCTGTAGTTATTAATACTAGTTTCCTTCCCCAAACGAGGGCATGGTAGGGGTCAGACTCTGAGACTATAGCATGGATAAACGGAGCCACCCTCTCTCACCATGGTCATGGCAAAGCATGGCGGGGGGGTTAGGACAAGAGAGAGAGTGCAAATGATAAATGAATGTCAGGTGAAGGTGGGAGGTAGGAAGAAACTTTGACTAGAGAAAGCTTCTTTCTTAAGGTAATATGTGTGCACACACCTAAACGAAACGTATTAAATGGCCCTGTGACACCTACAGCTTGGAACCTGATGCCCAGTGTGCAAGACTGAGGGGTGGGTCCCCAGGGCTCTACCCCAATAAAAGAGAATCCTCCCTAAAGAAGGATGGGTCTTCACCTCTATTTGGACTTACCATGGCACCTCTGGTTTGGATTTCCCAGACTTCCCAAACCTATGGGCAACCATTTTCTAGTCTTTATAAATTATCCTGCATAAATTCTTTGCGTGCGTGTGTGCGTGCGCGTGCGTGCGTGTGTGTGTGTGTGTGTGTGTGTGTGTGTGATAGAGCAGCAGCAAAATCTAAGACAAACAGGTAAAGGAGGCTTGAGATGATGTTCGCATGATATGCCCATGGAACAGCAAGGTGGCTAGAGTGAGCAGCGGAGGATCAGAAAGGGAGGCCAGAAAGGGAGGCCGAGGGAGACCACCACAGGGCAGCCTTCCTCAAAGTTGTAACCTGCATTTAAACCGTGGGATGACCTTGAAGCTTCTGACTTAGGGTGTGGGTGGTGATGGAGAGTCTATATTCTAACATGTTCACAAGTGGACCTTTTTGGTCCATGAGCTCCGCTCTCCCCCCACTCTACACACCATCTTTAGCAGCAAGGTTACAGATCACAATGCTGCCTTTAGAAGATGGTTTGTTGTCGTTTCTTTTCTGTCTGTACTGGGCTTGAATACAGAGCCTGGGTGCTATCTCTTACCTTAGCTCTTACTCAAGGCTAGTACTCTACACTCTACCACAGCTCCACTTCTTGCTTTTTTGCAGGTTAATTGGAGATAAGAGTCTCATGGACTTTCCTACCTAGGTTGGCTTCAAACATCAATGATCAGATCTCAGCTTCCTGAGTACCCATGAGCCACCTGTCCACAAGACGGTTTTGAGAGAGAAGCAGCACGACTTTTATACTAATGTCTTACAACCTGGGACTTTCAGTTTTATTCCGGTGATCTTCTTCTATTTCTGAGCCTGTGCCATAAATTATGAAGTGCACATTCATAATCGACTGGGTATCCTGCATTCACATCTTTTATCATTCCATTTTCCATCGTTTTCATATCTTTATCCTGGCTATTTTTGCATGCACAGGCTCCCAGATGCATATTCAAGTTGTTTTGACAATTTTTAACCAAAAAGCTATTGGGCCTTTGATAGATATTGTGCTGTAGTAACTTGAAAAACACTATTGATTTATTTATATGAAGTTATCCGTTCAAGGCTAATTTATTGAGGCTTGCTTTTCCTTTCAATGGAGTTCCCTAGATTTCTTTATGGGGGGGCTTACACATTTCTTGTTGAACTTAAGATACTTTGCTTTTTTTTTTTTTTTTTTTTTTTTTGCCAGTCCTGGGCCTTGGACTCAGGGCCTGAGCACTGTCCCTGGCTTCTTTTTTTTTTTTGCTCAAGGCTAGCACTCTGCCACTTGAGCCACAGCGCCACTTCTGGCCATTTTCTATATATGTGGGGCTGGGGAATCGAACCCAGGGCTTTATGTATAGAAGGCAAGCACTCTTGCCACTAGGCCATATTCCCAGCCCCACTTTTTTTTTTTTAATTCCTGTGCATGGAGGCTTTTCTTCTCCCATTTTAATTTTTCAGTTAGCTATTGCTGGTGTCTAAGAAGGACTTATTCTTGCCAGGCACCAGTGGCTCGTGCCACTTAGCTACTTAGCTACTTGGGAGGATGAAATCTTAGGATCCCAGCTCAAAGCCCAGCAGGAGCAAAACAAGTTTGTGAGACTCTTAACTCCAAAGAATCATCAAAAAGTCAGAAGTAGAGGTGTGGCTCAAGTGGTAGAGCACCAGAGTTGAATGAAAAGAGACAGGGCCCATGCTTTGAGTCTAGCTCAATACTGGGGGCCTTGAAGTCCCAGTATTCATACAGAAATAAACAAACAAGTAAATAATAAAAATAAAGAAGACATTCTATAAATAGAAAATCTTCTTTTACTCCTGGCATCTGTACCTCCTTCTTTCTTCCTCTACTCATCTCCCTGAATGTGCTACTGTGTAGCCATGTGTACAAACACACCTGTGTATACACATGTGGAAATTAAACAATCAGCTCATTTCTTCTCTGTCTCTTGGAAGAAATACTTCATCCAATGGGTTTGGTGGGTGAGGGAAGAAGCTCCTGGGAAGCAAAAGTATGGTAATTAAATGTATCAATGTTCAGATAGAGCATTTCTAAAGTAACAGCAGGTTTCATTTAAAAAAAAGAAGGTTTTTTTTTTTTTTTACCAATTGTAATCTTGAATGTCTTTCAGTTTTACCAGGAGAAAGCTGAAAAAGAGCCCAGCACATGTTGAGAAGCACAAAAGCTCCAAATGCTACCAGCTCATAAGTGAAAAGTATTTCAGGATTCTAATCAGAGGAGAATCCACGATGGCCTATCCTACTTAGCCTGGGCTCATACCAATGAGTGAGCACCCAGTGGCCTCAAAGGCACAGAAAAGGTAAGCACTCATTTATGAGGAAAGTAGAAAATAAACACTTGCCATCTACCTGTTATTTTGGGGACTACTCAGACCCAAGACTCAGCGCCCAGTAGCACACTTGCCAGATTGAAGAGTTCCAAATCACTTTCTCCACCTGCCGAGTCTCTGCTCAGGTGCTTGCCCAGCACGGGGCAGTCTGAAGCTAAGCTCTAGCTGCCAACCCTGTGCACGCTTCCTGCCAGCCAGGCCAACAGTAAATTTCCTATCTCAACCCAATTCACAAAATTAATCTTTTTTTTTTTTTCTTCTTCTCGGTTGATTGCTGATTTTTTAATTGCACTTTAAACATAGCACACTGATACTCAGAAGCGAGGCTCAGCACAGAAAATCATTCTCCTCTCTCGGCTCAAGATCTGACTCAGATAGTAGTTACCTCTTGTTCTCTGCTGATGGTCTTTTCCAAAATAAGCTTCAAAGAGCTTAGGCCCAGTCCATCAATAAAGATAGGCAAGGAAAAAAATAAAAAACACAAAAACAAAAAGTAAACCTGGTTGGTAAGGGTGGGGGATGTAGCCTGGGATTCATCAAGCTCTGGGTTTGACCCCCCCCAGCACTCAAAACAAAACAAAAACTGTTGAATACAATGGAAAGTTGGTTCTAAATGGGTAAGCAAATGAGTGTCTCTGAAAAGCAAAACCAAAAGTTGAGGGAATGCCACTCCAATGAAATGGAGAAAAAATTTCTTTAAATGCACCAGTTCTTTATGGCAATACATTAAGGGTTAAAATCAAGGTTCGCTTAAGAAGAAATTGCAGGCTTGAACAACCATAGAAGACATAAAACCTTTGTTAATGATTTCTGTCCTCCATTCCACTCCTGACAAAGGATGCTGTATCCACAGGTTCTATGATACCTCCAGCAAAACCTCAAAAGCATCCATCCAGTGATGCCTACGTTTAGATTATTCTAGAAGGGCACTAAAGAAGATAGAAGGCAGCCCAACTACTCTATGAGACTAGCAGAACTATTGACACAACCCAACAGATGCACCCAACTAAACAAATATGTATACAGAGTGTCCTAAATGTAACCAAAGCAAATTACATAATACATTCATTATAATAATATACACTGTATAATAATATACATTATAATAATATACACTGACCTTGCTAATTGAACTCATAGAGATACTAGTTAAAGGTTCTGGTGCTGGGCTGAGTGTACATCATGTGAGATAACCAAGAACGTATAGATTTAGGGGTTGAGCAACAGCACTTTCTTAATTGTGAAAAAAAATAGATTTGGGATAAAAAAAAGAAATTTGTCTTACATAATTTTAGTTTTAGATACCAGTAGCAATCCAAATGGATCTGTCTACAAAAGTGTTCAAGAAATAAGTCACGTGTAGACACATGAACTTTGGATGGACCTACTCTGGAAGACAAGGGAGAAAAGTCTAGGAGTGGGTAATATGTCGATACAGTCTATATTTTCTATACTTGATCATGCTACATTAGAACTTTAGTACAAAAACCATTTCATGAGCCCCTAATGATCTCACAGTGTAATTCGCCTGCCAGGCACTGGAAAGTTTCAGTTGCACTGTCATTTGTGGGGAAGGTGTAAATTATTGAAAGTTGTTCCTGGGGGTCAGGAGTTTTCCAATAGTGTTCTGCAGAGATTACTAAGGGGATTAGTAAGAAAGGCTTAGAACACCTGACCCCAGGGCTTCCTCTGAGTGAGGAGTTGCCCTCCCTCTACCACTCACAGTGCGGACTACCACCCATGTGGACACTTACATGGAGAGAGTGGGCCTCAAAAAATTTACATCAATGAGATAAGGCTAGAACCATGAAGAGGGCTAAGTCGTAAAATTTCAGCTTTGCTGGCTTTATGCTGGCTGGCTGTACATCCAATCAAGAAATGAGACCGTACCTTAAATACTGAAAAAAAATACCATGGACAATTTTTTAGATAAATTTAGGGATTTAATAATGAAAGGAAATTGCCTAAAACATGCTATGCTTCAGAACTTGGATATATAAGCAAGTGACACCTGTGTTAGAAAAGAGCCACAAGGCATTTTAGACATGAAATGTCCGGGGGGGGGGGGCGGGAGGGAAGTCAAGTAGAAATAAACCTAAAGTGCCTGCTATTAATCAATTCTATGAGCTATTATCAAGTAGAAAATTACAGGCTGGATACCCCTTATCAAAGTGCATAGGATCAGAATTCTTTTGGGTTTATTTTTTAAGAGTAGGGTTTTTCTTGAATATTTGTATAGCCATGAGACATCTTGGGGATAGGATCCGAGTGTAAACATGAAATTCATTTATGTTTCATATATGCCTTATACCCATAACTCCAAATAATTTTTATACAATATTTCAAATAACCTTATGGAAGAAATAAAGGTCCGTAGTATAGAAATTCCCCCTGGCACTGGACCTTTGGGACCGTGGAGCATTTCAGAGTTTGGAACAGGGCATGTCCAATTTTTATACAATGAGAATACCTGATGACAGCTCCTAATACATAATGACAGCTAGGGACATAAGTGCTTTAGCATAAGTCCCCATCAATCTCAACATTATATTACGCCATCACACGTATTACCGTCACCATTTTATAGGCAAGGAAACAGAGGCGTAGGGGAATCAGTAAGGAAATTGCTCGAGATCACGCATAAGCAGCAAGCATCATGACAGGAACTAGACCCAGGCTCTCTGACTCTACGAAAGAAGCTTCTTAGCACTAAGTTGTCTACTAAATTAACTTCCTTGTCTACTAAATTAACTAGACCAGGCCATGCGGAAGGTGAGCCCAGCCAGTGAAGCGTATATAGAAATGGACGCACCTGTACTGCTGGTAGAAATACAAACTGCTGCAACTTTTCTAGCATGGATTTCGTGATCACATGTCGGAATGTGTTAATAATACATTCATTATTATGAGCCATTATCTCATCACAATCTTAATGCTTATAAGGAATAGAAACAAAGTGGGTTGCAATCTGTGTGTCCAGATATGTACCCATTTCTCTTTCCAATTTCTCAGTGTATGGCTATGTATGGGGCTGGGAATATGGCCTAGTGGCAAGAGTGCTTGCCTCGTATACATGAGGCCCTGGGTTCGATTCCCCAGCACCACATATACAGAAAACGGCCAGAAGTGGCTCTGTGTCTCAAGTGGCAGAGTGCTAGCCTTGAGCAAAAAGAAGCCAGGGACAGTGCTCAGGCCCTGAGTTCAAGGCCCAGGACTGGCCAAAAAAAAAAAAAAAAGCCAATTTCTCAGTGTATGGCTATGTATAATAATAGGCCCTTAGTGGGCACCGGTGGTTCATGCCTGTAATCCTAGGTACTCAGGTAGTTGAGATTTGAGGATCATGGTTCGAAGCCAGCCCAGGCAGAAAAGTCTCCATGAGACTCTTATATATCCAATTAACCATTCAAAAACCAAAAGTGGCACTGTGGCTCCAAGTGGGAGAGCACTAGCCTTGGGCAAAAGAGCTCAGGGAAAGCATCCAGGCCCTGAGTTCAAGCCCCCAAACTGACAAAAAAGATAATAACAACAATTAACAATAGGCTCTTAAGGATTAATTACATTCCTGTGGCATCAGCTGTAATTTCTCTTTTGTCACCTCTAGGTTTTTATGGCTTTCCTCTCTCTTTGTCTTGGTTTGGTCACAGTCTAAATATCCAATATGATCTACAGTACTTGAATAGAGTGAATGCCATGCAGCCAATAAAAACAATCTCGTAAAGATCTCAAATACACAGGAAAACTCTCAGGTAAAAAAACAAAACAAAACAACCCACAATGCATTGCTTTATCAAAAGGTTGTGTTTATATTAGCAAAAATACTTAAAGAAGGCTGGAGGCATAGGACAAATGGTAGAATGCAAGCCATGCAAACAAACTGAGTAAGAGTAAGACCTTGAGTTCAAATCCTGGCATTGCTCAAAAAACTAATAAAATGAACATAAGACTACCAATATCTTAAGTTATTTCTACGTGAGAATTATAGGTGATTTTCCACTATTATTTACATGTGTTCTCCATGTATTGTATGTTTTTATAGTATCTCTATATAGTATTAATATAATAATATGATATGTTATAATTCTCTCTCTCTTTCTCTCTCTCGGTCATGGGGCTTGAACTCTGGGCCTGGGTGCTGTCTCAGTTCAAGGCTAGTACTATACCACTTGAGCCACAGCACCATTTCTGGTTTTCTAGTGGTTAATTGGAGTTTAAGAGTCTTATGGGCTTTCCTGCCCAGGCTGGCTATGAACTATGATCCTCAGATCTCAGCCTCCTGAGTAGCTAGAATTGTAGGCCTGAGCTACCAGCACCCAGCTATGTTCTATATTTCACCAATGTGATAAAAGATCATAAAATGTTAAATATAAAATGTATTTAACAAATAGACGGTAGTCAAAATAACAAGAATGCAGTTTAGAAAACATTTCTCCAGCAATGTACAAGCAGAAAAGGAAATTATGGAAACAATTCCATTTATAGTCGCCAAAAAAAGAATAAAGTACCTAGGGATCAACCTAACCAAGGACGTGACAGACCTATTTAATGAGAACTATAAAAATCTAATAAGGGAAATCAAAGAAGACACAAGGAGATGGAAAGACCTCCCATGCTCATGGGTAGGTAGAATCAATATAGTGAAAATGGCCATATTGCCCAAATTGTTAGACAAATTCAATGCAATCCCTATCAAAATCCCAGTTATATTCTTCACTGAAATAGAGAAAGCAATCCATAAATTCATATGGAACAGCAAAAGACCTAGAATAGCCAAAGCAATTCTAGGCAAAAAAAGCAGTGCGGGAGGTATCACAATACCAGACTTCAAGCTCTACTACAGGGCCATCATAACAAAAACAGCCTGGTATTGGTATAAAAACAGACCAGAAGACCAATGGATTAGAATTGAAGATCCAGAAATAAAACCGCACTCTTACAGTCAGCTGATATTCGACAAAGGAGCTAAAGACATATAATGGAATAAACATAGCCTCTTCAACTACTGGTGCTGGGAGAACTGGGCAGCCATATGCAGAAAACTCAAAGTAGACCCAAGCCTATCACCATGCACCAAGATCAACTCAAAATGGATCAAGGACCTCAATATCAAACCTGAATCCTTGAAACTACTGAAGGACAGAGTAGGAAAGATGCTAGAACTTATAGGCACAGGAAGGAACTTCCTGAATAGAGTCCCAGGGGCACAACAAATAGGGGAAAGACTCGACAAATGGGACTACTACAAATTAAAAAGTTTCTGCACAGCTAAGGACATAGCCACCAAAATAGAAAGACAGCCAACCACATGGGAAAGGATCTTTACCAGCACAGCAACAGACAAAGGCCTAATATCTGTCATCTACAGAGAACTCAAAAAACTAAGCCCCTCCAAGCCCAATAAACCAATTAGGAAATGGGCAAAGGAGCTAAAGAGAGACTTCACAAGAGATAAAAATGGCAAATAAACATATGAGGAAATGTTCAACATCCCTGGTAGTAAAGGAAATGCAAATAAAAACAACCCTGAGATACCACCTCACCCCAGGTAGAATGGCCTATACTCTGAACTCAGGCAACAACAAATGCTGGAGGGGGTGTGGGGAAAGAGGAACCCTTCTCCATTGTTGGTGGGAGTGCAAATTAGTATAACCACTTTGGAGAACAGTATGGAGGTTTCTCAAAAAGCTCAATATAGACCTACCCTACAACCCAGCCATACCACTCCTAGGCATCTATCCTGAACAACAGGTCCCAAGATATCAAAAAGACATTTGTACTTCCATGTTTATCACTGCACAATTCACAATAGCCAAAATATGGAAACAACCCAGATGCCCCTCCACAGATGAATGGATCCAAAAAATATGGTACCTATACACAATGGAATACTACATAGCGATTAGGAATGGTGAAATATTGTTATTCGCAGGGAAATGGTCAGAACTTGAACAAATAATGTTGAGCGAGACAAGCCTAGAACACAGAGAACAAAGGGGCATGATCTCCCTGATATATGACTGTTAAGAAGGGGTGACAGAGAGACAATAGAGACCAGGTCTGTGAAACCAAAAACTGCTTGTCAAATGGTATTTCCCACAGGATTGGGGCAGCGACCCAACATTATGTAACTAAAACCAAACAACTACTCAACATATAAAGGTCAAAATTTGACCTCTCAGTGGATCACAATAGCTCAAAAGCTATGTAGGTATGTTCATATAAGACTACTGTCGACATATTGTCTAATATCGACATTACATTTAAAGCCCGAGGCGAATTTTCTTGGGTGTAGGCCACGTGGCTACTGTATATGTTCTTGGTACATTGTGTATTGTATATATGTCTACCTGACCTAGGGAAGGGAAAGAAAAACAGGGCGTAAGCTATCACAAGAAATGTACACACTGCCCTACTATGCAACTGTACCCTTTTTGCACACCACCTTGTCAAAAAATTTGTGTTTAATTAATAAATAAATTACAAAAAAAGAAAACATTTCTCCCATGTAAAACTGTTTTTCCTATATATGATATTACTAATTTTGATCTACTCCATGTCCATGATTTCTGCATTACTCAGGGTAATTTTCCATCTGAGCAAAACAAGAAATAATACTTAACTTACAAATAGATAATTTGGGGCACAATTTAAGTCTTTCAGATCTGTACTAATCATCTTAAATTACAGCAAAATTCCAGAAAGTATTAAATGTGCAAAGAACCCCAGCTCACTGGGGCCAACAAAGAAAACGATGACATAAACATTAAAACCGTGGAAGTCAACAACAAGGAGGCAATTTCAATTGTATGAGAAAACTGTTCTCTATAAATGTGCAAAACAATAACCACAAATCACTAAGTAACAGCCAAGATGGGAAACAGACTAACTCACAGCATAAGGATAAAACTAAGCCTACATAATTTTGAATAGGAAATGAGTACAGATGACTAAGAATAAAGAACAAAACCTAATTTTAGCCTCACCCTAAAAGACAAAGTAATAAATTGGAAAACCCTTGGAAAACCTAGAATATAGACTTAACATTAGCAACAAGAAATGTATCCTTCATTTTACAGAAGCTTTATATCTAGCAAGTCTAAATAGAAATTAAGTAAGAAACTAAGTCAAGGGTTAAGTAGAAAAGCAAACAAAATCCCCATCCAGTTGAATTGAATACTTCTACACCCATTTATCTATCAATCCATGAATATTATCTATCTGTCCATCCATCCATCCATCCATCCATCTCATCTACAGATCTACCTAATGATCAATTGATAAATTGATGTTTGATTTTAGGCTGGTACTAGGGTTTGAACTCAGGGCCTGAGTACCATCCCTTAGCTTTTTCTACTCCAGCCTAGTGATCTACCACTTGAGCCACAGTTCCACTTCTGACCTTCTGCTGGCTAATTGGAAATAAGAATGATTCCAATATGGAATGAAATTAGGATTCTGACTGTGTGCTAATGCGTGCATCTAGCAACACAAAAAGCTTCTTCACCAGTAAATACTGAAAAGCTTATTTCTCCTTTATTCATTATATCTAGGAATTCATCCTGAAAACACAGAGGCAGATAACAAAGTTTCATGATATTCAACTAAAGCATTATGACATTAAAGTATTGGGAAAAAAACAAATGTCCAACAGAAATAGGAGACTGATTAGATTAAATCACATGTTGTTAGGAAGACAATGTTTGAAATATTTTTAATGCCATGAAAATCCTAGCATGTATTATGATGTGGAATGGAGGGAAAACTATAAGGCAATACTACTCCAGGTACACAGGAAAGGGATGGACCTTTTTAGAGAGATGCCATTCTATCATTTATAACTCACAATGACAGAGGAATCTAGTAAGATGTATGCTTCAGGTAATGAAGCCTTAATGTTGGTCTTGTGTGTGTGGGTCTGGGTGTGTGTGCGTGTATGCACACCCACTCGTAGTGGCTTGAACCCAAAGCCTCATAGTCTCACTTGGCCTTTTCTGTTCAAGGCTGGCATTCTACCACTTGAGCTGCACCACCACCTCCAGCTTTTTGGCTGGTTCATTGCAGGTAAGAGTTTCTAGAGTTTTATTCCTGGGCTGACTTGGAACCCTGATGGTCAGATACTCAGCCTCCTGAGTAGCTTACAGTAGGCTTTGAGCCACCCACTAGTGTCAGGGCTTCATACTGGTCTTCGCACTTAGCCTAACTTAGCTAGAACCTTCCCTCTGCCATTATTTACCACAGACCAATTAACACTTAAAATACAAGAAGCTTTTTTTTTTCCAAATTTTTCACAAACTTGAGTCCAAACTCCAGCAACTCAGTGTGAAATCCTGCGTTAATAAAGTGCTCTTATTTGTTTGCTATCTTATTTATTGGCTATTTGCACCCTAATACAAACTACACTCAACACAAGACTCTATTTAACCATCGACCACTCCTTTTCTGCCACTGTCCGTATTCCTACATGGATTTTACCCAGCTCTGGCTACTTCAGTCTTCTCTCAAGATACCATCTCCACAATCTGAATTCCTCGCTTCTTCCGCACTTCTCCACTGGTTAGGTTCATTCCACTGAACATTCTGTTCTATCTGTTCCTATCTAGCAGCTTTTAGAGGCCAGGGGCCCCAGCCTGCCCTTAAATTGATACTAAATTATTATTTGCCAAGGGAATGGAAAAATACTAGTTTCAAGTCAGCAGCCACTGGCAGATAAATTTATAATCTTAAATTCCAACACTCAAAAAGTTTAAAATTTTGTTTTCCTATTTCATCTCTAGTTTCCTTAAGACTGCATCAAAGCAGAATGAATGAATTCTAAGTTTATGGGGGGAAAAGAAAAGCACTAAAGTATAAAATGATGAGAACAGCAAGTATTAAAATGTAGAAGCCACGTGATCTGCAAGAAGGGGGTCAGGGAATGGGGGTAGGGTAACTCATTTGTAGAGTAAGAAAAATGTTTAAAAGATCCAATTTCTATTAACTGTAGAGGGACCAATTTAGCAGACAGAACCCACTACAACATAGCTTCAGGGAATCCTACAGTACAACATAGGAATTTTTTAAATTATTATTCTGGTCATTAAAGTTTAGAAATAGGAGATGACTAATGAAAACTATCAGTGACCACTCCAACTTTCTATTTCCTATCCATTAATATTTTTGATTATGCTTACAATAGTTTCATCAGACTTCCATTACTAAATGAAAATTAAAAAGTATTTATCTTTTTGTTGTTTTATTTCTAAGTTCATTTTGATTAGTGATTGATCAGTCAGCATGTATGTCTGGAACAGGGGTTCAATCTCCAGCACACATACATACAAAACCAAGACAAAACAAAAATGGCTCATTTTATTATTTTGTTTCTAATACTACAACTCAGGGCCTGGGCACTGTCCCTGAGCTATTGTGTTCAAGGCTAGTGTTCAACCACTTGAGCCACAGATCCACTTCTGGCCTTTTTGGTTGTTAACTAGAGATAAGAATCTCATGTTCTTGTTTAAGCTGGCTTCAAACTTTGACCTTCAGATCTCAGCTTCCTGAGTAGCTAGGGCCAAAAGCACCTTGATACTTAAGTATTTTTATGATGACAAGATCTTAACAAGAATTGCGACTTACTCTGAAAAGCAAAAATCCATTGTTTTAGTAAAAAATGCTCCAATATTGTTTTGAATTAAGGATTTAGAGACAACACAACAGACCATTTTGATAC